>NC_073639.1:16770000-17370000 GCF_029407905.1 Bubalus kerabau | reverse complement strand
CAAAGACAAGAGAGCTATAAAATTATCTGCAGTTAATAAGTCCATGTGTCTTTCCAGGTGAGCCATTTGAAAGACTGTTCTACAAAATTTGCAGGATGTATCTGACTCTCAGAAGACTTTCTTGAACCACAGAAAATATTGAAGATCAATGTGGAAATGCAGATTTTTAATTTTCTTTATATATCAAAAGGAATGAGTATAAATCTTTTTAAAAAAGAGTCTCTCCTCAGGAATAGCACTCCAAAATTCAACACCAAATTTTTCTCTATCTTACCTCAATCTCTCTGACTTTGCCAAGTCATCTCTTTGTTTCTAAGTTTTCACACCTAATACATTATATCAATCACTGCTGCTGCTACTGCTGCTAAGTCGCTTCAGTCGATCACTAGAAGGTGATGAAAACCAAACTGTGACTAAGGATTAGAGAGGATAAATAAGTTCATAGTTTTAAGAAAAGAATAAGCTACAGATACCAAATTCCTTTAAGGCAAAAAGGCAACACGAAAATTGTGCGTTCACAGTTTTGACCTATGATTTCTTCACCTCTAAAATGAAGAGTTGAGTTAAATATCTCTTGGGTCCAATGTGGTTTAAAATTCTTCTATCATGTTATTCTATTATTGTAAGAATTATGTCAAGAAAAGAAAAAAATAGCAGAGAACAAAACAGTATATCTAGGGACTTCCCTGGTGGTCCAGTGGTTAAGACTTTGCCTTCCAGCGCTGGGGGTGTGGGTTCAATCCCTGGTCAGGAAGTTAAGATCCCACAAGATCCCACAGGCCTTGTAGCCAAAAATCCAAAAAAATATAATAGACAGAAGCAATACTGTAACAAATTCAATAAACAGTTTAAAAATGGTCCACATAAAAAAACAACTTAAAAAAAAAATACATTCACAGTAAACATCTCTAAAGTCCTTCGAATTTAGCTTCTTCAGTAAGAAAGTGAAATCTCAAAAAGGCTTAGTTGGTGGTGAAAAGGCTAAAGCCTTTAGCCTGACTCAGGCCCAAGGTCAAGGAATTAATATAGTCAGAACCACAACAAAGTAGACATTTAGAGTAGTTTGGAAAGGAATTTGCTATTGTATCCACTTTGGTTTTATTCAAAGCCATAGAAAAATTACTTCAGAGCAATTTTTAAACTGTGTTTAATAATGAAATATCAACACAGATACAGCATTAGGCATTCCTCTAGGCTATTCATATGCTTGCTTCTTGGGTGGCTGAAGGCCCTCAGCTTCCAGTGTCTTTGAGGTGTGTATTAATGGCTTAGTACAATGAAGTATCTTAATGGCACATTTACTGAAGCTCTTAATCTACTCCTTGAGGGTGAAGAGATCAAGTGCATCCCTGTTAAAGCAAGAGGCTTGCTAGAGGTGGTAGAGTGGCTGCTGCAGCCTGGGATCCATAGACTCACCCTGTGGCTTGTTGATAACCTCAACTTGTCAAAGTTATAACTTGTCACTCCTGCATTTTGAGTTAGAACCAAGACGTTTCATCAATACCTGTCAATCCACACCCAGCAAAGAAAGCAATACAGTGTCAAGCGAAGGATTTAATTTAACGAGCTGGCCATAAAGCTGTCATGGGTTGTTTTTCCTTAGCCTCCCTTCTTTCACCACTTCTCAAGCCAAATCCAACCAAATACACAGGGTTCAACATCGTTCTGAGTTGAAAGAAATCCCCACAGACTTCTACCCATCTGTATAACCTACTAGAGAACTGGCTGGCCAATAGGGCTCTAGCTTCTTTGACTGTTAAGAGATTAAACTAAATGGTGCCTAGAGCTAACATTCCATAATTCTATCTCATTTTTTCCCCGCTTTGGGTAACCAGTAGCTTGAAGAACCCTGAGTAAAGCTGAATTTTCGGCTTTCGCCTCAAGGAAATTTGATTTCACCTTTTTTGAAATAAAATCTCGACGGTACAAAAAAGTTGAAGGTACCTATTTTAGCTTTATTTCTTAAGGTGGTTTTTAAAGAAGGAAACTAGAAATGGCTGCTATTTAAAGAAGTGGTCATATAGAAAAAAAGAATAAAAGTTATAACTGAAAGTGAAAACTGTTCTCAATGAAATAAGGCCACATATGAGTGCATCTTCTTTTTAATGTAGGTATAAATATAATGCCTGTGTCCCTATGTTAGAAGTGGGCTTAGAAAGAAGGGGCCCCTGAAAAGGGACTGCTTTCTTTCTCTTTTTCCTTTCTTTACTTTCTATTTTTTTTTAGTACAGTTGATTAACAATGTTGTATTAGCTTTAGGTGTATAGCAAAATTATTCCATTATACATATACATGTATTTGTCCTTTTTCAAATTCTTTCATTCAGGTTATTACAGAACACTGAGCAGAGTTCCTTGTGCTATATGGTAGATCTTTTTTGGTTACCTAGTTTAAATATAACAGTGTATACCTGTCAATTCCAAATGCCCATATCTATCCCAATCCATCTAGAGGGGCAATATACAAGAAACTTGGTTTTATAACAAGGGTCTAATGTGGAGATGGAATGGGTTTAAAGAGTGGATTCTGTAACCAAGTTGAGTAACTTAACTTTTAAGCTGCAAAGGACAGTGAAGTTAAGCTAAGTCGTACAGAAGCAACTGAATGCCTTCTCCATGAAATAGTCTACTCTTCAGTTGCAGTAGGATTAAAGTAGTTATTTCAAAGTTTCTTCAACTCTCCCTTTTCAGTGATTCCTGGAACTTTCGAAGACTTACCCAAATGAAACACATGCCCAGTTCGAAGGCAAATCTACCACAGAAAAAGCCTCCTTTCACACCCAGGTCTATCTCACCTCAGCCAGTTTATCCAAGATTCTGGCCTTTCAGATTTCTGAGCTCAAATTTTCATTTCAACTACACCACCTCCTAGAAATACCTAATGGACTATTAAAGAATTGGCAATGAGTAAAAGAAATATTTCATAACTAGTATTTGTATTTTGGTTAGAAAAATTCACAGGTTATTTTAATTCCCAGCTATAGAGCAATTGAGACTAGAATTTTTTTTTTTTATCTAGCTTTTTCCTAAACTTCCTGTAAATCATTAAAAATGTATCCCCAGTTGGGACTACAGTTAATTAACGGTTCTTTGCAAAATCCATCTGTAAAGATTCAGTATAAAATACATTTTATTTCCCATTTTGCTTGGTGGTGGTGGTTTGGTCGCTAAGTCATGTCCTACTCTTGCAACCTCATAGACTGTAGCCCGCCAGGCTCCTCTGTCCATGGGATTCTCCAGGCAAGAATACTGGAGTGGGTTGCCATTTCCTTCTCCAGGGGATCTTCCCAACCCAGGAATCGAACCTGGGTCTCCTGCACTGCAGGCAGATTTTTCACCAACTGAACTACAAGGGAAGCCTTCCCATTTTGCTTGTGATCCTAAATTATTCGGTGCCTTTGCTTAGGCTAATCTTGACCTAATTCTCATAAAAATAAACACAGTGGTGTTAGAGTTCACAACCTTTGGGCACCATGGTTGTATTCTTGGAGCTAACACTGCTCTTGTGTAATGACACAGGAATATGAAGAATACCAAAGTTCTAGAAAGAAGCAACCAGAAGTGAGTTTATCCCCACATAACTTCCATTAATGAAGCTGTTGACATCTTACAATTTTGAATTAAGACTCTCCCTCTGTATCATGTTGAAATATTCTTTGAAGCCATCATTTATTATATGCTTACCATTCAGCAGGAATCAGTTAAATGCTTGTTTAGTGATGAAGGGTCCCCTTAGCTCATTCACACTTGGTCTTGTACTTCTGAGACCCAGAACATACACAGAAAAGGAAACTAAAGTCAGTTAATGGTAGACTGTTATCAACTACTGATTGTCCCTCAAACAACCTTTATAGTTCTAATGATTCCATAAAGTTTCAAAAAAATCAGTATTAGAGATGGGCTTCCCAGGTGGTGTTAATGATAAAGAACCCACCTGCCAATGCAGAAGATGTAAGAGATGCAAGTTCAATCCCTGGGTTGGGAAGATCCCCTGGAGGAGGGCATGGCAACGCATTCTAGTATTCTTGCCTGGAGAATCCCATGGACAGAGCAGCCTGGCGGACAGAGGACCCTATACGGTCTATAGGATAGGGTCTAAAGAGTTGAACATGACTTAGCACACACACACATGCATGAAAACCCAAGAATCTATATTTAAATGGAAGTCTTTCATTGGCAGTTGGTCAAGGAATAAGTTGAAATAAGGAAAAACTGCTAGATGAACAGTCAGAAGACTTAGGTCATTTACTATCTGCGGTTTCAGCTTCCTCTGTATTATGGGGTGACCTACATTATCTACCTGACAAATTTGTTTTAAACATCTACATGAGGCAATGGGCATAAATATTCTTTGTAAACAATAAAGGACCTTATAAAATATTTGAATTATTCACTTCCTGTGTACAGAAAATGGAATAAATTTTTCAAAGAAAATTTTATTAAAGATTTTCAAAAGAACTGCAAAAGATTCCTCATAAAATTTTGTACTCTTCTTATAGGAAACATAAGGGAAGAGGGTAGTGAAGGAGCAGCTGCCCAAGAAATCAAATAGAGCTCAAAATGTAGCTTCAGAGAGCACCCTGAAAATACTTGAATCTTTCTAAGAAAGTTTGGAGAAAAGAGATTCACAGTTTTCCACAAGACCTTTAATTTAATTACGGATTTCTAAAACTACAAAACAGTAAAATATTCATGCAAGCAGAACTATTTATTGGTCACCCCAGGGCACTTGTCCTTAGACTGGCCCCTTCTTGCATTTACAATGTTGTTGGACACCTGTGAAATTCTGAAGGCAAAAGAAAACATCTGCTCACACCCCTAAATCATGCTTCTGGGTCCTATGAGCCAATGTTATTATTAACTTGTTAATAATTATTATAATACTATCATAGCGGGATTTAGCTTAGATCACATATAGATGCCAGTGGTAAACTGGATAGAGGAAGCATTATTGTAATTGAGATTATACTTACTCATTTATGATTTATTGCTAATCTAATGAAGGGCCCCTACATGTCTAAGTGCCCCCAAGCCCAGAATTATGGAAACAGACCAACATAATTAAACACAAGCCCCAGTCAGAAATATAAATAAAATTTCAAGATGAAATTTGGAGATATGTGAATTTCTCTAAGAAAACTTGAGGGAAAGCAATCCCTTCCTTGCTCTTTACAAGGCTCCATTAAAATGAAATCACTTGATTTCAAAGTTGTTAAGTTCACAAAATAGTCACACAAGCATCTTCTCTAAGTCACAGAGAGAAATAGAAGTGAATAATTTTCTCTGCATTGGATCAGTTTTTCCTCCTGCCTATCTCTCTGTCCCTCCATTCTCCCTTCTTTCTCCTTTTCTGAAAAGCAATGAGTTTAATCTGTAAAGAAATAGGATGTTTCCTGTAGCAGGCAATTCATTATATTCTTTATCTTTGTGTCCCAATCCTGCACCCGCCCCTCTCTCCTAACATTAGTGATGTGGGGAGGGTTTTATTTGGTTAGGTCAAAGGTGAGAATCCCAGGACAATATTGTCCTTTTAATAGTCTTTGGTATGACAGAAACCATAGAACCAGAGGCTACATATCTATCTTATCCACACATACCATCAGCAGCAATAAGTATTCTACCATGGTCAGAGGCAGCTTATTTTTACAAGTATTCTGCCCTCCAGCCACTCTTGTATCCTGATGAACCAGTCTGCTTTTCACTGCTCATTCATCCTGTCTTTTCCTGTTTCACATTTTATTGTTTTTAAATAGAAATCAGTTAAATTCTACATTTTATAACAGCTACACCAATCTTTCTGATGCTCTAGTAATATTAAGTTACTGCTATGTGGTATTCAGAGACCCTGATGCTGGGAAGGATTGAAGGCAAAAAGAGAAGAGGGTGGCAGAGGACGAGATGATTAGATACATCACCAACTCAATGGACATGATTCAGAGCAACCTCTGGGAGATAGTGAAGGACAGGGAAGCCTGGTGTGCTACAGTCCTTGGGGTCTCAAAGTGCTGGACATGACTTAGCAACTGAACAACAACAAATCCAAACTAGAGGATATAATATAGAACAATGGAATCTCCCCCTACCCCTGTTTCTAACAACACACACACACACACACACATGCTAAGTCGCTTCAGTCATGTCCAACTCTTTGAAACCCTGGAGACTACAGCCCACCAAGCTCCTCGTCCATGGGCTTCTCCAGGCAAGAATACTAGAGTGGGTTGCCATTTCCTCCTCCAGGGAATCTTCCTGACCCAGGGATCAAACCCATATCTCTTAAGTCTCCTGCATTGGTTGCTGCTAAGTTGCTTCAGTCTTGTCCGACTCTGTGCAACCCCATAGACGGCACCCCACCAGGCTCCCCCGTCCCTGGGATTCTCCAGGCAAGAACACTGGAGTGGGTTGCCATTTCTTTCTCCAATGCATGAAAGCGAAAAGTGAAACTGAAGTCGTTCAGTCGTGCCCGACTCCTAGCGACCCCATGGACTACAGCCTACCAGGCTCCTCCATCCATGGGATTTTTCAGGCAAGAGTACTGGAGTGGGGTGCCATTGCCTTCTCCAATATATATGTGTGTGTGTATATATATATATATATATATATATATATACATACATACATATATGACAGAGAGAAGACAGCTCCTTTATAATTACTTAGAATATTCAACTTAGTTCTAGTAACTGTGAAATCTCGTCAAGCTAATCAATCTGTTTCCCTCATTATAAAAGGGGATAATGATAATTATAGGATATAGTGGGGATTAACTACAATAATACATCAAGAATGTTTTATCATAACCACTAGCACAAAAAAAGTGCTCAGTGATTATTAAGGGTTTTTTTTGGCCATGCTGAACAGCTTGTAGGATCTTAGTTCCCTGACCAGGGATTGAACTGGTGCCCTCTGCAGTGGAAGCACAGAGCCCTAACCACTAGACCACCAGGGGAGCCCCAAATGTTAACTATTTTTAATGCTGTGAGGACAAGAGGGAGTCTGTACAAGGAGTCAAGTCGAGTACCCAGCCTAAGTAAACATGCGAAAGAATCTGGGCCCTCTATATGCCAACCCTTCCTTCCTCTTTGCCTATTCTTGGATTAAGAGATATTGTGTGAACAAGATCACTAAACAGTAATGCTTGTAGTCAGCACGAACAAAGAACGTCCACAGAATATTTGGTTGCAAAAACATTTAATAGGGACTTTTTAACACAAAAGAGGATTCAGATATATCCTGCTGTTATTCTGGATAATCTAGAATTATTCCCCACGTTGGAAATAGCATGATCACTGGGTAGGTTAAAATTCTGAAGTGACTTAGCATAGCATAGCATAGTATGTGACATTTTTAACAGGCATGAGGAAACAGAGTCTAATATGGAAATAACTAAATCTAGCAGTAGTTGAAGTAACTTACTCCTTTCTTTATCTCATTAGGATGGAAAACTATCTTTTCGCTTGACACACACACATGACGATGACAAATGCCCTGTGTATCTTCCATTAAATGAAATAAAATACACAGTACAACATCACTATGGTGACAATCTCTTTTATAATCATTTTTATGATGAAGTGTCTCAGATATATACTTTTAAAAATATAAAGAATATAATAAGCCTCTGGGTATACACTACACAGCTTAAGTAATAAAGCATTACAAATGTAATTGAAGCCCTAATGATCTCATTCTCAGTTTCTCTTTCCCCTGGACCCCAACGTACTCACCATACTGAATTTGGCATTATTTATTCACGTGGGATGTATTCTCAGGGTTACTTTCTCAGACCAAGATAAAAGGGCCGTGCTTTTATCAGCCTTCAGAGTTATTCTCATTGTGCCTCTGAGTTGAATTTACGATGTGGCAAAGGTCTAGTAGTATCAGAATCAGGTACTATTTTTTAAATTAAATCAAAAGAGGGAAAATATGCCATTTTAAAGCCACTCCAACTGTGAAAAGTCAATGATATTTATAAAAAAACTTTGTAGGCGTGGAAAGAATTCAAGATTTGAGTTTCAACAATATGGCAGACTATACATTAAAAACCCTCCTGCTAGATCAACAGGAAACGCTGGGAAATTTTGCATAAACTTAAAAAAATGCACAGCTAAGCTCACATATTATAAAAGAAAAATATCCAGGTGCCAGGAATAATGAAGCTACTTCAAACTGGACTGGCAATGAGGTTACCCTGTGCTTGCCTCAGAGGGGAGTGGTGAGGAATAGTTGCAATCTAGGACTTCGGTCTTTAAGGGAAAGCAAAGGATAGATAACTTGGCTCCTGAAAATACAGAACTGAAACTAAGATCCCCACATAAAATTGGAAGGTCTAAACACTCAGTTGAGGGGAAGAATTCTGCCCACACAGCAAACGAAGGCAATAGACAATAGGGAAACCCGTTTTCCTGTGCTTGGGCTCTGAGTGGGTAAAATAAATCTCTTGAGAATTCAGAATATGGCCTTGCACAACAGAGGATAGAATTTATATCACACGTCATCTATGAAACCAGAAGCCATATACATATCTTATTGTAGTTTAGTCCCTCAGTCGTGTCGGACTCTTAGCGACCCTATGGACTGTAGTCCATCGGGCTCCTCTGTCCATGGGATTCTCCAGGCAAGAATACTGGAGTGGGTTGCCATGCCCTCCTCCAGGGCATCTTCCCGACCCAGGGACTGAACCTGCCTCTCCTGTGTATCCTGCATTGGCAGACAGATTCCTTACCAGTGAGCCATGAGGGAAGCCATATATATAATAGGCAGATTCAGTAGCCAAATAACAGATTAAAACTGAAGATATTAACACAACAGAAATAGATGATAGAGACTACTAAAGAATTATGACTAAAAGAATTATCATATAACTAATTAGTCTAAGTGAAAAAGTAAAAGTGTTAGTTGCTCAGTTGTGTCTGACTCTTTGTGACCCCATGGACTATAGCCCACTAGGCTCCTCTATCCATGGAATTCACCAGGCAAGAATACTGGAGTGGATTGCCATTACCTTCTCCAGAGGATCTTCCTGACCCAGGGTCCACACTGCAGGCAGATTCTTTACAGTCTGAGCCACCAGGGAAGCCCAATTAGTCTAAATCTCCTCCAAATTCTGATAACTACTATAAATTCTGCATTCCTTAACAAATAATGAAAAGTAGATGAGCAGCTGTTAAGGGAAAGATTAATAAGTGCATTTTGAGAAAAGGTCAGAGCAAAACCAGAAATTCAGTTCAGTTTAGTCACTCAGTTGTATCTGATTCTTTGCGACCCCATGGACTGCAGCATGCCAGGCTTCCCTGTCCATCACCAACTCCTGGAGCTTACTCAAACTCATGTCCATCACATCGGTGATGCCATCCAACCATCTCATCATCTGTTGTCCCTTTCTCTTCCTGCCTTCAATCCTGCCCAGCATCAGGGTCTTTACCAACAAGTAGGTTCTTCACATCAGGTGGCCAAAATATTGGAGCTTCAGCTTCAGCATCAGTCCTTCCAATGAATATTCAGGACTGATTTCCTTTAGGATGGACTGGTTGCATCTCCTTACAGTCCCAGGGACTCTCAAGAGTCTTCTCCAACACCACAGTTCAAAAGCATCAACTCTTTGGCGTTCAGCTTTCTTTATAGTCCAACTCTCACATCCATACATGACTACTGGAAAAACCATAGCTTTGACTAGATGGACTTCCATTGGTGAAGTAATGTCCCTGCTTTTTAATATGGTGTCTAGGTTGGTCATAGCTTTTCTTCCAAGGAGCAAGCGTCTTTTAATTTCATGGCTGCAGTCACTATCTGCAGTGATTCTGGAGCCTCCCAAAATAAAGTCTCTTACTGTTTCCATTGTTTCACCATCTATTTGCCACGAATTGATGGGACCAGATGCCATGATCTTAATTTTTTGAATGTTGAGTTTTAAGCCATCCTGGTGGCACAGTCGGCAAAGCGTCTGTCTACAATGTGGGAGACCTGGGTTTGATCCCTGGGTTGGGAAGATTCCCTGGAGAAGGAAATGGCAACCCACTCCAGTACTCTTGCCTAGAAAATCCCATGGACAGAGGAGCCTGGTGTCCATGGGGTTGCAAAGAGTCGGACACGACTGAGTGACTTCACTTTCACTTTTTCACTCTCCTCTTTCACTTTCATCAAGAGGCTCTTTAGTTCCTCTTCACTTTCTGCTGTAAGGGTGGGGGTCATCTGCATATTTGAGGTTATTGATATTTCTCCCCGGAGAAGGCAATGGCAGATATTTCTCCCAGCGATCTTGATTCCAGCTTGTGCTTCATCCAACCCAGCATTTTGCATGATATACTCTGCATAGAAGCTAATTAAGCAGGGTGACAATATACCACCTTGACCAAATCCTTTCCCAATTTGGAACCAGTCCATTGTTCCATGTCCAGTTCTGACTGTTGCTTCTTGACCTGCATACAGGCTTCTCAGGAGGCAGGTAAAGTGGTCTGGTATATAAAGAACTAAATTTTCACCACTGAATTATTTTGAAACCATGTAATAATATACAGTTGTGAAAGCACTTAAGAGTTAACTACTGCAAGGAAAATGACCTCCTCTTGGAAATGTGTAAATTGAGGCTCTTTCTTCAAAAGTACCTGAAAAATACAGAGCAAGCAACCACCTATACAGGACCTGGAGAATATAATCTATAAATTAGAACTAACACGGTAGTTTGAAAGCTGGGAGAGGTATTGAAGGAAAGTGTTATACTCTTCTTTAAAATTTTCCCTATATATATAACTATTTGCAATGCTTATAAATTAATGATCAATATATTCACCATTTTCTCCTTGCCTAATTTATTCTTCTGAGGCCCCCATATAATAGACACCTATATAAATATCTCAGCATGATATCAATGTTTGTTTAAATCAATGTCTACACTTAAAACTTCTGCCTAGCCACATTTAAAACAGACAATGAATCTTGTCTGTTTTATATTTCCAGTCATTTCCTGTCACTTCCTATATTGGTCTCTCATCACAGCACACCTGGGTTTCTCATTTAGTCACCAAATATTTGACTGTAAGCTTATCATTTATTAAGTACCCTTGTTATAGACACTATATTATTTTAAAGCATACAGAAACTATCTTTATTGCCTCCAGTGCTTCCTGTTCCAGTTGAATCTTACTGATTTAATCCTCATAAAACATGTACCTATCTATTCAATATGCAAAATGTACCTATCTATACAAACATGTACCTATCTATTCGACACTCACCTATCTGTTCAAAATTCATCAGTTGTTTCCCTAAAGGAAGATATAGGTCAAACTCCCTACTTGCATTGGTTTGGGCCGCAATTCATGGGGTCACAAAGAGTCAGACACGACTGAGAGACTGAACTGAACTGATCTTTCAAATAAGCCATATGGATTTTTTCCTACCAGAGAGTCAAAGTGTATGAAAAAAATATATATTTACAAAAAACATGTAAGAAATATAAGGATATGAAATGACAGAAAGAAAAGGAATGGAAAAAGACATAACATTTAAATACAAATAAAAGGAAAACAAGCATAGCTTTATTAAATCAGACAAAGCAGACTTTATGGCAAAAAAAATGACTAGAGACAAAAAAGTACACTTTACAATACATGGTTTCATTGTTCAGAGAGAAATAATAATTCTAAGTGTGTAGGTATTTAGTAACAGAGCCTCAAAATATATAAAGATAAAATTGACAGGATTACTAGAAAGATTAGGCAAGTCCACAATCATGTGGAAGATTTTCATACAACTTTCTTACTAATGGATAGAATTAGCAGACAAAGTAATCAGAATATATAATATTGGACAACACAATAAACCTGACCTTATATATATATATATATGGAGCATATATGATATATATGGAGCAATATATATATATACACATATATATATATAATTTGTATGAAACATGAATAAAAATTTGAGCACATGCTGGGCTATTAAAGCAAGTTTCAACAAACTTCAAAAAATGTTTTCCTTTCACAGGGTGACTGTGCTAGAAATGAATGATAAAAGAATATTTTGAAAATTACCATATATTTGGACAGAAAATTAAGCAATGTACTTCTAAATAAATGATAGGTCAAAGAGAAACCTTTTTACAAAAGTTAGAAAATATTCTAACTGAAGATAAGGGATATGTATTAAAACATATTAAACCAACCAGAGCTGTTCAAGTCCAAAGAAAATAGAAGAAAATAATAAAAAGCAGAAATTAATAAAGTAGAAAATAATAAAAAGCAGAAATTAATAAAAATAGAACAAATATACATAATAGAGAGGATAAAATTAAAATTTAAGTCTTAGAAAAGACTAACAGAACTGATAAGTTTCTACTGAGGCTGACAAGAAGAAAATTGAGACGTCACATATAACAAAGTCAGGAATGATGAGGGATCTACCACCACAGATCCTACAGACATTCTAAATATCGTAAAATGACACTATGAATAACTTATGCCAATAAATTTGAAAATATAGATAAATGGATAAATTCCCAATAAAATACAAATTACCAAAACTTACACAAAAAGAAGTACAAAAATCTGAATAGTTCTCCATCTATTTAAAATTAACAATCAAACCTATAATTATGCCTTCACAGTGTATTTTATAAAGCATTTAAGAAACCATTCATCTTACACAAACTCTTCCAAAAAACAGAAAAATTTAAAAACTTTCCCATTTGTTTTATGAAACCAAAAACATGACAAGGACAGTACAAAGAAAGGAATCTCACAGGTCAACTCACTCATGGTGAAAAAGTCTTAAATTAATTTTTAGCAAATCCAGTGATTCACATGTAGGATTTATTCCAGGACAGATGATTAATTTAACACTCAAAAATCATCTAATATAATTCAACATACTATAAAATAGAGAAAAAAAATCTTACGGTTATTTCAATAGGTGCAAGGAAAGCATCTTATACATTCAATATTCATTCATGATTTAAAAACAAATAAAAGAATTATTAATCTAGAAATACAAGGGACTAGCATTGATTTTATCAATATTAAGTATTTCTCCAAAAAAAAAAAAAAAAACCTAAGCAAACATATAAAACAGGGAAATCTTGAAAGCTTTGCCATTGGGACCGGAAACAAGATAAGAATGACTGCTCTCAATGTGACTTCAATACACCACAGGAGGATGTAGCTAGTATGAAAAGGAAATAAGTAAAAGTATAAGAAAAAGAAAAGAAATAAAATAGCCATCATTTAGAAATTTAAAAAGAATCTACAGAAAATTCTAATTAGAGGTAAGTAATAAATTTGCTAGATATAAAGTGAAAATAAAAAATTAATTTTACTTCTATTTACCAAAATAATTTTTTTAAAGGTATCATCCATAATATCATCAAAAATACCAAATTCTTAGAAGTAAATCTACAAAACATGTACAAGATGTCTCCCTAAAAATGTATAAAACATCATCAAAAGAAATTAAAGACTTAAATACATGGGAGTTTTTAGTGACTTAGAAGACAATATTGTAAAAGCATGTTGTTGTTGTTCAGTCACTAAGTCATGTCCGACTCTTTGTGATCCCATGAAGTGCAGCATAAATTATCAAATTGATCTATAGATTCATAGCAATCCCAAGAAAAATTCTATCCAGTTTGTGTGTGTTTATGTCCACACATGCACGCATGTACCCTGATAAACTGAATTCAAAATGTATATAATAATAATAATGAAAAATGTCAAGAATACTTGAGAGAGTGTTAAGAAGGAACAGACTGTACTTGATATAGCTATACCTGATATCAAACTGTGTTACAAATCAACAGTAGTAAGACAGTATGTTTTTGGTACAAGAGACAAATTGGATTGTGTAGGGAACGCAATAACATACCATACACATATAGACACTTGATTTGAAATACAGGTGACGTTGTAGAGCAATGGGAAATTGTGGTCTTCAATGAGTGGTGCTGGGTCAATGTATATGGAAGAAAAAATTGAAATTTAACTCTTATCATCTAAGATGGATTGCACACTTAAGTCTGCACAACAAAGCAAATAAAGCTTTAGAAGAGAATATAAGAGAATATCTGTACAATTCTCAGGTTGGAAAAGCCTTCTTACTGCACAAAAATCACTAAACATCATGGAAAAGATTAATAAATTGGTTTATATTAAAAGTGAGAATTTCTGTTCATTAAGAGATCCCATCTTTAAGAGAATGAAAAAGGCAAACCATAGAGTAGAAGACAGTTACAACACTGATAACTGTCAAAGCATTTATAACCAGAATATGTGAAGCACTTTTATAAATCAACAAGGAAAACAAGATAAAAATTTTAAATGAACAAAAGACTAGAATACTTCACAAAAGACATTATCCAAATTGACAACATATGAAAAGTGGCTTGATCTCGTTAACGACTACGAACAGAAAATTAAAACTACAATAAGACAACACTACATTCATCAAAGTGGCTAAATTTAAAAGACCAACAATACTAAATTGGTGAGTAGATGGAGCAGCAGGGACTCATACCCTGCTGTTGACATGTGAATGATTACATGCACTTTTGAAAATGATGATGAGTCAAAAGACAGGTAGTAGAATTTCATAACAGCATTATTTGTAATAGCTTCAAATGGGAAAACACAATAACAAACATCAGTAGAATGAGTAAACAAATTACTGTCAATTCCTACAAGAAGGGCTTCCTTGGTAGCTCAGCAGTAAAAATCTGCCAGTGCAAGAGATGTGGGTTCGATCCCTGGGTCCAGAAGGTCCCCTGGAAAAGGAAATGGCAACCCGTTCCAGTGTTCTTGCCTGGGAAATCCTATGGAAAGAGGGGCCTAGCAGGCTACAGTCCATGGGGTCACAAAACAGTTGGATACAACTTAGAGACTAAACAAAAACAATATTTCTACAATAGAATACTAGATATATAGCAGTAAAAATGAACAGACTACAGCTATAAGATACAGTAATATGAATATATATTACAAAAATCATGCTGAGTAAAAGGAAACCAACACAAAAGAAAATATACTGCACATTGTATGTATTAATACATATGGATATTACATTAGGGCTAGAGGTCAATCTTAGAGGGAAGGAAGGGAACAATGGTTGAGATGGCACATGAAGAGGGCTTCAAGGAGGTATTTTAGCCGTTGGCATGGACATGGGTGTCCACTTTGACCTAATTCATGGAGCTAGTGTTTGGTGCATTTCACTGTATACACATTATGCTACACACACACACACACACACACACACACACACATACAACTAAAAAGGAAAAAAGCTCGTAAAACCTTTAGCCAAAGATTACACAGATAGGGTTTAGGTGCTCATATAATTTCTATATTACTGAGTTACTTCCTTTTAGCTTGTAAATAATAGAAAATTTCACACATTAAAAATTTCTTGTATTCACTAGCTATACAAAGCGGAGAAGGCAATGGCATCCCACTCTAGTACTCTTGCCTGGAAAATCCCATGGATGGAGAAGCCTGGTAGGCTGCAGTCCATGAGGTTGCTAAAAGTCGGACTGAGCAACTTCACTTTCATGCATTGGAGAAGGAAATGGCAACCCACTCCAGTGTTCTTGCCTGGAGAATCCCAGGGACACAGGAGCCTGGTAGGCCATCTATGGGGTCGCACAGAGCCAGACACGACTGAAGGGACTTGGCAGCAGCAGCAGCAGCTATACAAAAAGCATATGCAAAATTGTTTCTATTATTTAAATCAAGAAACTGTGCTTACACTATATCACTCTTCATATCACTAGTATATTTCATGATATAAATCTTAAAAGATTTTTCATATCTTTAAAAGAGATGATAGTATGAATGGGTTTCCCTGGTAGCTCAGGCAATAAAGAATCTGCCTGCAATGCAGGAGATCCAGGTTTGATCCCTGGGTCAGGAAGATCCCCTGGAGAAGGGAACAGCAACCCACTCTAGTGTTCATGCCTGGAGAATTCCATGGACAGAGGAGCCGGGTGGGCTACAGTCCATGGGGTTGAAAAGAGTCAGACACGACTGAGTGACTAACACACACACATAGTATGAATAATACTGTTTCAAAGACTTCTTCATTTCTAAAAGAAGTCTTTATTTTTTAATCTAAAAGTAATTAGATGTAAGACAAGCACAAATTGGACCCAAAGGACTCAAGTTGTATTTCTACTAAATGATGACTTTGTTTAAACACATAACACATCCAAAAACTCAAATATTTTTATAATGGCCACTTGAGAGCGTTATTTAGAGCTGTGTATAATTTCTGATAGTTTTGTTTTCAAGTGGATTTTTCTAAGAATTCCCTTTATTATCTAAATCTCTAGAACAAAAGGAGAGAACCTGGAACAATGAGTGGGCATTTCTGTGGTTCCACAAGAATCATCCACTGAGCAATTCCCTTTGGAAAAGCACAGACTTCCACCCAACTGTTCACCCCAGGCAAACTTCTGATAGTCTTCTTCAAGGTCCAATCTTAATTAAGACAAATGTTAAATAAATATTTTGATTTACATAAAACTAGTTTAAAAAAAGTTTAGTTCCATAGTCTCCTTCACAACTTACAATGGTGGTAGGTGTTAGGCTACCATATTGCATCTTTTCTCTTCCAAAGTTTTAATAAAAATATAGCATTTGGAAATGACGTGGAGAAAAGGGAACCCTCTTGCTCTGTTGGTGGGAATGTAAATTGAAACAGCTACTATGAAGAAGAGTATGGCGATTCCTTAAAAAACTAGGAATAAAACTACCATATGACCAAACAATGCCAGGACTGGGCACACACCCTGAGAAAAACATAATTGAAAGAGATGTATGTACCTCAATGTTCACTGCAGCACTTTTTACAATAGCTAGGACATGGAAGATGATTCATCCATTGACAGATGAACGGATACAGAAATTGTGGTAATAAATACAATGGAGTATTACTCAGCTATAAAAAAGAATGCATTTGAGTCCGTCCTAATGAGGTAGATGAACCTAGAGCTACTTTAGAGTGAGAAAGAAAAAGACAAATATTGTATATTAAAGCATGTGTATGGAATCTAGAAAGACAGCACTGATGAACCTATTGTTGTGGGGCAGCAGTGGAGATGCAGACACAGGGAAGAGACTTGTGGGCACAGTGGGGGAAGGGGAGGGTGGGATGAATGGAGAGCAGCATGGAAACATGTATGTTACTATACGTAGAACAGCCAGCCAGCAGGAATTTGCTGTGTGACACAGGGAGCTCGCCCAGTGCTCTGTGGAATGAGGTGGGAGACAGCAAGCAAGTTCAAGAGGGAGGAGACAGATGCATACCTGTGACTGATTCATGTTGATGCGCGGCAGAAACCAGCACAATATTTTTAAAGCAATTATCCACCAATAAATTTTCTAAAAAATAATACAGCATTAAATATAAGAGGAATATAAGGGTATAAAACTAGTTACCCATACCTAACAGGGTAAGATTAAACTTTCACCCCATTCTGCCCTACCTTTCTTTCATCCTAAATTAACACGTTACTAAAATTAAAACCCTGCTTACTGTAATCTGAATATAATCTCCTCATTCCTCCACAAATGCAGTTTTCCATGCCTAAAATGCCCTCTCATTTATCTCTACTTAAAATTGCACAAATTGGACCCAAATCGGATCCAAATTTGGTCCAAATTGGATCCACTGTTCTAGAAGCAGTGTATAAATTTAGAAACACTTCCTCCCTACTCCTGATGACTCCCAACTAAAGGAAACTTAGTCCCTTCACTCTGAGCCACTCTCTACCCTGATACTCCATCCCTGAGGAGGTAAACATTTGATTTGTAAATATAGGAAAAATAAAATTCCATCCTCCTTCTAGGGAGCCTCCTGACTCATTCAGTGCAGCCAGTTATGACCTGAATCTTAAGGATTCATTACTAGAAAAGCCCAAATTAGCTAAGACTTAAAAACACATCCATCAATCTGTAGTCTGTCAAGAAAGAAGGTGATACTCTGACCTTTACCTTCACTATTTCTCAACTTGTACATAAGCTGGCAAGAAGGCCTCTTTAGATACCCTACGTGCATGAATTTCTCTTTCATAAGAACCTTACTGACTAGCCTGGGCATTGGTGATATTTATCTTTATTAAAAAGATACTTATCTGTTTAACGTAATACTACCTTCTATTAGGTATGCATGAGTGTCTGTGTTCCTAGCTATCATCAGCTAGATTATAAATTCTTTCTAAATAAGAAATACGTTTTCTACTTATTTATATTCTACACAGGATATAAGGAATATAATCGTACATGTTGTTTGAAAAAAGATAATTTTTCTCTTCGAAACTATATGCAGTACAACTGACCACAGCAGTGTAGAGTCAACATCTTTTTTATTTAATAGGGATAAGTAATCAAGTATCCTTAATAACAAAAAAATGACAGTCAATTATTTCTGTCTAAATAAATCTTTATAAAATGTGTTGCATCCTTTCCAACCTTAGTAAATGTTATATGTCAACTGTATTTATCTCTCTTCATTGGCACAGTGTTACTAAAATGATCAGCTTTGTTATTAGAGATAGTCTAGGAGAGTGACTATTATTCAACTGATTAAAATAGAGAAAATGTACCCCAAATGACACAAGAATACAACATTTCTTTTAGAAAATCAACCCTTATCATGAAATTCCAAAGGGCCAAGAACAAACAAACAGAAGAAGTGGCTAAAACCAGCTAAGGAATTCAGAACTAGAATCAGCAGTAAGAGTGGGTCTAGGAGACTGGCTTAGAACTAGTTAGACAGGGTCAGAGAACACTGGAGCTTCCTGTTCAGTGTGATACTCATTTCCTACCAGTGGGAATGCACATGTGTATTAAAGTGCAGGGTTGTTAACATCTATTCCAGTTTGCAAGATTAGAAAGTTTTATCTGGTACCTTTTCTTTTTTTGGTAAGACTGAATTGACCTAGAAAGATGTGAATGAGGTGAAACTAAAAGTGATAATTCACGTGGAGAAAGAATCTTCAGGGTTTACAGTTACTGAGTATAGAAAGATGAAGGAGAAGATTCAAAAGTACACCCAAATACCAGCCTAGCAGTTGAAGATTTCAAGAAAGAAATGAATTTTGTTTCAAATAGCCCAAATGATGGGGACAAAATGAAAGAAGACTCCTGAAGAATAAGTTCTTTGCATCTCTAATCAGTTACTGAATGTTACCTTAAGAAATAAAGTTTTAAAAGAAACAGTAAAATCCCTTTCCTTTGTCTTGATAGACATCTGAGTGTGTTATAACTCAACAGCTGTTACAACTTAACGGCTTGTAATCATCCTTCTCTTTACTAAGCCTACAGTCTATTTCGTTTTGTCTTCACATCCATTTAACCTGTGATTTTCATGAATTTTAACAGTTGAAAAACAAACAGCTGGCTGAATGCTCTACTGCAGTCTTTTGAATACTTTGCTTCCTGGTAAGCGATCAGCATTTTGATATTGCTGTAGTAATAACAGGAAATGATCTGTTAAAATCTGGATCTCCAGCTATAGATGAATGCCAGGGTAAAGAGGATAGCCAGTCTCAGAATAAAGTCTATAAAAATAGTTGAGGGAGTTACTTCTAGGACCACAGGGAGAGAATCATAATTTGCTCTCAACATTGGAAAAGTAAATGCACAGTGGAAAAACATCTTACGGTGATCACTGAACTCCATCAGTGGGAAGTTTACGGCCACAAGTGCAATAATTAAAACAACCGAGATGGTAAATACTAGAGCTTCAATGATACACGCTGTGAAATATCATCTCCTGAAATATTAATTCACTCAGAAAAAGATTTCATAAGCAGGTAGACTACCTTTAAAAAGGTGTAATTTTGCTTATGTTGGCAAAATAGTAAATTGGTTCTATTAACCAGAAAGGACAAGAGAAAATAAACAACCATCGTAGGATTCCTCCTAAGTCATTTCAGTCATGTTCAACTCTGTGCGACCCACAGATGGCAGCCCACTAGGCTCCCCTGTCCCTGGGATTCTCCAGGCAAGAACACTAGAGGGGGTCACCATTTCCTTCTCCAAAGCATGAAAAGTGAAAAGTGAAAAGTGAAAGTGAAGTCGCTCAGTCGTGCCTGACTCTTAGTGACCCCATGGACTGCAGCCCACCAGGCTCCTCCGTCCATGGGATTTTCCAGGCAAGAGTACTGGAGTGGGGTGCCATTGGATTAGCCATAGAAAAAAGGGAGGGTACTTACACATAAAACTAAAATATAGACTGGTTAATATTAGTAAAAAAATAATTTCAACTTTTCATATAATATGGCCATGGATTATAGACATTTTCTTGAATTTAAAGTGGGGGGAGTCCTAATTAATTAGCCTTTAGATACGACCTGTTAATAGAATAAGTCATTATTATGGATAATTAATAAAGTAATCCCTGAGGCTTTTGTTGTTGTTGTCTTCTCTCTAATGCTTTCTAGACACCACTGCACAGAAGCAGGCTCAACTAAATGGCAGATCATGAAGCGCAGAGAGCCTCCTTGTAGATGGCTGGTAAACAGCCTTGTACAGCGAACACATCCAAACACCATACCCCAGGGAGTCATAGCAGAAGTGAGGAAAGCCAAAACAACGTGGGCAAAAGAAGGTAACCTTGCTTTAAAAGATCCACAAGGCAAAAGTATCTCCAAATAACCACAACTGCAAAGTATTATTTTCCCTAATGCTTTAACATATTCTGCAACTCAACATTTTAAAAAGTAATTGATGAAACAAGCTAATAACCAAGAAGTCAATTAAAAATGACATATAATAAGACATTAAGAATTTAAAGCCAGATTTTCTAACACTAGAAACACATCAAATCTCTGTATTTGAGTCAAAACTTTATACTCATAAAAATTTGTAACTAGTAGTCATAATAACAAAAAGGACAGAACCATAGTGTCAAAAATTACTTTTCAAGACTGGCCTGTTTTAATCATTGGAAGCTTTCAAACATACAAAACATCACTGGATTCCTGACATACAAATCATCTGTTTCAAATTAATCATTGTTATTCATGTAAAAGCAATGATAGTCTGGATTTGAGAATAAGCTTGGAAAGTGAGTGAGCTAGCTGATGTTACAAACAGTCTTTCTTTCCGGAATTCCACCTCCTCCACAGTGCCTTCTCCAGCTTTACCTCTAACTTCCTGAACAGGACGTCAACTCTCTTTTCTACAGAGTGATCTTACCGCTCTAAATTCTGACCTGGTTATCAGAGACCTATTATTTCCCTCAGTAGACTAAAAGCAACTGGAAAGCAAAGTCTGCATCAGATTTACTTTGGTTTTATTATTACATCTAATTCAACACTCAATATATGTTAGTGTTTTCATAAGTTGGGTATTTACTACTCTTCAATGAACTGTTGTATTTTATAATTCCACAGTTTTATGGAGTGTTTCTTGTGACAATATTTCCTCAGGTGATAAACTGATTTTTAAAGTGTCCAATACTTTGATTACATGTGAAATGAAAACATTTAAATCTCACAAATGCACAGTTTTATCAATACTCAAAAATGTATACTGATTGGAGATGAACCCATGAATTTTCTGTCATTGTTTTATTAACTGTTAAAATGGATTTTCAATGCTAGTTTTGTATTCTCAGATTCTATACAGTAAGAAATATAACTACATTGAGTTTAGCATTTTGGGTGATTCCTATGTGAAACAGGTAGAATAAGCTATTTTTGGGGGGCTGGTGCACTGGGACGACCTAGAGGGATGGTGTGGGGAGGGAGGAGGGAGGAGGGTTCAGGATTGGGAGCACATGTATACCTGTGGCGGATTCGTTTTGATGTTTGGCAAAACTAATACAGTGTTTGAGGTTTAAAAATAAAATTAAATTAAAAATAAAATAAAATAAAAGTCAGCTTTATTAAGGCATTTTAAATGTGTAACTTGGCAAATTTTGGAGTATGTATATAGCTGTGAAACCAGTACCACAGTCAAGATAATGAACATTTCTGTCATTCACTCAAGTAATTCATCCCTCTGACTTCTCTCTACACCCCATCCAATGCAACCACTGATATGCCTTCTATCACTTGATGAGTATGTCCTAGAGTTTTTAAAAAATGGAATCATACAGACTATAGTCATTTTAGTGGCTTCTTTCAGCATATTTTGGAAGTTTATCCACATTGTTGCATGTATTAATTAACTTCATTTATTTGTATTACTGAGTAGTATTCTATTACATGGATTTACCACAATTTGTTTATACCTTCTCCTGTTGAACAACATAGGCTTTGCTGCCAATTTTTAGGTACTACAAATAAAGCTGCTATTAACACTCATGTGCAAATCTTAGCATGGATATACACTCTCTTTTCTCTTTGGTAAATACCTGTAAGAGGAATGATTGGTCATATAATATGCATCTGTTAAACTTTAAAAAAAAAATGACCAAATTCCTTATCAACATTGTTTATATATCAATTACATCCTTATCAGCAGTCTGACATGAGGTCCAGTTCCTCCATACCTTTGCTAACACTTGCAATTGTCTTTTTAATCACAGACATTCTAGTGGCTGTGAAATGGTATCTTATTAAGATTTCGATTTGCATTTCACTAACATCGAGTGGTCATGTATGGATGTGAGAGTTGGACTGTGAAGAAAGCTGAGCGCCGAAGAACTGATGCTTTTGAACTGTGGTGTTGGAGAAGACTCTTGAGAGTCCCTTGGACTGCAAGGAGATCCAACTAGCCCATTCTAAAGGAGATCAGTCCTGGGTGTTCATTAGAAGGACTAATGCTAAAGCTGAAACTCCAGTACTTTGGCCACCTCATGCAAAGAGTTGACTCCTTGGAAAAGACTCTGATGCTGGGAGGGATTGGGGGCAGGAGGAGAAGGGGACGACAGAGGATGAGATGGCTGGATGGCATCACTGACTCGATAGACATGAGTTTGGGTGAACTCCGGGAATTGGTGATGGACAGGGAGGCCTGGCGTGCTGCAATTCATGGGGTCGAAAAGAGTCGGACATGACTGAGCGATTGAACTGACTGAACTGAACTGAACATCCAATGAAGTTGAACATCTTTTCATATGCTTATTTGCCAATCATGTCTTCTTTGGTGAAATGTTGGCTTAAATCTTTTGTTCACTTTAATTGAATTTTTTTTCTTCCTATTCAGTTATAAGAGTTCTTTATATATTCAAGACACAAATCTTTTATTGGATATATAATTTACTTTCAAGAGAGAAATAAAACTGCTTCGGGTAATTATGCATTGTTATGGTACTTCAGATAATCCTTAAAATAAGGGGAACCATTACCTCCATAAGCCTGCACTACCAAGTTTTCCTATGCCTAATGAGGTAGTCAGCCAGCTGGCTTATAGAAAACAGGGAAAGGGAACAGAAGCAGAAAACGTACTGATTTTCCCAAAAATCTTCTTCAGATCAGATCAGATCAGTCGCTCAGTCGTGTCCAACTCTGCGACCCCATGAATTGCAGCACGCCAGGCCTCCCTGTCCATCACCAACTCCCAGAGTTCACCCAAACTCATGTGCATCGAGTCAGTGATGCCATCCAGCCATCTCATCCTCTGTCGTCCCCTTCTCCTCCTGACCCCAATCCCTCCCAGCATCAGAGTCTTTTCCAATGAGTCAACTCTTCGCATGAGGGGGCCAAAGTATTGGAGTTTCAGCTTTAGCATCATTCCTTTCATAGAAATCCCAGGGCTCATCTCCTTCAGAATGGACTGGTTGGATCTCCTTGCAGTCCAAGGGACTCTCAAGAGTCTTCTCCAACACCACAGTTCAAAAGCATCAATCTTCTTAATCCCTACTAATTTTAGGAGTTTCTTCACAACCCATTAGTATAGTAGGAAATAACAGACTGCATCTGATAAATGATAATTATTACTAATAAAACCTCCTGTAACTTTTATTAGCTTTCTCTGTATCTTAGATGAAGCCCTTGTGTTTACATGAATTTTTCCTTATCAGACTAACAAAGAACATCTAATATAGTGCCAACTATATATTACTCTTCTTACTTCCTTGATTCGCTCCTGTTTTTAAAACTCCTATCCATGTTTTTCTTCAGCTCTCTCTTCTTTCCCTCCCAGTACCCCACATCTGTATTTGAGATTAATTTGCTGATCTCAAATGAGTTTTGGTTACAGACTTTTTGCTGACCATATAGTCACCTACCATGCTTCTTACTCTAAGGAGAAAATGAAAATAACAAACTCTTTGTGGAACTCATAGAAAAAGAGCTGAGGTTCTGCTGAGTCAAAAAAATGAAACCTTTATTTTTTATAGCATCCACATAAATCAGTGGCCATAATAAATCAAATCTACCACAATAAAATCAAACACATAATTATTTTTTAAACTTTGTTAATTTAAGACTTCAGTCTACCCAGTAATGCAAGAACCTCTGAGGAATCTTTCCCAAACAAGGGCCAATAAGGGGCGGGAATTCCCTGGTGGTCTAGTGGTTAGGACTCCATGCTTTCACTGCCAAGGGTCCAGGTTTGAGCCCTGATTGGGGAACTAACAGCTCACAAGCATGTAGCACAGCCACAAAAAGGAAAAAAAAAAATACCCAATATAGGGAAGTTCTGTCTCCCTCAAAGTAAGAAATATGGGGCAGCAAGTAGCATTGGGAAAAACATACAGAATCAAATGGATCCATGTTAAACCATGGAAAGAAAACTCATTTAAGCACCTTTAAAATATTTTTATATGTAAAGAATAATTTCACATATTTTAAAAAATTTTGTGAGCTACATTATATCCCTCAGGGAATAGGACTTCAGTGTCATACAAATTTGAAACTAACTATCCTATAAGCAGCATCAGAATTAGGATAAACAGTAGATTATAGTAGCAATCTGACACAATATTAGGATATAGACAACTCGGGTTAAAAATATTTCATGAAAGTACAATAATTATGCTACAATTAATAACACTCCCCAAATCAGAGAGGTTCTCATAAGACACTGAATGCTAAACTTATTTTGACAGTTTTTTAAAAGGCCTAGTCCTGGGACTTCTCTGTTGGTCCAGTGGTTAAGAATCTGCCTTGCAATGCAGGGATTCACAGGTTCGCTCCCTGGTTGGGGAGCTAAGTTGTTCCATGCTGTGGAACAACTAAACCCATGTCACAGCTAGAGTCCGTGTGCCACAGAGGAAGAGCCTGTGTGCTGCAACTAAGACTCGAACCAACCAAATAGACAAATTAAAAAAAAATTTTTAAAGGCCTAGCATTAATATAAGACATTCCTCTAGATAGAAAAAACTAATAATAATTTTGACTTATTAAAGATAGTATCTATTGATAAAACATAGTTTTGTTCCCAAACATGCAATACATCATTACTCTAATGCATGATCACTATATAAAATAATTACCTAGTTAGTAAAAATA
The DNA here is from genome assembly GCF_029407905.1 of Bubalus kerabau. Lineage (NCBI taxonomy): Eukaryota > Metazoa > Chordata > Mammalia > Artiodactyla > Bovidae > Bubalus > Bubalus kerabau. The sequence continues at coordinate 17,344,602 of NC_073639.1, read as the reverse complement.
CTTGTGTATATCTTAAAATTTTTCAGTTCAATTGGCTTTCTTTTGGTATAAGGAAAATTAAATGATTGGTTCAAGTTCATTTTTAATAATTATAAAATATGTGAGCCTTGTTATACGTTAAAGAAAATAAAGATATTATGACCCAAAATGTATTTATTCAATTTACAATAAAATACTTTTCAATGCATACCAAATTGCAAAATAATTAATTTATTTTTCAATAAAGATACCAGATTTAATATGTACTGATAAGATGTTTAATGACTTTTGTTCTAAGGTCACCTTATTGAGCGATACATCATGAAATCAATAGTTGTACATCTAGGAAATTTACCAATGGAGCTCTCTTCCACTGGTGTGTATATTTTAATCTGTCTCATGTGGGTATCTCTTCCATTTTGGTGATTGGCTAGAACAGCAATCTGTATCATGAATGTGCGAGTTGGCTTCTTATGATTATCAGTTAATGGAACATGAATCCAGCCACTTGGTTCCACCAATTCAAGTTGCTGCCAAGAAAAGAAGAGTCAGATTATGTTTTCATCCAACAAAACATAATTTATTCTAATGAATGCATTCTAAAGTTAACTTATAATTAACATTTTTCTCACTGAGAACATGACAATATAATAAACATTATCAGTTATTTGGCACTTCTGGCATGGTCCGCGGTTTTATACTTGTTAAGCACCTATATGTACCATCTTAGACAAAATAAAAATAGAATTATTTGCAATTCAGTATTTAATGAAACTTGTACAACATACCAAGATAATCACAATGGTGTGATCACTCACCTAGAGCCAGACATCCTGGAATGTGAAGTCAAGTGGGCCTTAGAAAGCATCACTACGAACAAAGCTAGTGGAGGTGATGGAATTCCAGTTAATTGAGCTATTTCAAATCCTGAAAGATGATGCTGTGAAAGCGCTGCACTCAATATGACAACAAATTTGGAAAACTCAGCAGTGGCCACAGGACTGGAAAAGGTCAGTTTTCATTCCAATCCCAAAGAAAGGCAATGCTAAAGAATGCTCAAACTACCGCACAATTGCACTCATCTCACATGCTAGTAAAGTAATGCTCAAATTCTCCAAGCTAGGCTTCAGCGATATGTGAACTTCCAGATGTGCAAGCTGGTTTTAGAAAAGGCAGAGGAACCAGAGATCATCATTGCCAACATCCGCTGGATCATGGAAAAAGCAAGAGAGTTCCAGAAAAACATCTATTTCTGCTTTATTGACTACGCCAAAGCCTTTGATTGTGTGGATCACAATAAACTCTGGAAAATTCTGAAAGAGATGGGAATACCAGACCACCTGACCTGCTTTTTGAGAAACCTATATGTAGGTCAGGAAGCAACAGTTAGAACTGGACATGGAACAACAGACTGGTTCCAAATAGGAAAAGGAGTACACCAAGGCTATATATTGTCACCCTGCTTATTTAACTTATATGCAGAGTACATCATGAGAAACGCTGGGCTGGAGGAAGCACAAGCTGGAATCAAGATAGCCGGGAGAAATATCAATAACCTTAGATATGCAGATGACACCACCCTTATGGCAGAAAGTGAAGAGGAACTAAAAAGCCTCTTGATGAAAGTGAAAGTGGAGAGTGAAAAAGTTGGCTTAAAGCTCAACATTCAGAAAATGAAGATCATGGCATCTGGTCCCATCATTTCATGGCAAATAGATGGGGAAACAGTGGAAACAGTGTCAGACTTCATTTTCTTGGGCTCCAAAACCACTGCAGATGGTGACTGCAGCCATGAAATTAAAAGATGCTTACTCCTTGGAAGGAAAGTTATGACCAAACTAGATAGCATACTGAAAAGTAGGGACATTACTTTGCCAACAAAGGTCCATCTAGTCAAGGCTATGGTTTTTCCTGTGGTCATGTATGGATGTGAGAGTTGGACTGTGAAGAAAGCTGAGCGCCAAAGAATTGATGCTTTTGAACTGTGGTGTTGGAGAAGACTCTTGAGAGTCCCTTGGACTGCAAGGAGATCCAACCAGTCCATTCTAAAGGAGATCAGTCCTGGGTGTTCATTGGAAGGACTAATGCTAAAGCTGAAACTCCAATAGTTTGGCCACCTCATGGGAAGAGTTGACTCATTGGAAAAGACTCTGATGCTGGGAGGGATTGGGGGCAGGAGGAGAAGGGGACGACAGAGATGAGATGGCTGGATGGCATTAGTGACTCGATGGACATGAGTTTGGGTGGACAGGGAGTCCTGGAGTGCTGCGATTCATGGGGTTACAAAGAGTCGGACACGACTGAGCAACTGAACAGAACTGAACTGAACTGTATAACATACAAGTTTAGATTTAGACATGTATAGATGTATAGGGTCAATGGAAAACCATGCTGATACAAGTAAGAAAAGACTCATTATGCAGAACATAATGCTTCTGGTATATTTTATTTTAAGAACCATGCCTAATATATCCAAACTCACCTAACAATAAATCAGATTCTATATAAACTACAAGAATATCAAAAGAAAATCAGTCATTGCATAGGCATCAAACATTTTTTTCTTGGAAAACAGTAAGTCATTTATCTAGTCTGAATGACAACCTAAACCTAAAATCTAGATTTTTTAAATGTTTTTCCAGATACACTTAAAAAAATTTTCATTTTATTTTAACCAAGAGTCTAAACTAGCCTTCCTTAACAAAAGAAGAAAAATCATAATTCAAAAAATAAACCTAAATTAAAAAAAATTTTCCTAAAGTTATGAAACAGTTTTTAAAAGATAAACACTGATTTTTAAATTATCTTAGTTATTGAATGGGCTTCCCTTGTGGCTCAGCTGGTAAAGAATCTGCCTGCAATGCAGAAGACTTGGGTTCGATCCCTGGGTTGAATACATATGAAAGATGTGCATTACAGATAATATATGATATTATTACAGATAATACTTATCAGTCTATCCCAATAGCAATGAATATCAAAGAAACTCAATCCAGATTCCATGGGTTACTCTAGAAAAACTATTAAATGAACACCACTGTATCTTTTTTCCTTCTCTCCCTTCTTTTCTTTCTTCTCTTTGTTTCTTTCTTTAGTCTTTTCATTTTTTTATGAAGGAGGGTGAGTAGACAAAAGGAGAGTTGGGCAAGAGACAGAGAATCGGCATCTTAAAAAAGGCAGTTATTTTTAAGATGGAATAATTTCTTTCTTTTAATTTTAAAATATAAGAATAAATGAATCCCTACCCTTCATGGTATTTTCAGTCAGTTGCTTTCTATAAACTTCCATTAGTACTAACTTAAAATAGCTGAGTCAGAAATAAGATATACTTGGTTTCTATGACTAACCTTTTAATCATTCAGGCAGTAAATATTGTATACTTACGATAAAAGTACAGTTAAGCACAAAAAACATAATTAAGGCCTTATTTCAAATCTTTTAATAAAGCTTTAGAGGCAGACAAACAGCCTTTTGGTTTCATTCAGTTTTTTCACGTATAAAGTAAAGGGATTGGACAAGATTTCATCCAATGCCCCTTTCAGCTCTGACATCCGATGATTCTAAATAAAAGGAGAAAGTTGTGGTAGGAAGAATAATGGGCCCCTAGGGATGTCCATGTCCTTCCCCAAGTTCCCTGAATATGTTAACTAACACGGCAAAATGACTTTGCAGATGTGATTAAGTTACAGACCTGGGGATGGGAAGATTATCCTGGATTACCTGGGTAGGTGCAATGTAATCACAGGGTCATTATAAGAGGAAGGCCAAGAAAGACTGAAAGGAGATGTGATGATGGAAGCAAAGATTGAGTGATGCAACCACAAGCCAAGGAATGTGGGCAGCCTCTAAAAGATAGAACAAGCAATGAACAGTTCTCCCTTACAATCTCCATTAAAGAACCCACCTTGCTGACACCTGATTTTAATCCATTAGGTCCATTCTGGACTTCTGACCTTCAGAACTGTAAGATAATAACTGTGTGTTGTTTTAAGCCCCTAAGTGTGTGGTTATATGCTATAGCAACAATAGGAAACTACTATAATGGATTCCCACAGGAGCTCAGAGGAGGGGAAAAGCACTCCTAGCTAGAATAATCTATTTTCCAGGTAAGTATACAATAATGAATCTCAATAATGACAAAAAAGCAAAACTAAGATTCTGTTCATCTCCTTACTGTTGTTGTTTAGTTACTAAGTTGGGTCCAACACCACGACCTCATGGACTTAGCTCGCCAGGCTTCCCTATCTTTCACCATCTCCCGGAGTCTGCTCAAACTCACATCCATTGAGTTGGTGATGCCAACTAACCACCTCATCCTCTGTCACCTTCTTCTTCTCCTGCCCTCAATCTTTCCCAGCATCAGGGTCTTTTCCAAGGAGTCAGCTATTCACATCAGGTGGTCAAAGTATGGGAGCTTCAGCATCACTCCTTCGAATGAATATTCAGGGTTGATTTCCTTTAAGGTAGACTGGTTTGATCTCATTGCTGTCCAAGGGCTCACAAGAGTCTTCTCTATCACCACAATTCAAAAGCATCAATTCTTTGGCTCTCAGCCATCTTTATGGCCCAACTCTCACATCTGTACATGACTACTGGAAACACCACAGCTTTGACCATATGAACCTTTGCTGGCAAAGTGATGTCTCTGCTTTTTAATACCCTGTCTAGGTTTGTCATAGCTTTTCTTCCAAGGAGCAAGTGTCTTTTGATTTTATGGTTGCAGTCACCATCCACAGTGGTTTTTGAGCCCAAAGAAATAAAATCTGTCACTGCTTCCACTTTTCCCCCTTCTATTTGCCATGAAGTGATGGGACCAGATACCATGATCTTAGTTTTTTAAATGTTGGGTTTTAAGTCAGCTTTTTCACTCTCCTCTTTCACCTTCATCAAGAGGCTCTTTAGCTCCTCTTCACTTTCTGCCATAAGGGTGGTATCATTTGCATACCTGAGGTTACTGATATTTCTCCCATCAACCTTGATTCCAGCTTGTGATTCATCCAGCCTGGCATTTCACATGATGTACTCTGCATATAAGCTAAATAAGCAGGAGGACAATATACAGCCTTGACATTCTCCTTTCCCAATTTTGAACCAGTCTGTTGTTCTATGTCTGGTTCTAACTGTTGCTTCTTGACCTGCATACAAGTCTCTCAGGGGACAGGGAAGGTGGTCTGATATTCTCATCTCTTTAAGAATTTTCCAGTTTGTTGTGATTCACACAAAGACTTTAGCATAGTCAATGAAGCAGATGTTTTTCTGAAATTTCCTTGCTTTCTCTATGAGCCAACAAATGTTAGCAATTTGATCTCTGGTTCCTCTGCCTTTTCTAAACCCAGCTTGTACATTTGTAAGTTCTTGGTTCACATACCGTTACAGCCTAGCTTGAAGGATTTTTAGCATTACTTGCTAGCATGTGAAATGAACACAATGGTACTCAATGGTACACAAAAGTCTGAACATTTTTTGGCATTGCACTTCTTTGGGATTGGAATGAAAACTGACATTTTCCAGTCCTGTGGCCACTGCTGAGTTTTCCAAATTTGCTGACATGTTGAGACATACTGAATGTAGCACTGTAATAGCATCATCTTGTGAATAAATTTAACCAAATTAATTATCTATCTACTTCTACTTCTGATAGACTCAATGGTATTATTAGAGTATTTTTTAAATGCTTCACTGTAATGGAAGTTATACTAAGATTCTGTAGTGTATAATTTGGGGCATGATAGTACAGAATTGTAAATGTAGTAAATTATTCAATAAATATTATTAGTACATTATTTCTTTAGAACATAAGAAAATTACTGATCTTAGTCACTAGAAGTATATTACAAAGTATGTATAGCTATTAACATCTCTCAAATAGCTTCACAATCAACTACATTGCCTGAGAGTCATAAAAAACAACTCATGTATCAACTTCAGTTCTACTGTACCCTGTTTAAACTTCTCAGTCATCTCCAAAGAGTTATTATTCTGATCCTGCCATATTTTAACTTATTTCATGGATTAAACAAAAACTCAAATATGTGTAGTAGATACAATTTTAATGCCTTTTTTATAACAATGATTAAAAGGCTAATATAGTTTAAGTGAAAAATATTTACACTATTGTTTGTAAAGAAGTGAAAAATATTTACACTCGTTTGTATTTTTAAACAGAAAATTAATAAAAGATAAAATTTTGCCAATTTAACTTTCTTCTTTTCCCCATTTCTGATTTGGACGTCAATAAATAAAATTTCCATCACCATTAAAATGTAATATTTTCTATATTCCTGCTCATTCTTTCTTCTTACCATCTCCCCTTTTGGCTCTTTCCCCATATATACCGTCATTTAACATTTTTTGTTGGCTAGATACCCCCAATTCTGCTAACTATAGATGTAGGGCAGGGGTTGGCAAACTTCTGTTATGAGGAGTTTCTCTCAAGTGATCTCTCAGCTTGGTTCCAAGATCTTCTGCTTCCTATCAGCAACCTCTAGGCCACTAGCTCTACTCTGGCTCTGAGTATTAGTTCAGGATATCCTCTAAGGATATATTGATTTAAAGGATTAACTCCACCATAAACAAAGCTTACCTTAACAAGGAAAAAAAAAAAAAGAAATCATTTGTTAATGAAAATCACATCAAATATCAAATAAAAGCTGCTCATATGTCGTTTCCTATTGCTAATCACATATCCCTAGAAAATAAATGAGAGAAGGAACAGTGACTTGAAAGTTGCCCTCAAGAAAGTTGCCCTCTGCTCTCTTCTCTCACCACCTAGTGCTCCTTCATTAACCATAGCTGTGAGTTGATAAAATTCTACAGACTCTCAATATGAGAACTGTTATACATGAAGCAGCAGATTCTGGCATTTTAACCATCCTTCCACTTCGGAAGGAATACAACCAGTTAACTGCAATGATGACCTACTTGTAGAGAAAGAAAGTCTAATAGGATACAAAAGAAACTTCAGAAGTTCCAAATTTGTTGAAAGTAAGGATACCACAAAGGCAGCTTAACAAGAAAGACAGAAGCCAACTAAAAGAGCTCACTATGGAAAGCAAGCTCTTTGACCCTAGTGAAGAAGGTGACCCCACCTAAGAAAGTCACCCTGAGGTCAAAATCAGTCACTCTGCTACACAGGGTCAAGACATTAATTCTGGACTTGTAAGTCGGCAAGAGTTTTTATATAGAGACATTCCTCCAGAAAGAGTTCCTGGAGAGTCAAGCTTATATAGTTTTTAACGGTGTGATCTTAAAGTTACCTGTTTGAAAAAAAAAAGAGGCATAACAAAGATAAGAACTAGACAGACTGTTCTACTAATCTACAGGAACAATTCTGAATTAAATTTGAAGTGAATGTCAAAAACAATAATTTCATCAAAAGCCCAAAATGGTGAAGAAATGTTAAGAAATTGCAGAAAATCTCTGGAGGACAAGAACAAGTTAGCCAGACTTAAGTATCACTGAAAAGAAAAACCGATGAGGTAAGTACTAGGGATGCAATGTACACCATGATGACTATAGCTAACACTGCTAAACAATACTTGGGAAAGTTGTTAAGAGAGTAGGTCGTAAGAGTTCTCATCACAAGGAGAATTTTTTTTCTTCTTTTCATTATCAGACAATTCAGTTCAGTTCATTTCAGTTACTCAGTCGTGTCCGACTCTTTGTGACCCACATGAACCACAGCATGCCAGGCCTCCCTGTCCATCACCAACTCCCGGAGTTCACCCAAACTCATGTCCATTGTGTCGGTGATGCCATCCAACCATTTCATCCTCTGTCGTCCCCTTCTCCTCCTGCCCTCAATCTTTCCCAGCATCAGGGTCTCTTCAAATGAATCAGCGTTTCGCATCAGGTGGCCAAAGTATTGGGAGTTTCAGCTTCAGCATCAGTCCTTCCAATGAACACCCAGGACTGATCTCCTTTAGAATGAACTGGTTGGATCTCCTTGCAGTCCAAGGGACTCTCAAGAGCCTTCTCCAACACCACAGTTCAAAAGCATCAATTCTTCAGCACTCAGCTTTCTTTATAGTCCAACTCTCACATCCATACATGACTGCTGGAAAAACCATAGCCTTGACTAGATGGACTTTTGTTGACAAAGTAATATCTCTGCTTTTTAATATGCTGCCTAGGTTGGTCATCACTTTCCTTCCAAAGAGTAAGCGTCTTTTAATTTCATGGCTGCAGTCACCATCTGCAGTGATTTGGGAGCCCAGAAAAATAAACTCAGCCACTGTTTCCACTGTTTCCCCATCTACTTCCCATGAAGTGATGGGACTGGATCACATGATCTTCGTTTTCTGAATGTTGAGCTTTAAGCCAACTTTTTAACTCTCCTCTTTCACTTTCATCAAGAGGCTCTTTAGTTCTTCTTCACTTTCTGCCATAAGGGTGGTGTCATCTGCGTATCTAAGGTTATTGATATTTCTCCCGGCTATCTTGATTCCAGCTTGTGCTTCCTCCAGCCCAGCGTTTCTCATGATGTACTCTGCATATAAGTTAAATAAGCAGGGTGACAATATATACCTTTGACGTACTCCTTTTCCTATTTGGAACCAGTCTGTTGTTCCATGTCCAGTTCTAACTGTTGCTTCCTGACCTGCATACAGGTTTCTCAAGAGGCAGATCAGGTGGTCTGGTATGCCCATCTCTTTCAGAATTTTCCAGAGTTTATTGTGATCCACACAGTCAAAGGCTTTGGTTTAGTCAATAAAGCAGAAATAGATGTTTTTCTGGAACTCTCTTGCTTTTTTGATGATCCAGCATCTCTTTAAATCATCATTTTAGAGTTGTCAGAGAACCGCTAAAACAAAGAGGACTATAGGAGGCCACAGTCTGGGGAGGGGAGAACCTCAGGGAGGTAACTTGTCTTTCTGTACTCACTTAAAGCATGGGGGTGTTTGTCGATTCTAGGACAAGGTGAGATGTTACAATTCATGGTTTTGCCCAGAGGTGCTTCTAGAAACACATGGAACTATGACTAGTGCGGTCTTTCAGAAAAGACATACTTAGAAACTTCAAGATCTTTAGGCACACAGCCTATTTTCCCTCAAAACATCTGCCACATTGTGAAGTTATTTACAACAGCACAAAGAAACAGGTCAAATTAATTTCATTTTAGTATCATTTCAACATGTGATCTATGTAAAGTTACTGAGCTATTTTACATTTTTTTTGTACCAAATCGCTAAAATCTGACATTTTACACTTATACCATACATATCTCAATTAAGATTAGCCGAAAGCCACATGTGGCTGAACAGCACAGATCTAGAGTCTAGCCTAGCAATCAATCAAAAAACCATTACTATTATTAACCAAGCTAAGAAGAGGGAAAGATAAATAAATGAAATGATAATTTCATCTGAGAATTAGAATATACTTTTAAAATAGAAATGGCAGAGCTGAAAATAAAATATCTGAAATTAAGAATTTATCAGATTGACTCAACAGATTTTATATATATTTTATATATATATATAATATATATTCACATATCAGAAGACAAATTTGACAGGCTCCTTGAAAAATACAACTTATCAAAAATAACAAAAAGAAGACATAGAAAATCTGAATAGAACTATATCTATTTTAAAAACTGCCTTGTAATTTAAAAACCCATTGCAAAACTTCAGGTCCAGATGGCATTACCATTCAATTCTTCCAAATATTTAACAAAGAAATGGTATCAACTCTGCACAAATGCTTAGAGAATAGAAAAGGGAGGGATATTTTAAAAAAATTTTTATGAGGCCAGAACAACTTTGGTTCCAGCAAGTTGTTCTGGCCTCATAAAAACATTTAAAAAATATCCCTCTCTTAAGAAAAAAAAATTAAAGACCACTTTTTCTTATGAAACATAGGAAAATCTAAAACAAAAGAGTAACAAGTCCAACTAAGTGGAGTTTAGCACAGGTACACAAGATTGGATTATCACTTAAAAATTAATCAATGTAATTCACTTTTATTAAGGAAAGTTATGACCAACCTAGATAGCATATTAAAAAGCAGAGACATTACTTTGCTAACAAAGGTCTCTAGTCAAGGCTACAGTTGTTCCAGTGGTCATGTATGGATGTGAGAGTTGGACTGTGAAGAAAGCTGAGTGCCCAAGAATTGATGCTTTTGAACTGTGGTGTTGGAGAAGACTCGAGAGTCCCTTGGACTGCAAGGAGATCCAACCAGTCCATTCTGAGGGAGATCAACCCTGGGATTTCTTTAGAGGGAATGATGCTGAAGCTGAAACTCCAGTACTTTGGCCACCTCATGCAAAAAGTTGACTCTTAGAAAAGACTCTGATGCTGGGAGGGATTGGAGGCAGGAGGAGAAGGGGACAACAGAGTGTGAGATGGCTGGATGGCATCACCGACTCCATGGGCATGAATTTGGGTGAACTCTGGGAGTTGGTGATGGACAGGGAGGTCTGGCATGCTGAGATTCATGGGGTCGCAAAGAGTCAGACACGACTGAACGACTGAACTGAACTGAATAGAAAAAAGAGAGATACTCACATAATCATTTTCAGACCAAAAAAAGGTATTTGACAAATTCAACACCCATTTATGACTTTAACTTTCAGCAAATAGGAACAGAATACAGTCTCTTTAATATGAAAGGGCATCTTTTCAAACAAACAACCTACCCTCATCATATAGAATGGAGAAATATTAAAATCTTTTCTAAAGAGATTATAAAAAGACAGTCATCCACTATGACCCCTTCTATTTAACACTGTACTGGAGGTCATAAACAGTACAATAATGCAAGGAAAATGGAAGGGGACAGAGGAGAGAGGGACAGAAGGAAAGGGAGAAGATGAATAGGATTGGAAGGGAAGAAAAAATAATATTACTTCTAAACTATATGACTGTACATCTAGAAAATTAAGAAAGAACCTATAAATTATTAGAATTAATAAGAAAGTTTAATTAGCAAGGCCACTGGATATAAGGTCAACATAAGTTATAACCGCAACAGTACAGAATTCGTGCAAAGACAGACTAACAAACCAAGAGATCAGAGTTTAGGAACAAACCCACAAATTTACAAGACATCTGATTTTTGTCAAAGATGACACTCACTGGTGCAGTAGGGAAAAGATAAACAAAAAGAACAAATAGAAGGTTTAAAATCCATCACAAAACTATGTATATTTTTGTTATCTATAGGTTTGTTATTTATATAAGTTTCTTTAAGCAATGATGCTGGATGAACTGGATTTCCATTTTGAGGGAAAAATAATAATCTTGATTTCTTCACTTCTCACCATAAACAAAAAATCAGTTTCAGATGAATTTGAATTTAAATGTCAAAGTCAGAAACTAAAGCTTCCAAAAGAAAATAAAATATCTTTGTAACTCTGGATTAGGTACAATTTTCTTAAATAGGACACAAAAAGCATCAATCAACAAATAGTGGTCAACTATTTCAGAATTAAGAACTTCTGTTCATCAAAAGACATAACTAAGAGCGTGGAGAAAACAAGTCACAGATTGGGAAATATGCCTATGCCTATGTGTAGAAAAGGAATCCTATCTTAACTATTTAAAGAACTACTACAAATCAAAGAGATATATACCCAACAGAAATGCATACATATATTCAACAGTGTGTATATGAAAATATTCACAGGAGCCCTAGCTAGCCAAACCACCCAAATAGATACCAACAGTCAAATGAATAAGTTGGAGTATATTCACAAAACATAATGTTCTACAGGAACGAAAATGAACAATCTATATCTATCCAAGTGACAGATGACTCTTACAAACATGCTGAATAAAACAAACAAACAAAGTTATTCACTCAGTCGCATTTGCCTCCTCTGTCCATGGGATTCTCCAGGCAAAAATACTGGAATGGGTAGCCATTCCCTCCTCCAGGGGATCTTTCCAACCCAGGGATCAAACCCGGGTCTCCTGCACTACAGGCGGAGTGTTAACCATCTGAGCTACCAGGGAAACCCAAGTAAAAGCAAGCCAGACCCAAAAGAGTATATAGAAAATATGATGCCATCTCCTAATGCAAAACACTGAAAGATAAAAACAAAAACAAAACAGATTTTTAAAAAAATCCAAGTGAAAGTAATCCATATTGTCAGAATAATGATTAACCTTGAGAGTGGAGCGCATAAGAAAGCATAAGGAGGGTTTCTGGATTTTTATTGGTTGCTGATTATATAGATTTCTTTAATTCATGAAAACTCAATGAGCCTTTCACACAGTATGTGGACTTTTTGTATCCATGTAAAAATTAAAAGTTAAAAAAAAAAAAAAAGGCCCAGACCTTTCTGCTCTGTCTTACATACTCTGTTGTCTATGATCTCTGCAGCAGCTGCGAGCATCATGTTCTCACACACCAAATGTCCAAAAAGGCTTTCTCCTGTTTTAATTATAGAGGAAAATGTTTTCCTGAAGCTATCAGATTTCCCATTGGCCATTTCTGGATCACATGCCTCTCTGCACTAATTGCAAGGGAAGCTGGAAATGGAGTACCAGGCGTTTTCTGTCTTTACTGTGGGAAGTGGTCTCTCTGGGCAAGGAAAGGAGATGGGGGCATGTGGCATTGGTAATCAGCAATACCTGCTGCCCAGGACTGTTTCTCGTGATGTCTCAACCAATTTTACCACAGCTGCTTCTGTTCTCCTCCAGTCTAAGCTCAGATTAGCAGCAGAGTCATCAGACAAAAATGTAAACCTGAAACACCTTTCATTAGTTTCTCATTATAGTTAAGAATAAATCCATGATCCTTAACACTGTAAGCATGATCTAGTCTCTGCTTATCTCCTCTGCCTCATGGTGAATGGCCCTTGACCCACATTTTAGCCATATAACCTGCAGTAGGGCAAAAGCAAATTTACACTGTGCAGGAAACTGACTCTGAAAGTATTCCAAAGATCGGGGAGGGCAAAGGGACATTGACTATATGTCATCTACAATGGGTCAAGTGTCTTGGATATGCTCTAGTTTAGTGAATTCTTTTTTTATTTTTAAATATAAGAATAATACAAGAACATCCAGTCTGTCACATGAGAGCCTGGCCCCCCTAACTCTAATTCTTCTTTAAGTCTAAAGTCCACTAACTACACAACCTTTTACCAAGATTTTGTTTCATTTTCAAAACCCTAGCACTCATGGTTAATGTGAACAACTATTCTCAACTTATGGCCCTCTACTTTTCAATCCCCACACTCTATTCCTTAAATGCTAACTGTAGATTCCAATTAGGTTTATATCTTTTTTCACATCTCTCCTGATACAAGAAAACACACAAGTACACAAACACATATACAAAGTACTTGTAACTTTCCAAAGAGGATATTTAAATGCCATCATACTACTGCTCAAATCTAGTAGAATCTGTTCATCAGTCAACAAAGTGTGGACTTGACTGTGTCCTGGATTACTGGAAACTGTGACTGGTGTAGTAAAAGGAAATTATCAATTTATTGGAAATTTATTTATGTTCAGGAGTTATATCTAATCATCCATTATTTCTCATGCCCATACCATTTTGATGAATATAATTTATAAATGCTTTGCAAAATAGTTTAGGAAATAATAGACTCCCAGACACCAACAAAAATGACAGCTAAAGAATTTGAAAATGTATAAATCCCCAAAAGCAGGCAGGATGGAGAAGTCAAGAAGAAGCACGGTGCACTGCACCCTAACATCCCTGAAAGTGAAAGCACCAGGTAGTTCTGAAGGTAGGAGGGTCAGGTTAGGTTAAAAATAAACAAATATGCAAACAGGGAAACAAGTTATCCAATGAGGAAACAGTTTGATGTCAAGATTCTCACCAGTCCCCAGCTTAAGTAGGCAGGTGACCCTCCCTTTTCTACTCCCATAGAAAACTAAAAGTTCATATTATCTGTACAGGTTAATGAAGGGAGGATCTAGATTGAGGTAAAACAAGACAAGATGGCAGCATATATATATATTTTTTTTAATGGAGTAAACATCTAGACATTTAACAGTGAACCTCAGCTCTCTTCATCTTGCTCAGCTACAGGGCTGCTGAATCCCAGGCAGATCACCCTGGAGCCCCTTCCACATCCCACCTCCTATCCTCCACCCTTCGCCTCTAGGCCAGAGAATGAATTACTATTTTCTGGAAAAAAAATAAGACCATAAGAAAAAGAGAAAAGTAAAAAAAGAACAAATTCATAAAATGAGAGGTACACACAAGTGATGTGAGTGTCCCCAATTTAATAAATATTTATTGAATGCCTATTTTGTGCTAGGCACTATTCCAGATGGTTGCAAGATATCAGTGAAAATAAAAATAATAACAAAATCTCCACTCTTGTGGAGCCAATACTCCTACTGAGGGAAGACAGAAAATGAATAACAAATATAATAAATAAGGTATTATATAATATATTAGGTAATAAAAGTGCTCTGAGGGGAAAAAAGCTTTGGGGAAAATACAGAGCAGTAAAAGAAGGATCAGAAGCACCAGAGGGCAGGTGTGTGCAGTTTTAAATAAGGTGGTCCCAACAGGCCTCACTGAGAAGGTGGCCTGTGTGCAAAGAGATGAGGGTGCCAGCCTGACCACATTGCTGTAAGGCCTGGTAAGCATCAAATTCCATCACGAGCAGCAAATTGCTCCCCAACTGCTAATTTGTGCCTCACACCTAGGCTATGAAAAAATACCCAAGGCTCTCCATGCATATAAAAAAAAAAGGAAGAAAATAAAAACAAAAAGCAAAATTGAAAAAAAGCAAAAACAAGAAAGGAAATCTGAAGAGAAGCAATAGAGGACAAGAAATTTAAAAACAAAGCAAACCTTTATTAATATCTTCAGCTTCATAAAGGAAAGCATCCTTAACACAAGAATAGAATGCTATTTTATAAAAAAGACCAAGAAGCAAAAATAGGTCTTAGAAATATACATATACACTGTTGTTTGGTCTCTCAGTAGTGTCCAACTCTTTGCGACCCCACAAACTGCAGCACACCAGGCTTCCCCATCCTTTACCATCTCCCTGAGTTTGCTCAAACTGGTGTCCACTAAGTCAGTAATGCCATCCAACCATCTCATCTTCTGTCACTCCCTTCTCTTCTTGGCCTCAATCTTTCCAGCATCAGGATCTTTTTCAATGAATCAGTTCTTTGCATGTATGCACATGTGCACACACACACACATGTGTGTATATATATATATGTATATATGTATGTGTATATGTATGTGAGTGTGTATATATATATACACATACAGGGCTTCCATGGTGGCTCAGACAGTAAAGAATCTGCTTGCAATGCAGGAGACCCAGGTTTGATCCCTGGTTCTGGAGGATCCCCTGGAAAAGAAAAAGGCAACCCACTCCAGTACTCTTGCCTCGGAAATCCCACGAACACAGGAGCCTGGAAGGCTACAGTCCACGGAGTCGCAAAGAGTCAGACACGACTTAGCAACTCACACACACACACACACACATTTAATTATACAAAATTAAATGAACTGCTTGGAATTTGAGAAAACAAAAGAGAAAGACAATAAGAAAATCAGTGTCTCAATGCAGGAAGAATCGCTGCTAACAAATGTGAATTCAGAAAGAGAGAACAGAGAAAATAGAGGAAAAATATGAAGGAACGTAAGAGCACTTCCCAGAAATAAAGGACAGGTATTTCCACACTGGTGCGAACCACAAATGCTCAGTAAGATGAAGGAAACACACACACACACCATGGTGGAACCATCATAAAATTTCTGAACATCAAAGGTACAGCAATTTTAAAAGCCTCTACAGAGAAAAACAGGTCACAGGCAAAGCATCAGAAATCAAAAGTGGCATTGTATTTCTCAACATTTATACAGAAAACTATGAGGCAATGGAGAATGTGCTTAAAATTCTGATGAAAAATTATTTCCAAACAAGAATTCCATACCCAGCCAAATCATCCCTCGAGGGTGAGATTAAAATAAAGTTTTCAGTCATGCAAGGTTTCAACAGTTTTACCTCCCATATGGAGGATACATTTCACCAAAAGAGGAAGAAAGTTAAGAAAAATGAAGACCTGGGACCAAAGGAACAAGGAATCTACCAAAAAAGATGAAGGAAATTCCCAAGATGGTGTTGAAAGGATGTCTTAAGAAGATATTTGGCAAATCTAATACAGTTATGTAAAGTTTAAAAATAAAATAAAATTAAAAAAAAAAAAATAATAAAAAAAAAAAAAAAAAGAAGATAGTTGTTTGTCCAAGTCCTCTGAACAGACACCAAGACATAAACAGATATACAAGAAATTTATTAAAGGAAACATCTGTGACCGAAAGTGGAGAGGGAGCCAGGGAAGGCTGGAAGAGCTGTTAGACAGCAGTGCAGGTCTGAGCCCAGGAGAAGGAGATGGGGGAAAGAGGAGGGTGGGGTGGACGTGTGATTCTGCCGTGCAGTTCTACTGAAAGTCTGGCACGGCTGTCCAGGAGTCCTTACGCCATGGCTGCCTGTCAGAGGACTCCAGAGTACCCAGGAGTGAGCCTCACTCAGTACCCCTGCTGTGCTCACTCTGGGGCATTGATGGGGTGCTGGATACCAAAAAGCAGCAGCTGGGGCCATCAGTCAGAGATCTAAGAGAAACGGTCTCAAGGCCACCACAGTGGCTCTCTAACATGCCAGCTGTGCTAACTTAAACTGCATTTTCTGGAATTCCCTTCCTGGCATGTTTCTGATTAGGTGAGACATGAGAGAGATTTTCATGCAAGGTTTCGACAGCAGGAGTGAAGCAGCAGCCATTCTGCATTTGGAGGTAGGTGAGTCTACAGGTTTTGTAGATCATCAAACTAGGGGCCCACATAAGTTGTCGCTACATGCTGACACACCCCGCTGTCATGGCTCAGCAGCCAGGCCTACAACTGCTCCATCTTCCCCTGAATCTTCCTGTGGGTTCTCTGCCTCCCATGATGAATGTGTGTCTGCTCCATGACAAAGGGCATCACTCCTTCCACAGCACACTGACATCACAGGTGAGAGGCAGTGAGAACTGACGTGGATCTCAGTTCCTCGATTTGGTGTATGGGTTCCAGCTTGCCCTTGCCCTTCACCACTTTACCATCTTCACTTCTGACTTCCTGCCCTGTGGATTTCAAGCTCTAGCATTCAGATGTGAAAGCAACAGCCTTGCAGAATTTATTTAACCAACTCTTACTTGTGTAAGACAAAATCCTTCAAACAAAACTATTCTATACAATACCAGCCCTCAAACACACACACACACACAAGCATACTCCAGTGCTCTGCTTCTCTGAATGAACGTCCACTGACCGGCACATGGACACAGTAGCCAGGCTGAAGGTACAGGGGGATGCTTACATGAGAAAAAATGTGAAACTGGGAGAGGATGTATGACTGTTTCCAGAAGTTTTCAAAAGATCTGTCAGAGAACTTAGGGATATATCAATAGCTGATAACATTTTTAAAATTCAGGGGAAAAAATGAGGCAATCATTAATTCTACAAAAATAATGATTTATTTTGACTAATGTGGTCATGACAGTGAAAACGTGTATAATTATTTAGTAAATAGCAAGAAAAGCTACACTAGGAAAATAAAGAGAAGTTTTTGAGAGAAGAAATACGTTTACAGGGCTGAATCCTAATATTTCATAGTAGGAACCTGCCTGCCAATGCAAGAGACACAAGAGATGCAAGTTTGATTCCTGGGTCAGGAAGATCCCCTGGAGGAGGACATGGCAACCCACTCTAGTATTCTTGCCTGAAAATTTCCATGGACAGAGGAACCTGGAGGGCTACAGTCCATGGGCTTGCAGAGTCCGGACACGACTGAGCAACTGAGCAGAGCACAAGACATCATTAGATCGTGTCTTTATAGATATGTACACACATTATGTAGACCTGCACATATGCCATTTAGAAATATGAAAGCAAATACCAAAAAGAACTCCCCCAAATTGCTAAAATAACTCAGAATAAGAGACGTATTCCTGAGGAGTAGGATGAAGGTGTCGGGTAGAGAGAGAAGTGCTGTTCTTGTAAGTGCTGCCGTGGTCCTTTCAGACTTTTAACTTACACACATATTTTACAGTAGCAAAAATAAACTTAAATTTAAAAAATAAAACTTAAGACAGTTTGCAGGATAACTGAAAATTAAAGAATAAGACTGATTAAGTTGGCAAAAAAAAAAAAAAAAAAGAGGGGGAAGGGAGAAATCTGACAGTACCAAATAAACCAGTTAAAAGATCAAAAACAGACACGAATCTATTGCTTAGGGGATGCAGGCAAAGATGGGAAAACTATTTTTTAAAAAACCAAAGAAATTATCATAAAAGGTTATGACAGTGATTACCTCTAAAAGATATGAAAAGGATTATGACAGGGATGGGAAGAGGTGTACTTTAGCTTTGGGATGCGCATTAAGTTCTTTTTCTTACATTAAGTAAGTTACATATACACATGAACTGTGTGTGGTGCTTTACTGACTCGGGGGAGGCGGGAGGCCAAGCACACGAGAAACAACTGCAGCAACGCCTGCACAGGTGCAGGGCTTCTCCTGCCATACGAGGCTCAGCTTTTTCCCAGTCGTTGAGCTTCCAAGCAAATTATGATTTTCTATTAAATGAGCTCTAAAATAAACATACATTTCATTTATATTTTACATCAGTTTATCTTTTATCCTAGAACAAAACTGAGAAACAGAATTTGTATGCATGGTAGGTATGTTAAAACCTTGTGTTTGTACATCTAGCATACAAATTTAGACTTTTCACATATGTGAGTAATTTTTAAGGTATAGCAAATTTAAAACATATATTGTCATTTTAAAACCATAAATCTTGATAGTAAACAAATACTCAAAACAAGGAAAGGTTAAAGATAGCCTTTAAGTATACATGGCAGAATTGTATCTAAGGAGACAGGCAGTTTGAAGGCTTACGGCTGGATTACAAACCACTGGAAAAGAGATGGGGGGATCAGTAATTTAAGATACCAAAGAATCACTATAAAATACTTTTCATATAAATGACTTAACCTCTAAGTGAATAATTGCTTATTTAAGAAAATCCAATTGAAGTAGAAGCATACACAGAGACCCAACTACCTTCTAAAAAAATAGTTCAGAGAAATACAAATACGGTATGTTCTCATGTGGAATGTAAAAATGCCAAACCCATTGAAATAGGAAATACAATGGTGGCTGCCAGGGACTGGAGTTGAAGGAACTGGGGAGATATTGGCTAAAAGGAACAAACTCCTAGCTGTCAAATGAACAACTTCTGGGAACTTAATGTCCAGCATGGGGACTATAATGAACCACACTAATATATAGTTCAAAGCTGTTAACAGAGCAGATCCTAAATGTTCTTGCCCACACAGAAAATGGCAATTATGTGAGGACATGGGGGTGTTAACTGACTTTACTGGGGGTAATCATTTCACAATAATACATGTGTATCAAATCATCACACTGTACATCACTCAACTTGGCAACAGAATTGACATACGATTCTATCTCAATAAAGCAGTAAATAAATATGTAACTAAATAAGAAAAAAGATGTTTAGAATCTCCATGAAGCCTTTAAAAAGTCTTTTCACAATCAAGTTGTCTTTAAAAGGACTGTTTAAAAAACTAACCCAAGACCTATAAGTAGAAGGTGATAAACTCAACAAATACTTTCTGATCAAGAGACATGTAAACATTTTTCCTGCAAGTATGTCACAATTCTACGGAGTTAATAACTAAAAAGTAGACTTCTGATTGCATTATAATACTACAGACACTTTCAGGAGATGTGGAGCTCTGAAGGGGACTGGAAAGCAAAGTAATGGGGATTATCTTGGAGTGGATGAAAGAGACATCACTAATTAAGGCTGACTCCATTCAAGTTTTCTGGCTCTGCAATTTTTCCTCTTCTATGAGATAATATAACAGTTAACAGCAACTAACATGTTTGGAGCACTTACTCTTTGCCAAATATTGTTTTAAGAGTTTTACAGGTACTGAGTCATTCCAGTTTTGCAACAGCCATATGAGATACACTAATTTCACCTTCATTTGATACACAAGAAATTTGAGGCCCAGAGAAACTAACTTTCCAAGGTTCAGAGTTAAGCGGCAAAACAGGAAGGAACCCAAACCCAAGCAGACAACTCCAAAGCCCACACTCTTGGTATGTTTATCAACTCAAATATACAAATGCATATCCAACAGCTATGTGTAACTGAAGGTCTTAGTTTCATGAGATTTTATAGAAAGGCACAGAAGCACACACTTTTACAGCCTAGGAGAACACTACTTGTTTCCAAGGCTTTTTTGCTCCCTACAGCTACCATTTAGTGACCTCTACCATGTGTCAGGAAATTAACTGATCTTTGATTTAATCATCCCAACGCCACAGGCCTGATTTATAGCTGAGGAACTTGGAGTTTATACAGAGGTTATATAATTTGCTGAGGGTCACCTAGTTGGTGAAGGATGAAGCCAGGACTTGAAAGTGATTTCCCTGCCCAAACTCTGAACATCACCGAAAGAATAATGTAGTCTTGAAGTATGTCTCTCTGGAATAAAAAATGAGGCTATGATATATTCTGAGATGAGTACAAGTGAATAAATTATTTGCAGTTCAAGTATAACCCTACATGTGCTTTAAAGAGATATGGAACTCTGAAGCGGATTTGGAGGAAAAGAAAGTAACTCAAGTGTGTGCAAGTCCCACAACACTCATCGTTTCCTATTAGTTACGCTGCCTAGAAGTAGAGCATGATGTTGGGAACAAATGAAGTTCTTCTTACAGATCCAAGCAGAGGTAAAAACCCAATATACACCTCCAGGTACATTGAAAATTACAATGCAAACATCTCTAATACTCTCAATAAAGGATTTTCAAAATAACTGAAGTAGTCCCTCATACACTTTGCAAGAACAGTGATTTCCATTGGCCCAATAACTCATATATGTAACAGATACTGTTAACAAAAGTACAAAAAAGAACCACTCTTTACTTTCAAAACTGTCTACCCAAATCTAGAACATCTGTCTAGAATAGCTAAGGTGGAGTCTACAAGATTAATATTATAGAGTAAGAAGTAATGAATTTTATTTTATGTTACTTTTAAAAGCACTGAACTAATTCTAGTGCTTATTGCTTAGATATATAGTTTGACTTCACCTTGGCCTGAATGACTATCATAAGAAAAATGTTAACTTGTTTCCTAAAACTGCAATCTGCGACAACTGAGTAGAGAAAGCAAAGACATTTCTGTTCTATTCACAAGCACCAACAAACAGCCCAGTGGGGGAGTGGCAGTGTGCCAGGCTGCTCTGTGAGCAGTTAGGCTTCTGGCAATCAGCAGGCTCAGGAGTCTTAGGCCCCTAGGAAACCAGCATGTTAAGGGCTTGGGTGCTCTTACCCTGCTTTCTTGGAGGCATGTTGAGATATACCTTGTTTAAATGACAATCTCTTCCATCTACAAGACTGAAAGAAAGATTAAGACAACTAATAAGTAGCAAATTGAGAACATGTGAGAGATCTGAATGCAAGCATCATTGCTTACTGGACTAAACATGATAACTGATTTCAGACAGTAATCTCATTTTAATAGTCAGAAGAATCAATAATTAGAAGGTTCATACAATTGCTATAAAATGTGAAAGTGCATTTTAACTGGTGAAAACTCAGTGAAATTCAAAGGCAAAACAACCTGAAATTCTCTCTTGATGAAAAATAGTTGAAATGGATAAAAATTCAGTTTCAGCAAAAACTTTACTAACTTTTACATGGAAAGTTTCTAAGGAAAAAAAAACCTTATGGGAGACTGTGGACATCAACTTCCATTTCACCAAATTTAAACCTGAAGCTCCCTATTATTTCATAAATACTTTCTCTTTTTGATATTTTATGAGTCTGAAAGAAAGGTTGAGGCTGTCAACACTCTGGATTATATTCTGTAAATCTGCTATCTATAAGAAACCAGCAGCATAATAAGAATAAAAATAAATGAAGTATATAAGATTAAAAGTGAAAAAATTAATCTAAGGACCCATAAATATATTTTCAAATATATTTCTTAATTAGAGCAATTAGGTAAGGTCATTTTAAAGATTTTACTAAATCAATATTGTCAAGAAGCCACCATATTTAAGTATTTGAATACTAAACATCTGAATTTTTCCTGAAGTACAGGACATGTTTATGATATTTGTATATTCATCTCGCCAAGATAGACTTTACTTTATAAATAAAATAGATTTTGAAGGGCAAAAGTCAACATTTAAATCAATCCTCCATATATCCCTTCAACAAAAG
This sequence comes from Bubalus kerabau, assembly GCF_029407905.1. NCBI lineage: Eukaryota > Metazoa > Chordata > Mammalia > Artiodactyla > Bovidae > Bubalus > Bubalus kerabau. Next base: position 17,322,356 of record NC_073639.1, on the reverse strand, counting down.
CTTGTTATTTCTCACCTTTACTGCTTGATAATTTCATTTAAAGCTTTTCATTATTTTATAGCCCATAAACATACATGCCTTTTCTCTACTTCCCGATGTGCCAGAAACAATCGTGTAATATACATCTATGACAACTTAGCCCATAAACAGAATTCCTCACAAATTTAAAATATAAGGACCAACAAATGTTTCACTACACTCAGAAAACACAGAGTCTTTATTCTGAGAGGAATTTTCAGTAAAAAAATGATGTGTGAACAGCAGACACTGATGTTCACACAAGCATACTGCAGACAGCCCAGCAGGCGGTTTTCTGTTTTTTTTGGATTATGCTCTGGAGGTGCTGGCACAATGGAATTTCAATACCATAATTGCTTATTTCTCTGTGTATCTTTAAAATAGCAGGTAAAGAAGAAAAAAAAATCAACTACGAAAATAACAAAACAAAATTGTTTTTCATTCTTCCTTTCAAAGGATGTAATTTATAACCATTACACAAATAGAGAAGCAGCACAAAGAGGGGGGGAGAGAAATAAAGTAATGTTCCAAAGGTTCAGTTTACAAGGACCTCACACTAAGCTTTTTTTTTTCTCTCTGCAACTCTTACTAGAAACAGTATTATTTGCTAAAAATGCACTAGCTGCCAAGAGCCATGGTCCATCTAAAGCAAAATGCTTAAGATGGAAATAGAGTGTTAAGACAGAAAAAAAGGGCAAGATTCAGTATACAAATTTCTGTAAAAATCTATTAAAAAAAAAAGAATAACATGAATTTGATTTGCTATTTTCTTCCTGAAAAATAATTGCAACACTAGATAAAATACTAAAATATATATATATATATATTCCTGTATTAAAACAATAAGATGTAATCAAATTCCAAACTTTCTAATTAAAACTCTTTTTTTTTTTTTAAGTTATTGGGAATTCAACACTAGTCTTGGTTCACATGATAGAACAATGGGAAAATTTTCCGAGTGGTTGAACACTAACCCTGACAAGTGTGGAGAGCCAACTACAATACATTATATGGTAGCATAACCTGCCACCCACGTTGCTGAGAGAACAGCTTTCAAACACATGCACTGAGCTGTAAAACCACAAAATCCCTTATTACACATTGTCTTTTTTACTCTAGGTGAAATATACCATCAACTCTTTCCATTATAAATCTTTTTTTTATTACTATTTTTGAAGCCCATTTAACAATTTGTCTTTTTCTTATAATGAAAAAGATGTCTCTTTAAAAAAGGGAAATGAGACAGGAATGTTATCACTTTCCTACAGTATTACAATGAAGGCTGATATCGGCTGCACAGTTTCTCAGGGCTGATTTTGTAAATCCCTATTACCCCAAATGAGTTTTAAGCTAAGTTCTTTTTTTTGTTTGTTTTTTTCCCCTTTAAAGACCAAGGCCTGATACTGGTTCACTAAGTTTCTTAAAGCATTTGAAAAACACTTGCATTCTTTAAGACAGATGGATATATTGCTTTGGTTCTTTAATAAAATACATGGTCTTCATCATTACTCTCCTCCATCCCCACCCCCGAGAGAGAAAGAGAAAACAAAAACATCAAAATCTGTCATGAAATGAGTGTTCTCTCTTATTCTGCATCTCTTCCCCACATTGCTCCCTTCCCCCACTCTGGCACAAATCCAAACCTGTACCAAAAAACAAACAAACAATAAACAGAGTTATTTTAGAATCCAGGATATAATGCTGCCCCAGATAATATCCTCCTTACGTTGCTGGTAAAACATGTAAATAAAGCAAGACAGTAGGGTGGCAAACACGTTTCATCCTTGTGTTACAGAGCTGTGCTTCCTCAAAGATGTGTTCTTCCTGCTCAGAACTCACTGCAATAATGACTATCAGATCTACAAAAAAGGAGCTAGACATACAGACGAAGGGTGGAAAAAAAAAAAACTTAAAGACACTAATTTACAGAAATTCAAAGACACCAGTTTTTAGAGATTCAAGATGGTTAAAATCATTCTGAAACTGTGTGTTTCTCTCTAATGTTCTGTCTGATTAGCTTTCCTCCAAAATTCTCCCTCCTATCCCTTATGCCCCTCACCTCCCCGACTTCCACACTCCATGACCCACCTCCATCCACAGTCTGCTAACTGAATCACAGCATTATAGGACATAACAATTTCTTCTGGGGTTTTCATTTGCAATGTTGTTAGCAAAGAGAATTTTATCTGTAAGTGTTTCTATTATACTGACAAGGTCAATTAGTTCCGTGAACTATTGGTCTTTCTGCCTGATAGATCAGTGGATTATTCAAGTGGAACCATTCATAATCTATAACTGAATGAAGCCAATTAACCTCTAGAAACATGACAATACTGGTATCTAACGAGATTTTAAGTTTATCTTAATAACATGTCACAGTAATGTCATTTTCCCCAGAACTGGCTGTTGATTATATGATAGAAACTCTTCATTTGTCTAAAATTGAATTAATTTGTAAATTATGACTTATAAATTATATACAGCAACTTCTATTTTATAGAAGTTTGCCATAAAAATGTTAAAGCTTTTGAATAACAATAATCAGCTATGTCTACATTTGCTTATATGGTTTATACAACTAAATATAGAATAGGAGAACCTTTTAAAATGCAACATCCAATACTTTTATCAAGATTTCTAACAAGGTGCAGAAAGCACTACTACTCCCCCCACAGAAGATAGTGGAAATTAATTTGTATTTTACTTCAAATACTCACAAAATCTTTAAGTTGCCAAATATTGCTTATTTTTTAAAAACACAAAAGAGAATTTGCATTAATTGAGTGTTTGCTCCATGACAAGCAACATAAATAAGCACTTTGCAAACTTTATCTTGTCTCAGAAGTCCACAGAAAAACACCGCTATCCTTATCCTATGCACTAGGAATCTAGGAAGTGGCAAAATTGATGTATGAAGCCAAATCTATCCAGTCTGCCAAAGTTCGGTCTTTCAACATGACTTGGGCAGAAAAATATGAGCTGATCCCCCATCATCTCACAGTATCATCTTGTAGTATCTGGACCACAGAGTATTGCTAGCTTCAAAACTATCCTGTAAAAGAATGATGCCCAGTTATTACGGAGCAACAAGTAGAAAAAGATGAATGAATATGGGTAACTGATACCCATATAATTATATCAACACTAAAGTTTTATTAACGGTAAGTCAATACTCCAGTTTTTTTTCATTTCACTTCCAACCCAAACGTACTCCTACATATATGAATGTATAAGTGATCCACACACAGGCCTGGGCCCATATATTACCTGCTCATACACACAAAATCATCCAAACTGTCACACTCAATACTCCCAGCTTCTAAGCCAAAGGCATTGTCTATTATGCTGGGCCACAAAGAAGTAAAAAGCTATCTTAATACCATATATCAAGGTATCAATTTCTTTCCAAAGGATTTTTAAAATAAGTTTTAAGTTTTAAATAACTTTTTCATAGAGTAATTTTTAAATCATTTGACCTAGCGAGTCAACTTAACGTATGTTCTAGCAAAAATTGTGATTAACTCCATTTTTGCTTTATGCATTTCAAACAGAAGCAATCTGTTCAATTGTTTGGCCAAACTGCCCTAAAAGCAAAAGCCTCCCAGGAGGAGCACACTGTGCATTTCCAAAAGTCAAATACTGCTTTCAAATTCTCTGTTCTAGGAGCCTTCAGATTGGCGAGAGTGACTTTCAGGGCTTCATTCACTGCTCAGTGGAAATGTTTGCAAAAATATTTATGCAATCAGGACAGACAGAGCTTTTTTGAAAATACTGGCTTGGCTAAAAGTCATGGCAGTTAAGATGTACATAAATACATTTTTTAATGGCATTTATACCCTCCTACTCTATAATACTGTATTAATTCAAAAGAATACGTTTTCCAGAGAAAGGATTTATAAGGACCAAGAAGCAGAATTCAGAGTCATCAGTATTAAGTCAGCTTTGCTTATTTTTTAAATAAATCGAAATAAATGTCATAAGCACAAAAAGCTTCAAGAACAAAATACAAAATCAAAGGAAGTATCCACATTAGTGAGCTGTTACCTTAGTTAGTAAAGAAAGCTCCAATATTTTGACACAATGGCTCAATGTGTGCTCCAACAGATTTTACGCTATTAACTGGATCATATCAGAAAGATTAAAACTGTTAAACCATTCTTTTACAAAACGCACAAAATAATGCTGTAGTTTCAAAGGATTATTCTGTATGTTTAATTCAATGCCAATGGAAATTTCATTAAGGTTTAAACAAAAACAAAACAACTAGAAGATGGCATGGAATATATGCTCTATCTAATTTTGGACAATTGATACACAAATGCCAAATATCAACACTAAATTTTTAAAAAGCAACATGTCATGTTTAGGTCTGACAGTGAGGAGCTGAATCCAAGATAACCTGTCTACTCTCCATTACTAGCACGTGTGTGCGTGTGTGTGAAAGTTGCTCAGTCATGTCCAACTCTTTGCAACCCCAAGGACTATATAGTCCATGAAATTCTCCAGGCCAGAATACTGGTGTGGGTAGCAGGGGAGCTTCCCAACCCAGGGATCGAACCCAGGTCTCCCACATTGCAGGCGGATTCTTTATCAGCTGAGCCACAAGGGAAGCCTTATATAAGACACATTTATCTAGCATTTTTCAATCTTGTGCAATCTTGGAAAGGAGTATCCTTACTGTGAGTAAGGATAAAGCAAGCAGCCATTATAAAACTTGAGAAAAAAGGAGAATGGAAGGACATAAACTTATGTTGAGAAACTTACTAAGTATCTGATACACTGCAGATGTTTTTACACCGTTTATCTTAATCTTCATGACCACCCAAACAAGAGAAGTATTGTGATTCTCATTTTTTAAAGTAAATAAATAAAGGCTCCAAGAGGACAGAGGAAATGCACTGTATCACAAAATAAAGAAGTAACAGTACCACGAATTCAACTCTGATCTGACAGACTCCAAACCTACGATTAAAGCAGCATGTGGCAAAGACAATCCAGAAACATGTTCCTTCCTCTGGCTTAAGTCGCATCCTTCTGTCCCACTTTAAATCCAATATTTAAAACCCAGGCTGCAGATTATGAAACAGACTGGGTTTTTGCCCCCATAAGCCAAGGTTAGAGAACTCTGTGTTCAATGGCAAGTACAATATGACTCTGGGGGAATAACAAGTTTCAAATGACTATGACTTCAGGTTAAATGGAGTTCACTGAGTCATGGTAATTTCATGCTACTGATAATCCTGATCCTAGTCAACAGAAATTTTAAATTTGAATTCCATATTTGCCTTTGATAATTCTCTCTCAACATAAGGCAACTCTTCATTCAAAATAAGTATTTTACAGCCAGGAACATCTCTCAATGCCTTTCATTATTCTTCCACAGAGAAATGACAAAAATTTTAAATGGATAAAGCTAAAGCTAACGTTTAACAACCAGATTTTACAAACTAGCTAAGGATAATTTTGAGTTGATTTTTATCCTTTCATTATCTTAAATGTGACACAATCTCCCAAATACTACAGTTGAAAAGTGAAGGCAGGCAGAGATTTCTCTTCATTCATCAGCCTGTTCTTACTCCCTAAGTGCCTTTCTTATCCTACTTAACCTGAGCTTATCACCACTGGGCCAGGAATAAGAGGTAAGTTACAAGTCTCCTAGATTCTCCTAGGAGGTAAATTATATTCCCTGTAGTCATCATCTTCTCCAGGATCATATGCTTACACCAGAAAGTAGGGCTGCCAGGGTGGAATCAGTTTAAGAACTAATCTGCCTAGAATTCTTTTCTTTAATAAAGCTAAAACAGATGCCCCTCCGCTATCTTTAAAATAAATACTAGGGCCATTGCAGGAAAAAAAAAAAAAAATTGCACAAACATTAACTGAGCACCTATGTGCCACATACTTAGGCATGAGGGTGATTAAGACAGATACTGTTCCTGTGCTAGTGGAAGCTATCAAAGATTTGTGGCAGCTGATAAGAAATATGGCATAAAATTATTAAATGGCAGAAAGGAAAGATGAGGGCACAGAAATACACATAGAATTGTTATTAAGTAGGTCACAAAATTTGGCTCCACAGTTCCTGGCAGTCAAAAAAAAGTGGGTATCATTATTGGTTCTGACAGTACAGACGTTCTTCTACTTAATTATAGTCCAAAGAGCTATCATTAAGTCCATTTAGTCATATGTGTGAATTTTTAACTATAAAAATCAACTGCTAATACCACATATTGGTAATTAACAGAGCTGATGAACTTCTCCCCCTACCCATTGCTCTCTTACAACAGTCAGATTTTCATGTCTATTAAAGTTCTTAAGTTGAAAAGTTCTTCAGTAGAGGAACTTGTGTGAGTGTGTGCACGCATGCATAATAAGAACCAAAACACTTTTCCTGAATTCAGATCTGGAGGAAATTTTTACTCTGGATCTGTACAAAAAGGCCACTTTGTGATACAGTAGACTACATCCTCAAAAATATTCCTAACAGAATTACAACAAATTTCATAATTTCTTATGTGTCTCAAAGTAGGTCTATTGGGCCAACAAAGGTTCGTCTAGTCAAGGCTATGGTTTTTCCTGTGGTCATGTATGGATGTGAGAGTTGGACTGTGAAGAAGGCTGAGTGCCGAAGAATTGATGCTTTTGAACTGTGGTATTGGAGAAGACTCTTGAGAGTCCCTTGGACTGCAAGGAGATCCAACCAGTCCATTCTGAGGGAGATCAGCCCTGGGATTTCTTTAGAGGGAATGATGCTGAAGCTGAAACTCCAGTACTTTGGCCACCTCATTCGAAGAGCTGACTCATTGGAAAAGACTCTGATGCTGGGAGGGATTGGGAGCAGGAGGAGAAGGGGATGCCAGAGGATGAGATGGCTGGATGGCATCACTGACTGGATGGACTTGAGTCTGAGTGAACTCCAGGAGTTTGTGATGGACAGGGAGGCCTGGCATGCTGCGATTCATGGGGTCGCAAAGAGTCGGACACGACTGAGAGACTGAACTGAACTGAAAGATAAATTCTATAAAAGCAATTTTATAAATAATGCAGCCAAAGTATAATGATTTTAATAGCTAGAGAACATGAATGTCCTCAAGAAATTCCCAATTTTAAAAAATGACAAAACTCAACTTGGAAAATTAGTCTGAAGATCTAAAAATAAGCTTTTGAGACTACTGGCAACTCAGTCATTTTTTACATAAGTTTTATGTGTAATATCTCTTTATTGTAATTCCCAAAAGAAAGCTTTCATATTAAGTGGTTAGCAATATCTAAAATGAGTATAATACTTAGTGAACAATGAAACCAAATGCAATCTTTTTTTTAAAGGACTATTCATTTAAAGGGTACTTCATGGCAAATAGAAGGGGAAAAAGTAGAAGCAGTGACAGATTTTACTTTCTTGGGCTCCAAAATCACTGCAGACAGTGACTGCCATGAAATTAAAAGATGCTTGCTCCTTGGAAGAAAAGCTAGGACAAGCCTAGAAACCATACTAAAAAGCAGAGGCATCACTTTGCCAACAAAGGTTCATACAGTCAAAGCTATGGTTTTTGCCAGTAGTCATGTACAGAGGTACGAGTTGGACCATAAAGAAGGCTGAGCACCTAAGAATTGATGCTTTCAAATTGTGGTGCTGGAGATGACTTGATTCTTGAGAGCCCTCTGGACTTCAAGGAGATCAAACCAGTCCATCCTAAAGGAAATCAACTCTGAAAATTCATTGGAAGGACTGATGCTGAAGCTGAAGCTCCAATACTTTGGCCACCTGATGTGAAGAGCTGACTCACTGGAAAAGACCCTGATGTTGGGAAAGATTGAAGGCGGGAAGAGAAGGGGACGACAGAGGATGAGATGGTTACAGAGCATCACCGATTCAATGGACATGAATTTGAGGAAGTTCTGAGAGAAAGTGAAGGACAGAGGAGCCTGGTGTGCTGCAGTCCATGGGGTTGCAAACGGTTGGACAGAACTTAGTGACTGAACAACAGTATTCAACTTTCTCACAAATCTCAAAGAAAGTACAATTAAGGGAATAAGTCAAAGGCCACAGTTATTATTGTATAAGGTTAGTGTAAAAGAAACACTATGTAAAAAACCCATATTGATTGGCAAGATTCACTACAATTAAGTGAAATGGGAGAAAAAGCAAAAACAGAATCTTGAAGGATGATATACTCTGCCTAAAAAACTTACTCTGTATCTACCATTAAACAATCACAGAGTACCTTTTCCTCAACTTCAGAGGAGTCTACCAAATCTGAATACTTAGGTAAACTCACACAAAACTGAAATTCAGTAAGTTAAAAAATACAAGATTATTTGAACAGGGATTCTTTGAAAATTAGACACTAAACACACTATTTAGTCTAAATATTTTAGGGTTAGAATCTATGTATTTTCAAAGTTGCTTTCTAAATAAGAATAAATGTATATACTAAAGTAGCATTTTTAGTAATTACTGGCTATAAGTCTGTTAATAATTGTTTTATTGATTTCTATTATAAAATTGGGGATGTTTTCTTCAGAAAAAAAATATCAGGGTACTTATTATTATGAAATCTCATTTGTTTATTTAGCAAGCATGTTCTTCTTCAGGGAAGAAGTAGGGAAAACGTGAGCTGTCAGTTTGTTATAATTACTATATGAGTTCAGTGTGCCAATTAAACCCTAAAAAAACTGCTTACTCTCAGTGGTAGGGAGATAAAGAATATACTATTTTTTATAAAGATTATTTTTTAAAGCAGTTTTTTTGTTCACAGCAAAAGAGAGACTAATGTATAGATTTCCCATATACCCCTGCCCCACACAAGCATAGCCTCCGCCATTATCAACATCCAGCACCAGATTGGCACATATGTTACAGAGGGTGAACCTCTACTGACACATCATAACCATCTGAAGTCCAAAGCTTACATTCAGAGTTCTGCTCCTATGTTATACCTTCTACGGAATTGGACACATGTTATTAGGTTGGAGCAGAAGTAACTGTGGTTTTGCACTGTTGAACTTTGCATCTGATACCGGAATACATTCTTGTGGTATTTGCTCAGCATTCAAATGATCTTTTGATGAATTTGTTGGGGAGAAAGTGGTCTCCCCATCCTATTCCTCCGCCATCCTAGGACCGCCCCCCGGAATACTTTCTTAAATAAATGTGGTTATATTATACATCATTTTAATGCCCATTTCTCACTTTATGTGTTTTTTTTTTTTTTTTTTTGGTTGTGACATTACTTGCTGTTTATTTTAGACTAGGGAAACGATGTTAGACAAAAAGCGAATTCAAGCAATTTTCTTTTTTGAGTTTAAAATGGGTCGTAAAGTGGCATTGACAACTCGCAACATCAACAGTGCATTTGGCCCGGGAACTGCTAATCAACATACAGTGCAGTGGTGTTCCAAGAAGTTTTGCAAAGAAAACAAGGGCCTTGAAGATGAGGAGCGTAGTAGCCAGCCATTGGAAGTTGACAATGATCAATCAAGAAGATCGTCGAAGCCAATCCTCTTACAACTACACAAGAAGTTGCCAAAGAACTCAATGTCAACCATTCTATGGTCATACAGCATTTGAAGCAAATTGGAAAGATGAAAAAGCTCAATAAGTGGGTGCCTCATGAGCTGACCAAAAATAAAAAAAAAATCATGATTTTCAAGTGTTGTCTTCTCCAATTCTAAGCAACAATAATGAACCATTTCTTGATTGGATTGTGACATGTGATGAAAAGCAGATTTTATACGACAACCAGTGAAGACCAGCTCAGTGGCTGGACAGAGAAGAAGCTCTAAAGTACTTCCCAAAGCCAAGTGAAAGTTGCTCAGTTGTGTCCAACTCTTTGCGACCCCATGGACTATACAGTCCATGAAATTCTCCAGGCCAGAACACTGGAGTGGGTAGCCATTTCCTTCTCCAGGGGATCTTCCCAGCTCAGGGATCGAACCCAGGTCTCTTGCATTGCAGGCGATTCTCTACCAGCTGAGCCACCAGGGAAGCCCCTTATAGCTAAACTTGCACCAAAAAAAGGTCATGGCCACTGTTTGGTGTGTTCTGCTGCCAGTCTGATCCACTACACCTTTCTGAATCCTAGCAAAACCATAACATCTGAGAAGTATGCTCAGCAAATCAATGAGATGCACTAAAAACTGCAATGCCTGCAGCCGGCATTGGTCATCAGAAAGGGCCCAATTCTTTTGCATGACAACACCCGATCACACGTCACACAACCAACACTTCAACTTTTTAATCAATACTCAAAAGCTGGATGAATTGGGCTATGAAGTTTTACCTCATCTGACGTCTCGCCAACTGACCACCATTTCTTCAAGCATCTTGACAATTTTTTGCAGGGAAAATGCTTCCACAAAGCATTCCACATAGCAGAAAGTGCTTTCTAAGAGTTCGTTGAACCCTGGAGCACAGATTTTTGTGCCATATGAATAAACAAACTTATTTCTCAATGGCAAGAATGTGTTGATTGTAATGATCCCTATCTTGATTAATAAAGATGTGTTTGAGCCTAGATATAATGACAAAAATTCACTATCCGAAACCACAATTATGCTTGCACCAACCTGATACCATGACATGTATCCATCTTTATAGTATCACAAAGAGTATCTTCACAGCTCTAAAAATCTTCTCAGCCCCAGCTATTCATCTTCCCATCACACCCAACTCCTGGAAATCCGTAATCTTCTTATTCCCCCCTCCAGTTTTGCCTCTTCTAGAATGCCACAGTTAAAATTATGCAATATGTAGCCTTTCAAGATTGAATCTTTCCACTAGGAATATACATTTAAGGTTCCTTCATGTCTTTTCATGGGTTGAGAGTCCATTTCTTTTTAACACTGAGTAACATTCCACTGTCAGTTTATTTATGCCTTTACCTACTGAGGGATGCCTTGGTTGCTTCCAAGTTTTAGCAATTGTGACTAAAACTGCTATAAACATCTGGGTACAGAATTTTGTGTAGATATAAGTTTTCAAGATTTTGTGTGGATTTTTCAGGATTTTGTGTGGATGTAAGTTTACAAGACCTCTTAGAACTAACACCCAAAAAAGATGGCCTTTTCATTATAGGGGACTGGAATGCAAAAGTAGGAAGTCAGGAAACAGCTGGAGTAACAGGCAAATTTGGCCTTGGAGTACAGAATGAAGCAGGACAAAGGCTAATAGAGTTTTGCCAAGAGAACACACTGGTCACAGCAAACACCCTCTTCCAACAACACAAGAGAAGACTCTATACATGGACATCACCAGATGGTCAACACCGAAATCAGACTGATTATATTCTTTGCAGCCAAACATGGAGAAGCTCTATACAGTCAGCAAAAACAAGACCAGGAGCTGACTATGGCTCAGATCATGAACTCCTTATTACCAAATTCAGACTTAAATTGAAGAAAGTAGGGAAAACCACTAGACCATTCAGGTATGACCTAAATCAAATCCCTTATGATTATACAGTGGAGTGAGAAATAGATTTAAGGGACTAAATCTGATAGATAGAGTGCCTGATGAATTATGGACAGAGGTTCGTGACATTGTTCAGGAGACAGGGATTAAGACCATTCCCATGGAAAAGAAATGCAAAAAAGCAAAATGGCTGTCTGGGGAGACCTTACAAATAGCTGTGTAAAGAAGAGAAGTGAAAAGCAAAGGAGAAAATGAAAGATATTCCCATTTGCATAGTTTCAAAGAACAGCAAGGAGAGATAAGAAAGCCTTCCTCAGTGATCATTGCAAAGAAATAGAGGAAAACAACAGAAGGGGAAAGACTAGAGATCTCTTCAAGAAAATTAGAGATACCAAGGGAACATTTCATGCAAAGATGGGCTCAGTAAAGGACAGAAATGGTATGCACCTAACAGAAGCAGAAGATATTAAGAAGAGGTGGCAAGAATACACAGAAGAACTGTACAAAAAAGATCTTCACGACCCAGATAATCACGATGGTGTGATCACTGACCTAGAGCCAGACATCCTGGAATGTGAAGTCAAGTAGGCTTTAGAAAGCATTACTGCAAACAAAGCTAGTGGAGGTGATGGAATTCCAGTTGACCTCTTTCAAATCCTGAAAGATGATGCTGCGAAGTGCTGCACTCAATATGCCAGCAAATTTGGAAAACTCAGCCGTGGCCACAGGACTGGAAAAGGTGTTTTCATTCCAATCCCCAAGAAAGGCAATGCCAAAGAATGCTCAAACTACTGCACAACTGCACTCATCTCACATGCTAGTAAAGTAATGCTCAAAATTCTCCAAGCCAGGCTTCAGCAATACGTGAACCATGAACTTGCAGATGTTCAAAGTGGTTTTAGAAAAGGCAGAGGAACCAGAGATCAAATGGCCAACATCCGCTGGATCATGGAAAAAACAAGAGAGTTCCAGGAAAACATTTATTTCTGCTTTATTGATTTTGCCAAAGCCTTTGACTGTGTGGATCACAATAAACTATGGAAAATCCTGAAAGAGATGGGAATACCAGCCCACCTGACCTGTCTCTTGAGAAACCTGTATGCAGGTCAGAAAGCAACAGTTAGAACTGGACATGGAACAACAGACTGGTTCCAAATAGGAAAAGGAGTTCGTCAAGGCTGTCTATTGTCACCCTGCTTATTTAACTTCTATGCAGAGTACATCAGGAGAAACGCTGGGCTGGAAGAAGCACAAGCTGGAATTGAGATTGCCAGGAGAAATATCAATAACCTCAGATATGCAGATGACACCACCTTTATGGCAGAAAGTGAAGAGGAACTAAAAAGCCTCTTGATGAAAGTGAAAGAGGAGAGTAAAAAAGTTGGCTTAAAGCTCAACGTTCAGAAAACTTAGATCACAGCAAGAGGTCCCATCACTTCATGGGAAGTAGATGGGGAAACAGTGGAAACAGTGTCAGACTTTATTTTCTTGGGCTCCGAAATCACTGCAGATGGTGACTGCAGCCATGAAATTAAAAGACGTTGGAAGGAAAGTGATGACCAACCTAGATAGCATATTCAAAAGCAAAGACATTACTGTGCCAACAAAGGTCTGTCTAGTCAAGGCTATGGTTTTTCCAGTAGTCAGGTATGGATGTGAGAGTTGGACTGTGAAGAAAGCTGAGCGCCGAAGAATTGATGCTTTTGAGCTGTGGTGTTGGAGAAGACTCTTGAGAGTCCCTTGGACTGCAAGGAGATCCAACCAGTCCATTCTAAAGGAGATCAGTCCTGGGTGTTCATTGGAAGGACTGATGTTGAAGCTGAAACTCCAATAGTTTGGCCACTTCATGCGAAGAGCTGACTCACTGGAAAAGACCCTGATGCTGGGAAGGATTGGGGGCAGGAGGAGAAGGGGACGACAGAGGATGTGATGGCTGGATGGCATCACTGACTTGATGGGCATGAGTTTGGGTGAACTCCGGGAATTGGTGATGGACAGGGAGGCCTGGCGTGCTGTGATTCGTGGGGTCTCAAAGAGTCGAAAACGACTGAGCAACTGAACTGAACTGAAGTTTTCAACTCCTCTGAGTAAATATCAAAGTGCAAGACTACTGATCATATGGTACGAGTACATTTAGTTTTTTAAGAAACCGCCAAACTATCTTCCAAAGTGAAAGCGAAAGTGGCTCAGTCGTGTCTGGCTCTTTGTAACCCCAGGCTCCTCAGTCCGTGGAATTTCTTCAGGCAAGAATACTGGACAGAGTAGCCATTCCCTTCTTCAGTGGCTCTTTCCAACCCAAGAATTGAGCCCAGGTCTTCTGCATTGCAGGTGGACTCTTTAAGGTCTGAGCCACCAGGGAAGTGGCTGCACTATCCTGCCTTCCAACCAGCAGTGAGTCAGAGTTCCTTCTGCCCCATGTCCTTGTGAGGACTGGGTTCACTAAGTGCTCAGGACTCGCCATCCTAATAAAATGTGTACTATCATCTCCTTTCAGTTCGCATGTCCCTGATTACGTATGATGTGGACCATGTTTTCCAAGCATGTTTAGGTTATGCTTAGGTGCCATTCATGTATCTTCTTTGGTGAGATGTTTGGTAAGCTCTTTGGCCTATTTTTGAAATCAGGTTGTTTGTTTTCTTATTGAGTTTTTAAAGTTCTTTCTATATTTTAGATAACAGTACTTTATGAGAGGTATCTTTTGCAAATATTTTCTCCCAGTCTGTGGCTTGTCTTCTCATTCTCTTAACATGATATATTTCAATCTGAGGTATCTGTAACTATATGATAATTTTGTTCATTTGGTGGCAAAGAATGGGAAGCCACAGATTATATAAGATCCAGAATAAGAACTTATAATCTTCATTATAAAAAATAAGGCAGTAGCAAATTTACACAGCTATTTAAGAAATACCATATTAATTTAGAACAAGATAAGGCTTCAGACAATAAAAATTGTTAGACAGCTAACAGCTAAACAATTTCCCTACTACTGTCTCTAAGTTACAGTATCACTTAGTCTGATTCTAGATCTTTTCTTATCAGAAGTACTTTGAAATTCGCCTCTGCCCTACTTAATTAAGCACCAGAGATCAAGATTAGCTATGGACCATTTTAGCTAATTATCATTTTTAAGTTAATTACAAAGTAGACAATTTGTTCTGAAAATAGTACTGAGATAGTTGAACTACTGTTTCTGTTTTCTACCATCAACTATAATTGTAAATATGTCCCCAAAAACCTACAAATGCTTGCGGCCACAGAGGAAAATTATCAATTGGCTTATATTCCCAGAGTTCCTACTCCAATATTCTCACTCTTTTATTCTGAAACTTGGAGATTTTTTTCTTTTCTCCTTAGAAATCTTATTCTCCAAATTACCCTGCTGAAAGGTCTTTATAAAATCATTAAGCAAAAGCAATCAGCAAAAAAAAAAGCAAATATTTATAAACATGTATGCCAACAACGGGCTTCCCAGCTGGTGCCAGCGGTAAAGAACCTGCCTGCCAATGCAGGAAACCTAAGAGTCGCAGGTTCAATCCCTGGGTCAGGAAGATGCCCTGGAGGAGAACACAGCAACCCACTCCAACATTCTTACCTGGAGAATCCCATGGACAGAGGAGCCTGGTGGGCTACAGTTCACAGGGTCACAAAGAGTAGGATACAACCGAAGTGACTGAACATGCACGCACACACGCCAACAACTTTAGCATTACATGTATCAATAATTTTCAAGAGGATATACCAAGGGAGTAAACAATTTTTAAATACATTTCAAAAATCAATAATCAATCTATCCCACCACTTACTAATTAGTACTAACTAGCTCACTTCCTCAGGTACAGATTTCAATTTTTTCTGAAAAATTTGATGAAATGTCTTGGTAACTTGTAATCTAATGTGATTTTTTTTTAAGGAAAAAAATGAAAGAAATACATAATGTTCATTGGTTCCCAGCTAAAAAACTGCTTTGTTGTGTGACATTGGGCAGCTTACTTTACCTCGTGGTGTACTGCTTGTAAATAATGGCATCGTACTTGGTAAGAAGCTGCTAACTGGTGGCCACATCCAGCAGCAAACATACTTTGTTTGCCCAGCATGTTTTAAAAATTGGGAAATTTCATATTCAAATCCAGATTTATGATTCCTCTTTAAAAACTGCAAGACTGGCAACCCTGCACCTATATTCCCTGAGGTAAGAAAGGCTGCAACTGAGTAACTGGCAGTAACACACCACCGTTAATCCATGCCTTATCCAAAGGGGGACAGCTTTTGGATAAGGCATGGATTAACGGTGGTGCGTTACCTGCCAGTTTGTTCAGCATCTGAGTTTCTGATGAACGAAATTACCTCTAAAGTTCCTTTCAGTTCTAACGTTCTCATGTTGAGTGTGAGCCCTATAGCACAAGATCTACTTCACCTCTCTAAGGCTCAGCTTGATTTGAATATGATATCTGACCACCACGTGAGCTCTGGAGAGA
Organism: Bubalus kerabau; assembly: GCF_029407905.1. Classification (NCBI taxonomy): domain Eukaryota; kingdom Metazoa; phylum Chordata; class Mammalia; order Artiodactyla; family Bovidae; genus Bubalus; species Bubalus kerabau. The sequence continues at coordinate 17,306,447 of NC_073639.1, read as the reverse complement.
AAAAACGGAACTGTGAGTAGTGACTGCTTAGCACAGTGACATGTGTAGGAAGTACTTAATAAACCACAGAGCTAACAATAAACACAAATAATAGTGAACACAACAACTCAAAAACAATTCTATGATCGTCGATCCAATCTAAATCAAAACTGAGGGACTTCTCTGGTGGTCCAGAGGCTAAGACTCTGCACTCCCAATGCAGGGCACCCGGGTTCAATCCCTGGTCAGGGAACTAGATCCCATATGCTGCTACTAAGAGTTTGCATTCCTCAACTAAGACCAGGAGCAGCAAATTAAAAAAATAAGTATTTTTTAAAAAATCAAAATTGACATGCCAATTCTTCTCTTCCAAATGCAACATTGGTCCTATAAAAAAAAATTTGCCTCTAAAACTTGGAGAATAAGAATTCTTCATTTAACACGTGTGAAATAAGAGGCTGAGAAAAAAAAAAATGAAAGTCTTTGAGTAGGCTTACCTCAATTCAATATATATTTAAATTATGAAAAATATTTTCAGCAGGTATTTCTTAGCAAGAAACACTGCAGCTCTTTCTGTTGCTGCTGCTGCTGCTAAGTCCCTTCAGTCGTGTCCGACTCTGTGCGACCCCATAGACGGCAGCCCACCAGGCGCCCCCGTCCCTGGGATTCTCCAGGCAAGAACACTGGAGTGGGTTGTCATTTCCTTCTCCAATGCACGAAAGTAAAAAGTGAAAGTGAAGCCGCTCAGTCCTGTCCGACTCTAGTGACCCCATGGACTGCAGCCTACCAGGCTCCTCTGTCCATGGGATTTTCCAGGCAAAAGTACTGGAGTGGGTGCCATCGCCTTCTCTGCTTTCTGTTGCTACTACTGTTCTAATCAGGGTCATTTTAGTAGCCAGGGACAAAAACTCACTCAAAAGTCTACAGGAGGTGGGAGATTATGGAAAAGTTTATATATACATGGGAAACCAGGAGAAAAGAAACACCCAGGTATCAGAAAGGTCAGGAAATGAAAAATGCTGGGGCAGCAGCCACTTGTCCCACCCTATCTGTCACTCTTCTCGTGTCTCTGTCCTTATACCCACTCCATCCATACGCCATCCTGCCCACTCCTATACCTCACAGCTTATAATCTTCTAACTTCAAAGCTTCAGTAGTGCACGGCCCTTCACCTTACCCCTCCTTCTTCAAATTGCTATGTTTTTGCATCAAGTCTTACTGCTAACTTGCCTGTTTCTTATAAGCCATCCTTTGGAGAGAAGCAAAAAATTACAAAACAGAACTACCATATGATTCTGCGATTCCACTTCTGGATTTATACTCCAAAGAACTGAAAGTAGGGTTTCAAAGAAATATTTGCCCACCCGTGTTCAAAGCAGCATTATTCACAATAATCTCGAGGTGGGAGCAACTGACTGTCCATTGTCAGCGGGATGGATAAACATAGCGTGGTCTATATATGCAATAGAATATGACTTAGCCTTAGAAAGGAAAGGGATCCTGTGACATGCTACAACTGGGATGAACCTCGAAGGCATCGTGCTAGCTGAAATACGCTAGTCACGAAACGACACATGGTGTATGACTTCACTCATTCAGAGACAGAAAGCAGACTGGTGGTTACTGGGGTCTGAGGGCAGGGAAATGACAAGGACTTGTTTAATGGACACAGATTTTCAGTTTGGCAGGATGAAAACATTCTGGAGATCTGTTATACAACAATGTGAATATAGTTAACACTACTGGACTATATACTTAAAAAATGTTAAGATGACAAACTCTATGGGGTTATTTTTTTTTATCACAATTAAAACTTTTTTTTTTCCTGAGAAGGAATCGATTGGATTTATTTAGATAATCTTTCTGAAGTATACAAACATGGGTCAGTGGCGAGGCTATGGACTGACTGCTGGTTTGACTTTTTTATTAAAGTCCACTGTTTCCGACACCTGCTAGGTTTTCAGTCAGGTGCTCAGTCCTGGCTCATTCAGCTGCTCACACTCAGTAAGCTTTCTCTATAACAGGGGTTGATAATCCATATCTCATTTTCATATTTGTAAGTAAAACACATAATAAAGTGCATTTTATTGTATTTTTGTATTACATCCTGCGATGCACGCGTGTGTGTGAAGTCGCTTCAGTCGTGTCTCTTACGTCTCCTGCATTGGCAAGCAGGTTCTTTACCACCAGCGCCACCTGGGAAACCCACATCCTGTCATATGATTAAATAAAGGGAAAGTGTTAGTCGCTCGGTTGTGTCCAACTCTTTGTGACCCCATGGACGGTAGCCCTCCAGGCTCCATGGAATTCTCCAGGCAAGAATACTGGAGTAGGTTGCCATTGCCTTCTCCAGGGAATCTTCCCAACCCAGGGATCAAACCCAGGTGTCCTGCATCGCAGGCAGATTCTCTACCGAGCCATCAGGGAAGCCCAGGGTTAAATAAAGGGCTTTCTAATTCTGGGCTTTTGTTTGTTTGTCTTCTTTGCCCTTGACTGTTACTACTGTCACTCTGCCTAAAAAAAAAAATTTTTTTAAGTGCAGTCTTTCCATAACTGCTGTGAAAATGCTCTTGAAAAAAGCAACTATATAGCACAATGCTCTTGAAAGAAACCCCATCGACTTCATGGTTTCCTTCAAGTACGCATCAGCAAGACAAAACGTTCCAATCTAAAGACTTATGAAACAAGAATACCCATCAGAATCTTCTTACTTAGCACAAATACTATGATAGGAAAACTTAGAATTCTTGCTACAAAAGCAAATCAATTTCATTAGCCTCCAATCTATTAATATAAATTTAGAACCTATCCCTCCAAAGAGTGACTAAACTACTTGCAAGAACTGCCTTAGTTCAGAGCTGCATTAAATACATTGCCTATTACAACATGTCACACAGGCTTAGGAAGGAAACTCTTCAGGCCCTGTCTAACTGAGTTCTTGACCATTATCAGTTCTGTGACATTATATTGTCTTGATTTTTATTCTCATCTCTGGCAGTTCCTCTCAGCATTTTTCATTGGATGACCTTTTACTACCCAATCCTTGAATATTGGCATTTCCCGCAGTTTCAGCTCTGGTATTCTTTTCAACCATACGCACTCCTTGAATGAAATCGAAACTCACACCTAAGCTGCTACTCACACATGGATGATTCCCAAACCTATACCTCTAACCTAGACTTTTTCCCTCGGGTTCAGTTTCATGGACCTGACTACCCACTGAAAAGTCTTCCATCTGAAAAGATACAAGAAATCAGAGGCAAAATTAATTTCATTAGCTTAAACTTTCTCTCCATCCCCACCTCTATGGTCCTTACTCTATATTCCATTTCCAATTAAATCGAAATATTCAACCAGATGCCAGACATGAGAAGAATGCTAGCTGTTCCGTTCTACCTACTTGAATCACCTGTGGATACTCCCAGGTAGCAATCATTCACAAGTCATTTGGATTCTACTTCAAACACATCCCTTCCTCTTGAACCCAACCGCTCTCACCTTAGTTAAATCCTCATAATCTGTACCTTGATCCCCTGAAGGAGGAAATGGAGACCCACTTCAGTTTTCTTGCCTGAAAAATCCCATGGACAGAGGAGTCTGGTGGGCTACAGTTCAAAGGGTGACAAAAGAGTCGGACACGACTGAGCGAGTAAGCCCGCACTCACAGGACTCCATGCCTGGTTTTCACATTGCTCCAGTCCATTTCACCATAGCCAGGATTTCACTTTATCAATGTTTCCTCATTTCAAGTCTAAGCTCCCTAGAAGTCTGACAGCAGGCACAATCTGACTTTCACCTATATCATTTTCAGTGGAACAATTATGTATTTACTCTACAAAAAAAGGTAAACTCCTTACATACACAGGCCATTACCATCACAGTAAATATGCTGAAAGAATAAACACTTTTCCGGTCTTTCCTGCGATGCCTCACACCTACCCAGCTGTCAGGCATGCTAAACTCCCGGCAGTTCTGCCGTCATGCCAGACCTGCATGCTTCCATACCTTTGTACGGAACCTTTATGTTGAAACAGCTCCACTTTATTCTCCACCTGAGGAGGCTTTACTCTATCCTTCAGATTCAGTCGAACCATTACCTCTTTTAGAAAAAATTTTCAAACTATCACTATCATTAAATTAAAAAAATTTTTAACTACTGTGTTCTCATACACGCTGCGTGTATTTACTAAACTGTAATTGTTGATTTATTTGCCTGTCTCTTCCACCGGACTACAAAGTGCTTGAAGGCAGAAATAGTGACTATCTCTGCTGTATCCCTTGTATCTAATACAGTGTCTGGCACTTAACAGCCTCTAAATAAATATTTACTGAACAAAGCAAGAATCTGTATTACACGGGAATGCCAGGCTATGCAAAAAATTTATAGTTTAAGTTTGTGGTCAAACAAAAAACAAGAGATACAAAGAAGGTTCCTCTCCTAAAAATAAATATACTCTTCTATTCTGTAATATATTTTAGTTTCAAGAAGAAACATACGCCAAATGCATACTTATCTCAACTCCATTTTAAAAATAAGTAATGTATGCACTGATAATTATGAATATTTTTCATTATGTTTAGAAAGGGATAAAAGACAACACTATTTCTAGCCAAAATATTGTGTGTACCACACCAAAATATTCTACACTCATTTCAAAATGTCCTAAAATTTGTTATAAAAGCTGATTTTAAAAAATATTTTCTTTCCAATTAGCTAAATTCAATAAAAACTATTTTTTCCAAAGTCTCAGTAAATTAAACATTGTCTTATCAAACCAATTTATGTCTGTAGATACCACCTAAATCATTCTACTTTATATCAAGTTGTTTAAAATAGGCCTCTCATAAGAAAGTAAATAAAAGTAGATTTTAAGATCAATGGAGAGAGTCAGAGCCTTTGTCTGCATCTCTGCACTCTACCACACACATTAATGGAACGCAAATTATAATAGTAAATGTTATTTTAACAGAAGAGCTGACTTATTAACCACTTCTGTCAAAGTACCATATATGGACTCTCATAGCCATGCTACTGATTTAAGACACAAGGTAGACAGCCAAAATGCTCGCCCACATGGAAGAAAAGGAAAATATCATTATGGCTCTCTTAACATTAAAGACTTGTTTCAAGCCTCCTCTTAAAAAAAGAAAAAAACACTCGGTAAGAGCTTTATTATCTGAAGACAAAAGCAAGGCTTAAAATTCACTTAAGCACTCAATTTTGGGCTCCATCAGTACTTGATCCTCTTGTGACTACAAATTTTAGAAGTAAAATACTAACAAGGAACCAAAGGACAACTTTCACATATGCTGAAAACATCTGCTTAACCTTAGATTAGCAAGTTGTTTTTCATAAACTGTGTAGAAGTAATTTTGAGAGCTGCCACTATATGTTTAATAAATGACTTTCATTTTATATTTGAGAACAAAAATTTCTACAATAGTTTTTTTTTATGGGAATGAGAATACACACAGAGATAAAAAGAGAACTGTCTTTAGTAAAAACTTTTTATTTTGTATTGGAGTATAGCCGATTAACAACGTTGTAATAGTTTCAGGTAAACAGCAAAGGGACTCAGCCATACATATACATGTATCTATTAGTCCAGTTAGAAAATATAGATTTTAAATTTTCTTAGATTTTAGCTGGGGATGTATTCTAAAATGATCACATTTAATACATAGTAGTATTCTGGTTCCTCACGCTAAACAACAAAAAATTTCCTTCACACATATTTTCCCTTCTGAGAGCGAAGGAAAAGAACAACATTAAACCAAAACATAATGCTAAAATACACAGGATTTAAATAGTTAAAAAGAAACCATATCTTTATTTGAAAACATCTCTAGAATAAATTCCTGGACAACATGAACATGATTTCTTGCATAAAAGTAACAAAACTGAGATTAAATATATTGAAAAGATAATGACACAGCCTCTGAAATGCTAAATTCTTACTTCCATATAGAAATAGTCTCTTCTACAGAAGCAATAAATTATAAACATAAAATGTTCTTAGGCTGTTGGTTTCCAATCTGTGTAGGACAGATAATTTTGAAAACAGGAAAGCAGAATGAGCAGCATAAATTAATTCAACTCTGGTACAAAAAGTGTTCTAATTGGCCAAGCCCAGAGTCAGTATCTTGTATCCATTAGACAGAAAGTCTAAACTTAATTTGTTTTAACTTCCTCTTCAAGAATACAGGTTAAAATATGCATTCTAGAATAGTAAAGGAAGGGCCTGATCTTTTTGCAGAGATTTTTCAACAGAGGAATCAAAGATCTACATATAATGTCATACTTTATAACTGAGATGAAAGAAAGCGTATGCTAGAAAACTAGAAATAGTTGGATAAACAGGATGACTGATAAGTTTTTCTCACCCTGAACTATAATTTTTTTTCAAAGTTGCTATTTCAAATCAATAACAAAGTTACAGAAAATAGGCTTTAGAGTGTTTCAAGTAAACAAATCCATAATTTCTAGTAAAAAAGGAAAACCTATTAAAACACTCCAATACACACTACACCCTCCGGTCGGCAAGCATCCATGGAAAAATATAAAAAGATTTAGTTGGATTTTCCACTCAGTTAAATCAGTCCTATAACTAATAAAATGATGGTTCTAAAAACCTCATAAAAGTTCACACTATTTTAATCACTTGTCTTAGTATCTGAGTTAGAAAAAGCAAAGATTTTTTAAAAGTAACAATTTAGATGTTATAGAGGAGTAACATTAAGAAAATAAAATCATCCTTTGCTTATATTTCCTTAAAAAACAAAGTGCTATCAAATTCTTAACTTCTTTAACTTACAAAAGAAAAAAGGTAAACAGAATAAATCACATTATAAAGATGTATAATTAAAGATAAAAGTATTCTTTATACTATGAGCTGCAAAAGCAACACTAATATTTTAAAGCAAAATCCAAAAATTATGGTTCCTTAGCGAGGACTGTGGCAGAGAAACAGTATGTTCATTAAGTTTTTCAGGAAAACAACTTACATTATCACCTGGTAATATTTATTATTATTGGTCTCATGAGGCTATGTGGTCACTACACAGAAATATAAACACACTTAGAGACTATTTAAAAGAGCCCTTATTCTATATGGCTAATGTTTCATGACTTAAATGATATAATAAAAGCAAAGACTAGATTAAAAGTATTCTACAATGGTCCAAATGGTCTTTAAAGTTTCTATAATTTACAAATACAAACATATATTTAACACATATCTAGAAATCAGACATGAAGCCTACAGTTCCCAAAACACATTAAAGAATTTTTTTAATACACTCTTGAAACAAGCAGTGCAACTAGGACTACTTGAGGTATCAACTTAATCTCTAAATTTAGGAGAACAGCAATTAAAGGACAACAGTGACATCTAGTGGACATTATAAATATATACCATACATGCTGCTGCTGCTGCTGCTAAGTCGCTCCAGTCGTGTCCGACTCTGTGCGACCCCAGAGACGGCAGCGCACCAGGCTCCCCCATCCCTGGGATCCTCCAGGCAAGAACACTGGAGTGGGTTGCCATTTCCTTCTCCAATGCATGAAAGTGAAAGTGAAGTCGGTCAGTCGTGTCCGACTCCTAGCGACCCCATGGACTGCAGCCTACTAGGCTCCTCCATCCATGGGATTTTCCAGGCAAGAGTACTGGAGTGGGGTGCCACTTCCTTCTCCAAAATGCAAGCTAACATTATACAAATGTGCTTTGAACACCAATTCTGACTACATCATTTCCTTTTAGCAGTCTCTGTAACAATTCTGAGAGAAGAAAAGCAGCACTGTTCTAACAGGCTCTTTTTGGACGATTCAACCATACATATCTTGGATCAAAACCTTTTCTTCCTAGTGTTTCACTTATTTCAACCTGTATGAAGAATTGTATGACAAATCTTTAATTCTAAATCAAAACAAGCTGACTCTGCTCCCAAAGGTTTCTCAATATGAGTGACCCAATCATGTGATAAATATAAAATGTTTAATAATTTAAGTACAAGAAGTAAATGTCTCAAGGCTTTAAGCACTGTTAGTTACATGACTGACTAATAAAAGTCTAGCAAATGGTCCAATATGACTATGATAATAAAATTTTTAATGATTCTGAATGAAAAAAGTATTGAAAAAAATTTAAATGAAGAAAATTCAGAGCTGATCCATTTGTGAATTTATTCAAGCACAGGAAGTACAAATTAACCAGTATGGTCTGTCAAGAGAAAATAAGAAAGGTTTTTAAACTAGAATAAGACTACCTTTTTTATGGCAATTTTTCAAAACCGAATTAGTCCTTGATAAAATTTACAGAATTACTCTTTAAAAATAAAGGAAGATGGAGAAGGCAATGGCAACCCACTCCAGTATTCTTGCCTGGAGAATCCCATGGACAGAGGAGCCTGGCGGGCCCCATGGGGTCGCAAAGAGTCAGACACAACTTAGCAACAGGCATGCACGCACATCCTTTAGGCCCAACGTGTGGAGTCTGGCTCATCTCATAAAAGATGCTTGATGTCGTCATTGGTTAATTTCCTTTTATTTTCCCGCAGACTTTTTCATAGGTGCTATTTTTCAAAATCTGTATGGCTTTTTTTTTCCTGTTTGTTTTGTTCTGCTGTGAATTGCTTTGCTTTGGTGAACTTGTGCTAGTATACTTAGCTCACAGACGTTCGAGCCATTGTGAATTTTCCTCATCTCCATAAATAGTTCATCTGTGCTTCTCCCTAATGACGTTTTATTTTTACCCCCATAAGCAACTGAGGTAGAAAAATAAAATGTTTACCATGGGGAAAAAAAAAATAAAGGAAGATAACTCCGGAAGAAGACCAAGTATTCATCTCAAAAAGCAATGAATTTATTTCAAAGAAGATCAAACAACAATAATACCTGTGGACAATGTACTTACTTATTATTTGTTAATGTATAAGCAAGTTTCACAAGAGGAAAACACTGCACTTAATAAGAAAACAATGAAAGTACATACGATTTTTATTAAGTATTCTACTACTAACTCGGGGAAGAAATATAAATGTAGATAGATCTAAATATAAACACCGAATAAGAGTCCAGGTCACAATTTAACTAGAAGTCTTTCAAAAAGTATAGGTCTGTCCCAGATTTCTCAGAACCACCTAATTTAAGGATTTTAATGACTATTTGAGCTCAAAAATTTTCTGAAAAGAAAAAATGCTAATAAGGGTCACAATTTTCCAAGTGTATATTTCAAAATCACTGAAAATATCTCTGGAATGTAAATATTTGGGGATTAATAAAATTCAGGTCACAAAAGCATGGTCCTATTGGCTTCAGAAAGTTGTCAGAAGATAAATAAATTATAGTTTATTCAAACAATGGATTACAACTCAGGAATCCAAAAAATGAAGTACTGATACATGCAACAACATGGATGGATCTCAAAAAAATGAGGTTGAGCGCAAGAATCTTTACATAAATGTATACTCTGTATGATTCCATTTATATGACATTCTAGGACAGGTAGAACTGATCTGTGGTATGAATGAATGAATGAACAAACAAAATCACAACAGTTACCACTGAGGGTAAGACAGATATGGGGACTGACTAGAAAGAAATATGAGGGAATTTTCTGGGTAATGGAAAGTTCTGTATCTATCTTAATAGCGTTGGGGCTATACAGATGTATTATACATTTGTCAAAACTCACCAAATAATTAAGATCTGTGCAAAATTTACATAAATTTTACCTTAAAAAATGAACCTTCAGAAAGAAATATTAATGACTCTAGTTATCATACACCATGCTAAAGTATTTGGGGTGAAATGTAGAAATATCAACAACCTATTTTGAAATGTACATAAAAATGAGATAATGAAAAGATCATAATAAAGTATAGCAAAACACTAACAATTGTATAATCTAGAATATGAGTATGAGTATGTTGGGGTTCACTGTTCAGTTCTTTTAGCTTTTCTGTGTATCTGAAATTTTCCATAATAAAATACTGGAGAAAAAACAGATGACAATCAGAATTTAGAAGAAAATTTAAAATATAAGAAATATAAAGTGTTTTCTAAAATATTAACACTTTCCCTTTTAGAAATTAACATTTTAATCTGTTTAATGTCAAAAGTGACCATCTTCTAAATGGCAAATGTTACCGGACAAAATATTTAAAAAAATTTTAAAGACATACCCGAATTTCTTGAAGATTGTGAAAATTATTTCCTACTCTGACTGAGATCTTGCTTGGAGTGTAGCTTTCATCAGATTTGTAATCCGCATAAATACATAATGTCTTCACTGTTGTTTTTCTTCTAAAAGCAATAAAGTAAAAACAACATGCTTTTATCATGTGCAAAGATTATAGCCCAAACATCTTATCTTCTGATTTTAAAAGTCATACTTTGCCAAAATGAGTATTTGGATCAATGATTTCCATGTCCTTTAACAATAATAAAAATGAAGAACATGTGACAAAACAGATAAACGTTACTTTTACAAACATCTCTCACCTAGAACATGGACAAGAGCCAGATGCTAAAGAAGGACCAGTTAAGCCAAAATAGGTACCTTAGAGTGCAAATAAGCATTGAGAGTTTCAGTTCTCCTCACTTGTGTTTTAGACAAAGAAGATTATTCTAACAAGCTTGGTTTTCTTTTCTAGTTAGTACTTACTTAATTTCCTATGTTAATACTTGAAAATAACTAGCTAAGTGAGAAACTAAGTCTAGCAAAGAGAAAAATGTTTAAAAACTAGAAAGCATAATCTTATTACTTAGTGCAAGAAATAAACCTCTACTCTTTTAAAATATACATCTTAGAACTGCTGCTGCTGCTAGTGGCCAAAAAAAATTAAAATATATTCAATCGCCAATAATCAAAGAAACAGGAAATTAAAACACAGACATTGGTGTTTTTCTTATCATATTGGGAAATATGAAAATAACTGATAATACCCAAATATGATTGGGGAAATGTACATTCATGGCGATTTAGTAGAGGCAAAGTCTTGGACTCACAAAGAACTTCTAAGAATGCATTAAAAGACAATAACACAACTACTCTAAAACAGATAAAGAGAAATGTTCACGGTCCTGCAATTAAGTCAATGAAAAACCTAAATGTCTATCTCAATAGAGAATTAGTTAAACAAATTACAATACACCAATTCAATGAAATATTACACAACTATTTAAGATACACATAAATATATAGTTAAAGAAGGGGGAAAAGCAGATTATAAAACAGACTGGAAAAAAAGGATGTCATTTTGGGAAAAACAAAAAAATTTTTAAGTCATATAAACCTACATACGTACAGAAAAAGGCCTATATAGAACCATACAAAAATAGTAAAAGTGAGTATTCTGATGGCGTAGAGCTTATTTTCTTTTTTATGATTTCTATATTTTCTGATTAATGTTTTAAAATAAGCATGTATTATTTTGGTCATTGGGGGAAAAAACAGACAATTTAAACAGCACCAAAATAACCATTAAGAAGTCTATTTCAACGTGATTTAAAAGTTAAGATCTGGTATAAACTGGCACTCACTTAGTAACAATGAGCTACTTGAACAGAAGCAGTCTGTGTCAAAAGTTGGTCTATAAAAACAGCAGGGGATCTGTAGCTTAGTGAGGGGACCAAACTTCTATAGCCTAAGCTTTTCATCAGAAAGGAATGGGGAAAGTTAAGGGCTGTTCCTCGAGTAATAAAGACAGATCAAGATGTAAAACGCTAAATACTCAAGAACTGCTGACAGGATAAATGCCATTACCAGATTTTCAAAAGAGGCCAGCGGTATCAAACAGACATCATTCTCTGTCTGCTGGGCCAGGAAGGAGACAGGAGGGGAAACACAGGAAGAAGGGGAAATTTTGAAGGGCGTACAAAAGATCTTTTCCCTGATACACCAGCCATAAACAGGCAGTGAAAGGTCTTTCTTATTGTGGAAAGGTCAAAGATCATGAAGATGACTCTTAAGGATTCCTTTTTCTTTTTTAACAAAAGCAGATTTAAAGGACCAAACTTTCTGCTCAGAATAATTTCATCTCTGTTATTAAATTCAGGATAATTTAGTCACTGAACCTAAAGATAATCAGAGTTAGGTTAGAAAGGCAAAGGATAGTAACAACACTAATAATTATAAACACAACAGCAACAGCAGAAACAGTAAGTGAATAAGTGAATATACTCTGTGTCTGGCCCAGAATGACTGTTTTATATATGCATTATCTCATTGACTCCTCAACCCTGTGATGTAGGAACTATTATCATCTCATTTTACTGATTGAAGGGAAAAAAAGTAACACTCCGGTTCAGTTCAGTTCAGTCGCTCAGTCGTGTCCGACTCTTTGCGACCCCATGAATCGCAGCACGCCAGGCCTCCCTGTCCATCACTAACTCCTGGAGTTCACTCAGACTCATGTCCATCGAGTTGGTGATGCCATCCAGCCATCTCATCCTCTGGCGGCCCCTTCTCCTCCTGCCCCCATTCCCTCCCAGCATCAGAGTCTTTTCCAATGAGTCAACTCTTCACATGAGGTGGCCAAACTACTGGAGTTTCAGCTTTAGCATCATTCCTTCCAAAGAAATCCCAGGGCTGATCTCCTTCAGAATGGACTGGTTGGCTCTCCTTGCAGTCCAAGGGACTCTCAAGAGTCTTCTCCAACACCACAGTTCAAAAGCATCAATTCTTCAGCGCTCAGCTTTCTTCACAGTCCAACTCTCACATCCATACATGACCACAGGAAAAACCATAGCCATGACTAGATGGACCTTTGTTGGCCAAGTAATATCTCTGCTTTTGAATATGCTATCTAGGTTGGTCATAACTTTCCTTCCAAGGAGTAAGCGTCTTTTAATTTCATGGCTGCAGTCAGTCACAATCTGCAGTGATTTTAGAGCCCCAAAAAATAAAGTCTGACACTGTTTCCACTGTTTCCCCATCTATTTCCCATGAAGTGATGGGACCAGATGCCATGATCTTCGTTTTCTGAATGTTGAGCTTTAAGCCAGCTTTATCACTCTCCTCTTTCACTTTCAACCAGAGGCTTTTTAGTTCCTCTTCACTTTCTGCCATAAGGGTGGTGTCATCTGCATATCTGAGGTTATTGATATTTCTCCCGGCAATCTTGATTCCAGCTTGTGTTTCTTCCAGTCCAGTGTTTCTCATGATGTACTCTGCATATAAGTTAAATAAGCAGGGCAAAAATATACAGCCTTGATGTACTCCTTTTCCTATTTGGAACCAGTCTGTTGTTCCATGTCCAGTTAGTAACTGGCTTAAGTCACAAAGCTAGTCAGTGGGCAGAGTCGGAGTTCACACATGTGTCTGCCTGCCTCACAGGATCTTAACTATCATCACTTTTCTATTAATTGTATTTTAGCTTATTCAACATTGCTGTTGACACCATTTAACAGTAGTGTGTAGATGTTTATAATTCTTTAAATTTGATCTACATCATGGGTTCTTACCCTTGGGTCTATGATTTAATGGCTCAGTTATGTCTGACTCTTTACAACTCCAGGGACTGTAGCCCACCAGGCTCCTCTGTCCATGGGATTTCCCAGGCAAGAATACTGGAGTGGGTTGCCATTTCCTTTTCAGGGCATCTTCCCCACCCAGGGATGGAACCTGGGTCTCCTGCACTGCAGGCAGATTCTTTACCAACTGAGCTACCAGTAAGCCAGGTCTAGGTAGCCCCAGAAATCACAGGTATCAGTTCAGTTCAGTCACTCAGTCATGTCCGGCTCTTAGCGACCCCACGAATTGCAGCACACCAGGCCTCCCTGTCCATCACCAACTCCCGGAGTTCACTCAAACTCACGTCCATAGAGTCGGTGATGCCATCCAGCCATCTCATCCTCTGGCGGCCCCTTCTCCTCCTGCCCCCAATCCCTCCCGGCATCAGAGTCTTTTCCAATGAGTCAACTCTTCGCATGAGGTGGCCAAACTACCGGAGTTTCAGCTTTAGCATCATTCCTTCCAAAGAACACCCAGAACTGACCTCCTTTAGGATGGACTGTTTGGATCTCCTTGCAGTCCAAGGAACTCTCAAGAGTCTTCTCCAACACCACAGTTCAAAAGCATCAATTCTTCGGTGCTCAGCTTTCTTCACAGTCCAACTCTCACATCCATACATGACCACTGGAAAAACCATAGCCTTGACTAGATGGACCTTTGGTGGCAAAGACATGTCTCTGCTTTTAAATATGCTGTTTAGCTTGGTCATAACTTTCCTTCCAAGGAGTAAACGTCTTTTAATTTCATGGCTGCAATCACCATCTGCAGTGATTTTGGAGCCCAAAAGAATAAAGTCAGCCACTGTTTCCCCATCTATTTCCCATGAAGTGATGGGACCAGATGCCATGATCTTAGTTTTCTGAATGTTGAACTTTAAGCCAACTTTTTCACTCTCCTCTTTCACTTTCATCAAGAGGCTTTTTAGCTTCTGTTCACTTTCTGCCATAAGGGTGGTGTCATCTGCATATCTGAGGTTATTGATATTTCTCCTGGCAATCTTGATTCCAGCTTGTGCTTCTTCCAGCCCAGCGTTTCTCATGATGTACTCTGCATATAAGTTAAATAAGCAGGGTGACAATATACAGCCTTGACGTACTCCTTTTCCTATTTGGAACCAGTCTGTTGTTCCCTGTCCAGTTCATAGTTATACCATATATGTAGTTTTATTAGATTTGCAAAGCAAACTGTGCCTCACCAAAAATTTAAAACTATTACTCCATAAAGCCTTTTAAACTTATTTACAAATTTTATCTCGTGGTACATTTAAAAACTAATATTGCATACAAAATCATGCTGTTTGTCCAATGACAATGTATGTGGGAAGGGTAAATGCATAGATGAGGAGACAGTGACAGCTACTCAAATTGCTCAAATCATCATCATAATAATCACCATAAATGAATGCTTACTATATGCCAGGCATCTTAGGATAAAGTACTGTAAGAAGGGAGAAGAAAGAGTGTAATACTTTTATTCTGATGACATAAGTAATCTTCCCAGCCTTTCTCTATCCCCTCACCCACTACTCTCCCCTTCCTCTGAGAAAGTTTGACAGGAAGCAAACATGCGCTTAGAACCCTCACATCACACATTTAATAGGGGCTGGCTCCACCCGTCTAGCACTTTCATGACTGGATGGGTAAGTCTGTTTAATTTTAGGGTTCAATATTATTGAACCTTAATATAGTTTGCCAGGCCTAAAATATTTACTGTCTACCCCATTACAAAAGGTACTCTAGGTTCCCGATAAAGAGGCTTAAAGTCAAGCCTAAAACAGATCAAGTTGATTCTTTGTTTTTTAATAAAGAAACTAGGTTTGGTTTTTTTGCTTTGCTGGGTCTTGATTGCTGCTTGGGGTTTTCTCTAATCACAGTGCACAGGCTTCTCAGTGCAGTGCCTTCTCTTGCAGAGTATAGGCTCCAGAGTGCACAGGCTTCTCAGTGCAGCGCCTTCTCTTGCAGAGTACAGGCTCTAAAGTGCACAGGCTTCTCAGTGCAGCACCTTCTCTTGCAGAGTACAGGCTCTAGAGTGCACAGGCTTCTCAGTGCAGTGCCTTCTCTTGCAGAGTACAGGCTCCAGAGTGCACAGGCTTCAGGAGCTATGGCGGCTGACCAGTGTGGGGCCCGGGCTCTAGAGTGTGCTGCATAGCAGGTGGTACCTTTTTGGACCCGGGATCAAACCCATGTCTCCTGCATTGGCAGGTGGATTCTTTACCAGTGAGCCACCAGGGAAACCCCATCAGCTTTATTCCTGAGTAACTTAGCTGACTGCCAGACCAAAGTCTAATCCTCTTAAAAAAAAAAAAAATCCAACACTCACCTTGGTAAATTTAATATATCCAGCATCTAATAAAAAATTACTATGAAGAATCAGAAAAACCACTCTTATGGTAGAAAGTGAACAGGAACTAAAAAACCTCTTGTTGAAAGTGAAAGAGGAGACTGAAAAAGTTGGCTTAAAGCTCAACATTCAGAAAACTAAGATCATGGCATCCGGTCCCATCACTTCATGGCAAATAGATGGGGAAACAGTGGAAACAGTGTCAGACTTTATTTTTTTGGGCTCCAAAATCACTGCAGATGGTGATTGCAGCCATGAAGTTAAAAGACGCTTACTCCTTGGAAGGAAAGTTATGACCAACCTAGATAGCATAATCAAAAGCAGAGACATTACTTTGTCAACAAAGGTCCGTCTAGTCAAGGCTATGGTTTATCCAGTGGTCATGTATGGATGTGAGAGTTGGACTGTGAAGAAAGCTGAGTGCCAAAGAATTGATGCTTTTGAACTGTGGTGTTGGAGAAGACTCTTGAGAGTTCCTTGGACTGCAAGGAGATCCAACCAGTCCATCCTAAAGGAGATCAGTCCTGGGTGTTCATTGGAAGGACTGATGTTGAAGCTGAAACTCCAATACTTTGGCCACCTCATGTGAAGAGTTGACTCACTGGAAAAGACCCTGATGCCGGGAGGGATTGGGGGCAGGAGGAGAAGGGGACAACAGAGGATGAGATGGCTGGATGGCATCACTGACTCGATGGACATGAGTTTGAGTAAACTCCGGGAGCTGGTGATGGACAGGGAGGCCTGGCGTGCTGTGATTCATGGGGTCACAGAGTCGGACATGACTGAGCAACTAAACTGAACTGAATGAGGAAAAATCAGTCAATTAAGGCAGCTAAAGAAAAGACAGAAATGATGGAATTAAAAAATAGTAACTTAAAAAGAGAAAACATAAATAGGTATCTATAGGTATATAATAGACCATCTCAAAACTTAGTGATTAAAAAAATAATTTTTTTCTTTGTTTATGAATTTGGAATTTGGACAGGGCCCAGAAGGGAAGGCTCCACACAGCATCGGGTGTGACTACTTGACTCGAGAGCTGAAGGATGAGCTTCTAGGTGGCTCACCCATACAGCTGGCAAGCTGTGCCACTTGTTAGCTGGGGGCTTAGCTGAGGACTTGGGTTTTGATTCATTTTTTTTTTATGAGTTTCTCTATTTGATATAGGTTTTCTCACAGCATGGTAAATGAGTACCAAGGGAAAGAATCTATTAAACAGACAGAGAACAAGGAAGAAACTGACTTTTATGACCAGGTCTTAGAAAGAAAAGTATTATAACTTCCATATTCTGTTAGACAAGAAATCCACAAAGGCCTGATTAGTTTCAAGAAAGGAGTCATAGATGCCATCTCTTGATTAGGAAGTAGCAAAGCTAAAGAACAGCATATGCAATGGGAAATAATGTGAAGTGTCAGTCGCTCAGTCGTGTCTGATTCTTTGCGATCCCATGGACTGTAGCCCGCCAGGCTCCTCTGTCCATGGGATTCTCCAGGCAAGAATATTGGAGTGGGTTGCCATTTCCTTCTCCAGAATAATGTGAACATACTGGAAAATACTGTCTCCCTTTCCTGGAAATCACGGGGTGGGACTACAAGTTCCAACCTTCTCGTCACATGGCTGATTCTCTCCACAACTAGCTCCACCCTTGAGGGGAATCCAAAAGTCCCCTTAAGTGTTTTCAAGAACCTGAGAGCAAGAAGTCAAATATCATCCCATTGCTCTTATCATTCAGGAAATGCCAAGGGTTTAGGGAGCTGTGAGCCAGGAAGTATGAATGAAGACCAAGTATATATGAGATATCTGAATAACCAAGTATGTTATCTTTCTTACAAATCACACTATTGCGATAACGGAATATTGGTAACAACTTTGGGCCAATAAATTAGATGAATTTTGAAAACAACTTATCAAAACTGATTCAATAAAACAGATCATCAACAAGAACCTACTATTTTACTCAATATTCTGTAAGAACCCATATGGGAAAAGAATCTGAAAAACAATGTGTGTGTATATATATATACACACATATATATAACTTAATCACCTAGCTGTACACTTGAAACAAACACAACATTGTAAATCAACTATACCCAAATATAAAATTAAAATTACACTAAAAAGTAATTTTAAGACCTGCTGACAATTGAGGCATAAAAAACTATATTTTTCTGGAGGCAGAAATGTATCAATGAAATGGGAGATAAACTGGTAACTGAAGAGAAAATCTGTGCTATGGCAAAAAATAAAGCTGATTCAGGCATAGAAAATAAATTAAAGAAATAATAAATTGCATGTTTAAAAAAAAAAAACAACTTCACATAAAAAAACACTGGGAAAAGACAGCTTCAATGGTTAATTTTATCAAATATCTAAGCAAGTGCTGTGCTGTACTTAGTTGTTCAGTCATGGCCGACTCTTTGCAACTCCATGGACTGAGCCCACGAAGCACCTCTGTCCATAGGGATTCTCCAAGCAAGAATATTGGAGTGGGTTGCCGTGCCCTCCTCCAGGGATCTTCCCATCCCAGGAATCAAACCCAGGTCTCCTGCGTTGCAGGCAGATTCTTTACCATCTGAGCCACCAAGGAAGCCTATCTAAGCAAGAAATAATAGCAATTCTATATGAATCCTAGTGAACCTGCCTGCCAATGCTGAAGACATTAAGAGATGCAGTTTTGATCCCTGGATCGGAGGAGATCCCTGGAGAAGGGCATGGCAACCCACTTCAGCATTCTTGCCTGGAAAATCCCATGGACAGAGGAGTCTGGTGGGCTACAGTCCATGGGGTCACAGAGTTGGACATGACTGAAGCAACTCAGCATGCAGGTAGACTAAAAAGCAAACAGAAAAGAACAATGAAACTAAAAGCTGTTTCTTTGAAAAGATAAACAAAATTGATAAATCCTTAGCCAAACTCATCAAGAAAAAAAGGGGAAGGGACCAAATCAATAAAATCAGAAATGAAAAAGGAAAAGTTACAACCAACAGCACAAAATATAAAGAATTGAAAGAGACCACTATGAGCAACTAATAAAAGGGAAAACCTGGAAGAAATGGACAAATTTTTAGAAAAGTACAACCTCCCAAGACTGAACCAAGAAGAAACAGAAAATATGAGCAGATGAATTACCAGTACTGAAACTGAATCAGGATGCTTGGGGCTGGTACACTGGGACAACCCAGGGGGAGGGTGTGGGCAGCGGGGAGGGAGGGGAGTTCAGGATGGGGGGCACGGGTGTACCTGTGGCGGATTCATTTTGATGTTTGGCAGAGCTAATACAATATTGTAAAGTTTAAAAATAAAATTTAAAAAAAAAAAAAACTCCCAACAAGTAGAAGTCTAGGACCAGAGGGCTGCAGAGGTAAGCCAGGAACTATGAACTTCATTTGGAGAAAAGTTAAGACATCTTTCTTAAACTATTCCAAAAAATTGCAGAGGGAGAAATACTTCTAAACTCATTCTATGAGGACACCATCACTCTGATACCAAAACTGGACAAAGATACCACAAAAAAGGAAAATTACAGGCCAATATCACTGATGAACACAGGTGCAAAAATTCTCAATAAAATATTAGCAATCTGAAACCAACAATACAGTAAAAGGATCATACACCACAATCAAGTGGGATTTATCACAGAGATGCAAGGATATTTCAATATCCTCAAATTAATCAATGAAATACACATTAACAAACTGAAGAATAAAACAATGTCATCATCTTAAGAGATGTAGGTAAAGTTTTTGATAAAATTCAACATCCAGTTATGATAAAACTCCAGAAAGTGGGCATAGAGGGAACATACCTTAACAGAATAAAGGGCATATACAACAAACCCACAGCTAACATCATAGTCAATGGCAAAAAGCTGAAAGCATTTCCCCTAAGATCAGGAACAAGACAAGGATGCCCACTCTCATCACTTTTATTCAACATAGTTTTGGAAGTCCTAGCCACAGCAGTAAGAGAAGAAAAAGAAATAAAAAGAATTCAAATTGGAAAAGAAGTAAAACTGTTACTGTTTGCAAAATTACATGATGCTGTACCTAGAAAATCCCAAAGACACTACTAAAAAACTACTACAGCTCATCAGTGAGTTCAGTAAAGTTGCTGGATACTAATTGACAGAAATCTGTTGCATTTCCATATACTGCAATGAAATATCAGAAGAGAAATTAAGGAAATAATCTCATTTACCATCACATCAAACGAGAATAAAATACCTAAAAAGAAACCTACCTAAGGAGGTAAATCCTGCTTATTTAACTTATATGCAGAGTACATCATGAGAAACGCTGGGCTGGAGGAAGCACAAGCTGGAATCAAGATTGCCAGGAGAAATATCAATAACCTCAGATATGCAGATGACACCACTCTTATGGCAGAAAGTGAACAGGAACTAAAAAGCCTCTTGATGAAAGTGAAAAGAGGAGAGTGATAAAGTTGGCTTAAAGCTCAACATTCAGAAAACTAAGATTATGGCATCTGGTCCCATCACTTCATGGGAAATAGATGGGGAAACAGTGGAAACAGTGTCAGATTTTATTTTTGGGATGGTGATTGCAGCCATGAAATTAAAAGACGTTTACTCCTTGGAAGGAAAGTTATGACCAACCTAGATAGCATATTAAAAATCAGAGACATTGCTTTGCCAACAAAGGTCTGTCTAGTCAAGGCTATGGTTTTTCCAGTGGTCATGTATGGATGTGAGAGTTGGACTGTGAAGAAAGCTGAGTGCTGAAGAATTAATGCTTTTGAACTGTGGTGTTGGAGAAGACTCTTGAGAGTCCCTTGGACTGCACGGAGATCCAACCAGTCCATCCTAAAAGAGATCAGTCCTGGGTATTCATTGGAAGGACTGATGTTGAAGCTGAAACTCCAATATTTTGGCCACGTGATGCGAAGAGTTGACTCACTGGAAAAGACTTTGAGGCTGGGAAGGACTGGGGGCAGGAGGAGAAGGGGACGACAGAGGATGAGATGGTTGGATGGCATCACTGACTCGATGGACGTGAGTTTGGGTTAACTCCAGGAGTAGGTGATGGACAGGGAGGCCTGGCATGCTGCAATTCATGGGGTCACAGAGTCGGACACGACTGAGCGACTGAACTAAACTGACTAAAGGAGGCAAAAGACCTGTACTCCAAAAACTGACCATCATAAGATGGTGATGAAAAAAATTAAAGACAACACACATAGATGGAAAGATATACTGCGTTCCTGGACTGGAAGAATCATTATTGTTAAAATTGCCATAATACCCAAGGCAATCTACAGATTCAATCCTATCCCTACCAAATTACCAATAGCATTTTTCAAAGAACTATAACAAAATATTTTTAAAATTTGTATGGAAACACAAAGATGCCAAATAGTCAAAACAATCTTCAGAAAGAAGAATGGAGCTGGAGGAATCACGCTCCTTGACTTTAGACTACCATAAAGCTACAGTCATCAAAGCAGTATAGTACCAGCACAGAAACAGACATATAGATCAATGAAACAGGACAGAAAGCCCAGAAATGAATCAATGTGTGACTGTGTGTGTGCTAAGTCACTTCAGTCATGTCCGACTCTGCGACCCTATGGACTGTAGCCCACCAGGCTCCTCTGTCCATGGATTCTCCAGGCAAGAATACTGGAGTGGGATGCCATGCCCTCCTCCATGGGATCTTTCTGACCCAGGGATCGAACCTGCATCTCTTGCATCTTCTGCATTGGCAGATGGGTTTTTTATCACTAGCACTACCTGGGAAGCTCTAAATCCATGCACTTATGGTCAATTAATCTGCAGCAAAGGAGGCAAGAATATACAATGGAGAAAAGATGGTCTCTTCCATACATGGTGTTGGGAAAACTGGACACCTATATGCAAAAGGATGAGATCAGAACATTCTCTAACACAACACACAAAAATAAATTCAAAATGGATCAAAGACCTAAATTTAAGACCAGATACTGTAAAATTCCTAGAGGAAAACATAAGCAGAACACTCTGTGACATATATTGCCACAATATATTTTTGGATCTGTGGCCTAAATAAAAAAAAATATACAAAAGAAACCTAATAAAAGCTTTTTCATAGCAAAGGAAACTATATACAAAATGAAAAGACAACCTACAGATGGAGAAAATATTTGTAAATGATGCTACCAACAAGGGATTAATTTCCAAAATACACAAACAGTTCATAAGGCTTAATTTAAAAAAAAAACTCAATCAAAATATGAACAGAATACTTAAACAGATATTTCTCCAAAGAAGACATACAGATGCCCAACAGGCACATGAAAAGATTCTCAATATCACTAATTATTAGAGAAATCAAATCTACAATGAGGTATCACCTCATACCAGTTGGAATGGCTATCATTAAAAAGTCTACAAATAATAAATGCTGGAGAGTGTGTGGAGAAAAAGGAACCCTCCTACATGTCTGGTGGGAATGTAAGTTGGTGCAGCCACTATGGAGAATAATATGAGGAAGGAAGTCAAAGTTGCTCAGTAGTGTCCGACTCTGCAATCCTATGGGCTATACAGTCCATGGAATTCTCCACTCCAGAAGGGATCTTCCCAACCCAGGGATTGAACCCAGGTCTCCCGCACTGCAGGTAGATTCTTTACCATACTGGAGTGGGTAGCCTATCCCTTCTCCAGGGGATCTTCCCAACCCAGGAATTGAACCAGGGTTCCCTGCATTACAGGCAGATTCTCTACCAACTGAGCTATCAGGGAAGCCCTAGAGAATAATAGTATAAAGGTTCCTCAAAAAAGCTAAAACTTGAGTTACCATATGATCCAGGAACCCCAATGATGGGCATGTATCTGGAGAAAACTATAATTCAAAAAGACTGAGGCACCCCAATGTTCACTGCAGCACAATTTATAATAGTCAAAAGACGGAAGAAACTTAAATGTCCAAAGACAAATGGATAAAGAAGACATGGTATATATGCACAATGGAATATACACGAAATAATGCCATCCACAGCAACATGAATGAACCTAGAGATTATTATATTAAGTGAAGTAAGTCAGACAGACAAATATCAAATATCACTCACAAGTAGAATCTAACAAAATGATATAAATGAACTCATTTACAAAACAAATCCACGTATTGACAGAAAACAAACGTATGGCTGCCAGAGAAAATAGCAGGGCAGTGCGGGAGGGGAGGGCAGACAGATAAATTAGGAGTTTGGGATTAACATACATACACTATTGTGTATAAAATAAACAAGGACCTTTACCTGCTGGCTCAGATGGTAAAGCGTCTGCCTGCAATGCAGAAGACCTGGTTTCAATCCCTGGGTCTGGAAGATCCCCTGGAGAAGGAAATGGCAACCCACTCCAGTACTCTTGCATGGAAAATCCCATGGACGGAGAAGCCTGGTAGGCTACAGTCCACGGGGTCGCCAAGAGTAGGACACGACTGAGCGACTTCACTTCACGTTACAATGAGTACTCTGAACAGCTGAATTCAGTGATTATGCGCTGCCTTCAGCTGCTTTCACGCTATAGTGGCATTAACGAGTAGCTGCAACAGAGATCAGACGGCACAAAAGGCCTAAAAGATTTACTACCAGGTTTTTTCATAAGAAATGTGTTGATCTGTATTCTAGGACAATGAAAACAAACTAAAAATACTATACACAGAATGTTAAAAGAGATGGTGTATATGGAGCAAGATAAGCAAGTTGACTGGTTCCTATCTATCAATAAATTCAAAGCAACTGACAAACATACGGCTGTTTTTCATTTACACCAAAATTAAACATTTCAAAACTGAAAGTGTCCTCAGAGGTAATAAGGTAGGATAAAGTTTTCTTCCAAATGGAAGTATAAATATGAGAAGTTACATGAACAGTTTATAGCTAACGAACTTAACATCATCACTTCTGGTATACTTAAAGCAATTCATTAAGGTGTAAGCAAAGCATATTTTTCTGATATAAATCATACTGAAAACTATATCTGACAAATGTCTACATAAAAGGAACTGTGTAAATACCATGAAGAATACATAAAGAAAACAACAAGGTCCTACTATATATAGCACAGAGACCTCTTAATACATTCAATACCCTATGATAAATCATAATGGAAAAGAATATTCTAAAAAAAGAACGTGTACATATATATATACACACACACATATAAGTGAATTACTTTGCTGTATGGCAGAAATTAACACAACGTTGTAAATCAACTACACTTCAACAAAAAGTATTGATTAAATGGAAAAAAAAAGAATTAATAAAGGATAAGACAGAGTAAACTTAAAACAGAATCTAATTGAGTAGAAAAGTAATCTCTGAGGCTTATAAAGAGCAGAGTTAAGTGTACTTCACTATAATTTCTATATTTAAATTTTCTGTCAATAAAATCAACTTCTTTGTCCACTTATAACCTATACAAATTGAAAAAAATTTTTAATGTATTACCTGAATTGTATGTTCACTAAATGAGGCTGGGATCCATCTGATTGCCAGTAAGTTTCTAGATTGTCATCTCGTAACTGATCCACTCCAAATCCTAAAATCACAAGTGACAATGAATTCTCATGAAAAAGAGCCATATATTCAAAACATAAAACTACTATATGTATTTGTCCAGCAAGTTTGATAAAGAGGATGGTCAGTTCACTTCAGTTCAGTCACTCAGTCATGTCCGACTCTTTGCAACCCCATGAATCGCAGCACACCAGGCCTCCCTGTCCATCACCAATTCCCGGAGTTTACTCAAACTCATGTCCATCGAGTTGGTGATGCCATCCGGCCATCTCATCCTCTGGAGGCCCCTTTTCCTCCTGCCCCCAATCCCTCCCAGCATCAGAGTCTTTTCTAATGAGTCAACTCTTCGCATGAGGTGGCCAAACTACTGGAGTTTCAGCTTTAGCATCAGTCCTTCCAAAGAACTTCCAGGGCTGATATCCTTTATAATGGACTGGTTGGATCTCCTTGCAGTCCAAGGCACTCTCAGGAGTCTTCTCCAACACCACAGTTCAAAAGTATCAATTCTTCGGCACTCAACATTCTTCACAGTCCAACTCTCACATCCATACATGACCACTGGAAAAACCATAGCCTTGACTAGATGGACCTTTGGTGGCAAAGTAATGTCTCTGCTTTTGAATATGCTATCTAGGTTGGTCATAACTTTCCTTCCAAGGAGTAAGCATCTTTTAATTTCACGGCTGCAGTCACCATCTGCAGTGATTTTGGAGGCCAAAAAAATAAAGTCTGACACTGCTTCCCCATCTATTTGCCATGAAGTAATAGGACCAGATGCCATGATCTTAGTTTTCTGAATGTTGGGCTTTAAGTCAACTTTTTCACTCTCCTCTTTCACTTTCATCAAGAGGCTTTTTAGTTTCTCTTCACTTTCTGCCATAAGCGTGGTGTCATCTGCATATCTGATCTTATTGATATTTCTCCTGGCAATCTTGATTCCAGCTTGTGCTTCTTCCAGCCCAGGATGGTCAGTACTGTGTAATTTAAATTAACCAAAATTCTCCTGTCCTCTTAACCAGACTTCAATTCTTAGAAGCATAAAAAATTAATAAACAGAAATCTCAATTAAATAGAGTTGGGAGACCAGAGTGGGAGTTCTGACACCCTGTGACCATAACAGAACCAAAATGAAGAAGAAAGACGCCTCTCCTTTCCTGGCAAGGACTCAGCCAGTGAAAAGCCATGGGCTTTCTGTTTATTAAAGCCCTCCCCACTTCTTTTTCCTCCCTATAAAAGGGTGCTACTTCCCTTCATTGTGGGAACTTGTGCATGGTTTACTGTGGTTGCAGACCCTGAATTGCAATACTCTTCTGATCCTAAGCAAACCCATCTTTGCTGGAGAAATATCTGGCAGAATATTTATTTCAGAACAAATATTTAGAAGTGGCCCACACAGGGAATCGGGACCAGTCCAGGCCCCCAAAGGTCCAGGACTGGTGAGCAAGCAGGTGCAATACCCACAGTGAACCCACTCACTGCTTTCTCGCTGATCCTGGAGTATGAAAGTCAGTCTTTCTCTTGACTCTGGGCACATGCCCTCTTAGCATTTGAAGCTCTGCAGGCTTTATTTGGGATCCATCTCAAGGTTTCATCTCTTCGGTTAAGGCTTCATCTGTTCAGTTAAGGCTTTGTTTTGTATACAAGTATTCATTTGGCAGGTCACTCTAATTTTGAGATCAGACTGTTTCAACCAAAGCTGGCTGAAAATACCTTTGGCCCATTTATTTGGGAACAGGGGCTGTTTCCCTGAAACTGTTCCAGTTTTCTTCATCGTACTCCTTTGGAAGGGACTCTCCTCTGGAAACTGGCTAAAAAAAGTCTGGCCTGCCTCCTCCAAACCAAGCTGTCTCCTTCAAACTGGCTGAAATTAGCCTTCAAGTTGTTTGAATTGAGCTGTCTGTGCTGTAAGCTGTTTGGAAATTGTTCTTTTACTCCAGAGAAAAACTTCAGAGAAATGAGATCCTAGTGATCTAAACAGTTTGAGTGTGCCCGCCCCCTGGGAGGACTCCAGATGATTTTATGTTTGAAAGCCCAAGTCCTTCCTCAGGCACATTTCTAACTAAATGGACCAACTTGACCAAAGGCAATTAAAAATATCAATGGCCATTACAGAGAACTTTTGAGATTCCTAACTTAATTTCCTTAGAGCTGAATCGGACTACAATAGCTCAAAAATTTCCAGAACTGAGTGTAATGCTTATTTTGGTTGGTATTTTGAAGCTCCGCAACATTATCAGGAGTCTAAAATGGTCTCTCTGCAAAATCAAATTTTAAGATGAACTGAGGCAAACAAATGATTAAAGAAAGATAAAATGGCTCCTGAAGCCTCAGGCTCTTCTTCCTTGGCTGCTCGTAGGCGCCACCTCAGGCACCATCTTGTCACCCTCCCGTAGCTCCTGTGGCCAGACTCCACCTCTGGTGCCATCTTCCTCTTTCTCTTCTGTGCTGACGACACCTCCTCTGTTCCTTTAATTCCCCCATACTAATTCTCTCGCCAACCTTCCCCTTGTCTCTTAAACTCTGCCAACTCCCTTTTCTTTAGAATTTGTCAGAATGTTCCTCTTTAAGCCTCCTAAGGCTCTAAAGGCTAAACCCTTAATTTCTTTTTTTTTTGGGGGGGGGAGGGAAGAAGTATGTCTTCTCTTTATTTTTTTTTAATGTATTTTAATTGGAAGCCAACTACAATATTGTGGTGGGTTTTGCCATACATTGACATGAATCAGCCCTGGGTGTACATGTGTTCCCCATCCTGAACCCCCCTCCTACCTCCCTCCCCATCCCATGCCTCTGGGTCATCCCAGTGCACCAGCCCTGAGCGCCCTGCCTCATGCATCGAACCTGGACTGGTGATCTATTTCACATATGATAATATACATTAAACCCTTAATTTCTTATAATTCCCAGACCAAAACTGAACTGCAAGCCAAACTGATCCCGAGCCAAAAATGATCCCAAAGTAATTGAAGATTCTTACATATTTGCTAAGGAATTTAATACAGTCATTAAAATTTACCAACCTAGTTTCTCTGATTCCTATCAACTAGTTCAAAGATAACTGGTGAGGGTCAGGGCCAGCACTGGATGAAAACCACTAATTGGGAAAATCCTGAAAGGTCTCTAGAATTACAACTGGGAGACCATCCTGCCAACTTATTATGTGACCAGCCTCAAGCAACCGATAAACAGCTTCATTGAGCTATTCCCAGGGCTTTTCCAAAGCCTGTTGATTGCAACAAAATTCAGACTTGCATACAAAAATCTGATGAACCTCCTTATGATTATTATAATCAACTTCTAATTGTTTCTGAAGAAAATTCTGGCCTTCCATCTGAATGTTGATCCCACTCAGGTCACCTCTACTTCTGTTTATTAATGGGCTGACTCTTGCCCTTCTAGTAAAAAGGACCAGGATAGAATGGAAAACTATGTTCACTCCAGATACATTTAATCTGGTGAGCTAATTCTCTTGCATTTCAGATGAGTCATCTCAAAGGAAGACTGCCTAAATTCTTAATTCTCAATTCTAGCAAATGAAGGCTCCTAGACAGAACCAAAGCCCTCCTAGTTTCTGCTACTATTGCCAAGAGTTACAACACTGGAAAAGAGACTATTCCAAACTGAAGCACTTTAGGTGCTTTCAGCCCTCTAATCAGCCTTTCCAGTGTCCTCCCAATTCTCAACGATAGGGGTCTGAGGAGCTACAGGGACTCTTCTCAATCCTCTCAGCCAGTCTGGAGAGACATTTCTCCAGATTGAGAAGCAATCTCTTCCAGTTCTGACAGTGGAGCCACTCTCTATACCCCACTACTATAAAACAGCCCCTGTCTCAGAGAACTCACAGTTCAAATAATGGGGATCTGTGAACACCCTCAGGAGGTTCCTGAACTTTTCCCTTTTGTCTAGGCCCTTTCAAGAGTTCAGACTTTTTTCCCCTCAGTTCCTCCACCACTATTCATTTATTAGGGGCCGAGACTTCTTAAGAGAGTTATCATGCCAGAATTTCTTTCTTCCAAAAGGGAAAAATTATTAGACACTGACAGCAGCAAAATAACAAAGTTATTAATTAATTTAATTAAATAATAATTCAATTATTATTTCAATTCAATTATTTAATTCAAAATAATTAAATTCTGAATTTAAATGACCCATTGACCCTTTTAACAGTTAATTAAATGATCCTTTAATTAAATGACGCTTTGACATCTTTTGTTTGCTCCATCTCTGATGGTACTAGAGCAGATTTCAGAAACACCGAGCATTTTGTCCCTATTAAATCAACTACTACCCTCCTTATGGGCAAAATCTTCAACTGATACTAACAAAAATTCATAGCATATCTCCCATCAAGATTCAAACAACTCCTCAAAACCTCTTCTAGAATTAATCAATACCTTATAAGTAAAAACGTCTTTCAAGGCATAAAGCCAATAATACAAGATTATAAGGTTCAAGACCTCATTATCCCTATAAAAACTACCATTTTATTGGTAGAGGTTTGTCCAGGACCTACTAGCAATAAGCAACACTGTTATTTATCCCTGGACACCTTGCTGTATCTAATCCTCCCATTCCCATCAGGAATAAATTCTTTAACTGTAACTGATTTATGCAGTGCATTCTTTAGTACTCCAGTTGATGAAGTGAGCCAATACCTTTTGGCCTTCATTTGGGAAGAAATACAAGTCACCTAGATAATAAAGCCTCAGGGTTTTACTGAGGGTCCTTCTTTTTTTCTCACAAATCCCAAAGGCTGGTCTGGATGACATAAAAGTCCCTGGAGATTCTGTCTGCTTTGTTGCAACATGTGAAGGATTTGCTTCTTTGTGCTCCTTCTCAAGATTTCTGGCAGGAAAACAGCCACCACTTAAAGCTCTCAGCCTTACACCCTGTGGAAGAGGGATACTCTCCACTTGCCTCGGAGCCATTGCAGCCACTGCCCTTTTGGTTAAGGTCAGCAGAAAATCATTGTGGAATCCCCTTTAACCACTTTGGTACCTGATGCAGTAGAAGCTCTCCTGAATTCTCATACTTACCATTTCTCAATCAGCTGCCTCACCTCCTAAAAAGTCCTTTGTACACTGTTCCTCAAATAACTCTCTTACACTGTAAAAGCCTGAACTCAGGACTCTGCTCCTGTCACTAATGAAGTCCTTCACAACTGCTTAATGCTGACAGACCACATCCTGACTCCTTATGATAACCTACAGTAAATTCCTCTAGGTAACTTTGACTTCTCATGGTTCACTGATGGTTATTTAAAAGGTGACAATGGCAAATATTGTGCTGGGTAAGCAATTACAATTCCTCTTGATGCTGTTGAGGCAGCATCTTTATCATGGCTGCTGCTGCTAAGTCGCTTCAGTCGTGTCCGACTCTGTGCGACCCCATAGACGGCAGCCCACCAGGCTCTGCCGTCCCTGGGATTCTCCAGGCAAGAACACTGGAGTGGGTTGCCATTTCCTTCTCCATTGCGTGAAAGTGAAAAGTGAAAGTGAAGTCGCTCAGTCGCGTCCGACTTGTAGCGACCCCATGGACTGCAGCCTACCAGGCTCCTCCATCCATGGGATTTTCTAGGCAAGAGTACTGGTTACTATGGCTACTTCGGCCCAAAAGGCTGAATTATATACTCTTACATGATCCTGTACTTTAACCAAGGACAAAGCTGCCGATAC
Source organism: Bubalus kerabau (assembly GCF_029407905.1). Taxonomy (NCBI): domain Eukaryota; kingdom Metazoa; phylum Chordata; class Mammalia; order Artiodactyla; family Bovidae; genus Bubalus; species Bubalus kerabau. Next base: position 17,276,421 of record NC_073639.1, on the reverse strand, counting down.
TTAGTGATAGTAGATATGCTTTCAGAGTAGCTCATGATTTTGAAATGTTGTGAAACCAACATGATTTCCTTAATTACAACAGAAATAAAATTTAAAATGGCCCCTAAGTTCAGAAATTATTGAATGTGATACTTTTACCTCTGCTTTAGCTATTAAGATTTGGGGGAATTCTAAACATGACTCTCTGGAAACTAAGGGAAATCACCTTGCTGATATTTCTGTAGGAATGCTGCCATTAAAGGGACCAACAGCAGTCAAACCTCTGTCATGGTCTACAAGGATATTTCTCCAAATGGTAATTTAGAAAAACTGTCTAGAAAAGCCCAACAGTTGGCCTCAGAAAAGAAAAAAACAAGACTGAAAATTTAGTAACTGTTTGATAAAAAGAGAAAGCTCTGGTTTGAACCAAATAATAATCCAGTTTTACTAGAGACTCAAATTCCCACTCCTCACCACTGTCCCATTGATCTACTGACATAATGAGAGTCCTCATGCATCAATACTGGTGAGAAAACATTAACAAGGCTACAAAGAGTGCCTACCTCACTTGTCCACTTGTTTGAAGTACAATCCAGGGAAGCTTGTTTGTACTGCTCCTGTACATATTAAACTGCTTAATGGACCATTTGAGGTCTAGCAAATGGATCACATACAACTTCTTCTGTCTCACTGATATAAATGTTTTAGTCATGGTCTCTATGTTTTTTTACAAGACTGAAGCCTTGCATATAAGCTACTCCTTTTCTGTGGCTTAAGCCCTTTAGCAAATGATTTTTCCTACCTAAGAGGTTCTTCTTGAATTTTACAGTGATTGAAGAACCCAATATACTGGCCAGGTATTTCAACAAGTCGACATGGTTTGGCCAATCTTATAGCACTTGTATCATGCTTACCACCCTTGATCATCTAGTTTAGTTGAACGCACAAAAGGCATTAAGAGTCAACTGGCAAAATTTGTACAGTCCCTCCAAATACTGTGGCCAGAAGCACTGTGATTGGTCCTTCTAAGTCTCAGACCCACTCATAAACTCTTGCCCTTTGACAAAATCATGAGACGCCCAGTGCACTTGGCTCCTGCATTTTCTGACCCACAACCAATACAAGGAGAGGTGCTCCAGTACCGCAAAGGCCTAACTGCTTCTATTAAGAATAACCCTGCTTTGGTACAGCAACCTTTCCACAGTCTGCTCCTGGGAGACGAAGACCTTAAGCATCATACCTTACAACTTAAAGATTTCATCTATTGCAAAACATACCTCCAGAAGAACTCTTCAACACTGCTGGAAAGGACCCTATCAGGTACTGCTAACCAATCTTTGTGCCAACAAACTCTAAGAAACAGGCTCTTGGATTCACATGATTCACCTTGTGCCACCAAACTTGAGAAAGCTCTCAATCAAAAGAGGGAAATGTAAAACATTAAACAGAAACCTCAATTAAACAGAGCTGGGAGACCAGAAGGGAGAGCTGACATGCCCTGGGACCATAGCAGAGCCAAACAGGAAGAAGAAAGACTCTTCTTCTTCCCTAGCAGGCACTCAGCCAATGAAAAGCCATGGATTCTTTGTTTACTATAGACTCCCCCCGCTTCCTTTTCTTTATTAAAGTATGCTTCTTCCCCTGTCACATGGGAACTTGCATGTGGCTTTCCATGGCTGAAAATCCCCAAACCACAATTTTCTGCTAATGCTGAATAAACCCCTTTGTTGGAGAAATATCTCCAAGTCCATTCATTTCAGGTCAAAAGAAAACATATTTGCACACAAAAGTTATTAGGACCACATTTCCTTGGTTGTTGGCTTTAATTTTTTAAGAAGAACTTCTAAATATATTCTAAAGTATGTATTCAAACCCAGTTTCTTAAACTTTTTACAAGCTGATAATAACAATGACCCACATGTCCTACAAAACCCTCAGAAATAAAACAGGTTTTATTAAGTTCACTATGTCAAGAAGCAATAGTTAGAACCGGATATGAAAAACAGACTGGTTCAAAATTGGGAAAGGAGTACTTCAAAGCTGTATATTCTCACCCTGCTTATTTAACTTCTATGCAGAGTACATCATGCAAAATGCTGGGATGGATGAAGCACAAGCTGGAATCAAGATTGTCAGGAGAAATATCAATAACTTCAGATACGCAGATGACACTCCCCTTATGGCAGAAAGCGATGGAGAACTAAAGAGCCTCTTGATGAAGGTAAAAGAGAACAGTGAAAAAGCTGACTTAAAACTCAACATTTAAAAAACTAAGATCATGGCATCCAGTCCCATCACTTCATGGCAAACAGATGGGGAAACAATGGAAACAGTGAGAGACTTTATTTTCCTGGGCTCCAAAATCACTGCAGATGGTGACTGCAGCCGTGAAATTAAAAGACACTTGCTCCTTGGAAGAAATGCTATGACAAAACTAGACAGTATATTAAAAAGCAGAGACATTACTTTGCAGACCAAGGTCCGTATAGTCAAAGCTATCGTTTTTCTAGTAGTCATGTATGGATGTGAAAGCTGGAACATAAACAAGGCTGAGAGCCCATGAACTGATGCTTTTGAATTATGGTGTTGGAGAAGACTCTTGAGAGTCCCCCGGACTGCAAAGAGATCACACCAGTCAATGCAAAAGGAAATCAACTCTGAAAATTCATTGGAAGGACTGATACTGAAGCTGAAGCTCCAATACTTTGGCCAACTGATGTGAAGAGCCAACTCCCTGATGCTGGGAAAGATAGAAGGAAGGAGGAGAAGGGGACGACAGAGGATGAGACGGTTGGATGGCATCACTGACTCAATGGACATGAGTTTGAGCAAACTCCGGGAGATGGTGAAGGACAGGGAAGCCTGTCAGGCTGCAGTCCATGGGGTCACAAAAAGTCAGACTGAACAACTGAACAACAACAACAATGCCATATTTAATGTGACAAGAAAAAGAGACAACTTAAAAATATTGTCAAAAGTCATATACATTTTGAAACCAAGTGTTTCTGATTAACATCCAATTAATCAAAAATTAAATTTACCCAGAATTCTAAATTATCCAGTCATTCTAGATAATGGAAAACTATCCTATATAGTTCTTCCTGATTAAAACCACAATAACACTAATCAAAACATAATTTTCTCATGGCTGATTCATGTTGTCGTGCTGTATGGCAAAAACCACAATACTGTAATTACCCTCTAATTAAAATAAATAATTTTTAAAGAAAGATAATTTTCTGATATGTATTAAATTAAGCTGAATCTACTAAATCCATTTCAACTATCATCTGAGTGAGATACTGAGTATTTCCAAAGAAAAAAATGACAGTTTTGCAAAGCCATCTACCACCAACCATGCTATCGCAGTGAGGTAAATCTGTATCTCCCAAAGACTGATACTAACATTTTGGAAGTTTATTAAAATTCTCCCTTCTATCAGTGCTCTCCTGAATTACTGCATGGCTCTTAACTCAGTTCTTTACCTCAAATCTTGCCTCACTTCAGGCCATCCTCCACAATTCTCAAATGTGAACACTGTGCTGTTGTGCTAAAATTGTTCAGTGGCACATACTACATATACAATGAAATATGAACGGCTTAATAAGGTCCCCTCTGATCAGCTCTCTTCCTAACTAGTTCCACCTATGCTCCTCTGCTCTGTTCTAGTCTTAGTGACTATTCACAATTCTTTGAAAGCACTATGTTCTCATAGCAGCTAGGCTCTACATCTTTGGACAGACCATTCCTCTTGCCCTCAGGTCCTTCCTTAGTGACATTCTACCTTACCCCCTCACTCCAGATGTGAATCATCTCCATAAACACATCCCTGATCCTCCACGGCAATCCTCCTGGCCTCTTCTCCGGCCACCACTGAAACTGAGCCCACACTTGGTGGAAAGCAGTATGTCCTAGTGCAGACTGGCTGCCTTGAATCCCAGCATCCCCACTTACCAGGTGATGTTTGCCAGGTTACTTAATTTTTCTGGGCTCTAGTTTCCTGATTTGGAAAGCGATTAAAAAAATAACAGTAAATAATACTTCATACGACTTTCAGAGACTTTACTGAGATGGTTTATTTTATACATGCAAAGTACTTAAAACAGAACCTCACTCTAAAAGTTATCCATGACTACGTTGTATAATAATGACTAATTATTACTTTCTCCACTAGACTGTGAACTCCTTGACAATAAGGTCTTTTTTTATTTTTTAATCTCTAACAGTGTTAGAGATTTCAGCAACTGTCTGCTGACTTAAGCTGAAAAACATCTTACTATAAAGAACCAAAATAAAAGTTAAACAACTTTCTCAGGCTGTTTCTCATTAATAAAGAGTATTCAGTCATTCATGACATGTAAAACAATAATCACATAATTATACTTCACTGATGAAGCCAAAGCTGCAAGTCACAGACATGAAACACATGACAGTGGACTGATGAATTTCATGACTTTCCCACCCAACACGATTTTAAGTGATCCCAGCGTTCTTCTGGCAGTGTCAGCTACTGGTCTGCCCTGCAGCCCCAACATGTCAGACAGTGGGGGCATCTTCAGGGAACCGATGACTTACTTCTATGTGCTGCCCTCTGCCAAGCCCCACAGCATAAAACAGTGTGAACTGGCGCTGATTCCTACCCTGTTACTGAGATTAGCATGGCACCAATTGAATTATGCTACTAAGTAAAGCAACAGAAGATACTCAATTTGAGTAAATTCCCAGAAACATTTGGTGTTATAAAGAATATTAGAAACTTCTGAAGCAGTCTAGAACTTATGAAGCTGGAAAAAGGCACCACCCTTACTCAAACAACAAAAAATGGCTAAACTAAAATCTCATAATTTTTCTTGAAGACATGAACCCTTAAAATTATGCAGCAACCAAATACCCTGAAACCCAAGAAGGATAGTTTGCAGGTTAGGAGAGAAAGGATGGACAGCCAGTCCCAACTGTGGTAGAGCATGGGAGGAAGGAACAGCGACCCAATACACACATAAAAAGGAATCAGGTAAAACTTCAACAAACTGCTAAAGGCTAAGTGTGGGCTATCATAGAAAAATAGCAGGCCTGGGAGTCTCACACACAAGGTGAATTCACACTGACTCTTAGATTCTTTTCTAAGAGCCCTCACTGTGCACATAAGAGGACACTTTGCCGGGAGAACAGGAAATTGGAAAGTCAGCGGTGCAAGCATGGAGGAGGGGACTGACTACCACTGCAGGAAAAGCAAAAACCCCTCCTCCCCTCAAAGCCTCTCTCCTACAGAAAAAGAACTTAAGCCGCTAAGGGAAGAGAGTCAAACCTGCTGACTCCAGCACACAGAACAGATACAGACTTTCTGGGAAAGAAGGAAAGGAAAAAACCCTATACTCTTGGAAAAGAAGCAGGAACACTCCTTCCTCTGGGACAGGACAGAAAACTCTCCCCTAGGAAAGATCGGAGTTTCCCTATCATAGGTGAAAGTGAGGTAAGAGTCGCTCAGTCGTGTCCAACTCTTTGCGACCCCATGGACTAGACAGCCCATGGAATTCTCCAGGCCAGAACACTGGAGTGGGTAGCCTTTCCCTTCTCTAGGGCATCTTCCCAACCCAGGGATCGAACCCATGTTGCAGGCGGATTCTTTACCAGCTGAGCCACAAAGACCAGAGTTTCACTATCATAGGTAGGAGGGACCAAAATGCTGAGACGGTCCCATCGTGGAGACCAGGTACACAAGAGCTATCTAGGATTGAAGTCGGACTAGAAAAACAGAGAGGTCCTGCCTCTGATCCTCTGCATTGAGTAACAACCATCACATTTTACCGCTGGAGGCAGGGCAAGAGCATGGAGACAGATACCCTTGAAGCCCAGGGATAGAGAGATAACTGAAAACGATTATGGAGGAGGAATACTAAGAAAACTCCTCTGGCACAACTGCCCCTGCCACAAACACTGGAATCTTTAGAGGAATCTGAAGTCTGTGATACTGAAGGTAACCATAACAAAACAGACCAAAAAAAAAAAAAAAAAAAAAAAAAACACCAATCTAAAACCCAGGTCAATTCCTTACTCAACTTCCACTATAAAAGTCTGACAGAAAAGAGGTAATCATTTCAGAGTGTAAATACCATTTTTTTCAATATCTACTAATGTTTCAGTTCAGTTCAGTTCAGTTCAGTCACTCAGTCGTGTCCGAATCTTTGTGACCCCATGGACTGCAGCATGCCAGGCCTCCCTGTCCATCACCAACTCCCGAAGTTTACACAAACTCACGTCCATTGATTCGGTGATGCCATCCAACCATCTCATCCTCTGTTGTCTCCTTTTCCTTCCGCCTTCAATCTTTCCCAGCATCAGTCTTTTCCAATGAGTCAGTTCTTTACATCAGGTGGCCAAAGTACTGGAGTTTCAGCTTCAGCATCAATCCTTTCAATGAATATTCAGGACTGATTTCCTTTAGGATGGACTGGTTGGATCTCCTTGCAGTCCAAGGGACTCTCGAGAGTCTTTTCCAACACCACAGTTCAAAAGCATCAATGCTTTGGAGCTCAGCTTTCTTTAGAGTCCAACTCTCATATCCATACCTGACTACTGGAAAAACTATAGCTTTGACTAGACGGACTTTGTTAGCAAAGTAATGTCTCTGCTTTTTAATACGCTGTCTAGGTTGGTCATAGCTTTTCTTCCAAGGAGCCAGCGTCTTTTCATTTCATTGCTGCAGTCATCATTTGCATTTTGGAGCCCAAAAAAATAAAGTCTGTCACTGTTTCTACTGTTTCTGCATCTATGTGCCATAAAATGATGGGACTGGATGCCATGATCTTAGTTTTCTGAATGTTGAGCTTTAAGCCAACCTTTTTACTCTCCTCTTTCACTTTCATCAAGAGGCTCTTTAGTTCTCCTTCACTTTCTGCCATAAGGGTGGTGTCATCTGCATATCTGAGGTTATTGATATTTCTCCCGGCAATCTGGATTCCAGCTTGTGCTTCCTCCAGCCCAGCGTTTCTCATGATGTACTCTGCATAAAAGTTAAATAAGCAGGGTGACAATATACAGCCTTGACGTACTCCTTTTCCTATTGGGAACCAGTCTGTTGTTCCATGTCCAGTTCTAACTGTTGCTTCCTGACCTGCATACAGATTTCTCAAGAGGCAGGTCAGGTGGTCTGGTATTCCCATCTCTTTCAGAATTTTCCACAGTTTAGCATTTGGTAAACATTTATGACAGACTTCCTAGGTGGTGCTAGTGGTAAAGAACCCGCCTGCCAATGCAGGACACGTAAGAGATGAGGGTTCGATCCCCGGGTCGGGAAGATCCCCTGGAGGAAGGCACAGCAATCCACTTCAGTATTCTTGCCTGGAGAATCCCATGGACAGCGTAGCCTGGCAGGCTATGGTCCATAGGGTCACAAAGAATCAGACACCACCGAGGTTGGACATGACTTAGCAGAGCACGTTTACGACACACAAACAAACAAGAGAAACAAATATTATCAAAAGATAAAGCAATCACTAGAAATAGACTCAGAGATGAACCAGATGTTTAAATTAACAAACAGGGACTTTAAATAGCTATGATTAATATGTTAAAGAATTTAGGGGGAAAGGTAGATGAAAAAAGAAAACAGGGAATTTCAACATAGGAAAAACTCCTTTAAGGGTCAAATGAAAAATCCATAAATAAAAAACATAGCAAAGATGAAAGATTCCTTAGAATCATTAGTAGATTCAATAAAGCCAAAGAAAGAAGTAGTAGACTTGAAGCTAGACCAATTAAAAAACCCAAAGCAAAACACTAAGAGGAAAAAAAGGGGAAATAAATAGAGCACCTAAAGCAAAGGGACAAATACCAAATGGTTACCAAATTTAAATGCTCTGCTGCTTTAAAACTCAACATTCAAAAAAACTAAGATCATGGCATCCAGTCCCATCACTTCATGGCAAACAGATGGGGAAACAATGGAATCAGTGATAGACTTTATTTTCTTAGGCTCCAAAACCACTGTGGATGGTGACTGCAGCCATGAAATTAAAAGATGCTTGCTCCTTGGAAGAAAACCTATGATAAACCTAGATAGCATCTTAAAAAGTAGAGACATCACTTTGCCAACAAAGGTCCCGTCTAATCAAACTATGTTTTTTTCCAGTAGTCATGCACGGATGTAAGAGTTGGACCATAAAGAAGGCTGAGCACCAAAAAGTTGATGCTTTCGAACTGTGGTGCTGGAGAAGACTCTTGAGAGTCCCTTGGACAGCAAGGAGATCAAACTAGTCAATCCTAAAGGAAATCAACCCTGAATATTTATTGGAAGGACTGATGGTGAAGCTAAAGCTCCAATACTTTGGTCACCTGACGTGAAAAGCCAAGTCACTGAAAAAGACTCCGATGCTGGGAAAGATTTGAGGGCAGAAGAAGGGGGCGACAGAAGATGAGATGGTTGGATGGCATCATCGACTCAATGGACATGAGTTTGAGCTAACTCTGGGAGGTAGTGAAGGACAGTGAAGCCTGGTGAGCCGCAATCCATGGGGCTGTAAAGAGTTGGATACAACTGAGTAACTGAACAGCAACAACAAGAAGCATATGTATAATTGGATTCCCAGAAAGATGAGGATGGGGCAAAAGAAAAACTAGAAGAAATAATGGCAGTGAATTTTCAAAATAATGCAGGACATCAAACCAGAAGATCCAAGAATCTCAATGAATCTCAAGCAGGATTAAACACATACACACACTTCATATCTTTACTGCTAAATATTAAAGATAAAATCTTAAAAGAAGGCAGAGGGAAAAAAGCCACATTGGCTAGAGCAGACTTTTCTTCAGAAACTATGTAATCCAGAAGATACAGAATATCATCTCTAAGACATAGAGATGATAACCTAGAATGCTAGACGATAGATAACCTAGATGCCAACCTAGAATTTCATGCAAGGAAAATATACCACAGTAATAAAAAGCAAAATGAAAATGTTTTCAACCAAACATTGCTAGCAGACCTGCAATATAAAAACTGTAAAGAAAGTTCTTAAGGCAGGAAGAATATGATGCCAGACAGAAACCTGGATCTATTCAAAGAAATAAAAAGTTCCAAAAATTGAAAAAGTTAAAGGTTTTGATTTTAAATCACTCCAAAACATAACTGACCTTTTAAAACAAAAATAGCATCAATGTATCCTAAGGTTTTAAATATGCAAAAAATAAAATGTATGTCAAAATAGCGTAAAGGATGGGAGAGAGAAATTGGAAGTATACTGATAAAGGATCTGTATGCCTTATCTATTGCAGTAGTATATTACTTGAAGGTAAACTGTGACAAAGATATATAGTGAAATCCTTAAGGCAGTCCCTCAGAAAATTTCAAAAAGGAGGTATAACTTATGAGTCAGTTGAAAGATAAGAGTCACAAAAAATACTAAATTTATCCAAAATCAGGTTACAAAGGAGAGGAAAAAAAGGACAAATCCCCCAATTTCAAGACAGTAGTTTTAAATCTAATTTCACCAATAGGTATATTAGGCGTAAATGATCTAAACACTCTCAGTTATAAGACAAAGAATGTCAGACTTGATTTTTTAAAAAAAATGTCATATTAAATCCACTTCAAATAAAAAGATATACATATTTTAAAAGAAAAAGGAAAAAGAGCCTGACTTGTAAAGAGCAAGGAGAATGTTACTCTCACTCTCACAACAACAAAAATAAAAAAGCTGAATTAACTGAACATTCAAAAAATTCAACATTAAAAAAGCTAAGATCATGACAAATGGCTGGGTCACTTCATGGCCAATAGATGGGGAAACAGTGGAAACAGTGACTGACTATTTTTGGGGGGCTCAAAAATCACTGCAGATGGTGACTGCAACCATGAAATTAAAAGACATCTGCTCCTTGGAAGAACCAACCTAGACAGCATACTAAAAAGCAGAGACACTATTGCCGACAAGGGTCTGTCTAGTCCAGGCTATGGTTTTTCCAGTGGTCATGCACGGATGTGCGAGTTGGACTGTGAAGAAAGCTGAGCGCCGAAGAATTGATGCTTTTGAACTGTGGTGTTGGAGAAGACTCTGGAGAGTCCCTTGGACTGCAAGGAGATCCAACCGGTCAATCCCAAAGGAAAACAGTCCTGAATATTCACTGGAAGGACTGATGCTGAAGCTGAAACTCCAATATTTTGGCCACCTGATGCGAAGAGCTGATTCATTTGAAAAGACCCTGATGCTGGGAAAGATTGAAGGCAGGAGGAGAAGGGGATGACAGAGGATGAGATGGCTGGATGGCATCACAGATTCGACAGACATGAATTTGAGTAAGCTCCAGGAGTTGGTGATGGACAGGGAAGCCTGGAGTGCTGCAGTCCATGGGGTCGCAAAGAGTCAGACGCGACTGAGTGACTGAACTAAACTGAACTGAAAACCAATAATTATTTAAGTCCAATAGAGGTCACAAGGCAAACCACAACTCAGAAAACTGAAGAAACAGAAAACAGAGAATCACATCTTAACAGGAGCAGAAACTATCACTGGAGTTAGCAACTGGTCGGAAAACTGAACAACAGGGAAAACTTAAGAGTAATTACTAGTGGACTAATTGCTGGAGACTGAGTACAGGCTAGCTTGAGAGAGTAAAAACAGCTGGATGCCCAGCCTCAGAGAGTGTTCCACATGTTCAGGGATTTTACCTCTAGAAGCCCCACCAGGTTCTCTTCATGGTAAAGATCAGAGAAAATTCTCCAGGAAATTCTGCAGGAGGCAGACAGAGGAGGAAGGTAATCATTATGAATCACACCAAAAGCATTCTCTTTCCCGTAACAAAGGGTGACTTAAAGGAAAACTCTTTAAACAGAGCCTAACCAATATGTTTTTTGTTGCTGTTGTTTTTTCACCAGAGCCTGACACAGAGGGCTTCCCTGGTGGCTCAGACAGTGAAGAATTCACCTGCAATGCAGGAGACCTGGGTTTGATCCCTGGGTTGGGAAGATCCCCTGCAGGAGGGCATGGCAACCCACTCCAGTATTCTTGCCTGGAGAATCCCATGGACAGAGGAGCCTGGAGAGCTTCAGTCTATGGGGTCGCAAAGAATCAGACACAACTGAGCAACTAAGCAAAGCATAGCACAACTGACGCAAGGAAAGGAAAATACCTGACTCCATCCTCCTCTAGCCTTTCTGTCTCACCTAAGTGGGGTAAGAAAAGGTGAGAAGCACTTGCAAAGGCACAGGCATGGACACAGGCCCACTAAAAGACTGAGCTCTAATCACAGGATTATAGAACACTTCCATTCTCCCCATAACTTAACACCATATCAACAGGACTCCAATATAGTATCAGTAGGTTAAATTCAAAGAACTGCAAGCTTAGATGCCATTTAAGGAGTCTCTGTTGCTGCTGCTGCTGCTAAGTCGCTTCAGTCGTGTCCGACTCTGTTCGACCCCACAGACGGCAGCCCACCAGGCTCCCCCGTCTCTGGGATTCTCCAGGCAAGAACACTCAAGTGGGTTGCCATTTCCTTCTCCAATAAGGAGTCTCTAGAGAAATTCAAAGATAACAAGGGAGACAAAAACAAGGACACTAAAGGAATTTTAGACTCTGAATCTTAAGCCTTTATCCATCAGGCAGAAAATCAGTAAGTGTGTGACTGAACTGAACCAGCACCATCAATCAGCTATATTAATTTGATATTTATAGATTGCTTCATCCAATGACAGCAGAATGCATGGTTATTCTCAAGTTTATGTGTAACATTAACCAAAATGGACCACATTTTGTGCTATAAAACACACACAAAAACATTCAAACAAATAGAAATCATACAAATTGTACTCCCAGACCACAACAAAATTAAACTAAAAATCAATAACAGAAAGCAGTGCTTTCTGAAATTTACTGCATTTATAGCATGAAATATATATATATATTAGAAAATAAGAAAGCTCTAAAGTCAATAACTTAAGTGTTCACCTTAGAAAACTAGAAAAAGAGGAGCAAATTAAATTCAAAATAAGCAGGAGAAAGAAATAATAAAAATCAGAAAAGAAATCAAAATCAATGAAACTAAAAACAGGAAATTAATAGAGAAAAATCACCAATACTGAAAAGTTGGTTCTTTGAAAAGGTCAATAAAATCAATAAACCTCTAACCAGGCTAAACAAGAAAAAAAGAAAGAAGACATAAATTACTAATATAAGAAACAAAAGAGGAGCCATCACTATTGATCCCATGGATAAAAGGGTAATAAAAGAGTATTATAAGGAGCTCCAAGCCCACAAACTTGATAAATAAAATGGACCAATTCCTTGAAAGACACAACCCACCAAAACTCACACGAGGAACAGATAATCTGAATAAAGCCTGTATCTATTATAAAAATTGAATCAAAAGTTAATAACCTTCTAAAGAAATCACTAGGCCTAAATGGTTTCACTGGTGACTTCTGTCTAACATTTAAGGAAGAAATAATACCAAGTGTCCAAAATTTCTTTCAGAAAATAGAAGCAGAGAGAATACTTTCTGACTGTTTACCTAATGGTAGCATTACTCTAAAAACGAAACCAGACAAAGACATTACAAGAAAGGAAAATTAAAGAATACTATCTCTCATGAACACAAATGCAAAAATTCACAAGAAAATATTAGCAAATTGAATGTAAGTATAAAAAAATTATTCACCATAATCAACTGGAATTTATTCCATGTATGCAAAGTTGGTTCAATGTTTTAAAATTAATATCATCTATCAAAACAACAGGCTAAATGAGAAAAACCATATTATCATACTAAGAGATGTTGAGAAAGCATTTCACAAATTCAACATTCATTCAAGGCAAAACTCTATCAGCACATCTACCAAAATTAGGGGGACTTCCTCAACTTTATATATCCACAAGAAACAACAGCTAACACCACATTTGGGGCTTCCCAGGTGGCTCAGCAGTAAAAGGTCCACCTCTAAATGCAGGAGACACAGGTCCAATCCCCGGGTTGGGTAGATCCCATGGAGAAAGAAATGGCAACTCCAGTATTCTTGTCTGGAAAATCCCATGGTCAGAGAAGTCTAGGGGGTCTACAGTCCATAGGATTGCAAAAAAAATGAGTCAGACACAACTTGTGACTAAACAACAACAACCCTTTTTGCCACTTCTATGTAACATCATATTGAAAGTCTTAGCTCATGCAATGAGACAAGAGAAGGAAATAAAAGTTATAGACTGGAAAGAAAGAAATAAAAATAAATGAACCCAGTCACTCTACTCCTAAGTATCTACTCAAGAAAAATAAAAATATATGTCTACATAAAAACCTGTACATGAATGCTTATGGTAGCTTCCTCCATAATCACCAAATATTGGAAGCAACCTTATCTTAGTTAACTTAGCACCTTGAAACACCAAACATGCATTACTTCACAATTTCTATGAGATAGGAATTTGGGGCCAGTTTGGTTATCCAGTGGCTGGAGAATCCATTCTAAGGTGATTTAATCATATGACTGTTGCCAAGAGGCCCCAGTCCTCCACTGGCTATTGTCAGAAGGCCATGTCTCTTGCCCCATCAACCTCTCCACGGGTCCCCTTGTTTCCTCACAAAACAGGAGCTAGTTTTCCCTAGACGGTGTGATCCAAACAAGAGCATGCAGAGCCATGATGTCTTTTATGATCTAGTCTCAAAAATTGCATACTGAGACTGCGATCTGCCATATTCTCCTGGTTCCAGAGACTAACCCTGACACAATGTGGGAGAGGTCATCAGAGGGGCATGAAAACCAGGAAACAGGAATCACTGGTACCATTTGGGAAGCTGACTACCACAAACCTAAAGGTCCATTAACCGGTGAATAGGTAACAAAGTGTGATACATCCATACAGTGGAATAGTAATCAGCAATAAAAAGGAACCAACTCCTAAAGGAACAACCACAAATATACTATACTAAGTGAAAGATGTTAAGACCTCAAAAGCTACATAAAATATGATTACATTTATATGGCATTCTGAGAAAGGTAAAAACCAAAGAGACACAAAACAGATCAAGTTGTCAGTGGTCTGGGACAGGGCAAAAGACTGACTACAAAGAGACATGAGGAAATTTCTTTAAATGATGAAAATAATCTATATTTAATTGTGATGGTGCTTTGATTTGTGATGTGCTTTGTTAAAATTCATATAACTATAAATACAAAAAGGGTGAGTTTTTCTTAAGTAAATTATACCTCAAATTACTCATAAAAAGAGAGAAAAGAATCTTAAGAGGAAACAGAAGAGGCTGGGTTGGGAAGATGGTTTCAGGAGTCTTAATGTGTAAATAGTCGAGCTTTCTGAGAGAAAAATGACTACTGAATCAATAACATTATCGTTTAAATTCCTTAAGCTAAAAACTTTCTCTGAGCTTGAGTCTACAGATTGAAAATGCCTATCATATTACAGGCTATATGGATGAGAAAAGATACACATGTATCCTGGCAAAAGTCTTGAACTCTAAGAATCAATAGAAAGAAAGAAAGAACAAGTTACTTAGCAAGTAAGACAGACAGATATACACTGTCTTACCTGCAACACGATAAAAAAGGAAATGGTAAACTAGCATGCACAACTTTTTGAGAAAAGGACAGCCACTCAAGAATTCTATCCCGGTGCTTGCTTTGACAGCACATATACTAAAATTGGAATGATAGCCAGAAGATTAGCATGGCCCCTGTGTAAGGATGACACGCAAATTTGTAAAGCACTACATATTTATTTTGCTTTAGGTCCAGGAAAAGGATGCAGTGTTAAGTCCATAAAGAAATTTTCAGTCCCTGGTGATGTGAGTTCTAGCTTGAATACTACACATTAAATGGGGAGAATTAATCCAACTTCATCCTAGTCAAAGTCTGAAGTGACACCTTTCTCAAAATAGAAAAAAAATGTTCTTTATCACATGGGGGGGGGGGGGGACAGAGAGAAAGAGAATTCTATCCCAACCAAGAGTAAAATAAAATTATTTGGGGATCTATAATCACTCAGAAAATGTATCATTCATTTATCCCATCCAGAGAAATAGTCAAAAAAATGCCAACCAAGTAACTGAATCATAGCAAAAAGAGGGGAGGATAAAGGGACCTTATAACATGTGCAGTTAAACTGAAGTGGATACTAGTAAAGCAATTAAGAAGAGATATATAACAAATGAAAATCCAATTAGATTTTAAAATTAAAATAAAGCCTCTGAACAAAGGGCTTCCCTGGTGGCTGAGATGGTAAAGACTCTGCATTTAATGTGGGAGACCTGGGTTCAATCCCTGGGTTAGGAAGATGC
This sequence comes from Bubalus kerabau, assembly GCF_029407905.1. Taxonomy (NCBI): domain Eukaryota; kingdom Metazoa; phylum Chordata; class Mammalia; order Artiodactyla; family Bovidae; genus Bubalus; species Bubalus kerabau. The sequence continues at coordinate 17,261,166 of NC_073639.1, read as the reverse complement.
CCTGGAGAAGGGAATAGCACTCCACTCCAGTATTCTTGCCTGGAGAATTCCATGGACAGAGAAGCCTGGTGAGCTAAGGGTCGCCAAGAGTCAAACACGACTGAGTCACTCACATACACACACACACACACACATCTAAACAAAACAAATATTAAAGTCAGTCCAGTGTACAAGGAAACTTTCAGTAGTTAACACAAACAGTTTCAGTTTTGTTTTACCTGGTTTACAAGATGAGAGTGACCAAACAGCTTGTGACCCAATTTCCCGTACTGTTCCAGTCCTTTCCAACTGCTTAGGGTCAGCACCAGGAGGTGTCTTGTTTGGTGTGGTCATTTTAAAAATACTCTATGTAGAAAAAAAGAATATTCACATTATACCAGGACCTGAGCATCTTTATACAAATGGTAAAAGTTTAACAGCCAGTGTATCACGAATGTAACCTGGATAGTAACCATCTATTTTCAAGAGCAGTTGACATAACCACTGCAATTTCAAAGGCTTGAGAATTCAGTTTTGTTTCTACAGTGTAACATATTGTGACTTACAAGTTGTGCAAAACAGCAGAATATAGTAGTCAAAACCCCATAGGATCAGGATGTCAACTCTCAAGTTGACTCTTGCCTTTAACTAGTCTAGACTTTTGAGGGGTCTGGGCTTTCCCGTTTCCTGCCAAAGGGGTTGATGTGTAACTCTATAATGCTGTGCAGTTCTATACTTCTATGAGCAAAAATTCCAATTCAAATGCAGTTTTTTCTCTAAAAAAGTCAGACTGAAATCTTAATCCTGGAATATGTAAATATTGGTTTACATCTTAAATAATCCATTAAGTGATTAAGTGATGCAGAGAAAAATCGCATCTCATTACTTATCAAAAATTCCAATTAAATGTGCTCTTACCGTAGAACATAAAGTCAGAAGAATGCCTTTAATGTCTAGAAGTGAGTAACGGGCCTATTCTAAACCACAAGTTTACTTCATCTTTCACATCTTTTGTTAGTTAATCTTGGTAAGTGTGTCCAAATGTGGGGAGGGGAAAAAAAAAACCCCTCTGGATAGTGAACAACATGTAAAATTGCTTCAGTAATGCAGTTTCAACTACTAAACATCGTTATACCTAGATGCTATTATGAACCTGGCCCAGAAGGTTTGCACACTGTCCCCTTGATATCCACCTCCTATCAGATCTCAGTTGTTCCCTAACTCTTCACACTTGATACTCTTTAAATAATACCAGACACTGAACTACAGACTGGAAAGCACTGAGGCTCAAATGATCCATTAGCAGTTTTCTGAATCAGTACATGGGTGAATGGATAGGTTCAATAATAAACTAAAGTATTCCCACCTGCAAGTTAAGTAAGATCTAAGATGATATAAACTAAAGTATTCCCACCTGCAAGTTAAGTAAGATCTAAGATGAGGTAATTAAACCTACGGTCACATCTTCAAATGTCCAAAAAATGTCAAACTGTCGCCGCAAAAGGCCCATCTCTATTTTGGAGCAGAATTCACCTGCCGAACTTGGCACTGGCCGCCACCAAGTGGAAAAAACACGGAGCTCGAAGAAGAATGGGTTCCGGGCCATTCCGTTCAGGAGCTAAGGTCAAGGAGAGAAAGCCACCGCGAGCAGTGTCTGGTCCAGACTCTGTCGGTTCTGCTTGACACCTCTGTCAGAAGTACTAAAATGGGCAACCTCTAAGGATCCATTTCTGACCCACGGGCCTTGAGGAAATGGCGTAAAAGAAGACTGACAATGGAAAAGAGAAGGTGTTCGCTTAAGCTAGAACCATTCTCCCCGTCGGGGAAAGCCCACGCACTTACAGCTTGCAGACTCTGCTTGCCGCCACTCAGTTTTTCTGGATCCGCCGCAGCTCCGCGCCACTCCCACTCGGCTTCCCAGGCCCGCCTAGCTTCCCCAGAGATGTCACTGGGGTCGCAGTACAATGACGTCAGTCCCAGCCGCCTCTCCCTACCTCTTTCCACAGCTCCGCCTGGCGCGCCCTGGCGCGCACGCGCATTACGTCCTTGTGGCATGCGTGAGGCGGCGGCTGGGCACCGCCATTTTGGCCGGTGGCCGCAGGAACACGCTGTGTGGCTGAGAAGTGAAAAGCAAGCGCCGATTTGATCTCTGCGTTCCCCTCCGCAAGGGGAATCTGTTTCTCCAGGTACGTGAATAGCCTGGAGGGGGTTGGCCTTTAGCTGCAGTCTGCCGCGGTCTAAACACCGTGGGGACATTCTCCGAGAGCCTTTGGTTAGGCCTCAGGTGGCGGCGGCAGCGGCGCGTGGCAGCCGGCTTGGACGAGACAGCTGGAACCGCCGGAGCACGGGTGCCGCCGAGCGCCGGGGGCGCCTCGCGCTTTCCCTCCAGCTGACCCGGCTCTCGGCCGCTGTGGTCCGGCAGCCCCGCCAAGGGACATGGAAATGGATATAGGTGCCATTCTCTCGGTGGTCCACTCCCCGCCGCCTCCACCCCGCGCCTCCCCTAGCACTGAATCTCTGTGAAAGCCGCCTTTATGACTTAGAGCGTCCCCTACTGCCCCGGCTCTTCTGGCACAGGTGGGAAGCCTTTTCTTCGCGGTTTGGGGATTGTGGAATGAGTCACGGCATCTTACCGCCAAGAGTCGGATCCTCCTCGTCCACTCCCAGTCTTTACAGAAATGATGGCCAGATGTCACTGGACTTTTCTCACAGCAGCTTGTACTCTGCTGTCACCATGGTGATCTCAAATAATCTTCCAGTTGAACGCGTTTTGCATTTCGTGAGAGTTTTTACACTTGGTGATTTCTCCGATTTCCCCGTTATTGTATTTTAAACCCCTGGAGATCAGGTTCTATGTCTTTACTGAAAGTACCTTTATTTCCCCTTAAGTGGTTCTTGCATCTTGGGCGCGACGGCTAAAGTCAATTCCCACATCCCATAAACTACCTAAGCAGCTTTTCTTATTTTTTACGGTAAAATCGGTAAGAGAGAGAAATAACTGTCAAAACACTGTACAGGGTTTTATTGGGGGGAGGGGTGCTTTCTCTTCCACAGGACTGCTAACTGCATTTATTTTTTGGTGGCATCTGTTTTTGCAGCCCTCAGTACTTTTGGCCCTGGTTCTGAGAATATGCATTCTATACCAGCTTCTTGACGATAATGCTTCATTTTTGTCAGTATTAACCAAGGGCTCTTGTATCTGAACCAAAAAGTGTTGTTTGTTTTTATTTTAGTTAAAATCCTTGTTTCCCCTGTAAAAAATATTTTGCTGGGGCAAGGATAAAGCGATAGTAATTTAGTGTCTCTTCTAATTGTCTTCAGTTTAAGACTCTGAAATCAGAGTTGTGCACCACTCCCGACTGACACGTTTTATAAATTTAATAACCTGCAATAGCATATAATTTTAGAATATTTCACATGACATAAGCATCATTCGTTTTCGTACGCTTTCACAGGGTATTAAAATAATTTTGGTTTTAGACTACAAAGTGAAAATTCGCTCAGTCCTGTCCGACTCCATGGACTGGTTCTTGAGGCCAGATTACTGAAGTGGGTAGCTTTTTCCCTTTTCTAGCAGATCTTCCCAACCCAAGAATCGAACCAGGGCCTCCTGCTTTGCAGGTGGATCCTTTACCAACTGAGCTATCGGGGGAAACTTCGTGGGACTTCTTTGGTGGTCGAGTGGTTAAGACTTTGCTTCCCTGGTGGTTCAGACGGTAAAGCGGATGATTCAATCCCTGGATCAGGAAGATCCCCTGAAGGACATGGCAACTCACTCCAGTACTCCTGCCTGGGAAATCTCATGGAGAGAGGAGCCTGGTAGGCTACAGTCCATGGGATCGCAAAGAGTCAGACACGACTGTTCGACTTAAGTTTCTTTAGACTACAAATGCTTTCTATAAATGTCTCACTTCCTTTTTTCCTCTCAGCTGGAAGGATGATGGAGGTCATTGTTCAAGTACCTGTTTTCAACAGTTTGTTTTCAGGTTTGAGATAGCTTCAGATCCCTGTTTGTTCCTAGGAGTCTGTTAACTACAGTCTTCCCCTGCAAGCTTTCCTGTACTCCATCTTTCTTGCTGAAAAAGAAAGGAGGGGATCCTTCTTCCCAATTCTTGAAACTTACATAGAAATTTAATTAACAATAGTGTCTACACGTTGCTCTGTTAATGAACAGTTCTATAAAGAATCTGTATTCATTTTTCTTAACTGCATTATAATTTATCATTTTAAAATATAAATCAGCTTATTAACCATCTCTAGTATGTTTTATTTTATAAAAATCATCTCGTACAGTCATTTGGTTTTTAAATGGTTTGAAATTGCAGTTGAAACAATTTAGTAGTTTGGCAGAAATAAACCTTATTGTAAACAGTTTCATTGATAAATCAATGAAGATTCATCCCCTGAAGGGGAATTAATCATGCTCATCCACCATAATTTGTATGATCTCTAGTTTTATTATTTTTAATAGCTGAAGAATCTTCAGTCACTTGGGAATTCTCTTCTAGAATGATAGCTTTTTTGGTAGCAATTCGTAAATCACTTATTTTCTTATGCTGATCTTTAGATGAGTTTCTAAAGGTTATAAAGAGTTAAAGTAAACCTATCCATTAATGTAACTCTGTTACGTACAATGTTTGTTTCATTTTGGGTGATTTTTAAAAATAATATACTTTAATGTTTAACTGTCACTATAATGTATTGGTAACTTGCAAAGACTCCTAAAGTTGTTATAACCTGTAGGAAATTTATTTACTATATTTAAATTCATTTTCTCATTTCATTCAGTAGAAATGTTTGCTTTCCTACTATGTGATAGACACTGGTCCAGCCACTGAAATGAACAAACAAAAATTCCTGCACTCATGATGTAGTACTTTGTAGTTGGTGAGGGAAAAATATTGTCTGTGTATGTATATAGAGAGAACACATAAAGGCGTATACACACACAGTAAATTGTTGTGTCAGACTCTTTGTGACCCCATGGACTATAAAAGGGGAATTCTCTAGGCCAGAATACTGGAGTGGGTTGCCTTTCCTTTTCCAGGGGATCTTTCCAACCCAAGGATCTAACCTAGGTCTTCCTCATTGCAGGGATTCTTTACCAGCCAAGCCACAAGGGAAGCCCAAGAATACTGGAGAGGGTAGCCTATCCCTTCTCCAGTGAATCTTCCCGATCCAGGAATCAAACTGAGGTGTCCTGCAGTGCAGGCAGTTTCTTTACCAACTGAGCTATGAGGGAAACCCTATATATACCATATATGTACATATATATGAAATATATACTATGTAATATAGTAGAAAGAGCTAAGAAGAGTAAAACAAGGCAGTTTTATAGCTAGAGAAGACTCACTGAGAATAAACATTAAAGACTTGAAGGTGTGAGCCACTAGTGGGAGTAGCATTACCCGCAAAGGGAGCAGAAAATGCTAAGACCCTGAAGCAAATACCAGCAACCATTTGCTTTAGTCATGTAAAATACAGTGATGACCTGACAGGCTGTTTTCATGGAATGATGGACACTAATGTCTGCAATGGGTTCCACGGAAAATACCTAGAGAGATGTGAAACACTGACTGTAGGCAACTCGTTTACGTCTGAGGTTATTGATATTTCTCCTGGCAGTCTTGATTCCAGCTTGTGCTTTTACATAGTCCTGCTATAAAAATGTGGAGAAATGAAGCAGGGGAGGAGGTTGGGGTCAGATAATGAAGTGTTTGAATGCTGGGAATAAGCTGGGAAAGACTGAATAATTGATGATGTTAAAGACAGGAAAAAGTTGTTGCAACCTTCTCCTTGGCAAAGGGACTTAGCTATGGAAATACATATAGTGTGATGGCTAATTGGCATAAAGGTTCACTTGAGATGATACTAGTCAGCGTGGCTTTGTTTTTTCTCTGGCCATCTGTGTGCAGGTGAAGAGTTGAATTTAATCAGAATTATAGATAAGGGTGTAAGTGACTGACAATTTTAGGCGGGTACAAAAGACATCGAAGATACAAAGGGATGAAGGACAGTAGAAATTTGATAGACTCTAGAGACAGTTACTGAAGAAGGCACTGGCGACCCACTCCAGTACTCTTGCCTGGAAAATCCCGTGGACAGAGGAGCCTGGTGGGCTGCAGTCCATGGGGTCGCGAAGAGTTGGACACAACTGAGCGACTTCACTTTCACTTTTCACTTTCATGCATTGGAGAAGGAAATGACAACCCACTCCAGTGTTCTTGCCTGGAGAATCCCAGGGACGGGGGAGCCTGGTGGGCTGCCATCTATGGGGTCACACAGAGTTGGACACGACTGACGCAACTTAGCAGCAGCAGCAACAGAGACAGTTACAGGTCTGAGGAATGAGGGTAGTTCAAAGCGTTGTTGGATTTTTGTGTATGTGAGTGGTGAAGTGAAAAGATAGAAATGTTGGTTGGAGAATGGCATATTTGAAAGGTCGGTTACAGAAAAATGCAGTTATTCAAAATAAAGAGGTAAAGGATTTGGCCAAAGGAAGAAGGGCTGGGGTAGGGTAAAAGACAAGCTCATTAGAGGAAAGTGGTTAATAAACTGAGAGGACAGCCTAGAGGAAGCTTTCGGTCAAGAAAAATCTGGATGGGGGTTCATAGTCATAATAGAAAAAGCCAGCAGAATGTCTTTGTTGATCAATAATCTTTTGGCTTGAGGTTCTTTCATTACATATTGGAATAAACTGGAGTAGTAAGGCGCTTTTTGGAATTACTTTGATCACATGCTAAGAAAATTAATTTCTATCACTAAGCCTAGTATATAGAAGATTATGTTAACTTTGACTTCAGCTCTGTAATTTATGTTGCTGTTAAATATCAAGACTTTAAAATCTCCAAAATTATATACGTATAGTTAATGGCACCCTACTCCAGCACTCTTGTGGAAAATCCCGTGGACGGAGGAGCCTGGTAGTGTACAATCCATGGGGTCGCGAAGAGTCGGACACGACTGAGCGACTAAACTTTCAAACTTTCAGTTACTTGGTTACTTGGTCTGTCTTTTGTGTGCGTGTGGATCACTTTTAAAGTCTTTATTGAATGTGTTACAGTATTGCTTCTGTCTTATGTTTTGGTTTTTTGGACGTTGGAAGGCAAAATCCTAACCTCTGGACCTCCAGGGAAGTCCCCGGTCTCCTTTTCATATCAGTGCAGTTAACATAAAATTCATCTTGACCATATTTTCAGTTCCCAGGGAAAGCAGTTTTTACTTTTTTTCCCAATTGACCAACATAATGGTTAAACCCTTAATAATTGCCACTTCCATCAGTGGTATCATGCTGCTGCTGCTAAGTCGCTTCAGTCATGTCCGACTCTGTGTGACCCCATAGATGGCAGCCCACCAGGCTCCCCCGTCCCTGGGATTCTCCAGGCAAGAACGCTGGAGTGGGTTGCCATTTCCTTCTCCAATGCATGAAAGTGAAAAAAGTGAAGTTGCTCAGTCATGTCTGACTCATAGCAACCACAGGGACTGCAGCCTACCAGGCTCCTCTGCCCATGGGATTTTCCAGGCAAGAGCACTGGAGTGGGGTGCCATTGCCTTCTCCAGTAGTATCATAGTCAAATAGATAAGACATGAAGTGATGATTAGAGGGAGGAAGTAAACATCTTTATCATATGTATGTTTCATGTCAAGTCTTTCTATTCTATTTTATTGTCAGTATTCATCCACTGGAATCAGCATTAATTACTTAGGCCTTATATCAATTTTTTCCATATGTCAAGTATAGGTTCCCCAACCCCTTACTCTTTTCCCATTTTCCTGGCTATTACTACTTTTTGCATAAGAGCTTTAGATTTTATTTGTCTGATTCAGTTTTTTCCCTTTGAGATTGAATTAAATGTATAAATTCAGGGAAGATTGAAAACTATGATATTGACTATTCTCTTTTGTGAAAATTGAAACAGCATGCTATTCTATTTGTTCAGGTCTTTTGTGTCTTTCAGTGGTAATTTTGAGTTTCATCACACGTGTATATACTGTTGAAAGTAGTATTTTTTTCCTTCTACATATAAGTTTTCTGATTAATGGTATATAAGTAAAATTTTGTTTTTCCAGACATAACAAGTTATTTTATTGCTTTCACTAGTTTTTTTTTTTAATTAGTTCCAGGTATTAATATCTGAAATAGTGATATCTCCTCCTCTTGAACTTTTTATACCTGTGACTGACTTCTCTTAATAAACTGCACTGACTATGTCATAATTTTGTTAATCTTTTCTTTAATAGAGGAACTGGATATTCTTACTTCCTTAGAATCATGGCGGATAAATTAACAAGAATTGCTATCGTCAACCATGACAAATGTAAACCTAAGAAGTGTCGGCAGGAGTGCAAGAAGAGTTGCCCTGTGGTTCGGATGGGTAAGCTGTGGATCATTTAAGGATAAGAGAAAGTTTTAAAAGAATACATTATCTTCATGGTTCTCTAGGCTTTAGTGTACACTTTTCACCCCTGTTGGTTTCTTTAAAATGTAAAAATAAGACCAGATATTATTCTAAATTTCTTTTAATACTTTGTGACTAAATGATCCTGTTTAAGTTCAGTTCAGTTCAGTCATTCAGTCGTATCCAACTCTTTTCGACCCCATGAATGGCACACAGCACACCAGGCCTCCCTGTCCATCACCAGCTCCCGAAGTTTACCCAAACTCATGTCCATTGAGTCGGTGATGCCATCCAACCATCTCATCCTCTGTCGTCCCCTTCTCCTCCTGCCCTCAATCTTTCTCAGCATCAGGGTCTTTTCAGATGAATCAGCCCTTTGCATCAGGTGGCCAAAGTATTGGAGTTCAGCTTCAACATCAGTCCTTCCAGTGAACACCCAGGACCGATCTCCTTTAGGATGGACTGGTTTGATCTCCTTGCAGTCCAAGGGACTCTAAAGAGTCTTCTCGAACACCACAGTTCAAAAGCATCGATTCTTCAGTGCTCAGCTTTCTTCACAGTCCATCTCTCACATCCATATATGACCACTGGAAAAACCATAGCCTTGACTAGACGGACCTTTGTTGGCAAAGTAATATCTCTGCTTTTTAATACGCTGTCTAGGTTGTCATAACTTTCCTTCCAAGGAGTAAGCATCTATTAATTTCATGGCTGTAATCACCATCTGCAGTGACTTTGGAGCCCAAAAAAATAGTCTGCCGCTGTTTCCCCATCTATTTCCCATAAAGTGATGGGACCTCTTGCTGTGATCTTAGTTTTCTGAATGTTGAGCTTTAAGCCTACCTTTTCACTCTCCTCTTTCGCTTTCATCAAGAGGCTGTTTGGTTCTCCTTCACTTTGTGCCATAAGGGTGGTGTCGTCTGCATATCTGAGGTTATTGATATTTCTCCCGGCAAGCTTGATTCCTGCTTGTGCTTCTTCCAGTCCAGCGTTTCTCATGATGTACTCTGCATATAAGTTAAATAAGCAGGGTGACAATATACAGCCTTGACGTACTCCTTTTCCTATTGGGAACCAGTCTGTTGTTCCATGTCCAGTTCTTACTGTTGCTTCCTGACCTGCATATACGTTTCTCTAGAGGCAGGTCAGGTGGTCTGGTATTCTCATCTCTTTCAGAATTTTCCACAGTTTATTGTGATCCACACAGTCAAAGGCTTTGGCATAGGCAATAAAGCAGAAATAGATGTTTTTCTGGAACTCTCTTGCTTTCTCAATGATCCAACAGATGTTGGCAATTTGATCTCTGGTTCCTCTGCCTTTTCTAAAACCAGTTTGAACATCTGAAGTTCACAGTTCATGTATTGTTTAAATTCATTGACTGTAAAATCAAACCAGTGTTCAAATTAGTAAGAGTCTTCCAGTTCTACAAAATCCTATAGTTAAAGTCACGAAGAAAGAACTACCAAGATGTTTGCATTTGATAATATTCTTTTTAAAAACAGCTTAGTATGAATGACTGTTCATGAGCTTTTGCTACATTTTCAAGATTAAATAGAGTCTCAAAAATTCAGAATTGCTAGTCTTAAAAGCTATGCTAACCAATTGTTACTTTAAATATACTAGTGAGAAATAAACTTACTAAATCTTACAAGAAACTTTAGATGTCATATCTTACAGTCTGCTGTGCTATTCAGAAATGCCATTACTGGTATTCTTAATGCTAAATTTAATTTAGTCTGTGTATTAGATGCATGTCTTTGGGGAGCTTTCCTGATCTAGCTAATGTATTTCATTCTCCTGTCGGGTGTACATTACCATTGTCAAGGCATATTTGGTGGATTAAATATTCAGGTTAGTCAACTTTTAAGATCAGAAATAGCAACCCCTAGGACTTCCCTGGTGGTCCATTGGGCTACATGCTCCCAATGCAGGGGGCCGTGGTTTGAACCCTGGTCAAGAAACTAGATCCCACATGCCACAGCTAAGATCCAGCACAGCCAAATAAAAAATAAGTAAATAGTAAAAAAAAAAAAGAAATGGCAATCCACTCCAGTATTCTTGCCTGGAAAATTCCATGGATGGAGCCTGGAGGGCTACAGTCCATGGGGTCACAAAGAGTTGGACATGACTTAGTGACCCAATGACAACGAATACTTTAACCAGCATCTTCTTGTAGTAAATTAAAATAAGCATATTAGTCACCTCTGTCTTGCATGACGAATATTCATGTAAGTAAATAAGTCCAGCAGTGTATCCATACAAAGCACTGATTTAAGATATTATCTCAAATGTTATTTCTTTTTGTGATCTTTGAAAATTTGATTCTTTATGGAAATTTGGAATGAGAATTGCTGAAATAACAGCGTTGTCAGAAAATTAGACTATCAGAAGAAATGTCTTAATTCTGTCTTTTCCTTTGCAGGAAAATTATGCATAGAGGTTACCGCCCAGAGCAAAATAGCTTGGATTTCTGAAACTCTTTGTATTGGCTGTGGTATTTGTATTAAAGTAAGTGATATTTTATTTATTGTATTAAATTATAACCTAAAAATGAAATTTAAAAATTCTGATTACATTATAACTGTTTTTAAAGAGCCAAGTATGAAACAGTAACAAATTTAGAAAAATGGTTTTCTTATATTAGTAATATTATTGCAGTTTCAATTAATTAAGCCACCCCATTTAAACGTTATCCTTTTAAAAAATAATAATAAAAGTTATCCTTGCTGTATGCAATTTTGTAAAGCCATCTCCAACCAAAATTAATTTCTTTTTTTCACCCTCTTATGAGAAGAACATTCTCCAGATCTTTACCAGAACTTTTTGGAAATATAAATACAAAAAATATGAGTCATATTATATATTATTTTTTTCAAGTCTGTTAAATTTTAAATTCACACTTTTAAATAAAAATGGACACAGCCAAAAACTTTTCTTAGTTTAACCTAATCCTGAAGTGCTGCTTTTGCTGTATTCTTTTATTGTTGAATTTACCCCAATAGTGTAATTTTTCAAAATGCTTCAGTTTTTGTTATATTGAATAGTTTGATTAGGGCTTTTCTTCAAGAGTGATGGATTTCCAACTTTCGTTCTTAAAAGATATTTAGGAGCCAGAGTATAAAGTTCTTAAATTAGTTATTTTTTATTTGCACATAATATATTTTAGAAGGGACCTTTCCTGGAATATGGCTACCACCTATTATTTTTTCTAATTAGGCTCAAGTATATTTTAAATTGGTTTCTGAATTTTCAGTTAAGTATCCAGAAGTACCAAGCTTGGTACGAAAGCGTTTTTTTCTTCTTTTGATAGTATAAGCAGGAGACATTTCTTCCAGCAAATATTTTTTGCCTGCCAATGTTGTGGGTGCTGGAAATCTTATTTTGAACCCTATATTTGATTTTATTTTCTTTCTTGGCTACTATAGAATATTGAGATTCCAGAATTTGGGTATGTACTCCATGGCAGAAAAGATACTGATGTAATGAATCTCTTTGGGGAGAGGGGTAGTGTATACTTCCTGAACACTTAGGATACTTGAAATGCAGCATGTATATGAACAACATGGATATTTTTTCTTTGAAGATTAAGAGAAGTTTAAATTACTTGAAGCCAATAAGCATTTTATGTACATTGATAGAATAATAGAGAATTCTGTAAATGGCAGTGACTCCATTTGTAAAAAAAGAAAAAACCATCTTGCATAAGGAATTAATACTCTTTGTTAGAGGCTGATGATTTTGCTTGAAAATAAGAGTTTTGTTTTTTAAACTTCTGTGTTCTTATAACTTAGAAAAGGGGAATTCACTGAAATCTTTGTATATAGACTTTTGAATTAGTTCCCTAAGCTCATTGAACAGATTTCTAATCTGCATGTATACATTTTGCTTGTACCCTTTTGGTTTTATCTGTACTTCGGAGGAATTTTTCTAGCCACATTACCACTCTTAAATCACCTTCCAATTTTTACCATTCTTGTTCCTTGGGCATTTATCTGATTGACAGTCACCATTTGAATAAGTTTTTCTATGAATAAATGTTTTTCTTTTTATGTGAATTTACTCACTTGGAATATGAATATCTTTTTCATGTGGAATGGTTAAAAATCACAATGGAAAGACATTAGTCCTTGCTCTGTGCAGATACTATGCTAGCTGTTGTTGAGATGTAAATAGACCAAGAAAGGTACAAACCATGACCTTAAAGGACTTTACAAAGTTGTAAAGGAAGCATACAGAAGACAGGAAGAAGAAAATAAAGGGACAACATTTCTCATTGACTGTATATGAGATAGTACGCTCAATAGAAAAGAAAGATAGCACCAAGTCGTGTCCGACTCTTGCCATCCCATGAGCTGTAGCCTACCAGGCTCCTCCGTCCATAGGATTCTCCAGGCAAGAATACTGGAGTGGGTTGTCATTTCCTTCTCCAGGGGAGCTTCCCAACCAAGGAATTGAACCCAGGTCTCCAGCATTGCAGACAGAAGCATTACTAGCTGAGCTATGCCAGATAATCAAGTTTTATCTTGCTCTTAACCTTCTTTTATCTAATAATATTTTTTAAAAAACGCAAAAATCTATCTCCAGGTCTGTAAGGTTTTTCACTAAGTGTTAAACAGATTAAATCTCCAGCATTTTGCCAGTTACTAAGGGGAATACAGATTTATTAGTTACAATTCTTACCTTCGAGTAACTTAACTTTTTTAAGGATAGGAAGTGAAACAGTACTTAACACCTGTGTGAAACTCCCACATTTGGAAAATTAATTATAAAAACTTCTTAATCTGTTCGTTTTAGTCATGCATATATTTCTAAAAATTAATGGAAACTTAATTCTTTATTTTAAATAACAGAAATGCCCCTTTGGCGCCTTATCAATTGTCAATTTACCAAGCAACTTGGAAAAAGAAACAACACACCGATATTGTGCCAATGCCTTCAAACTTCACAGGTATATTTCCAAGTCAACATTCTTCTTTACTTCAGTCAGGAGTAAAATACATTTGAAATTTTCAGAGAAACTAAAAAATGGAAAAAAAGTGGTAATAACTTTTGCATCCACTAAAGCAGAATATAATATTATAACATCATGCAGAATAGCATTGTATATGTCATTGGTTCATTCAGGCTGACATTAAAATTACCTGAGAGTCTTTTTAAAAGTACTCATGCCCAGGTAATTTCAACCCAGTTGAATTACATCTTATCTCTGGATGTATAGTCTGGACATTAGTAAGCTGATAAGGCTCCCAGGTGATTCTAGTATACAACTGGGGTGAGAATCATTGTTGTTATAAAATCCTTCTCCCCAAAATAATTTTTAAGGGGCCTTGTGTTGATTTTATTTATCTATTAATCTCATGATCTACAGAGAATATTACCCTGAGCTTCAACATATACTGTTATTGACAGACATTCTTTGAGGTTTTTAATCTGCTGAACACTAATATTTTGAATCGGGGAGTCTAGATTTAACTAATAAAAAGGTATTTCTCAACCTGCCAGCTTTAAGGGGCCCTACTGCAGCAGGGAGTATGAAGTGGAATATTTCTGGTTGATGTGGCACTTCTCTCCTTGTAAGTAAATGGCAGGCCAAAAAAAAGAAAGAAGGAAAAAGACTGTGAGGTTGCACCTGCTCTGCAGTTTTGTACCAAAGCATTTTATTGTACATTAAAACTGAGCCTTATATGTAAAGAAAAATTGTTACTTTAGACTGTGAGTGAAAATTGAATAAATAAAATTTGGAGTAATATTGGTCATGGATGCATTTCTAACAATTAACAGTTTAAGTTAATCTTGGCTGCTGTTTTTGTTTTTTCCTAATAGCCAATGATATCTGGCATATTTCTCTTTTGGCTTATTAATGAATGTGTGTGGAGTGCAAATGCATCAGAAGACATCGTTCTGGTATTATGTAGCTTTGTCTACCTAAGTCTGAGTTGTTTCATTATTTTTGTACACTTGTGACAGGTTGCCTATTCCTCGTCCGGGTGAAGTTTTGGGATTAGTTGGAACTAATGGTATTGGAAAGTCAACTGCTTTAAAAATTTTAGCAGGAAAGCAAAAGCCAAACCTTGGGAAGTATGATGTATGTATTACCACCTTATAAAAATGAGTATCTTGGGTCAGTTTTATGAGGCTGTGAAGGAGAGAGTATGTGTGATTTTATTTTTTAATGTTCTTATTTTCAAGATTATTTGTGAAATTAGTGCTGAGAAACTATAAACGAAACTCCTTTTTAGTTAAAAATGTGTTAATGCTACTTAATTGATAATTCTGAGATTTTGTAAACTGTTATGTTCCTTGATTTGAAAAAAAAAAATCCGCCTCTGGTATTATTAGTATATTAGAAGCAAAAGTATTCTATTTGGGTATATGTTCTATTTTGTATAACATTTATCCTCTTTGCAATTGTATTACTAAATTCAGATAACTATACATACATTTCTAGGATCCACCTGATTGGCAAGAAATTCTGACTTACTTCCGTGGATCTGAATTGCAAAATTACTTTACCAAGATTCTTGAAGATGACCTAAAAGCCATTATCAAACCTCAGTACGTAGACCAGATTCCCAAGGCTGCAAAGGTCAGTTGCTTTTTAGGAGATGTGTAATGGGTATTACAAATATTGGTGGACATATGAAAGATAAATTAAACTTGTTTTACTTTGTGACTCTTCTTAATATTGAAGGGATTAGTATTGAAGGAAAATAATAGTAACTGTTACTGATGTATTGTGACAGGGGACAGTGGGGTCTATTTTGGACCGAAAAGATGAAACAAAGACACAAGCAATTGTATGTCAGCAGCTTGGTAAGTGTTTATTTTGTGTATGTGTTTTAATAGGCCATGAATTTAACTCATAAAGTTTGATGTTTTTATATGGATTACTGAAATAAATTGGAAAAATCTCTAGTAATTGTCATACTTTCAGCTGAAATATTCAAATACAGGATGATTTGCAATGCACATTTTACCCTGAAGAGGTAAAATAGAATAACATTAAAGACAATTCCTCTTATAGATTTAACCCATCTGAAAGAACGCAATGTTGAAGATCTTTCAGGAGGAGAGTTGCAGAGATTTGCCTGTGCGGTCGTTTGCATACAGAAAGCTGATATGTAGGTTACTTTATATTCTTGTAAATGTTATCCTTACTTTAGAGTTTTTATTTATAATGCTGCTAAAAGAGCAGTGGTTTGGGATAAATTGTTAATATTAGAAGGAGTAGTGAATGTTTTAACTTTTGAGTTCAGATGTTGAAGCAGCTGTGCATCCATTGCCCATTCCCCTGTTACTCCATCAGGGGTAAAAACTTTACAACTTTTGAATTCTAGAGCCTTTTAATATAAAGTCAGGTATTTTGTAAACTCTATTTATACATAGGAAGATTATTTTTTTTAAGATGTAAGGTCTCCAACCAGGCCGGCAAGGTTTTTAATAGTTCAAGTGGAACATGAGGTCTTTTAGGTTATCCTAAATCAGGGTGGCATGCCACGTGAGAGACAAATGTAAAGGCGAGTTTCCTTCCTACCTTTTAATGTCTCTTCCCAGATATTTTTTGCTCTCATCTTTTTCCATACTTCTACTCTGGCATCCAGTGTAGGCTAGTTTTTCTCCGTATTCTATAATTTTTTGCAAGGCCCTCTTTTCCAAAAACTGTTTGCTTTAGTGCAACTGATTTCAGCCAATTATAAGAGCACTCTGAATTATTTTGGAATATATCAGAATAGTTTTCATGAGGAGATAACAGTTTGTAAGTTAGCCTAATCTGTGAGTCTCTCCCCATACTTGATATGCTGTCCTGCTTTTCATAATTTCTTCCTTCTACTTCTGAACAGAATACAGAAATTTTTACTGTTAAGGGATTTTTGTTGTTGTTAAATCAGAAATATTTCAGTGCTTTAACATGCAAGATAGAATAATTGTCATACTTGCCTTTCATATTATGTTTGCTTTTCTTTTTCATAGTTTTATGTTTGATGAACCTTCTAGTTACCTAGATGTCAAGCAGCGTTTAAAGGCGGCTATTACTATACGATCTCTAATAAATCCAGACAGGTAAGTAAGATTCGGCGTGTGCCTATGCTGTTCTGTTTAAAAAGTTTTATAAATTTCTAAAAATGCAACACCAGGACCATCAATGTCATATACATGTGCATATATTCCATCTTAGTTTTTGAAGCTCTCACTTGAACTTAACCTTCCTCTGTCTAGAACAGAAATTCTTAATGCAAGATGCATTTACTACCATACCTGTTTCCAGGGAGCCTAAAAATACTCTATGAAGTGAAGTGAAGTGAAGTGAAGTGAAGTCACTAAGTCGTATCCGACTATTTGCAACCCCATGGACTGTAGCCTATCAGGCTCCTCCGTCCATGGGATTTTCCAGGCAAGAATACTGGAGTGGTTTGCCATTTCCTTCTCCAGGGATCTTCCCCACCCGGGGATCGAACTCCGGTCTCCCGCATTGTAGGCAGACACTTTTACTGTCTGAGCCACCAGGGAAGCAACTATAGTGATATGCAAATTTTGGGCATATATTTATGGATTTCCAGGAAGCAGATCCTTAATCAGATCCTCAAATGGATATGTCGCTTATACACATCATTTAGAACAGAGTAATTCCAGTTGTCCCAGGTCTTTACTGAGCACAAAAGAGTTCTTAAAAACTTCTTAGTAGTCACAACATCATGTATTCGTAGGATGCTGTTGTGGTTTGCAGAGTTTTTATATCCGTTATCTCATCTGAGCCTCATTAATCTTATAAGTTAGAATCTTTAGGTGGTATTCCCATATTGCAGATGAAGAAGTTTAAGGTCAAAAAAATTAGTTATTTCTAGATTTCGAATTTATGATATGGCAAGACTATGGCCAGAACACAGAGTGTTTTTCCTGCATAGCATTTTCTGTTGCATTCTTTAATAGTTGATTTCATAACTTCTTTCATAAGAGAAATCCCTGGGGATCAAAAAGCGAACAGAGAACTATAAATTACAGGGGAGAAACAAGGATGGCTTTCCTGAAGGTTGTGCTTGTCTCTGTAATAAGTCTTGAGCTTTAACAACCATTTGTGGGCAGGTAGCAGAGCCTTCTTTTGAATTATCACACAAAATGCCAGGACTCTCAAACAACTACTTTCTCAGCAAAAGAGTAAATAAACACATGAGGATGTCAAGGAAACATACTCCCGTCACTCAGTGAGAGCCTTGGGAATGGAGGGATGGTTCCCCTTCAGATCTGTTTATGGACTGGCAGCTCACATGGATATGGAATTGAAATTTATGTAATCAGGGATGTCTAAAAACCCTCCAAGCTGAGAAAGTAACACAGAGAGAGGCCTGGACTCTTCAGTTCTATGGTACGTAGATGACACAAATATAAAAACACTCCAGAGACATACGCTGTCAACCCTGGTCACACAGGATTTCTTCAGGTAAAGACCAAGAGCTTCAAAGCCAGGGTTATAAATGATAGAAGGAAAGTGTACGAGTGAGCCAGTAAACAACAAACAGCAGGACTTAGATCTTCAAGAACTGAAAGGGGCACTCTAAGAGAGGCTGTAAGGCAGTATTTAAGATGAGTCAGAACGTAAAGGTTTAAAGCTCTAGGAATATAATACTCCAAAAAAGGTAACAGGTAAATGTTTTAAAAACCCAAACAAATCTAGAAATTAGAAATATAGTCATGACATTGAAAACTCACTGGACAGATTAGACAGGTTAGGGACAACAGAAGAGCATCAGAAACTTTAAAAGTTGACCTGAGCAAGCCACCAGAGTACAACAGAGAATGAGATGGAAAAACAGAAGGAGATTCAGGGACATGGAGAATAGAATAAGATAGAGAACAGAATGAGAAGACAATTGCATATGTCTTTATAGGCATCTGAAAAATCAAACTGTGAAAAGATAATGGCCAGGTTTTTTCCAGAATTGAAAAACTTGACTCCTTAGATTCAAGGAACAAATGATTCCTGTACATACTTTGAAGTAAAACTTAGAATATCAGTAATAAAGAGACAGTCTTAGTTGAGGTAAATGGTGACCATAATTTTCACTCCATGCACAGGTCAGGGCATTATGATAGGCTCTTTGGGAAATTGTTGCTGTTGTTTAGTCACCAAGTAATGTCCAACTCTTTGTGACCCCATGGACTATACCTGACCAGACTCCTCTGTCTGTGGGATTTCCCAGGTGAGAATACCAGGATAGGGTACCCATTTCCTTCTCCAGGAGATATTCCTGACCCAGGGATTGAATCCACAGCTACCTGCATTGGCAGGTAGGTTCTTTACCACTGTGCTACCAGGGCAGAAGCCCCTTTGGGGAATGTAAGAGTATAAAATGCGGTCCCAATATTCAGGGACCTTAGGATCTGGTAAATTAAGGAATACATAAGCAGAGAAATAAAAGGATAATAATTTACAACCAGGTGACATGTATTCAGTCAAGTCACTATTTTCTACGTTATGAGAGCGCAGTACATAGTGGTAAAAGGGATAACATACCAAAACAGATTCGATTGACAAAGTGAAGAAAATGATTGTTAGACGTTCTCTCAGTTGTGCTGGGTCATGATTTTATAGGCATAGGGTCAAAATAATCTCTTTGTAGTGATAGACGATAAAAAGTTTCAGGAAGTATGTCTGCATTCTGAAATTCTATGATGTATCAAGGCACCCATTCAGTCTTTAATGCTGTAAAAAGATTTTGAAGATCGTATCCTCCAGGAAACAACAAGAAATAGAGGATGGATTAGTGAGAGGAACAATAATGCAAGAGGAAGATTAAAATCCAACAGATAACCCAAAATTAAGTGTAGGGCATAAATTTTCACAGCATAGATTTCTCATTATGCTGTAGATTATTGTTCCAAACCCTCTGAAAATAGAGTGAATCTTCTAAATATTTTTTAATAACATTTTGGACTTCTGCATAAGATTAATATGAAAGTAGGGAAAGCAGGTGTGACTTATTTTTTTTTCTTTTCAAAAGTCCCTTAAAAACCACTAGATAAAACTATGCTGCCATATACTGGGCCTTGAAGATTTCAGTGGTAAAAAAGCAGAGAATTATTCCAAGTAATGGAACATTACCAGTAATGATACCGAGGCAGGATAAGTATTGGCTCACTTGGGTGATTTGCCATTTTTATTGATGCTTACCACTGTTCAACAGTGGGGGAAAGTTTATTGCACATTAAGAAGGGTATTTCTGCTGGAGGTAGAATTTGAGGTGAACCTTAAAGAGTTACATAGGACTTCAACAGATGAGGATTTTAGGCAGGAGACCCTTTCAATCATAGACTAGCCCTTAGACACAGAGATAGAAGAGTAAATTATTCAGGAAACAAAGATCCATTTTTCAGTATATCCTATATACAAATGTAATAAAAGAATGTACAGATACTTTGGTTCAACTCAAGATTTTTTGACTTTACAGTGTTGTGAAAACAGTACATATTCAGTAGAACTATACTTCAGATTTTGGTATTTTCTTGGTCTGTGGTGCTGAGCAGCAGCAGCAAGCTGCAGCTTTCGGTCAGCCATATGTTGAGAGGACAGACAGCTGGCACCCTTGCCACTGTTCTGCTTCTCACTTTGTAGTAGTCAACACATTACATGCGACAGTCAACACTTTATTGGAAAATAGTAAGTGTTCTGAACACATTTCAGGTAGGCTAGGCCAAGTGTCGTGTTTGTTAGGTTAAGTATGATGGACTTATCAGAGTGTAACTTTATAAATTGAATATCTGTAGTAGCTATAGTTTTGGAACGTCTTAAAAGAAGGTCTGAGGATGTTAAATTTGTTTCATCTGGACCTAAGAGCCTTATCTGGGGCCCTGAAGAAAAAAATGAGATTTGTCAAAAGCATATAGCAATATTAAATAGAAATATGACACCCTGAATTAGAATCTCGATAGAGAAAGAAAACAGTGAATTAGACATGCTTGACAATTTAAACAGTATATCATTGTGAATCAAATTGAGTCAGTTTTTATGGGAGTAGTGATTTCATTAAATGATTAAATGATTTCATTAAAATAAAAATATGGCTGGTTTTTGTACAGAAAGCTATTAAATTGGAATTTGATGTCTGCAGGTCATTGCTTTTTGAAAATCTTAAACTGAGTTGAATAGGAATGAAATACTACATAAAAGCTTTATGACTCTTATTTATTTGCCTGTTTCTACTAGACGTACTTTTTTTCTTACTAATTAAAAAGTCATGTCCTATTCTATCCCATTTATTAAGTGCTCCATTTCCAACACTAACCTGTTTCCTTCCTGACTTTCATTAGGTTTTTATCACCTGTAAAACTTTGCTACGTGGTCTTTCTGGTATTGTTTCATATCAATTCCTAGTCTCCGCAGCTAATATTGAAAGTTCTCAGATTGAGGATTATGTCATACTCTCTATGCATCCCCTGCTACACCTGTACTGCAACTAGTGTGGGATAGGACAAGTAGAAGGGTTTAATACTTAAGTTGAATAGCACAGTAAACAGTGTAGGTCTATTATATAATTATTTCTGCTTTGTAAAGTTTAAAAATGCTTTTAAACATTTTTAGTTAAACATTTAGTATAAAAATGTTTTTTTTATTAGCAAAACATTTATTTCATATATTCATAAATTTTCATGTTAACTTTTTTCTTTTAGTTTAGGAAAATAATTTGAAATATGAACATTGATTAGAGTCTTATTCCAAGAAAACATTTTATAACTTGCTTAATGTGGTCTTTACAGTTAATTTTTTTTAATGTATTTATCTTCCTAAAATTTCCACTGTAGTTTTTTTAAAGCTATGTAAATGTTTTAATTATAATTAAATATAATTTTAATTATATTACATTTTTAAATAAACATCTGTATTGATTTTCAGATATATCATTGTGGTGGAGCATGATCTAAGTGTATTAGACTATCTCTCTGACTTCATCTGCTGTTTATATGGCGTACCAAGTGCTTATGGTGTTGTCACTATGCCTTTTAGTGTAAGAGAAGGTAACTTGAAAAACTTTTCACAGTGCTCTTTCACATTAATGCTTAGAAAATGTATTGCTGATACTAAGTAAAGTGTTGCTGTCATAGTACTTATCCAAAACTCTGGCCTTATTAAATTTAATCTCACAATAAAATATACATATATAAGGTTCTATATGCCAGTTGTTAAACATAACCTATTTATTTTTGGAGAAGTTTTTGTTGTGGCTAAAAATATTCTATCAGTTTCACTATTTATTTGCTATACTAAAATGTTCTTTTATATTTTGGCCTCTGTAGCATCCCTGTATTATTAGTCATCTTCAGCTTTATCTTTGACAGGCCAGTACCAGTAGGAAAACTCTTGAAATTCATTTAGTGCTCATCTTGTTTTCATGTTTCAAATTTATCTTTAATCTGTATCCTAAGTTTGTGGAACTAAGGTTATCCAGAAGTCTAATAGTTAAATATATTATAGTCTGGTGAGTGACTAAAATTCTAATACAACAGCTCAGTATGTGTATTTTCACTTATTCCTACTACTTGGAGGAAAGAGGGACTAGGGACTGTCTCTCTGGTCCATGTGTTTTCCCTACCTAAGCAAGTTAGGCAAAAGTAAAAACTAGCCTACCACTTGGAGAAGGCAGTGGCACCCCACTCCAGTACTCTTGCCTGGAAAATCCCATGGACGGAGGAGCCTGGTGGGCTGCAGTCCATGGGATCACTAAGAGTAGGGCACGACTGAGTGACTTCACTTTCACTTTTCACTTTCATGCATTGGAGAAGGAAATGGCGACCCACTCCAGTGTTCTTGCCTGGAGAATCCCAGGGATGGCGGAGCCTGGTGGGCTGCCGTCTATGGGGTTGCACAGAGTCGGACACGACTGAAGCAACTTAGTAGCAGCAGCAGCAGCCTACCACTAAATGGCTCCTGAAGCAAAATCAGTACACGCTCCACCTGGTATGCCTTCTTCCTTTTAATTTCTTTCCTGTTTTCCTTCACTGCTTCCTCACTCCTATTTTTACTTTTTATGTTTCTTCTCTCCAGCTATGCCTTAAACTGATAATCTAGACATGAAAGGTCTCCTTAGTCCCTATCTTGAAAATCCATGCTTGAAAGTCCATATTCCATAAGAATAATTATTCGTGTAGCTTTATAGTTCCCTCAGTTGGATAGGCTTTTCTTTTTTTAAAGCTATAAAAAGGGTATAAATAGTTTAAGATGTGGGGAAGGACTTAATATCCCTTATCTACCTATATATTTGAGATAGATACTATCCATCTATTGAGATAATATATTTTAAGAAAAAACTTGTGAGATTGCCCAGTTTTTTTTACTAGTAGTCTTAAGAGATGATAGCAGAAGCAATTACTGTTTTATTCTCCTCAGTTAGCAACTAATATCAGAGTATCTACTCTCTGCCTAAAGTATTAAGTAGTTCTAGAATCATATTGATAATAATGACATGGATACGTGGCAGACACTTTTCATAATTCTAGTTAGAGAAAAGTGAAAGTCGCTCAGTCATGTCCGCCTCTTTGTAACCCCATGAACTATATACATATACAGTCCATGGAATTCTACAGGCCAGAATACTGGAGTGGGTAGTCTTCCCAACCCAGGGATTGAACCCCGGTCTCCCGCATTGCCGGTGGATTCTTTACCAGCTGAGCCACAAGGGAAGCCCTGAAAGTGAAAGTCATTCAGTCGTGTCTGACTCTTTGTGATCCATGGTTGCTATTTCTATGTAACTATATAATTCTAGTTATAGATGCCATGTCTAAAGCATATGCTGGGAAATAGTTCCTGGTGAGGTTTTAATGTACCCTATCCGTTAAAACTATTGAACTAACAAACTGCACTTAATCTTGCTGCTTTCCTTTAATATGCTGAAATTAACATGTTATATGTAAAAGCTCTTTATGAACTATAAAGGAATTTTAGCTTGAACTCATTTTTAAATTAAAAAGAGAAACATTGCAGTTGGAGTGTATACAGCCGATTTGTTAATTTTTTTTCCACAAAGTCACTTCTCTGAGCTTTTCTTATCTAATGGATTGGGCAATTGTAGTAAATGGTCACTTAGATTCCTTTGAGTTTATATTTTTATTTAATGTTTGGTTTTAATTTTTTAACCTCACATTATTCTTAACATGAATTCTTAATTCTTAAATGGCTTAAGATGAAAAATGCTAATTTGGGCAGAATAAATGGATCTGATGATGTGTTCTGTCAGTATATATTTATTGAGCCACCTGTGTTCTAGGCTGAGAAGGCCTAGATTTGGTTCTTAATTGCAAATGAAATGAATAACATTCTAGACTTTCTTTCAAGACTTTCTGAAACTTCAGCTACTGTTCTTCTGTTACACATAGTAAACACAAAAACAGATCTTTTCATTGTTTCCCAAATAACCCGATTTTCCATTTCTGTGCATCTGCCATTGTGGTTCTTAACAACCTTAGTATGGAGGGATTTTCATGTACCAGTGTGTTAGTTTTTGTTCAGTTATTAAAATGTTTAGATTATGTTGTTTGCACAATAAAGCCAAGAAAAGTTCAATGAAGTTCTTAAAAATCTGCAAAGCTAAACTGAAAACAAATGCAATAAATCATAAGTTCAGCATATGGTTATGTCTCACATGAAAATGAATACTTATAACTTAAATTCTTAACTATTTTATTTCATTTTATATCAATCTGTGAAAATACTCCATTTTACTTGTCATTTTTTAAAGAAAAATTACAATTTTTTTATTTTAAAATACAGAATAAATGGCATCAGAGCCTTTCACATAAAATCTGATGGAAAAAGTCTTATAAAAATCACATAATAATGAAAAGATGTGCTTTGTGTATGTGTGTTTGTATATATAGGCATGTATGTGTGCATGAATTAAACTTGGTATTAGGTACATGAAATACCATGTCGCACTGCTTTACCATCTGAGCCACAGGGAAGCCCAATGTCGCACTGCTTGCTGTTTAAATCTATGTATAGATTGCTCACAAGAGCGCCTAGGGTTTGGTTTTTATATGATAATTTATTGCTGTGGGAAAAGTCTAGTCTTTAATTGATCTTTGCTAATCTATTTCAATAACTTTCCAATAGGCATAAACATTTTTTTGGATGGCTACGTTCCAACAGAAAACTTGAGATTCAGAGATGCATCACTTGTTTTTAAAGTGGCTGAGACAGCAAATGAAGAAGAAGTTAAAAAGATGTGTATGTATAAATATCCTGGAATGAAGAAAAAGATGGGAGAGTTTGAGTTAGCGATTGTAGCTGGAGAGTTTACAGATTCTGAAATCATGGTGATGCTGGGGGAAAATGGTAAGTTTCCCTTATTCTGTGATATTTGAAAGTTGATTCTGTTTATCCAGGGGCTTCCCTGGTGGCTCAGACGGTAAAGCATCTGTCTGCAGTGCAGGAGACCTGGGTTTGATCCCTGGGTTGGGAAGATCCCCTGGAGAAGGAAATGGCAGCCCACTCCAGTATTCTTGCCTGGAAAATCCCATGGACAGCGGAGCCTGGTAGGCTACTGTCCATGGGGTCACAAAGAGTAGGACACGACTGAGCGACTTCACTTTCACTTTGCTTATCCAATAACTGAGTTTTAATTACTCTGAAAAATTTTAACTCAGTTATATTATAGGTCTGGGAACTAGATTGAATTCCTATATTTCTCAGTGTGGTTCACATTTTGTGACAGCGTATGATTTGTCATTTAATCAAGTTCATATTTCTTATTTTGTTAACCTTCAGTGAGAATTAGATCTTTTTCTAAGTTGGTTTTTCTATGTATATATTGATACAGATGACATTTATTCATCCTAGAAACTGACCAGAAAGGAAAGAATTGGTAATTCTAAAGCAGTCTAGTTTAAAATGTTTTCCTTGCAACTTTGTAAACAGTTATATAACTGACATTTTTAAATAATAGGTTATTGTCATAAATATACTTATGAGATGATTTTGAGTGCTGATGATTTTGAGATGATTTTGGAATTTTGTGCTTACAACTTACAAAACTGGAAGAAAAAAATTTTCTGAAGATTGTTGCAGTATATCAGTCTTTAGTTAATGTATTAGTCTTTAGCTTGGTTGCAATTAAATATTTCATGTTAAATGGCCTTTGTGATGACAGTGTCAATCATAACAGTTATTGTCCTGTTTTAACAATAAATTGTGTTCATCGATACTTTAACTAAAAAAGTCAAGAACCCACCCAAGACTTTATAGACCCACTTATTAAAATGGCCATTAGAAACTTTAAATAGTACGTATTCCTCCTAATGAGTTTAGAATGATGCTTGAGAGGTGAATCATGAAAGTTCAAGTAATTTTCTATATAGCCTCCAGAATTCTGTAGTGTCAGTATGTTTTTTCAAAACTAGTTTCCCAGTTACAACCCAGTAATGCATAGTGATTTACTCTAAATGTGAAACATTTTTCAAATCAATTTGCTTTGTGTTGCCAGGTACTGGTAAAACGACATTTATCAGAATGCTTGCTGGAAGGCTTAAACCTGATGAAGGAGGTACTGTTGTAATGTTGAGTTTTTTTACTCTTTTCCATGTAGTAGATTCTAAAGATCTGAGCAGTTTTCAGTGTATTATTTATTTGTATTATTTTGCAGGGGAAGTTCCAGTTCTAAACGTCAGTTATAAGCCACAGAAAATCAGTCCCAAATCAACCGTGAGTTATACTGGTATTTTTTTTTATTATTATTAAAGAAGAGTTTATATGTATATATACCTAGAGCATTATTACTCTTACACTCTATCAGAATGTTTCTCCAAATCAAGTCTGGGGCCCCCAAGTGGCTCAATGGTAAAGAATCCGCCTGCCAATGCAGGAAACAAGGGTCTGATCCCACCTAGGTGAGGAAGATCCCCTGGAGAAGGAAATGGCAACCCACTCCAGTATTCTTGCCTGGGAAATCCCAAGGACAGAGGAGCCTAGTGGGCTACAAGTCCATGGGGTCTCAAAGAGTTGGGCATGACTGAGCAACTGAGCACACACACACAGGTGTAATAAGGTAGCTAAGGAAGATATTAAGACTACTGCAGTCCTTAGTTTCATTTCCACTACTGGGAAAACTATTTTAAATCTGGCATCTTTTTCCAAAATAAATCTTCAAAAACCTAATGTGTTTGGTGGTGCAAATGACATCAGGAAAGTGAAAGGCTACCCACAAGACTGGAGAAACTGTTTGCAAATTATATATCTAATAAGGTACTCATACCCAGAATATATGAAGAACTCTTAAAACTCGATTTTTAAATGCACAAAGGATTTGAATAGACATTTTTCCAAAGAAAGGAAACAAATGGCCAATAAGCACAGGAAAAGATGCTCAGCATTGGTAGTCATAAGGGAAATGCAAATTAAAGCCACTGTGAGAGACCACATCACACCCACTAAAATGACTTCAGTCAGACAAGAGCAAGTATTACTGAGGATATAGAGAAATTTGAACCTTAGAGATTGCTGTTACGAACGAAAAACAGTAGAGCCACTGTTATTCAGCCATAAAAAGAAGACACGGATATATATTACAACATGGATGAGACTTAAAACATTGTGAAATTAACTTCCTTTGATTTCTGCAGGTGTTGTAATGAACTTATTTATTAACTTCAGTAGCTCAGTACTCATATTGAAAATATTTATGATGACTTGACTTACATTAAAAATTTCATCATTGATGTTTTCTATAAACTTAGCTTTTTAAGTTCTCAAGACATATTCATCCCTGTCATCCTGTTGCACATTTTGTTACCTCCCAGATTGCCTAAGATTACTTAATACACATATTGACCTTTAGAAGTATTCCTAGTCTGAAATGATTTCTCCCTTGAAGCAGTCATTTATTTCTTTCAGATTTTAAGATTATTGCTTTATTTTTTTTACTTGGACATGATGGGTTTTTAATTTTTTAAGTCTCAAAACATGCCCTAGCTGATAGATAAGCATCAAAATACTATGGATATCTGTTGGCAACAAATTGTTACACTTTTGCTGTGTGGCTTAACTTTGTCAAGGTGCATAATCAGAGTAGTTTTGTACTGAAATAAAATTTGAATACTTTTCCCTTAAAAACAGGGAAGTGTTCGCCAGCTACTACATGAAAAGATCAGAGATGCTTACACTCATCCACAGTTTGTGACTGATGTAATGAAGCCTCTGCAAATTGAAAACATCATCGATCAAGAGGTACTCTTAAAATAATTTTTGTTGTTTTATCATTTTAAATGGTGGGTATCTCTACATGGTTTATTGAACTTCTTCTACAAATAGGTGCAGACATTATCTGGTGGTGAACTGCAGCGAGTAGCATTAGCTCTTTGTTTGGGCAAACCTGCTGATGTCTATTTAATTGATGAACCATCCGCATATTTGGATTCTGAGCAAAGATTGATGGCTGCTCGCGTTGTCAAACGGTAATATCCCACTCATAAGAGTATTACATGTGATCATGTGTACTAGAAGACAAATGTGCTTAATATAGCATTTGAATATTTGATGATATAAAACTAAGATCTCAAAATCATGTGTTTTAGTTTCATACTCCATGCTAAGAAGACAGCCTTTGTTGTGGAACATGACTTCATCATGGCCACCTACCTAGCAGATCGAGTCATTGTTTTTGACGGTGTTCCATCCAAGAACACAGTTGCAAACAGGTAAACTATTTTCTAAACCATTCAACCTGATTATAAGTTCCAACACTTTTCCAATCAGAATATAAACATTACTCATACTATTTTAATTTTTAATAAGGAAAACTCTTGGAGTGATTAACCCCCAAGATTATCCGTGTGCCACACTGGACGGCATTGGTTACAACAGTGGGTTCTAGACTGTGGCACAGCACTGGCTCACGGGGATGAGGGTGCAGAGCTTTGGGCCCCTCGCCTTCTCTTTCTGGTTACGTTTTGTCTGCTGCTTTATTTGGGTGCGTGACTTTCCCCATTTACAAAGTTAGTGGTAAAGCTTACTATCCCCCAAATATCTGGTATAAATGTACAGCCGAGTTTAAAATGAATGATTTTACTTCTCCTCTTTTTTATTTCATTTCTCCTTATTGGCTTGATAGAGAGCACTTGAAATATAAAGAAGCCTAACTTTCACAGTTTATGAGAAAGTTCTTTTTTTAATGATAAATTTATTATGCTTTTAGTGCTTAAATCTTACTGGGTTGAACTATATGAAATTATGGATATTTAACCATTTAACCTATAAAAACAGTAAGTTCATGTGATTCCAACGCAATATTTCATGGTGGATTTGCTGTTTGAATAATGCATCCAAAAAATAAAAGTACTTAAGTAAACTTCTTAAAATTCTTTTTTTTAT
This sequence comes from Bubalus kerabau, assembly GCF_029407905.1. Taxonomy (NCBI): domain Eukaryota; kingdom Metazoa; phylum Chordata; class Mammalia; order Artiodactyla; family Bovidae; genus Bubalus; species Bubalus kerabau. Next base: position 17,232,438 of record NC_073639.1, on the reverse strand, counting down.
TTAAAAATTGTCAATTATTGAAAATAATGTACTTTGTTAGGGAAATTTAGACTATGTGAAAAAAAGTGAAAGTGTTAGTTGTTCAGCTGTGTCCAACTCTGCGATCCCATGGACTATAGCTTGCCGGTCTCCTTTGTCCATGGGATTCTCCAGACAGAATACTGGAGTGGGTAGCTATTCTTTCTCCAAGGATCTTCCCAACCCAGGTCTTCCCCACAGCCCGTGGATTCTTTACTGTTTGAGCCACCAGGGAAGCCTTCAAATAATGATCCACCCTTTGTATTTAAAAAATACTTAAATGTTCTACAAGTATGATATGATTTAGAATGATTTTAGTAGTAGTTTAGGTGAGAAAAAATGATTAGTATAGAAATAGTATGGAAATTTTAAAAGGAATTATTACTAAAAACCATTATGTTGTACATTGTCTTTTCAGTGCCAAATTTCTAACATAATTGTACCTTCTCTGTTAAATTTTCTTCTCTCCTAAAAGTCTTAGATCTGAAATTCTGCAATCACCTAATTTTTCTAGAGTAATACTTCTGGCTAAATGTTTTTTTCCATATCAGAAACATTTTAAACTGTGTTTGTTTTGCACAAAAATACAGCCAAACTAGTCAAGCAAAGACATTTTTTAATATAGATTTATATTGTGATTATACTATTATCGAGATGACTTACGATTGAGGAATTAGAGGAAACAGTTATTCTTAATATTCTTCTTAAAAAGTAATTAAATTGGGGGGAGGGTAAAAATCAATTGTAATTGATAGACTCTATTTTTCACCCTAGTCCTCAAACCCTTTTGGCCGGCATGAATAAATTTTTGTCTCAGCTTGAAATTACATTCAGAAGAGACCCAAACAACTACAGGCCAAGAATAAACAAGCTCAATTCAATCAAGGTATGTAAAAAGCTATCTCACGTCACGGGTACTTTCTCAGTGTGGATAGTTGGCGAGTATGTTTTGAATTGAAGACTGTGTCATTAAAATTCTGTCATTTCCTTAGTTGTGAGATTCTTGTTTTTCACGTTTTAATCTCTGATGGCACACGTGAGTCTGGAAGGCCGCACTTGGGGTAGAGCGGCCACTGCTGCATTATCTGAGTCACACCCATTGTACTACTTGTGTTGAGGGTACCTGCCATTTAAAGTGTTTTCAGGGAAACTACACTTGAAATAGATAAGTTTTTAGTTTTTTTACGCATTTTTTGTGCTTGCATAAGAACAACATGATTAAAATATATGTTTTAAGAGTCTTAAACAGACTTCTTCAGTGAACATTAAGTTCTAAATAATGAAACAAAAAATTTGGTTAAATCTGCACTTTTAATCGTCAGTTTTTTCTCCTTTGTGGTATATAAAGTAATTGTGCACCCTATACTTGATGTTAAATATGGTTTTTAGAAAGCAGTCATTTCTTCACGCCCCCCAAAAAAATGCTAAAAAAGCGTTTCTGTGTTTCTAGTATGCCTGCAATGAATGCCTCCTTAAAGCACAGCTTCCGTTTCATGGCCCTCTCACTATCGCCCTTTCATATTCTACTCCCCTAGCTTGGCTACTAAAACATGAGCCCTTGGAAAGCAAGAGACACAGTGCATATCACTTATTCTTAAGCACCTAACACAGACTCTGGATGCCTTTAGCCTTCACTATAATATTTTATGTTTACTCTCTAGCCAGGACAATGAAATGCAAGTTTTAAATTAAAACTGAATAGTTCCTCGGTTTTGAAAAGTGAATTAAGCAGAGAAAGGAACTAAATTTTAGAGCACTTTCATAAGAATCTCTTCTGAAGCCTTACCCTTTGTGTTGTAATTTTCTTGGGTAGAGACTCAGTTCAGTCCCCAAGGACACTTATTCAGGATAGTCTCTGTATCAATTCATCCTAGACAATCACACCTGAGTTTTAATAAGGGAGGTGCTAGGCAGATAGGTAGATAGATCATTACTGGCCAATCTGCAAATGGTACTGGGAAAAACTATTTTTATATACATTTTGTATACTAGGCAGTTCCCAAACTGACATGGTTACATTTTTATCAGGAGCTTAAAGTTAAAAGGAAGAAAATGGAATTTTAATAGTTTTTTTGGAAACAATTTTATATAGCAAAATTTTGTTACGTAAAGAAATTTTGTGTGAGGTGTACCAAGGAAGGTGTCTTTGGTAGGTAGTGGAGGTGGGCAGCAGAATAGTAACCTTGCCTTTGAGCAGTGGGAGGAGGAATCTCCAGAAGCAGCCAGTGAGTACAGAGGAGACTGTGGGACGCTGTTGTAAGCACTGGTACTCCTGTGGGTAATCCAGCCCTGGCCTACCGGAGAACGGTGTTGATTTCTGTTGCATCTGTGTTTGTTGATTTATGTTTGCTTCTCTTTGTTTTTTAGGATGTAGAACAAAAGAAGAGTGGAAACTACTTTTTCTTGGATGATTAAAGTGAATCGGAGAATATTGATAAGCCATTTATTAAGAGAAACATTTATTGGGATTTTTGTCATATAAAATTTAAATCAGGTGTTATACACCACATGCTCTAGAGCTTGAAGTATAATTTACTTACTGTAACATCAAAAGCCAGTTGTGTTGTAAATTGTCTGAATACAGAAAATGCCACTTTTCTGATCTTGATGATAGAACCCTTTTTGTGCATAACATTCTAAAATGAAGACATTTCAAGCTATACAAATTACCTCCAGGTTTCCATAATGTATAGGAAGATTTTCAGTAGGTTTATTATATATTCATGTACCAAATGCTGAGCAGTGTTGCCCCGTTTAAAAATCTTGAAAAAGGTTTCTGCACTACATGGTTTGCCAAGTATGCAATTATAATGAAACTGCCCTTATTTTAAAATCCAATTGATTACTTCACTGATTAAATTTGATAAACAAACATCAGGACTATATTTGTTTTCAGTCTTTGCATTAAATTGTCAGTATGTTTAGACTTTCAAAGGAAGATTACTGCGGAACACCACTGCTGGAAACAAACTATTACCAACTTTAGCATTGTTTACAGTGTTTTTGGTGCTTATAAATATCTTGAGCAAAAACAAATCATTTCAACACACGTTCCTCTTCCCCACCCCCCAAAAAAAACCTAAGTTGATTCTGAATTAGATGTAGCATTCCATAAGATTCTATATTCTGTAGTTACTCTCAAGGTAATGTCATTCTTTAAATATACCTTTCTGTAATCACTGATCAAGATTTAGGAAAAAGTATTTTAAAGAATGTTTCCCTTAAAAGTACAGTACAGGTTCAAAATCTTTAGAGTTGGTCCCTAAGCATCTATGTTTTTAAACTTCCACAGATTTCTGATGGGCAGCCAAGGCCTGTGAGCCACTTTCCTAAAGGCAACAATACTGCCAAGGAATGCCCAGATAGCAATACAGAGTATCCCTTGGTACCAAATATATTTATTTCTAGGTTTTGAATATAGAGGATATTATCTAAATATGTTTGACTTTTTTTTAAGTTTTTAGATAGTGTGTAGCAGGAGTTCTAAAAACTGATCCAGATTTCTTGAACAGTGGGAAACTGTAGTGTGAAACCACTTTCAAGTATACTTCTGCCTAATGCCCTGAACTGGGACTAACTCATACGACAAGTGGGAAAAGGAGTTTGCTGCTGCTGCTGCTGCTAAGTTGCTTCAGTCGTGTCCGACTCTGTGCGATCCCATAAACGGCAGCCCAGCAGGCTCCCCTGTCCCTGGGATTCTCCAGGCAAGAACACTGGAGTGGGTTGCCATTTCCTTCTCCAATGCATTAAAGTGAAACGTTAAAGTGAAGTCGCTCAGTTGTGTCTGACTATTAGCGACCCCATGGACTGCAGCCCACCAGGCTCCTCTGTCCATGGGATTTTCCAGGCAAGAGTACTGGAGTGGGGTGCCATTGCCTTCTCCCGGAAAAGGAGTTTAGGACATAGAAAAACTTTTAGAGCTCCCTGAAACTACAGAAGCTTTAATTAATATGCAAACAGTTGGTGAAAAGTGGTTTAACTAAGACCCATTAGGCCTTTTAAAAAATTAATTTATGTGAGTATAATGTTTGTTGTGAAAATTTCAAATATACAGAAATAAATGGAATAAAGAATTATGATTTCCCTTCATTTTACCCTCCCAGAGGTTACCAGTGTTTAATAATATATATCCTTTCATGCTTTTTAATTAAGTGTGACTATGTAAAGGGTTTGCTTTGTACATAAATGGGATTATATTGAAATAAGTAGTGCCTATTTTTAAGGATAGGTTAAACTTGTGAATGATTATTTCAAATATATTGAATAAAATAAGACAAAAGCTATTTTTAATTACTTATTCTGTACTATGTCCTTAAAATATTTTTGATATAAGAACCGAGTTCTTTCTACTTATTGCTGATATAGAATATGTATCAATTGTATTTTTCATGTAAATGAAAATTTTAAAAAGGAATTCGATGTTACTTAAAATTTTGTACAACAATAGAAAAGGACTTAAAATATTAACACAAAAGTGTTTTATAAAATCTGTTACCAACTCAAATACCTCAGTGCAGATGTTAACTCTCTTAAAAAGAATGAGACTGCTCGATTATATCATTATATCCTGATTAGAAAAAATTTCTAAGCAAAAAAGCATAGTGCAACGTAAGTTTATTATAAGACACCACTATTTATGAAAATGTGCAAAGTACTAAAATACATAAAAGGATACTCAGAAACAATGCTTTTCAGAAGGATAACTTGATGGTTAGGAACAGAAAACAAAGGAAACACACACACCTATTGCCTTTTGAATTTTACATTTTGTACATATCAACTGTTTATAGTTAACGTAGCATGTATTAGTCTAAAAAAGTAGTGTATGTGCAACTTAAGTTAACCTAATTTTACACCATAGCATCTTGAAGTCCAGTACCTTCTCTTGCTTACCAATTCAATGTGTAGTTTGGTGTCTGACATGTAGTTTTGCCTACTACTGTGTTGAAGGAATCAATCTACTCATCAGAGGTTCTGTTTCTATAGGAGGACTAGGTAACTACTTATTTGGTTATGCACACTCCCTCCATTAGTATTTCATGTACATGTATGTAAAGCCCTGAACCCCAGTGTCTGGTGAGTTACGAGTACCACATGGTTCTGAAGAGAGAGTTCTGGGTTGGAGAGTCAGAAAGGGCTACAAAAGAGGCAGCTGCCAGGGAAAAAGAACCTATAAAGATGGTATAATAATCCATGTGAACCAGAAGACAGGTCAGGTCAGATATATCAGCGTGGGCACCCAAGAGCTTGGTGAGAGGAAAGGATGCAGGCAAGAGTATGGTGAACTTTCAGTGCCTCCAAGATTTAATGTGAAGTTTTTACATGGTCTGAGTAGGAATGAGAAAACAAAACCAGCTAGAGAAACAGAATTGTCAAATAACCGGTTCAGCAGCTTATAATTCTTTAATTTTCATTTTATTATTACTCACCAGTACCTCCTTCTTGCCTAACTGGTAGGATAAGCCGTGTGCTCAGCTGCAGCTGGTGGATCATAATTGGGCTAAGGCCATCATGACAGTCCTCTTCATAATATCCTAGTTGCTTGCAGCTCAGCATGGCATGTTGAGCAGTTCTAGCCAATAAGCTGAAGGAAGCGTCTTGGGAGTTTCTGGAAGCCCTTTTGCTTTCCTAATAAAAAGAGATATGTATCTGGTACACTTTTTTGAGGCGGTGTTGTGCCCACAAGGTGACAAAAAGGGAAATGCTGAGAAAGTCAAGGACGCTAGCCCTGCCATCAGACACCTCCCAACACCAGCAGCCACATTCCTTCCAGATTTCTTAGGAAAACAAATCCCTGTTTAAGCTGATAAACTCACAGATTTCTCTTGAGGTAAGAACCTTGGCTCTGAGGTCTCTTCAAAGGCTTCCCATTTACTTGTGCCAGGGGACTGGATGACCAGCTCAGGACCACTTTTCATCTTAGCTTGCAGATTCCTGGACATCAAACCTAACTCAACAAGTACGACTACCATCAGTGGATTTTTGCTTTTTCCTTAAGAATCTGGAAACCAGGCAAGGAGAAGCTTGTCTGTAGGAAATGTTTAGTCACCACTGTTGTCCCTTGGACTGAGGTGCTCCTGGTGGCGGTGGTGTAGTCGCTTAGTCGTGTCTGGCTCCTGCGACCCCGTGGATTGTAGTAACCTGCCAGGCTCTTCTGTCCATGGGATTCTCCAGGCAGGAATACTGGAGTGAGTTGCCATTTCCTTCTCCAGGGGTGCTCCTGATGTGAATGCTAATATAGTTCAGCTCCCAACTGCACATGCCTGAGTCCGCCTCCCTAATGAGACTGGCAGCCATGTACATCTATCCCCTCGTGGAGCACAGCCTGGTGTAATTTCATATCTGTACCTCTGGTTTCTAGTCTCATTTTTGGCCCCCGATTTCTGAACATATAAAAATATAAAGGGCTAAGTTACACTACTAGTAAGAGGCATATCCTAGGTAGGTACTAAAAACAGCATTACTTTCTTAGTCTAGCTGAAGACACTTAATCCAAAGTTTTCATTTTTAAAAAAACTAGCTTACTACAAAGATTTTTGTTACTGAAATCAGTTAATAATTTCCTAGTTCAGTATTTATATAACATTCGAAGAGATACGAGGCCTCTTCCCACAGTTTACTATACTTGACATCCCTAAGACTTTTTCTAAATGTGAAAAATAAAATGTGATCATAGTAATGACATGTATTTTAAAAGTTGATTTTTTTAAAAAACAATAAAAGTTGATTTTTAAGCTCCAGTTTCTCTAATGAACCCAAAGGATCAATCTAAATAAACGGACATTCATACCAACATCTGTAGCTGGATGATTCTGAGAAGTGCACGATTCACTTTTGGAAGAGCTTATAAATTAGGGTCTGTGAAGGGAAACTGTACTTCCTCTTTTGCAGTTTATTCACATTCTTGTATCATTCCCTAGAGCTGCACTTAATTCAGTCAGGAGAAAGGTAGAAACTTGGGCTTAAAAGTATTTAAGTATACTGGCTACATTTTCAAATAAAACTTCGAAACAATGCTTTAACTTAAAAATTCATTTAATCTATAAATTTGCAAATATTCTATACATTCCCATTTCATTTAATGACTCCTGAGAAAGAGAACAGGACTAGCTCTCAAACCACTTGGGGCTAGGTTCAAATCTAAATTCTACCACTTACTAGTCACATGATCCCAGCTTTATTATATATGTAATGTAAGGAAAAGAACAGTACTTACCCCCACAGATTATAAATCCCACGTGGTGTTTAAATGCACATACTATTTCCTGACTGGATAAAAGCCATGGAAACTCAACTTCAGAATTTGACTTAAATTCCTCCTAAGATTTATATGCTATATTATATATTACTGGTTAAAACCCTAGAGCCAAAGAATCACAAGCAGAATCGAGAGACAAAATTTAATATATGCACACGGTTTTATATATAATGCAGCATCACACCATGTAGGGCATTTACTCTTATTTTATACATTCAGATATGTTTGAAACACTTCTTAAGGCTACAAAACAGAACATAGAAAAATAAACAGGAATATATTCAACACTTACAAAAAGTGATATGATAAAGAATATAAAGTACTATTTTCCTTTCAACACTTCAAAAGATGTATATATACTTTTTTTTTTACAAGTAACATCACAAATAATCACATCTTCACATGCTTTAAGTATTATTTGTACTCAGTGTAAGGCTATTATCATTTTTCATACATAAATTTTTTTCTAGCTCTGTAACAATGCAATTTTTTATCCATTCAAGTAAATTCAACCCCAAAGTTGCTGTTTCCCAGCATTAAGACATGCACCCACCCCTCTTGTAGGATTTTCTAAAATTTGTATTTCAGGGGAGAAAAAAACCTAAATTAGTGGGAATTCCCAGTTAGTGGGAGAGTAAGTGGCTTACACTAACAGCAAAACCTTAGTTCTTTGAAACTGACATACTGGAACTGAGCCATTATTAAGATTTGAAACAACACAATAGCATTTAGACGTTAAATAGGAAGCAAAATACAGTAAACAGAAATAGTGTAGCCAAATATGCATTCTTTTCAGCTACACTAAAATGGACCTTGCTTAGTACCCACAAGTGAAAGACTAAGGTAAAATAAATGAGGCATAAATAAATATTGCTAGTTCTAGGATGGCTGAAAGTTTTCTAAACCAGAAACGGTTAGAAAGGAACTTTATTGCACCAAGTCAATTATAAGCAAGTTTGCAGTTCACAGGCATTATTCAACCTTGAGTCACAAAGGAAACACACTGCAAGAATATAGAGTTGGCATCAAATATGATGACATATCAGTAGGGAAAACCTACTCCGGCCAGGCCCCAGCAGGGTCTGAGCTTAGGTCAGCCGTGAAAACGCACACACAGGTTAACAGGGAACAACAGGATGAGGACTACCCAGATGCTAGCATCCTGCTGCCAGTGGGTATGTGGAACAAGAACTGAATCTATATGAGAGGAAATGACATATACACAATACTAAAAGGAAAGGGGCTGGAATCAAGTTTAGCAAAAGCCAACAAAAATGAGAAGAAGTGAGCTTTGGTCATGCTGAACGTTTGTTCTTCAAAATGTATATGATCGTTAAGAGAGTAAGTTTCATAATTTCCAACTCAAAATACAAATGATTCTCACTTCTAAGCTTTTGCTTTTCTCTGAAACTTTTATCTCATGTCAACATACGATATAACTCAGTTAAAATGGAGGACAAAACTTTCTTGGCCCTAGTTTGACCTCAGCATAAGGCAAAAGCCCTGGACTGATATACTGAAAACCTAAAGGAAAAACAAAACAGACCTTCCTGCAAAGACTGATAATTTTAAAACCTAATAATCAAAAGTCAGAGTTCTTTCTTCTTATTCCAGAGATCACTGACTGCTCGAGTTCTCCTTCAGCAGTTTCCACCACGTCCTGGAGGTAAGTATGGGAAACAGGAAGCAACTCGGCATTTCCTTCAGGAACTATAGAGTATTCTGTTACTCAACTGAGGTAAGACAGAGGGACAGTGAAGAGATAAAACAGTATTCTTTCCTATCCAATTTTAAAACATTTCCGGAAGAAACAGAGATCAAATCCCAGTCAAGAAAACAAAGGACACAGGAAAAGAATTTTTTTTTTTTTTGGACTCCTGAGATCAAACATACACTGCTGAACTTTTCAATCTTGTCACTATAGCTAATTTAATTTTCATTAAAATGATCAGGTAAGCTAATCTTAAAAGCATGAGCTGAAAGTGGAGGACCCTCTCATCTCCTCATTCTATAACAACTGTTGATGGTGACTAAGAAAAAAAATTCTTAAGCAGTACCTTCCCCAGTTATCTGACTTAGGTGACAACAGAAATTCCTTTCAACAGGTTCTCTCAACAATCTTTTTCTTTTCCACACAACAATCCCAGTCTATAAATTTCTACCTAGCACCATCATAATAAAGTTATCTTTCAAAGTGCTCTCTAAAATCCTATGTTACAAAACATCTACACACTCATCACTACTCAAATCAGCAGTTACACAGACATCAGGTAATTAAAACAAAGAGGTAAATAACCATTATTACAGTACAGCGGAGATTCACTGAGCCGAGCTGGCATCCAAACATTCCCGTAGGTTAGCCGAGAACCCAGAAAACTCATCTGCTTCAGTTTGTCAAATTCAAGTGAATTGTATTTGCTTTTAAAGTAATTTGCTTAAAAAAAAAAAATCTACTTTTGGCTAGGTGTACTACACATGGCATGCAAAGAGAAATTACTACATTATTTGCATAGCACTCAAACTTCCTGATCAAAGGAGAACATAAAAAAGCGTAGAATTTCACATTGATGTGTACAAATAAGAAATACAAGCTACAGCAATTTTCTTCCACAGTAACACAGGTGAATGAATACTATGTTAATTCAGAGAATGGAATCTCCTCGAAATGGGAACAGAGTGCAACATGCAGAGGGAACTTCTAAATGAATACTGCAGAGACCGGAAGGAAGCAGGATCAGAGACACATTACCAAAAGGGCAACAAGCTACACGATGCAAAGCAAATCCATAGTCTAGCAGCATCCTCCAGAAAAAGAACTCAAAGTCACAATCATCCTTTTTTGTACAATAGTTCCAGCCGAGACAAATCGAACATGCAAGTGTCAAGTGGTACACATAAACTGATGGTGCAAAAAAGGAAAACGAAACACAGTAACTCTCTAGAAACCTGTCAGGCTAAAAATTTAACATTTCTTCTCACAAAATATTTAAATCTGTCAGTGCATTAGTGTTAAAGTGGCATTAAAAAACTTCTGCAGTTTTAACAGATGCAGATTATTTTCAAAATGCATAGCATCTACATTTCTTTCGAGTAGGCACCATGATATTTACACCAGTGCTAAGAATTCTTGGTGGGAACAGCCATTTCATTAGATTTCCTATGATTTCTTAAACATCTATTCTTGTATGCAATCTCAAGTTCAACCAATACTCACCAAAATTCAAAAATATACCCTATGAATATTAAAAGAACTATATACAACATTTCTAAGACACAGGTTAATAGGCTGCCTTATGTGTAATATTAAAGAGAAGACATCATTCAAGTTTGACAGATATTGAGATGAAAGGCCTTTGGGTTGGAAGCGTTTCAAAAGACAACAGTGTTTTAGGCTAAGACCTGTTTGAGCCCAGTTTATGACTAAGGCATTGCATAATAAAATATACGTTTCTATTTGGTGCGATGTTATGTTTGGACTCTATAGTGTGTCAAATGGTGTATTTTGTCACTTTAGTAAACACTACAAAGCACACATTTCCAACATCTGAAATTAAACTTATATAAGGAAAAACAAAAACCAAACACTAAATCTATAATGGTTCATATTAAGCTGTTTATAAAAAATACTTTAACAAACTTATTTCCTACTTTTTATAGGGGCAGTCACCCGATAAATAGACAGGTTTTGTATGCAGAAAAATGGCAACACCAGGAATTCACCTGCCCCCGTGAACACATATCCAAAATCTCCTGTCCAGAATGAGAGTGAAGGTAAAGGGGGAGGGGTGGAGACAGTTCCAATTTGGGTTTTTATGGTTTTGTTTGTTTTAAAGCCTTCAGAGACATCCCGCCCAAGCAAGGGCTTCCGCTCTAAAACACGGCAGCAGCGGCGTCAGGTGTGCTGCCCCCGATGGCCGTCCCCCATCCCCGACCTCCTCCTGTCCCCGCGGTAGGGCCGGCCGCGGGCGTTCCGGTGGTACTGGTAACCCTCGTCGCGGCTCCTGCTCGGCTGCCCCTTCCAGGACTCCTCGCCTCGAGCGTGCGGGTACCCACCGCGGCCCGAATAGCCCCAGTCGCTCTTGTACTTCCTACCCCCGAAAGTCTGGTTATAGAACTGCTTGGAGCGACCGCTCCTCAGAATGTGAGACACCTCGTTTTCATCCTCTGAGCTCTCTTCTTTTGGTCTCTGCACCCTGCTGTCCACCGAGTTGGCCCCGCTGACCACATCAGCAGCAGTCTTGGGCTCTTTCCCTTTTTCTGGTTTTTCTTTCAGGCTTGGAATGGTCCTTTTGGGCTCAAGTCCCGCAGGCCCAGCTTCCCTCTCTCTGTTTAGAAGCTGAGCAGGAACGTGCGCCTCGCCCTCGGCTGCAGGAGGGCCGGGAGCCGCGGCCGGCTCCACCTTCGGCGTCTGCGAGGAGCGCTCAGCCCGGCCGTCTGACTTGCTCGCGCCGGCTTCAGGGGGAGCATGGGGGTCCTCGCCCCCGGCCTCGGGAAACTCCTCTGCTGCTGACACGGAAGCACACTCTTTAGAGAGATCCAGGTTTTCCAGGGGCAGATCCAATTCTCCTTTCTCATCGGAGGGCAGAACGATATTCTGCCTCATGACTGGATTCTCGATGAATCCCTGCAAAGGGTACCCATACCAAACGTGAGGAAAGAAAGGCGGTGCGATGGGGACCGGGCCTAAGAATGGGTTCGGGCCAAAGGACGGCTGCGGGAACATGTTCTTGCCGCTCAGCGACTCCTCATAGTCGGCGTGAAGGAGCTGCCCGGCGTTCTCCGATTCTAGGTCCGCCGGGTAGGACAGCTGTCCGTGACTGTCAGACACCTGAGACGGAGGCATGACCAGGGGAGAGGAAAACGCGGGTGGCCCCATCTCTGCCTGTGGCATCTGGCCGTTCACGCTGCCTTCGGGATCCATGGGGAAGTGTGCATCTGGACACGTACAGTCACTCTCATTCTGAGCAGAAGGAGCTTCTTGGAACCAGGGGTTTTGAGGATACATAGGGACAGGGACCTTTGGGTACATCCTGCAGGCTGCCAGGTAGGCCTGGTGCAGAGGGTACAGGTAAGAGTGTGGGGCCCACATAGGACAACTATATGCCTGAAAGAGACAAAAAAAAACCCAGTAAGATAAACTACATGGCAGGGGGTTTGCAGGGGGAGAAGTTTGAGTGGGCTCAAGATAAGTTTCTTACATCTGCAAAGACCAAAGATGAGACCCCTCTGACACCCAGCATGCAGAGGAATCACCAAATTAAGTCACTGCCAAAAGACTGCATTCCTTGTTCCTAGCCTGAAATCAACTCACAGCCCTGATACAGAGGCTTGACCGGAGACAGTAATGAGCCTACCCACATATTACTGTGATCAATAATTCCACCCTGTAGACCTAACTGCACAGAAGGAATCTGGGGTGACAGAGATCTCAAAAACCACCAGCAGCAATCAAGCCTCCAATTTCCAACATCTTTGGAATGACCTCCACTCATGTTCTGGCCCTACCACTAACTCAGTATGTGACCCCGTTACCCAACTAGCTACCTAGAATGGACAGGTTCTATCATTAAAAATGCTGGTACAGAAGTAGGTGATCCCCAACATTTGGACTCCATGGTTATAGAAGCCCCCAGAGCAACCCAACTGCAAGGACTAAATTTAGACCTCTAGTCAGGTAAGGCTAAATAATGAAATGAAATACTCCAAATTGTTGCCCGGCAAAAGGTTCAGCCTAAACAACAAAACAAAACTTACCAGATTACTGGCTAATTAATCAATTAGCTGTACAGCCAACATTAACTAGAGAAATATAAACTAGGCAATGAATGTAGTAGATGGAGAAATTAATCAAGCCTGTTTTTATGAACTGGTCTGTAGGCCATGGTAGCACTTGATGTTTTAACCGTCCGGAACCCACAGAAACGAATCCGGACAGGAGATAACGCAACACTGACAAGAACAGAGCCCTCCAGCTCTTTCTAAGACGAGCCATCTCCAGGCTGACCACCTCCTGCAGGAACCTCTGCTCTGCCAGGGAGCCCTGCCTTCCACGGCTGGCTTCCTCTCAGCCTTTCAACGACTGAGGCAGGGAAAAAGAGCACCGCCCCGTTTCACAAACTCAAACAGGCAGGCTCCGACACACTCCAGAACTCGCCCAGGGCCCGGAGTGCAGACCTCTCACCTAACTCAAGAAGCACTTCCGCTAGGCTGGTTCCCAAACACACTCTCAGGGTTAAATCACTGTCAATCAAAAGGAAAAGCGGGCAAATGGTGGAGCCTCAATCACCACCAAAAACAAACTGTAAGGCACTGAAAATGCCAGTTCTTAAAATAATAAGATTAAGGAAGCCTTAGGTTATTGACCAACGGGTTAGAATTAGTAATTTAAAACAGTATTAAAAAAAAAAAAGACAGTATTAACTTAAAATAACTTTAAAATGATAAAATGTAAATACCTTTACACCAAGATTGAAGAAGAATCGAAGAATGTTCTTATCTGAAAATAAGCAACATCAACACTAAAATTATACATTCACAAAAAGCTTTTTCTCATTATCCTCAAATGATACATAGTTCTAAGGACAATGGTGCCTACTTGAACTGTTTTCTCTCACCTGTAATACAAAACATGGATTAAAAATTATAACCAAAACCAGGCTCCATTACTGTAGGGTGATTCCGGGTTCAACACACTTTTTCTACTCTAACATGCAAGTCCCAAAATGGCTTAAACTGAGATTTTTATGACTAAAAACAAATCTGTACAAAGAAAACCCACATGTTCACTGCATTTTTTTTCAACTTCTGTGTGGGATTTAAAACATCATGAAATAAAAATGTTGGGGGATAAGAGTAAAAATCAACATAAAACTCATTAACGAGATTAGTAGGATAACACTAGCTTGGGTATTCATTTAACATTAGCCAGTTACCCACAGAGTCAAACATCAAACTGCTGACTGATAAAATTATCTACAACTATTCAGGCAAAGAGCAGTCACTGCATTACTCTCAGTTTTGCAGTTAGGAAAGTTCACAAACACAAACTAATCTCTTTAGAAAACAGGACAAATTTAAAAAGAATTCCTGTAAAATATATATACATATATGTATATACATGATTGCATGCAGTACTGTAATGACAGCTATTATGTGTTATACTCATTTCTTATCATTGTTTCATGGACATGAAGAGAGTAGTTCCAAACACCAAACCACTGATATGAAAAACTCAGTAATGTTTAGTTGTCTAGTTAGTAACACTATTAAGGCTTAATTCAAAACGGATTCAGGCTTTTTGCAAACATGATGGGGGATGCTGCAGTTACTAAACGTATAAAAACATATCCCATCATAGAGAAGCTGAAACAAGAATGAGTGACGGACAGACAGCCGGCCCTCTGCTGTCCTCCCCAAGCCAAGTCCTCCAGCTTACTCGGCAACCTGACCTCTGTCCTCTACTTAGAATTCTCACTGAACTCACAGCAGTACTTGATAAATAAAATTAACCTGAACCTGGGAGGAGGCGCTCACCTTTAGGCAGGTCCTCCCCTGTGTGACACAGTGAGTAAGGTGGTGCGATGGCTCGATCTCCCTTTTCGTTACAAGGAAACCCAGGATACAGGGGGTCCTGGTAAAGGCTCAATGTCTGAGGCAAAGGCATCAAGGGCTGGTTCACGGCCTGTATTGACACAGGAACTGGAGACGGTGTCAAATGAGCTTGGGACACAGCAGAATCAGGCCCGGTAGTCAGAGTCTGTGTCACTGACAAGACAGGAATTTGGGCAGGGACACCTACAAAAGAAAAGGAAAGGAATCAAAAGCTATGAAGAGGTAAAAGATAATTCTCCTCTGCAAATAAAAGGTAACGTTAGGCTAAAAGGTAAGGAATGCTGTCTCATTACACAGCTGGGAAAACAGCATGCGCTTAAGCAATCTAAAGTACTTATGTCAACCAAGCACCCTCCTGGCCATGCAGGAGGAAATGAGGACAAAAAACCGGCTCTGGGCCAGTAACAGCTCTTACAGACACATGTAAAACACACAGCCTGCGTCTCGTGGGGCCACAAGGAGCTGAGGGGGTTGGAGGGGACTGAAAACTGTACTGCCAGCGCCAGCAACCACAGCTCACAGGCCTTGCTCCCGAGACCGTGAGGGCGGGTCTTCAATGAGCACCATGTGAACCCGGCCCTCCACCACGGGAAGCAGAGCAGCACGGAGGACCACAGAAAGTTCTGAGGCTCTGTGCAGCTGACCCTGCTCTGAGGTCAAGCTCACACACAAGAATGTCAAGACTTGGAGGACTTTTGCTTGCTGGTTGGTTCCATCAACTTTCAAAAATGTTATCTAACCTGTTGGTCCAAACGTTGTAGGTTCGCTCGGCCAGGCGGGCACAGTGGCTGGTAAGGAAGGCACCGCAGGAGTTAGATGTACCTCTGGAGAAACTAGAAGGGGAGCTGGATTTGACAGAGACACATGTTCTGCTGGCTTCTTCAAGAAGAAGGGGTGCAAAAAGACAAGAGTTCATTGTGCTTAACACTAATTCATCCACCGAATGCATCATGAGTTGCCTGCCTCTTACACAGCTGCAGTTTCTACATAAATGGTCTTTCTTCTGGTCTTCGAAATAAAAGGAAAAACACAGGAGCTAAAAATTCCATACTAACAAATTTGATCCAGTGACTGCCGACCAAAAGTCACAGAAGTCACCAGTGGGGTTAGAAACAAACTATAAAGCAACTTGAATCAAATGCTTTAAGGCAAAGATGCAAAGTCATTGAAATCACCCTGCAATTCATGAGTCTAGAACAGCTCCTCACACAAAGAGCTAACATAAAATCATACGCTTTCTACCCAACATGAAGGATGTTAACTGAAAGACAAAGAATAAGAACTTTCTCTACTCCTGTATTAGACCAAGAACCAAAACAATCTGTTAGAACTCAGGTTCTTTCACCATTAAATCTGTAAGCTGGCAGTACTGCCCTTTAGACATGTCCTTTCTAATCTCTTCAATCATTACATTCCTTCCCTTCTATGACATAATTGGTAAGCATGCAGAAATGTCTCTTTAAGTTCTGAAAGAAAACAAATTTCCCTTCAAAAATCTTATTTTCAAGCCAACTCATCACAAAGGCAACATAAAGTACCAGATAAAAACTTATTCAAATTCAATTCAGAAGAATGGTTTCTATGTCCAGAAAACATTCCACTGAGACCATTCCAGACTAACCAAGAACAGAATTAGAGAAAAACTGTAATTGCATTCCAAATTATGATCTATTAATAAATTCTCCCATTTCCTATTATTTTCTATTTTTAAATAGCATTCAATGTCAAATGCAACAATGTACTTACTTGCTCTGTAGGAGGTGGGCACTCTAATTTCTTTGATTTTGATGGTGATGAAATTCTTGCACACTTATCATTGCTAATATTCTTTGGAAGCAAAAAAAAAAGGGGAGGGGGATCATTATCTATTTCAAACACCCACATTCTGGGATAACGGTGCTACCTTTATAGCTCACCTATCTGCACCTGACTGAATCCTCTAACTACTGAGTATTTTTTTCAATTGTATCTGGTCTTCAACAGGTAGCTAATTTTGCCTGAATGTCTTTATTACATCAAACTATATGGCAGTTTTTACCTTGGGCATGGTTCCAAAACAGCATTTTTCCCTCAAAAATCTGTAATACTATGGAGTAATGGAAAGTAAAGGTCATCATAATGTACCCTAGAAGAAATGGTTATAATTTGTGAGTGCATCAATTTTCCTCAAGCATTGTAACTTTCTCCCAATTTTTTTTCTACTTCCATAATACTTTGTTACAGCTTCCCTGATGGCTCAATAGTAGAGAATCTGCTTGTTGATGTCAAACCCAGGGGGTTAGACCCCTGGGTTTGGAAGATTCCCCAGAGAAGGAAATGGCAACCCACTCCAGTATTCTTGCCTGGGAAATCCCATGGACGGAGGAGCCTGATGGGCTACAGTCCATGGGGTCGCAAAAGAGCTGGACACGACTTAGTGACTAAACACCACCTGTTATAAAATGCTGAAATCATGCCCATCTTTTTCTGCACTACCACAGTGCTAAGGAAGAAGAAAAAGACACAGTCAGTATGTAAAACATTTACCTCCAATGTGCCTGGCTCAGGCTTTTTATCCAAGGAAATATGTCCATGGACAGAGTCTACAACAGATCAAGATAAAAGAGACAGCATCAGCCACTAGTCAGGTGTGAAGACAGAACAACAAAACATGGAGACAGAGAAAGCTGGAAGTGCCAGGTTAACCATGATCAGTCAGCAAGTAATAGTTTTCACAATTATACACCATGCTTTACCTAGCTTGAGTCAAGGCTTCTCTGCAACAGTGAGATGCGACAGTACATTGCTCAATCATTAAAAACTAAGAGTTCTTTTCCCCATGCCTGACTTTAGGCCAGAAACAGATCTCCAGCATCTGCTTTCCAATGATGAAATAACATGCCTTTATCTTTCCGTTCTTCGGTGTCCATTCTCCGCCTGCTTCCTTTTCGATCGCTTCCATGGGACGATTTTCTCTGGACGCCTGGGTTGCTACTCTGAGTAGCTGACTGGCTGACTGATGAACTCTTAAACAAAACCCAACACTTTGTGTTAAAAGATTTACTCACAAGTATACAAACAGAAGTCTTGTAATTAATCTTACTGTTCACACATCTGACTAAAAATCTCAAAATTCACCACCTTATATCTGTAAACTTCCCAGCCTACAAAAAAAAAAAATACAACCTAGGGTTCATATTAAATACTCTACAGTAACTGGCTTATTAATAAGCCAAAGGCTGAGGCAGTCAGATGCTTGGCCTAGTAGTTAAGACTTCTTCATATGCCCACATTTCAAGAAGCCACTGGGACCGAACCTTTACTATGCAACTTACATTTCCATTCTCTGCACAAAGAATAGCACCCTTCACACCAACCTTCAAAAGCAGCACTGCAGAGCCACAGTCCTTTGAGGAAGTTGGAGGGGGGCGCCCCAAGGGCGGGGCAGATACAGTCACTAGGACTCTTCTCACTAAAATGCCACTGACTGTCAGCAAACCCCTCCAAGCCCTGCATGAGCTCCAGCTTCTAACTGGTGAAGCACAGGGACTGGAGAAAGTCTGGCTTTTCAGCTCAGTTACCACTGAAAGCCTCTGCTCTCCTAGGATCTCTGAGGAAATACCATACACAGACGAGAAGAGATCTCACCCTTCAGTGGCAGGCGTTTTTTAGAAGAAAACCTGAGTCACTATCAAGTCCAAGACAGGATCAAAAGACTGTTTAAACACAGTAAGTATAAAGACCTCATTTTAACAATCAAAACATTTCACCATCTATTCCCACATTATAGTAGTTCTCACCCTTCACCAACTGAAAAAAAGACAAAAGGCTGAGAGCAGAAGCTTAAAAGATCGGTAGTTTTGTATTATCTAAATATTATGGAAAATAACATATCACAGAGATAAACACAGAATGAGACCATGCCTAATTCACATGTGAATTTGGGCATGTCTTCCAACGATTCCTAAACTCCAATCCCTGTGCCAGCCTGAGCTATCCTACTCCAGGTGAGCTGGTCTCAGCTCAGCCTCTCCACCTCTTTAAGAATTCCAGAGGCCAGAAAACAATGTGTGGCACTTTACTGTTTTATGTTGATAGAAATATACATACCAACAGATAATATACATACACATATACACATACATATATATACTATAAGGTAACTTCTATAACATTCCATTTTGCTTGTTTATTCCACTGTTAAGCAAGTGTTCCAACCACAGCTCATGTGCCTCCCAGGTGCTCACAGCTGCGTCACGAGTCATTTACTGCCACTCACCACTGTCAGACCACAGGCTCAGGGAGCCCGGTGCCCCCACACTCAAGCAGCTACCCTGCCCCCGTGTGCCAATGACCTTCCTCACACAGCATTTACTGTTTCCCCTTCTGACCCCCTCAAAAGAATTAAGACACTTAAAGGCAGAGAACGTTTGTCTCTTGTCTCATCAAGAAGCACCAGTCACAGCTCAGCATCTGACACAGGAAGCAAGGGCGAAGCCACAGGGTTGCACCCACCACCATCTCTAGCACTGACTGCTCTGAACCACAGCTCTCATCTGTATGTACCAGGTTTTTCTTAATAGGTCCTGGGTATGTTTAATAAGGAACACTGAAAAGAATGTCCCAAATTTACAGAAGTATCCTGTTGACTAAATCGTACACCTCCACGGCTTAGGGTAAGTCACTGGCTTTGGCTAGCAAAAACAAACAAGCTTCAGTTCAAAACAAAATACTCAACTTGAAGTCAGATAAACAATCAACTCGTCTCAACTCTGCCACCAACTAGAAATATCTTTAGACCTCATTTGCCTCATGAAGATGAAAAGGAAGGGAGGCTACGTCATCTCCAAGGTAACCGTCAGTGTAAAAATGATTCATCTACCATTAGAAACTATGGTTGAGTACAAAAACTGGACTAAGGAGAGACTTCTGAAGGGTAACTTTTCCAATTCCTTTTTATATACATACAGAAAGGGCTGGGAAAGCCTGTTCATCTCTGTTCTGAATCTCATAGAGTAAGCGAGACTCTTCTATAGCTTGCTTCTCTCTGCGCTCTTCTGGAGAGAGGCCGAAATAGTTAGGTTCTCGAGTCGTGGCATCAAAATCCTCAGCTCTCTCACGATCAGGTTTTCTGTCAAATAAGACATTCTTGGATGAAAAAAAGACAATGTATTGTGTACCTAAAATAATCTAAAATAACATTTTTAGCAATACAAATATTTGCTATCTTAGCTACACTGTGACATTACAGAACTCTTAGCTGCCCGATTAAAAATGTTTAGCAAGAGGAAGCACCTGAATTATTCGGATTTCAGAGTCAAGATGACAAACTTACAACGCAGGAAAAGAAAAATATAACTCACTTCCAAATGATACACATTATCACAGATTTTTCTTCTGAATGGAACATAAATATAAGCATTGTATCTTTTCTTTATGCCATATTCCAATATTTTCATAAGACTTCTCTTTCAAAGGAAAGGGAAAGTTACTAGTTTAAACCTCAAAAGCATTCTCATTTTCTATTCTAAGTAAAGGACAATGTTAAAAGAAACACCTGGACCACCTTCCTGCTTTTTAATGACACTATCAAGAGAAGATGAAAGCTGGGGGGAAATGCATGAGGCGAGATAACTAATTGTACTGCCGTCATTTCAACATAACTTTGGTCAAAGGAGGAGACGACAAAGTTCATGAATAGAGTCAAGTAGCCCATAACATGACCCTAACATTTCACTATTACAGGCAATATGAGTACTATTTCTTCCATGTCTAACGGTTTCACAACAGTGGGAAATGAAAATCCAAAGCCTACAAGAAAAATCTGTGAAGAGATACCATCTCCCTAAAAAGAGTGGGAAGGATACAGCTGATAGCATCTGATTCTTTTCCTCTGAAAGAAAGAAAGGCCATTTCATGTCCTCAGTCCCACTTAAAACCACATCCTAACTCCAATGGAGCGGATGTCAACCCCAGGGTCCTAGGGGAAAAAACAGAGGAGCATCTTAGACCGGTCCTTCTCAAACCCCTGTGGTGAAAGACTCCGCAGACGGCTCGGCGACGGCCAGCAGTGTCCGCACAACCAACACGCGCTAACCGCTGTGCGCGCCTCCTCACCGGAAGGCGCCAGCCGCCCCACCCCCCCGCCCACCCCCCCGCCCACCCCCCCGCCCCCGCACCAACCCGCCCCCCCCCGCCCCCCCCGCCCCCCCCCGCCCCCCCCCCGCCCCCCCCCGCCACCCCGCACCAACCCGCCCCAGGGCTGACTGAGCTGGAGGGGAACGCCCAGCCCGCACGTCGATCGCGTACTGAAAGCCCACAAAGCCAAGCCCGCTGGTTTCTGTTAAGACTCTGTTTTCTTCTCAAAAGGAAGAGAGAATATCAATGAGAAAGAAATTTTAAAAGAGTGAGAGGTCACAAGGTCTCATGTCCAACGTCACTCGACTTTTATTCTATAATGAGAATTCCAAATTACTGTTAAATATTAGAAATAACGTCAAGATGAATTCTAATGAACATTAATCGAGTATTTAGCTATAAAATTCTAAATTTTGACTATAATTTTTAAAATCTTACTTTATTCAATCATCTGCAGTCTCTAAATTTAATACATTAGCAAAATTCATTCTCACACCTACACCCGTGAAGGCTTACTCACCGCAAATACAAGTGGGTTCCTACACCATCAATCACAACGTCAAAAATTCCCCCGTTTCAGATCTACGCACTATCCACTGCCTGCTGCCATCAAGTGTTTTTATACACCAAGTAATGTATGCCTGACATAAACAAGAAAAGGACAATACCTGTAGGATCACTCAAAGTCCTACCAGACTGGATAAACCACTAGAAAACACACTGGATAAAAATCCAGTTTGTGGTAAACCAAAGTGCATTTAAGCCAGCCATTTGGTAGTCTCTGTATTTACTCCTCTTAGGTATTCTGCCTGTAGTGAAGAAGACTTCAGATGCTAGTGGAGGCTGGTCAGTGTCCACATGTCAGCCTTAAGCCACAACTAGGCGATTAAGGGCATCAGTTTCATCTTTTGGGGGAGGTAACCCACCACGGGCCCCCATCGCTCCTTCCCAGCATCACTGGATATGCCAAGAATGCAAGGCCCTGATTACTCTGTAATCAGGTCATTTCTCAGGGCTGTGGATGTACTGACCACCCTTGAGACATGAGGTAATTCTTTCTTATGATTGATTTTTAATCATTTGTTCTCATTAGAATTTCTGGACAATTAGCTTATGAATACATACATACTTTTTACACATGCTAAAATATCCCTGCCCTTGGGATACACAAGAAACTGTTAACACTGCCTCTCCAGAAAGAGAAGACGACTCTTAAGAGTCCCTGCTGCTGCTGCTGCTAAGTCACTTCATCGTGTCTGACTCTGTGCGACCCCATGGACGGCAGCCCACCAGGCTCCGCCATCCCTGGGATTCTCCAGGCAAGAACCCTGGAGTGGGTTGCCATTTCCTTCTCCAATGCATGAAAGTGAAAAGTGAAAGTGATGTCGCTCAGTCGTGTCCGACTCTTTGCGACCCCATGGAGTGCAGCCTACCAGGCTCCTCTGTCCATGGGATTTTCCAGGCAAGAGTACTAGAGTGGGTTGCCACTGCCTTCTCCAGAGAGTCCCTAGGACAGAAAGAAGATCAAACCAGTCAATCCTAAAGGAAATCAACCCTGAATATTTATTGGAAGGACTGATGTTGAAGCTGAAACTCCAATACTATCGCCAGCTGATTCGAAGAACTGACTCACTGACAAAGACCCTGAAGCTGGGCAAGAGTGAGGACAGGAGGAGCAGGGGACGACAGAGGATGAGATGGTTGGATGGCATCACCGACTCAACTGACATGAGTTTGAGCAAATTCTGGGAGCTGGTGAAGGACAGGCAAGCCTTGTGTCTCAGTCCATGAGGTCACAAAGAGTTGGACACAACTTAGTGACTGAACAACAACTGCAGAAGGAAGGTAGACAGTTTGGCTTAACAGGGATGGCAAGGAGAATTCTCAGAACAAATTTCTGAGTGTTTTGGATTTTGAACGATATCAATTTTCTATGCTAAATAGTTTGTTCAAGTAAAAAGAAAAATGTAATGGATGTGAGGTATTGGTTTGAGTTATGAATTGGAACTGTGTCTCCCAAAAAGGTATGTTCAAGTCCTGCCCCTTGGGGTCTGTGCATGTGACTTTATAAACAGGGTCTCTGCAAGCAAGAGTAATCACATCAAAATGAAGTCACTATGGAGTAGGGTAGGCCCTAAACCCACTGTAAGTGGTCCCTCACTAGGAGAGACACCC
Source organism: Bubalus kerabau (assembly GCF_029407905.1). Classification (NCBI taxonomy): domain Eukaryota; kingdom Metazoa; phylum Chordata; class Mammalia; order Artiodactyla; family Bovidae; genus Bubalus; species Bubalus kerabau. The sequence goes on along the minus strand of NC_073639.1, from coordinate 17,209,259 downwards.
AGGGAGAACATGCAATGATGGCAGCAGAGACTTACATCCACAAGCCAAGGATTGCCAAGGACTGTGGACAACACCAAAAGCAGGAGACCCCTGGGACAGATTCTCCCCTAGAACCTTCAGAGAGGGCAGGGCCCTACCACACCGTGACTTCAGACTTCCAGCCCCCAGAACTGTAACTCACTTCTGTTGTTTTAAGCCTGTCTGGGATAGCAGGCTGCCACAGCCCCAGAAAACTACACAGTACCGGGCATCATGCCAGCCTAAAACCCACAACTCTGTCCTGGAGATGGTACATGAACCATCTTCAATGACAAAGTGTAAAGACTTTCCCAAGAACGGGGAATGCCTAAAAGCCAACAAATAAAGAAGCTGAAGCCCAGAGCTTGGCAGCACATGAGCCAAAAAATAAAGAAGCTGAAGCCCAGAGCTTGGCAGCACATGAGCCAAAAAATAAAGAAGCTGAAGCCCAGAGCTTGGCACATGAGCCAGCGCTACAGCGGTTCAGGTGACCGGGGAAGTCGACCTCGGATGGGGAAGGCAGCGGCCACAAGCACCCACAGGAGACACGGACAAGGCTGCAGGAAGACGACGGCCTCTGCTTCAGACACACTTTCTCAAGCAAAGCCCCTCTGAAGGACATCAATCACTCTACAGCTCCATAAGCCACTTGGAAGAAAAGCAGATTAGGGAAAACTTAAAATCAACAACACAGGAAACCATGACCCGGAAGCATATTCAGGAGCACAAGCCTCTGCACATTCAGTCAGAATGCGGATCATGATCACAACAACCTGTTCAGTATTAGACATGTGACCGCAAACACTCATAACCTACGAGAACAAAGCAAGCTGGCCATTTTGGCTGATTTAAGTTCATGTATGAAAGAAAACTAACCTTACCCTGCAGGGAACTAGCAGTGCAAGCTGGAATTCAATATTTAACACATTACAGACTACCCGAAAACTATGCGGTGCCGGGAAAAGATCTGTCTCGGGTTAAGATCTAAATCACTGAAGAAAGCCATTCAAAAATAAAGATGTCTAATTAGTAATCCAATCCTGAGAATATAAAGAAATACTATGTTGTTAAAAAAAAAAAAGGTTAACGTGATACAGTATTATTAACTATACTACAGATTTTGTTCAAATTTCACAAAATTTTATGCTAGTGTCCATTATTTTGCTTTCATACTTGATTCCACACTGTGTTTAGCTGCACTGAGCAGCTTCAGCTGCATGCAAAAAATTCTGATAAATTCTTTTCATTTTTTTTTCTGCTACAAATATTTTCTAATTTTCCTTCTTTTAGCTTCTTAGACACACCCATCACTTCAAAGTGGACATTTAGTTTCCGAATACATGGGGTTTTAAAAGTATCATTGAAATTAATTTCTCATTTTGATATTAATTTTTCATTTAAAATGCTTTCTTCTCTGCAATCACCCTCTGTTTTTCAGTCTTTTAGCTTTTACTGAGGCTTCCAATGGCTAAGTCAAAGATCTTAGTAAATGTCACACTGCACTTGAAAGTATGTGCTGTTGTTCAGTCACTAAGTCGTGTCCGACTTTGCAACCCCATGGACTGCAGCACACCAGGCTTCCCTATTCTTCACAGTCTCCCAGAGCTTGCTCAAATTCACATCCATTGTGTCAATGATGCTATCCAACCACCTCATTCTCTAGAAATATGTGGGTTGTTTTCAAACACCTTTTGATACTGATTTCCAATAGAATTCCACCATGATAAGAGAACAGACTCTGTATGATTGATTTCAATACCTTTAGGCCATGAAATTTCTGTACCTCACTGTATGTCCCTAGGTATGTTCCAGTGTCTCCTGGTTTAGAGTCTATGGTAACTCGAATACAATTTGTATCCTGCTGTTGTGTGAAAAATAAAAAAATCAAAATGTCTTAAACTATTAAATTACTTTGATTTGAGTGATGAGACTATACTATGAAGAACTGAAATCCTCACATTATTTTATCAACAATACTCTTACTATTAAGGCTTTAGACAAGTATATGAGATGGCTGGATGGCATCACTGACTCGATGGACGTGAGTCTGAGTGAACTCCGGAGTTGGTGATGGACAGGGAGGCCTGGCATGCTGCAATTCATGGGGTCGCAAAGAGTCGGACACGACTGAGCGACTGATCTGATCTGATCTGATGAACAAAAAATTGTAACTTTCTAAATGCATGTAACACAGCAAATAAGAAATGCTGGCTCACTTAACTTCCAGCTCTCTTGCATTCAGTAAGATTACCTTATGATCTGTGAGGGTGTTCTGCTAAGATTTTTGTGCTCACTGGAGGTTTTCTGAGACTGTGGCGCAGCAGAATGACCGGAGGATGCGTGCTGTCTCGCTCCTGAAGGGTGCTGCAGGCGAGGAGGTAGAGCTGACGGGGCTTTTATTGGCTTGCTTGAGTTCTTTGGCCCTCTGTAATCCATATCTATGACACGAAGCCAAAAATAGTTCGTAACTCTCCTCCTATTGTCAACAACTCCAAGTACCATCCCCTCTCCCAAAGGAAGACTAACTTGATGAGCTCCTACCAGAATGGAAATTCTGTCCCGAAGGGGGTTTTTTCATCTTCTTTCCTGACACTGTGTTCCAGCTTTCTGAGGGAGGCGGTTTGAGGTTCTTCGGTGAGTATCTTTAAAAAGAATAAAAAGACTTGAAGTAACCTCAAGTACTCTACTGAGACTGTGCACGTAAGTATTCCACATAAATCTTTTATGTTCAATTTACCTAAGAATTTCCAGTCTTAGTTCTTTTAGTAAAAACACACTATCAAGTACAAAGCATTCAGCAATCCACATGTAATTATAATCAAATGACAAAGGTCAAAAACCTATTTTCTAACCTAAAAGAACCAAAGATTGAGAGGTCTTAATCACAATCTAAGCAAAAAGTGAGATAAGGAAGGAAAGAAAACCGTTCTGTGAGGTGTGAAGACAGTACTGTAGCTAAGGCTGGGGAACGGAGAAGCCCTTCTGTGTTAGACACACACAGACGCACAGCATCTATGAGAAATGGTGTGACATCTGGGATTTACTTTCAAATATTCCAATTCTGCTCCTTTCTTCTGCTTTAAGGGGTTAGGGAAAAGAGATTAGAAAAGATGGCAAACCTGCTGTCAGCTATGAAACTAGGGTGACATTTACTCAGGGTTCACTTGACTACCCCCTTCAGTTGCGCATGCTTGAAATTCTCCATGGTAAAGTCTAGGTGGAGCTTACTACCTTTCCCTCAAATAAAGGCTGCAGCAGCTGAAACAAAAGTTGTTCTAAAGTAACACTGTATCATGGCAAGTATTTCACTCCACCAGATAATCATTTACTGAAAACTACATGCAAGGCAGCAATGAATGAAATCAGAAATGAATACTGCCCCTGTCCTCCAAAGCGTCAGTTACAATAGGTTAATTTTCTAAACTGCCTTAGTGAAGAATGGCACATTTTCAACAGTAAGCAATGAAATAAGTACCTTTTATTTAAAATACCTTAACACATTAAACACTAAATTTGAGCTCAAACTATTTTTCAAAGAGCTCTAAAAAAGTATATTTCTGTATACACCCGCCAACACATTTAACTGAATTCGCAAATACATAGGGACATTTAGAAACGCTCGTGATTACATCAGGCTAAGTGGAAGAGAAAGTGAATTAACACCTTAGCTGCGAACAGTACGTACTTCTTTCCAAGTTCTGTGACCAAAACTGGCCCATTCTCAGCGTGAACCCCTTGGAAGTCTGCATTGGAAAATTTTCCATCGTGATCCAACCTAACCTGTTGAACAAATTAGCAAAGAAAAATCAGTCACCTGATGCTTTAGCATCAATGATTCGTGTTTAAACTGCCATTTCATTTTCAACTAAAGCGTAGAGGAACATATGTAGTTAAAAACAAAACTAAGTTCAAAAGAGTACACCATAATGCCTCTGATCTTCCAGACCTGTGTATCTCTTTCCAAAATACTTTCCTTTGCTTACGTTTCCATGTTTTTTCTAAACTGTCTGGGTTCTGAAGGCAGGGCTGTGGCACCACACACCAGGCTTCCAGGTCCCGCTTTTCTACTCGAGCAGCAATATGACCTCGGGCCAGTAACTTATCCGGTGCTTCACTGAGCTCATACGCAAGACGGGGCTGATTAGAGGCTCTACATCACAGGCACCAGAGGCACGATGAGGCACACATGAGCATATAGAGGACACCAGCCTGCACACAGCAACCGCTCAACAAAGGCGAGCACCTGCTATGAAAATTATATTATCTTCTCACTTTTCCAATATTTCAAACATTGTAATATGTAAATGTGACCTTTTTGCTCCCTAAAAATAGATGCCTCATCTCCTCTCTAACACACAGCTGGTTATTACACAACGGCACATCAGGACAGGAGAGTCAGCCTTTTGCTTTCCTTCTGGCAGAGGGCGCCCCCAGCCCTGCTCTAGCAGCCGGATGGACACTGCCTTGCTCAAAGCCATCTCCCGTTATCAGTACCACCAGCCCTCAGCATCCACAGGGGGACTGGGTCCAGAACTCGAGAACACCAGAACTCCTGGACGGGTACTTGATGGCACAGCACAGTCACTCTCCCCAGCCAGAGGCAGAGGGATGCACCGCCCATTCCAAGCCCGCAAGCTGAGATTCCATTCTTTGGTCACTGCAGGAAACTGCTTCCCTCTCAAGAGCTGAACAATAAAAAAGATTTTCTGAAGCTAATGTTTATTTAAAATTGAAACTACATTTACATGCTTACCCAGATATGCAGATGACACCACCCTTATGGCAAAAAGTGAAGAACTAAAGAGCCTCTTGAGGAAAATGAACAAGGAGAGTGAAAAAGTTGGCTTAAAGCTCAACATTCAGAAAACTACGGTCATGGCATCTGGTCCCATCACTTAATGGGAAATAGATGGGGAAACAGTGGCTGACTTTATTTTGGGGGCTCCAAAATCACTGCAATGGTGACTGCAGCCATGAAATTACAGACGCTTACTTCTTGGAAGGAAAGTTATGACCAACTTAGATAGCATATTCAAAAGCAGAGACGTTACTTTGTCAACAAAGGTCTTTCTAGTCAAGGCTATGGTTTTTCCAGTGGTCATGTATGGATGTGAGAGTTGGACTGTGAAGAAAGCTGAGCGCTGAAGAATTGATGCTTTTGAACTGTGGTGTTGGAGAAGACTCTTCAGAGTCCCATGGACTGCAAGGAGATCCAACCAGTCCATCCTAAAGGAAGTCAGTCCTGGGTGTTCATTGGAAGGACTAATGTTGAAGCTGAAACTCCAATACTTTGGCCACCTGATGAGAAGAGCTGACTCATCTGAAAAGACCTTGATGCTGGGAAAGATTGAGGGCAGGAGCAGAAGGGGACAACAGATGATGAGATGGCTGGATGGCATCACCGACTCAGTGGACACGGGTTTGGGTGAACTCTGGGAGTTGGTGATGGACAGGGAGGCCTGGCGTGCTGTGATTCATGGGGTTACAAAGAGTCAGACACGACTGAGAGACTGAACTGAACTGAGTAAATAAAAGTCATCTTTGAGTCAGAGACTCTGGTGGCTCAGACAGTAGAGAGTCCACCTGCCAATGCAGGAGACCTGGGTTTGATCCCTGGGTCAGAAAGATCCCCTGGAGAAGAAATGGCAACCCACTCCAGTATTATTGCCTGGGGAATCCCATGGATAGAGGAGCCTGGTGGGCTACAGTCAGTCCATGGGCTCGCAAAGAGTCAGACATAACTGAATGACTAACACTTTCACACTTTCCGTAATACAATTTCAATTAAATTTTATCCAAGTGAAATAGTCAAGTAGTAGAAAAGGAAAGTACTCTAAAAAGGAAAAATTTGAAACAAGTACCTGCTTTACCTTCTGCTTTATCAAAAACTGAAAGCTCAAATGAAATATGCTCAGTTTAAAACAATGAATAAAACAATTTTAGCGACAGAGTATAAAACAAGTACTTTCTCTTCTCTACTAAGAAGGGTCGGGAGGGAGTGCCCTCCTCTTTTGTTCTCTGCCAAGTTCCCCAAATCACTATAGTAAAAGACTCAAAGATTCGGTTCTGTGCTTAGAGCACATTTCTGACAACCTTAAAAGAATCACATCCTCTTCTTCCTCTACTTTCAAAAATACCCTCGAATCACAACACTACTGAAAGTTCTTAAGGTCAAGTCTGTCACTGATACCCAGAAACGATCCTGGTCCCCCAGACACTTTTCACAAGCCACTTTATCATGAAGGAATGACTATTTCCTCCACAAGTCAAGAAGAAATGTCTGTCAATGGCTATTTCAAAATAGTTTTTAAAAGGTAACACTTTTTGATGAGAACCATTCTTGATGACAATTATCTTCCAAATAACAATAGTTTTGGTGTATGGGGGTTGCTTTTGTTTTAGAAAGAGTCATATTTTTTCATAGAAGTTTCTCCAGTCTTGGCATTAGTAACACTTTGGACCAGACAATTCCTTGCTGTGTGTGTGTTGGGGGTGGGGGTGGGGGGGTAAGGGGGGCAGTGTCCTGTGCATTCTAGGATGTCTGGCACCATGCCTGGCCTCTACCCACTAGGTATCAGTAGTACCTTCCCAGGTGTAATGACCAAAAATGTCTGCAGACATTGCTAGAGGGGAGGCAGGGGTGCAGTATCACTCCATGTAAGAAACGCTGACACAACTCAACTCTCCCCTTTAACAGTCAGCTGAGTAAGCCCAGAGCAGCAGCTTATTCAAAGTAAAAGGCAAAACTTCTCCAACTGTTCCCTTTCTTTTACTTAATCCAACAAAAGAACTACGTGTTGTATCAAAATTTTCCAGGATGACTTTCATAAACCAAACTGACCTGTAGTGTCAAGTCTGAATCAATGTCAGTACATTACCTGCCAGCTATAATGAAAATATCTAAAAATCTAAAAGGTTACTGCTACATCTTTGAAGCAAGTACTATCAAAGACTGAACTGCTTTAAAGATCATGTGAAGGGTCACACAGTTTTAGATATACACGATTTTGGTAATGTATTCAAAAGCTAAATATTTTTAACTGTTAAAATGTATACATGATAAAATATATTCTGAAATCGCAAATTAATAACACATCCAAACTTGAGCTGTTTTTTAGTTCCTATTAGAATAAATAAGATTTCAAGTAAAATCTTTTCTTCCTCTACATAATCACTTACCTGGCATTTATCTCCAACTTCATACTGTAAGCCAGCAGCAATGGAATAATCGTGTTTTTGTTGATCTGTAAAGAATATCAGCATAATATCAAGTTGATGTAATCATTTTCAAGGGCCTCAAAGTAAATTTCTGGAAAATACAGATTTTTTTTAACTCACCTTGTTTAGACTTTAGCCAAATTTCATATTCCACATTTCTATAGACTGCTGGACTGAGTGACTTAAGAACCTTTCTAGACAAAGGAAGGCTAGGAGAGTTTCCATTGCTTTTCGGATGCTAAGTAAACAAAGTCAAGAAGCCCAATCAACAAAGAAATGCTTTTAAAATGTGTTTGAGATATGTATAAGAGAAAAACCAAAAGAATAAAGCTTTAAAAAATAGGAAGTCACCAAAAAAATGTCTTACGAGATGATCCTGACTCTATTGAAAATGTACCAGAAAAGAGAAAAAAAATTAAGGCTATAAACTTGTATGCTTTCTTATATTGAAGAGATAGTTAAAAACCATTAAATAAAAATACCTGATCACTTGACAAAGTTTTAAATCCATTCACATCATTAATAGTGGTAGGTTTACTCCTACAAAGGAAGAAATACAGGTATCATTAGGAGTACAAAAATGTTCACACACATTTCACTTACTCTAACCTCACAGAAAAATCTCAGAGTTACAGTCCACAAAGTCAAAACTATATCCCAAGGAGCTCAAACAAACGGAAGTGTGGATATGTATATGTCAGCACATACAGAGTATACATGTGTGTATATATATATGCATATAAGGCAAAGTTTTTATTTTCTTTAAGTTTACCAGTTTATTGCTACCAACCCATCTCCTCCACCCTCCTCATGCATGCATGCTCAGTCATATAACCCCAAGGACTGCAGCCCACCAGACTCCTCTGCCCATGGACTTTTCCAGGCAGGAACACTGGAGTGGGTTGCCATTTCCTTCTCCAGTCAAACATTTTTATCGTTAATTTGTACTGACTTAATCAACAAGAAGAGAGGAACAGAAATAAACTGTGAAATGTGGGATGATAGAGTAACTGAGTTTATAAAAACTTAATGTAAAAACTTCCTTTCAGAAATGTATCGGTAGATATGTGTGTATGTATGTGTGTGCACTCAGCCGTGTTCGACTCTCTGTGATCCCAGGGACTGTAGCTGGCCAGACTACTCTCTGTCCATGGGATTTTCCAGGCAAGAATACAGGGGTGGGTTGCCATTTCCTTCTCCAGAGGATCTTTCAGACCCGGGGATCAAACCTGCATCTCTTGTGTCCCCTGCATTGGCAGGTGGGTTCTTTACCTAATGAGCCACCAGCAAAGCCCATCAATAGATGAGGCTCCATTAAACAAAATACTCCACTACAAGATATACAATCCGGTGAAAGTAGATACAAGCTAAATAAGTTATCAGTCATCATTAATGCTGCTAAGTGCTTTGGGGGGAAAAAGGTAGAAAAACTACAGTGTTGAGGCCTAGCTCAAATAATAAAAAATGGGATAAAGAACGATATGTTTTTGAATAAAGAATTAAAGGTGACGAGAGAGCAAACCATATGGCTGTTTAGTACTGCAAGCAGGTGGGAAGCAAGTGCAAAGACCCTGGGGCAGCCAAGAGGCTGGTGAGGCTGGACAGAGTGATGGCAGGTGACTGGGTGAGAAGGTGAGAAGCTACCTGTAGTCTTCTGTCATATAATTCCTCCTCCTTCATAAACCCATCTCTAGTCTTTAGGTGTCACAACCCTAAATGCAGCAATATTTAAGAGACTCCAACTATCTAGAGTCTGGATTAAAAAAAGCACCCTAATTGCTAATGCTTCCAGATTCATCAATACGAATGTGAAAAGAATCCAGGCACAGAAGTACAGTGACATCCTTGCTTTCTCCTCACTACCATACATGCCTATCTGTCTTGCCATGATTATGGAGCAGTCTCCTCTAAATGAAGCTTTGTCTTCCCTAAGCCAGACATGACACTAGTAAAGGAAACCTTAATAATGCAACAAAAAATTCATCAGAAAGGCTTCCATGCTCCCAGGGCTATAGTAATGCAGTATAAAAATGAAAACTGATCACAACAATGTACACACCATCCCTGGCAAACTTCTACAAGCTTACTAGCCTCTACTCCATACTTCACCTACTTCACCTACCAGCTGCCATCCCAGACCCAGTTTTGCTAAAGCCATCAGCAGCACCAACCACAGGGTATGTGCTCAAGTACCCCCACCTCAACTCATGGTGATAAGTTAAACAAGCGAATCATCATTCTCCCTCCCAACTTCCCGTATGCTCCATAACATGCCTTAATCACACTGGGCACCTGGAGAAAACCATGTAGCACAATTCCCATCTGTGCAAAGCCCCTTAATCAATTCTAGGATTAATTTACAATGGGAGACCCAAATTTTAATCTGACTCATTTCTTTCTTATGTAGAAACAGTGGTCAATCAAACTTTCAATCAGGATCAACCATTTAATTCAAGAAATGCCTGGAATTACAGATACAAGGGGATATATTTTATAAGTCTTTAATAAAGAATTAGATATCCTGAGGCTTTAATTTCATCTTCCTCTAGTTTCACAGTACGTATCATAGGATACTTTCATACTCTCATACAAGAGGAATAATATACTTTTAGCTTCACTGAGGATGAAACCGATTGGTTCTTAGAACATACAAAGTACATTTCTTAGTATCATTGACAAAAATTCATACACATTGGACACTATACCTAGAACTGGGCTGTGCATTGCACATGTACATCTCATTTCATTCTTATAAATTATCTACTTTAAAGAAATACTGACATATCCTCATTTATATCTATGGGACTGAGGCTTTAAGCAACTTGCCCTAAGTTCAGTTAGTTGGCAGGAACCCAGGAATGAAACCAGGTCAGAATGTCCACAGCCCAAGCTCTTAGCCACTACCCTGTATATCTTAAGTGGAAAAGAAAAATAAGTTTCAGACTCTAAGTTAAAAGGTGTTTATTCACACCATGCTGCTGCTACTGCTAAGTCGCTTCAGTCGTGTCCGACTCTGTGCGACCCCACAGATGGCAGCCCACCAGGCTCCGCCGTCCCTGGGATTCTCCAGGCAAGAACACTGGAGTGGGTTGCCATTTTCTTCTCCAATGCCGGAAAGTGAAAGTGAAGTCGCTCAGTAAGTGTCCCACTCTTCGTGACCCCATGGACTACAGCCTACCAGGCTCCTCCGTCCATGGGATTTTCCAGGCAAGAGTACTGGAGTGGGTTGCCATTGCCTTCTCCATATTCACACCATAAACAAACATAAATAAATAACATTACTATCCAGAGCTGTTCACATATACTTATATTCCAACTTGGGATTTGTATTATATAAAAAGAAGGGGAGGCATTATCTAAGAAAGAGAACAATAAAAGAAAGTCAAGGAAATCAAAATGGCCATTTTTCATCACTAGTTATGTAAGCAATTGACAGCCTAACCTGAAAACTTTAGGATATACACACATATGAAGTGAAAGTCGCTCAGTCGTTTCCAACTCTTTGCGACCACGGAAATCTCCAGGCCAGAATACTGGAGTGGGTAGCCTTTCCCTTCTCCAGGGATCAAACCCAGGTCTCCCACATTGCAGGTGGATTCTTTTTCAACTGAGCTATGAGGGAAGCCCCCCGCGCCCTCCACACACACACACACACACACACACAGATAGAACCAAATCTATTTCAGAGATATATGCATGATTACACAGAAATAGAAATAGATGCTTAACAAAAACAAACAAAAAATCAAATTCCGAAAGAAACAGTCCCATAATAGAAATGAAGTAATAGCAGTGGCAGGAAAAAAGAAACTTCTGCTGCACATTGCTGTACTTTAGAAATACCATAATACCTCAGTAAGTGAGGCAACGCCATACAAAAACGTTTACGGAACTGTTTCCTTGTACGGCGCTACAGAGGTACTTCAGGACAAAGCCACTCTTACCTGCAACTGTCATCCTCTGAATCTGATACTTCACTGCTGTCTTCATCCGCTATTTCAGAGCTATCTAGGCCCATCAAGATTTTACTGACGTCAGTTTTAAATACCTTCTCATACAGCAATTCATAAAGCAGAGCTGAAGTTAACAAGAAAGAGATGTTACGCAGCATTAATTTTCCATTCTAACATAAAACTGAGACGCCCAGGCTTCTAAAACCTTAACTAAATACCTTCTAACACCTTATGACCAATAACACAATTCAATCAGAAAATTACCTAGAGACCAACTAGACTCCTGTCTTTGCAGTTAGTTAGTTCAAAATTATCACTGCCTGTTGTCTGGATGATACTGAGGCAGATACAAGATGGTGAGAAAGGGGGGTCTCTTGGGGACTCGTTTGAGGGGTAGACACCACTGTGATGGATTCTTAGTGCACTTGTTTTGGTAAGGTTTGCTGTAATTAAAGCAAATGAGAGTCCTGAACTCCATGCAGAGGTTTTGGGCATTTGGTAATATATTTCTGTTTTCTGGGGTGTGGGTTTGTTTTTGTTTTCCTCTTTTTGTAAAGCAGAAACATTGTCTCAATATGCTTCAGTGGTTGCTGAGAATACATTTTACAATGGTTTCTTTTTAGTCCATTATGAAAAGGTATCTACTTTCTAGCAAACTTAGTGTTCCTTAAGTTTTCCATCTGAGCCTCTTCAGGTTGGGCAGGTTGTGAGGTCTCTCTGGTTCTCAGTTTCTTCATGTGAACAGCTGGAATGAGAGCACTTCACTGCGCTAGGATTAAATATGAGAGCAGTATGCCGAGGCCTAGCACAGTGTGTACAACCACAGTTAAGTCACCGCTCACTGTGCCTGTTGAATTTCATCACCCTTGGCTCACAGCTGTGATACCTTTTTGTATTATTGTTAGCTTTAAATACGTCAATACATTAAATACAAGTAATATAAAATTGTAAATTGATCTGTTTTGAGATCCTGGGCTATGTTCTCTGCCTCTCCCAGTCAATCAAAAGCTGGACATTCCAGCTTTGAAAAGGTAGGCGTCATGTGCTGTCTTTACTGGTCCTCCTTAGCTAAAGAACAGGGAGAAGAGGCTGCCACATGCCCGGCTCAGTGCTTCGTGTGGGTCATGTGCACTTTGTCAGAACAGATGATAAAGGAAATAGAGAAGGGAGGGAGGCGCTGCCACAGCGGTAATTCTCAACTGTGAGAGGTGGAGGGGCTTTTATCCTCCAGGAAACACCTGGCAAAGTCTGGAGACATCTGTGGTTGTCACATGGGAGAGAGAGCGCTCTACTGGCATGTCAGAAGGCCAGTCCCTTAGCTGTGTCCAACTCGAAGGCTTCGCGGACTCCCCTTCCACAGAATTCTCCAGGCAGGACTACTGAGTGCGTTGCCATTCCCGTCTCTAGGGGATCTTCCTGACCCAGGGACCAAACTCAGGTCTCTGGCATTGCAGGCAGATTCTTTACCATCTGAGCCACCAGGGAAGCCCCACTATTGGCTTAATAGATGCTAAACATTCTACAATGCACACAACAACCCCGAAAACAAAAAATCACGTGCCCTATATTTTAATAGTAAAAGGTCAAGAAACCCTGGTCAAGTGACAAATACAATCAAATACTGATTTCCTGAATCACTGCGATTTTCAAGCTATGCACTAAAAGCTTTAAAAACATACAAATCTTTATTAATGATATTCATTACCACAGGAAAATAAAACTTTCACATTTACAAGCCAAACTCTAATCTATTAGCACCTTTCTCCTATTGAAACAAGTTTTTACTAGAGCATTAAGATTTTTGGTAACCTATTTTTACAAAACAAAACAGTGTATCTGCCCTGAGTTATTTGTTAAGACAATAAAGCTTAGGAAGAAAATTCCTGTACCAAGGCAAGGCCGATACTTACACTGGCACATAGCCGAGCTCTCTTGGTACTTTATGGGGTAGACAATGTCATAATGGTTTCCATTGGAAAAGCACAGCAATACCTGAAAGGGAAAACAGAATGCACCTTTCAGCCCTTCACACACAACACTTACACAGCTACTCACATCTCTAATATCTCTGAGTTACTAGTAAACAAATTTCCAGGTAGAATGTTTTAGAAGAAACCTAAAGCTGTAATGTGGTCGTGCTACATCCATATGTTGAAATGTTACAAAGCCAAGGAATCAGACATTCCTAATGACTTGGGGAAACGCTTACTGCATTACAAAAATCACACACAATCTGTAAGAACAAATAACTTCAACTATTGCAAGACAAGGGTTAGAAGACTGTAAGAAAATATTCTAAAACTTTAATGATGCTTACCTCTAAGGAGCAGAATCAAAAGTACATTTTTTTCTGCTTTACAGCTTTATGTATCTTCTAAATCATTGATCACTTATGCAAAGAGCAACGCACATTGACTTTGCTTAGACTACGTCATGTTCTAAAAATTACACTGTAAAGGCCAGATCCAGAGCCAGGCACCTTGGACACCCACGAGTCCTTGCAAAGGCATATTTACCTCGGCTCCCTTCCCCTGCCACCGCAAACGTGGGAACGAGACACTTCAACTTGGGCTGGATAACCCAATGCAGATCATGAAAACAAAATTCTCTGGTAATGAAGCATGGTGTCCCCCCCACCCCTTTCTAGGCTTTACGTCATTTTTCAAAAACTACCTCTGTAATGGGAAATATATCATAGTTAAGTGTTTCTGGATGCAACAGTAGAACCCATTTTCACAAGTTATTTCTCTATCTAATGTATATATTGATGTAAAACAGTAATAGTCTAGTTAATCACATACACTGGCATCTCAAAATTATTTTTCTCTAATAAAATGTCACGATAGAGTTCAACATTTGTGTGGAAAAACAAATACAAAATAACAAAACTTGTGAATGATTAATAAGAACTTAAAAAAAAAAAGTCACTTAAAAATTATAGCTCAGGTAGTCAAGATGGCAAGTGAGTAGTTCCTTTACTTAAATCCTTTAGAAAAACTTAGAACAATTCTTACCTTTTCAGGAAAATTATTTTCAGTTACTTGTGAAGGAGAAACATTTGGTTTCTGGTAAATTATAAAATCTTTCCTGAAAATAACATTTAGAAATTATTTCTGATGAAATAACACTTAATAAACTGAGATTCAGTCATTCATTCATTCACTCACTCCAGAGTCAAGTGCACCAAGCAACATTCTAGGCACCAGAGAAAGAGCAGTAAACAAAAGGCAGTAATGGGTAACCAAGCTGCAACATACTTAAGCAAAAAGTATCCTTTTAAACAAGTAAAATTTTAAATATAATTTTATATATAACTTCAGATATAACTCTAAAAGTAGACCTCAAAACCATAGAAAGCGTGGAGATGAAACTTATAAAGACATTTTGAAAAGAAAAAATACAGCATTCACCTGATCCGCTAACAGACAAAAAGCTGTAAAACTGACAATATGGTGCTTTGCCTTTGCCATTCAATTTGCTTTGCCATTCAATGCTCCCAGCCTTGACAAAGTAGGAAATCATTTCTCTAGAAGGTTTGTAAGTGATTCTGCTATTTGACAACGCCATTACAATGGAACATGTTAATTTCCCTCTGGCTTTATTTTTGTTTACCTATGTGATTACAGGGCTTACCTGTACATAAGAGAAAGGGCACTTATTTCCACTTGTCCAACCCATTCCTGTATTGAAGAAAAAACGTTGGCCCATAAGTGTCTACTTTTTATAGCACCTTAATACACATCTTTATATGATACACCTAATTAGCTAGAGGAGCTCATTAATATTTTTTTTAATTTATTTAATTTCAGGATAATTGCTTTACAGTATTGTGTTGCTTTCTGCTGTGTGTCAACATGACTCAATCACAGGTGTATTTATGTCCCCTCCCTCTTGAAACTCCCTTCCACCTCACACCCCAGCCCACCCTTCTAAGTTGTCACAGAGCACCAGTTTGGACTCCCTGCATCACACAGCAAATTCCCACTGGCCATCTATTTTACATACAGTAATAAATATATGCTTCCACTCTGCTCTCTCAATTCTTCCCACCTTCTCCTTTCCCCACTGTGTCCACCAATCTTTCGTCTATGTCTGCATTTCCACTGCTGCCCTGCAAATAGGTTCATCAGTACCATTTTTCTAGATTGCATATATATGTGTTAATATATGGTGTTTGTTTCTCTCTAACTTACTTGGCTCTAGGTTCATCCTGGAACTGACTCAAATGCATTCTCTTTAATGGCCCGAAGAGCTCATTATTAGTAGTACTGAGAATACTATAAAAATATTTTTATAAAACAGGCTACAATATACACTAAAAAGCAGCCCAAGTCTTGGTAACAAATATCCTTAGTAACAGGGCTGGAGTAAGAATTTCTATTAATGTGGCAGGATGACAAAGTAGTGTCTCTAAGTTGAGAACCTGCAGAAGGCAAAGACTGCAGCTGAGCACTCAAGACAGAGCCCAGCACAGAGTGTGTGCCCAGGAGACAGGACACTGCCCAGAAGCAGAGCTCAAGGGTCAGAAAGGGTGAAAAAGGGCAGGTCGGCTCTCTCCAGAATAATCGAAGGCACAAAGAAAGCAGTGTGCCAGGAATCATTTTAACGTGTGGCAGGAGTTTTAGTACTAAAGGAGTCACTTTAAGTCCTTAAGCTTTTCAGAAGGAAATAGCCAGTATATATCAAAAAGTTAAATACTCTTTAATTTAACCTAGCAATTCAACTTCTATAAAACTATCCTAAAGAAATATTTCATATGTCCACAAAAATGTATATAAACAAGGATGGCCACTACAGTTATCTGCAATAATTTAAAAAAAAAATTTTAAAGATAGCCCCAAGATTTCACTGATAGATACGGAATAATTAAATAATTTGTCATTCACCCAAACTATGTATGGAAATATCATGCAATCACCAAAAAGAATGAGCTATATTCCTATGAAATGACCTCAAAAGATCACTCCAGACTATTAAGTGGAAAAAGTAAGTCAGTAAAATAATCCTATTGTGCACAACTAAATATATATAGACACATACACATAGAAAGAGAACTAGAGACAGTGGAGATAGGAATTTAAAGATGACAGGAAAAGTAAGGATTTTCACTCTTCATTCTGTAATAAATCTTTGACCATGAGAACGTATTCCTAAACCACCTGTGAAATTAGTAAAGACTTAATACCAAGAGTTACTAAAAATAAGAACTATAGTAAGTGAACACTGCCACTTTCACCTTCAAAGAAGAGAGATTTGAGATAAGAAAAGGATTTCGGATGATGGTTTGAAATCCTCTCAGAAGAGGATCATCTTTCCCCACAGACTTTGCACTTCAATAAATCTTTAAAGTTGGCTCTGTTTTTCAAAATGAAATAGGTGCCATACATTAAAACAGATTTATTAAAATAGCCTCTGCCTAACAATCACAGCCTCTCATCAACTCCACAAGCAATACCTTCTGGTACAGAGGAGATCCTTCCCTGAAACCGCCTGCTGAGATCATAAACCCAAGCTGTTCCGTTTTGTGCGGAATGTATTGCATCACTTCAGGTGTCAACACGACACTACATTTCAAATAAGGCACAGTTTTGTAAGTACTTAATCTTCAGAACAAATTCTGTTGTAGTCTGGTTAAGTAGACAATGGCCATTATAGCTTGCCTTCTCTAACAATTTTGATTTTTTTTTAAATTTATGTTCTATCACTGTCTTCTACCTGAACGCTATAATTTCACTTACACAACACACTATGGTTAGTCTACTTTGTCATTGTGGGTAAGAGCTCAGCATTTCTACAAAACCTATTTTTAATGTTGTACAGAACCATACTGTATCAAAAACACTAATTAAATGTTCTTAGATAGTCATCAAAAGCAAACTTTTGTTCCTCAAAAGACACTATTAAGAACACTAAAGACAAGATACAAATAGGAAGAAAGTCCTGGAAAATATATATCCAATACAGAATTTATTATACTCCATATAAAATACTCTTATAATTCAACAAAAACAAAATAATAAAGGACAGAATCTATGAGCAAGACATTTCACCAACAAAGACATGCGGATGGCAAATAAGCACGTGAGGTTTCTTCTCATTACTAGAGAAACGCGAGTGAAGACCACGAGGTCCCACCACACAGCCACTAACTGTGCAGCCACAGACACAGTCTTAAAAGGCTGACGATAACCGAGTGTTGATGAAGATGCAGAGCAGCTGGAGTTCTCCCTTATTGCTAATGACAAAGCAAAGCGGCACAGCCACTTTGGAAAACAGATTAGCAATTTCTCATTAAGTTAAACATGCATTTACCATATGACCCAGGGATTCCACTCTCAATAATATTAACAATATTAATTAAGAGAAAAGAAAACATACGTCCATAGAAAGACTTGCAACCAAATAGTCTTAGCAGCTTTAATAACAGCAGCAAACTGGGAAGAAATCATGTATCCATCAACTTGTAAATTGCTAAAACAAGCTGCAGTACATCCATCCAATGAATGGCCACTCAGCAATAAAAATGAACTATCACACAAAGTACATCACAGATGAATCTCAAAATGCTTCCATTACGCCAAGTCAAAGAAGCCAGACACGTAAGACTACAAACTATACCATTCTATTTGTTCGAGTCTCGAAAAGGCAAAACTCTGCACATGGGTGGGTGTAAGGGGTCTCTACTCCAAAAGGTATGAGAGACTTCTGGAGCGGTGGAAACGCCCTGTGTCGTGTCTGTGGTGGGGATTACACAGCTGTATGCATCTGTCAGATTTCACCAAATCATAAACTTAAAACACCTATTACATGTCCATTTTACCTCTGTAAAGCTGACAAAAATATATTCTTTTTGAGGCATTTTTCAAAATGCTCCATTGATACTTTTAAGAAAAAAGGAGGAAGTTCTCTTTCTCTGAGAACTGGGTGAGGCAATGGAGCTTATCAGTTGACTACGTTTCTCTTCTCCTTTCATACATTCCATGTATCGGGGAGAAAGAGAAACGGACAGAAATATTTATCACTCATAAGAACAAACACTTGTTCTCTTTGGAAGATACCTGCAACATCTGGAGAAGGCCTGCCCAGCGTGGGGAGGGGAGTGTCCTGGGAGTGACACACCTGGCCGACCAGCACCCTGGGAAGGAGACAGCTGTTCCCAGGCGTTCACGGCAGCACCTGCTGCCCCTCCCCTGCAGGCCCCCGAATCAGTCTCCAGTCCCCTTCCACCGCCTCACTCCCCTGCCTGTCCCCTTCTCTCTGGGATGTCTCTTCTACCCTTTCTCAGCCCAAGAGCCAGAACTGCTCACAAAGATCACCATAAAATGATACTGTGGGCTTTTTTCTGACTAAAAATAAATGGTCTTTGTCGTTCCCTTTATGTTCTACAAAGGAAATAAAAATCACCAGGAATAGCCGGCGAGAACTGTTAACATTCTGGTGTTTAATCTTTTCTATCTGTGACACAGGCTTCCCAGGTGGCAGAGTGGTCAAGAATCCACCTGCCAATGCAGGAGACTCAGGTTCAATCCCTGGATCAAGAAGATCCCCTGGAGAGGAGAATGGCACCCCACTCCAGTGTTCCTGACTGGGAAATCCCACGGACAGAGGAGACTCGCGGGCTGACAGTCCACAGGGTCACACAAAGCCAGATGATGACTGAAGTGACGAACAGCAGCAACTGCGGCATCATGCCTACACTTCTCAGGACACCCTTCCTACTGCAGGGACATGCCTGAGAACAGCATCATGCCTACACTTCTCAGGACACCTTTCCTACTGCAGGGACACACCTGAGAACAGCATCATGCCTACACTTCTCAGGACACCCTTCCCTACTGCAGGGACACGCCTGAGAACACCATCATGCCTACACTTCTCAGGACACCCCTCCCTACTGCAGGGACACGCCTGAGAACAGCATCATGCCTCCACTTCTCAGGACACCCTTCCCTACTGCAGGGACACGCCTGAGAACAGCATCATGCCTACACTTCTCAGGACACCCTTCCCTACTGCAGGGACACGCCTGAGAACACCATCATGCCTACACTTCTCAGGACACCCTTCCCTACTGCAGGGACACGCCTGAGAACACCATCATGCCTCCACTTCTCAGGACACCCTTCCCTACTGCAGGGACACGCCTGAGAACACCATCATGCCTACACTTCTCAGGACACCCTTCCCTACTGCAGGGACACGCCTGAGAACACCATCATGCCTACACTTCTCAGGACACCCTTCCCTACTGCAGGGACACGCCTGAGAACAGCATCCAAAGCCCAGTGACTTCTGCATCCCCAGGGCCTGGGTCTTCCTAGCCCACAACAAGCACTCAGATTAGAGTCGGGGAATGGAAGAGACCCCACACAATGATCAAACACCTTACCCCTGTTAGTATACCCTTTCCTCCCTATTTGACTCCTCTTGGCCTCTTCTTTGTTGTCATTTTAAATCTAACAGTGATTATCTCTGGGGATGAGGGAACATTCTACATGGCCTTCCGTTAACATTTGGATTTTTACACAAAGAGCATTAGTTTTCTCAGCAGGAGAGGAGAAAATAGCAAACAGAAAACTTCTCTTGATTTCCAAGTGCCTGAGAAAGTGCTGGCCGGGGGGGTCGGTGGGGGGCGCTGTCCTTCAACCCTCAACAGCCTCTTCCTACGTCTCACGCGACCACGTTAAGGGGAATGGACGCAACCTGTCTTGTCAGCTGCCTAATAAGGAAGCAGTCAAACACCGCCCTGTCCACCAAGCCCGATCCACACACCAGCACCACACTCTGGAAATCCTCGGCAGCGTCATTTCAGGTCTGTTATACTACATTTGCGGCCGTCACGCAGATCAAGAAAGCATGACTGTGCCGACTGAGGCAACGCTCACGACACGGTGCACAGCACCCGCTGTCTTCCAATTACACGGGCACCTAAAGCAGGAACTCCTCCATACACTGGAATACCAATCTCACACTGTAATGAATTTGGAATACATTATTTAATATATTAAAAAAAACCAGAAATATATTACAAGATTACTACATACCTGTGGATTTTCCAAACGTTTTAAATACTCTTCAAATGACCCTTCTATAAACTGCAAAAAGGGAAAAAGGCCTATTAGAAAGCCACCAAAAGTTAATTTCTTCACTGTGAATTACTGAATTTTTACAAAAACCTTGGTTACAACAGTAATAGTAATATATATATATACACACACACAAACACACAGAAAAAATCTAAATATGAAAATATGTACAAAATATTAAGAAAACATCATAAAGATACAGCAGAATTTAAAGGAGGAAACACTGCCGGGAACCACTTCCTGGACAGGGTCTGGAGGGTGGGCGGCACCCTGGGAGGCGGCGGCAGTGGGGAGGAATCGCCTGCACAGCAAGAGCGGCCGCGTTATGGGGTGAGCGCTCCTGCCTGTGCCAGAGCAGAGGCAGGCCCCTCAGACGGAGGGAGGGGGCGGTGCAAGGTCACGCAGGTGACACCAACAGAGAACTTACATGGTCACAGCAGCACTCAAAGACTAACTGGGCAATGGCCAATGCTTAGAAGAGAGCTGAAGACAGATGCAGGAGCTAAGAAATATCAGTTTCCTAACAGATGTCAATAGTCATTGTCTCTTAGATCAATTATACTAAAAACAAAGACAAGAACTAATAATGCTAAAGATATTTTGAAGAATCAACAATACTTTTCTAATCCAGCTTGTCTCATTGTTATTTTAACAAAAACACACAAAAAAATCTGATTTGATTCGAGCTATATGATTACATTTTTTGCTTTTCTCATAGCAGTTGCACTAATTTAATTGAGAAAGCTCTAAAAGACATTCATCTGAAACACCAGTTTCAGTTTTATTTCAATTAAAGTCTTGGTTAATTTAGCAAAGTGATATACTTAAAAACATTAAAATATACTGCTTGGTCTATAAAAATCTTTTAAATGCCCTTTTTTTAAGACAGATTAATTCTTTTATAGATGATATACTCTAATTTCCAAAAGTATCCTAAGTTTAAATACATACTTGCACTAAAACAGCCACATATTTGAAATATTCCACCAATCAGAGGCTAGTTCTCTATTAATTTATTATTTATAGAATTTAAAAAAATAAAACAACCCCACAGAACCATTCAAAGCTGCAAGAGACTTAAGTAAGCTGTGGTCTGACATAAGCCTGCATCCAACTGATTCTTCTTAATAATCAGAAAGTACTTACCTAGGCCCTGACTAAACATTTTCAACAAAAAGGCACACCCCTCTACCCTAGACAGTCTTTTCCACTTCTGGTCCATAGAAACCGGTACAGGCATTCATTGTAAAGAAAGTGAAACTTTCCCCCTCAGAACTTTCACCCTCTGATCATACCGCCTAAGACTGTAAGAGCTGAATAAATATATGCAAAGCACTTAATGCCTGCTGACACAAATGCTGGCCATTTCCACTACTGTCAACAGAGCTTTACCTTCTGGAACCAATGTTAACTAATTCACTTGTAGTTTCTTCAAATAGTTAAAGGCCACCTCTCTACCCTATTCCTCTCCACCATAATACTGTCTTATCTAGCCTCCACATTACCAGCTCTTTAAAATAAGACAAGTTTTCAAATCTTCTGATCAAGCAGGTAACTAACTCTCCTTCCTGGAATATATTACCGTTCATCTTAAAACATGGCATCCAGAAAAATGCCACCAGTAATAAAATTTTGCTTACAAATAGGAATTCCAACCCAAGAGCACCTTTAAACACTATTTATCTATTAAGTCTTAGAATTGAGTTATGTGCCAAGTGTCAATGTTCTTTTGGCAGTCAACGGGGAGAAAATACCACTAAAGATTGTCAGATGATAATTCTATGTCATAAAATCAATAACCAGTAAATCTTACAAGGCTTTCAATGTAAAGTGAAAATAGGTCACCGTGGCATCTATTTCACAGCCTACTATATACTGCTAAGAAAATTACAGTCAGTTGATAAGATATTCTGTTAAGTACTAATTAACCTACTACATTCTATTAACTACTAATCATTATTTATATAATTACAATGTTCTGATATGTGGTTCATAATGATGAACCCTGTAAATTAAAAATCTATAAATACCTCCTGATAAAATCAGAGGCTCAACATTAGCTATGCTCAGTATATTTCTTATACTCCAAGGTATGCAATTTTTTACAGTTCACAGGGGGTCACCAATCACGGAAACCTGTTAGCCTCCCTGATCGTGTCAGACAAGGCTCACTAGTAATATGCTCAGGTCCCACCCAAGTCACCCTTCCAGCCTCCACAGCTCTGTGATCCATCTGTCACAGAAACTTTCTAAATGTCTGAATAAATGAACACCACAAGATGGCCTTTAAAAAAAAAAAAATCACAGCTGACTATGGATTTGAATTTGAATTCAAAAAAGCAGTTCGTTTTTATAAGGTTTATCTTCATAACCTACAATCAGATCCAACCTGTGAAATTCCCACTAGACCACTCGAACAGCTATCATGTACCTATAAGTCAAGGCACCATTACACGTTTAAAATTATAAATCACCTCTTCAAATTTCTCCCGGTTCTCCCGAAGGTAATGAATGCAGGCCATCCTGACTTCAACGTGGCGAGACTGGGAGTGCAGCACCTGTGGAAGAAAGAGCAGCACATTCTCAATCCCTCCGTGAGAAGACGCTATGAAGCTATGACCCAGCACCTTCCTTCACACCCAATGCGACCTCACCACCAACATGTCAGTCTCCATTTCCCTTTCCGTCATTTCTAACTGCATTCACTCTCACCTCTTCCGCTAACCTGAGAGCTGACATACCACATACCAACTACAGTACTTCTTAAGCCAGAGGTCACTCGATGGAGAGCTTATTACCATTTCTCCTTTAGGTCACTGAGACCATGCCTTTGGGGAAATTTTTGTAAACTTACACTTTCCTCTCCTGGCCACCCCTCTACTATTACTTTGCTCGTCACAAAGCAGAGCTGACAGAATCCCCGCTACGCAGTGCTCCGCTTCATCCTCGGCTTGTTGGAAAAGAGAATGAAGAGGTGACATCAACAAAAAAATAAGTCTTTGAGGCTTTCTGCCTGTAATAGGGAAATTGCTTTTTCCCAGTAACTTTGAATTACTTGCCTTATGTATAAATGTAAGTCCACCATGGTTTGAGAAAAATTAAGGCACTCATTCTTAAATCCTCAGCTGTCAGGCTTACACGATTCTGGAAAGAACATCCAGGGAGCAGCACAGAGGATGCAATCGTGTCTCTGTGTGTTATCAATGGCTTATAAACGCACTCTTCTGCCCCAAATCTTAAAGCACCAACGGAAATAAGCCATACTACGAAGATGAGCCACACCCTCTCACTTTGCAGCCTCTGTTGTCTTCTGTTAAACAACTAGTTCAACCAAAGAATAACTTACTGGCATTTTGCCTCTTAATAAAAGTCTAAAGCTTTGGTTTGAAACCCTTTAACTCTTTGCGACCCCATGGACTGTAGCCTACCAGGCTCCTCTGTCCATGGGACTTTCCAGGCAATAGTCCTGGAGTAGACTGCCATTTCCTTCTCCAGGGGATCTTCCCAACCCAGGGATCGAACCCGGGTCTCCTGCATTGTAGACAGACACTTTACCATCTGAGCCACCAGGGAAGTATTTGGCCAGTCTCTAATACTTTTCCATGCTAAAAAAAAAGGAGATTAAGATTGTTTTCTACTACTAGGTGTCCCAAACTAAGGTGTTCCTGCTACCCTACAAGGTCAAAGTAGGAGGGAAAAAAACAGACATTTAAAATAACATCTCAAAACTACTATCCAGGGTTCTTGAGAATTTCTATCACTATAAAGTAGCTTTAAGAGTTACAGTTTCAACTGAGTGAGTCTCCCTTATGTTCACGGTGAGCAGAGAATTCAGAAAAAGGGAAGCTCCGGTTGCACCTGTTACAGGTCTCTCTGGATAACAGCCAAGGCTCATTTATATCCACGGAACCAAGAGGCGCAACTGCCTGGAGAGCTAGCAGGTCCCTTTACATTCAATTCAGATACTCTGACGATGCACTGAGGTTAGTGATGCATTGGTTTTCAGCATACTAGCAGGCTTTCAGCTTAACAAGTATGCGAACACTGATGTCTTTAGGAACTACAAAAAAGCATCCGTCCTTATATACTCTAAGCCTCCAGTACTGGAAGGACTATCCATCCAAATGCAAAAACCACCACCACACAATTTTTTTGCCCATTCGACAAATGACATTTAGTAACATTTCCTTCACAGAAGCTATGCTAGATGCTATTATTAATAAACATATTAGTCTGAGTAAACCAGTGTCATCTGATAGGGCATTTCTGCCATTAGCAGAGTGAAGCTAGTCTTATAGCCATTTACCTAGCAACAGGTGGCAGACATAAGTGAATAAAGCTTATGATTTTACATCAAACACAATGACAGGCATGTTTTTTCTCCTTTAACAAACATTTCATTAGCACATGAAATCTGAACCCGTTACTCAGAAGCAAAATTCTCAGTGCAAGGTGCCCAGGGTGCTGGGGCTTTATAGAGCAAAGGAATGTCAAGAGAAAGGAGGCTAAATCACAACTGTTGAAAAGCAAGTTCAAGGGCACTCAGGAAGAATTCAAATGGTATGACAAATATCTTTGGAAATTATTATATACATGAAAATAACCTAGAAATAGGAGGCTTTCCAATCTTAGGGCAGACAGAGATAATAAACACAGAGAAAGGCTGACACACTCTGCTTCACCAAGCCCTCTAAGAGGGCCCTATTTTTAGCTCCAGGGCCACTGAGCTGATTCAGGTCAGGCCTCCTGCAGGCCCTAGGCCAGAAGCGTAAAAAGGGAAGGGGTTATTTAAATCAGGTAATTTGGAGGGGAAGACTCTGGCTAAATCAAGTCTTTCCCCCTACATTTCTCCCGCCAAAGGCTGCCATTTAGATCACTTACTGCGACTCCCTGGTAGAAATGGTAGTTATTCTAATATTACTGGAGAAATTGTTGGCAAAAAGTAAATCCTTTGTGCACACCGTTAAAGAGTAGCCTGAGGATGCCGTTACTTCCCTCCACACCACCAACACACACGCCACCTTTGGCCATGAAGGCTATACCTGTGGTCCATGCCTACGGAAGAACCGAGTTTGCCCCAAGAGTCACTGTGGCAAACTTTCTATAAGCTCAGTATACTAAAAGTCAGCCTCCCATAAGTGGAAGGGACATTCCCTCATGCCTAATTTAAATCCCATCACAGTGAGATGTAATAAAATGCATTAACTACTGTTAGCAATGAGCTCTTAGTGTAACCAGCTAGCTATTATTGTTCATTTCTACTTAAAAAGAGAGTCTATACAATCAAGTTTGCCAATTATCTATGGTATGTAGTTCTAAAACCAGCCACACCTTTCTGCTTCAATATAAACTATGATGTGGATAATCCAACTCCAAACAAGCACCATACTTCTCGTATTTCTATTTGCTTCCACCTCTTTCCTTACCAAACTCTTGCTAGAGCCAATAATATGTTTCAATAGGGATTGAATTCACTTCCACATCTTCCCTCTGCTTCTGGAGGTGATGAGGAGACTCAGGAGGCTGAGGCGGACGAAGCAGGACAGATGGTGATCCGGAAAACTCACGAATGGGATAGACTGTTTACCTACTAATAGTAAAGACTGGGATCTGTTTGTATGAACATCTCCCAAAGCAACATTAGAACATCTTTAAAAATTCTAAAAATAAGAGAAATCGATTGAACTGGAAAAGACACAGCTCAGTTTGGGGAGCTTTGCGAAGAATGTTTGAATGACAATGCCAGCCACAAAATGCAAAGGTTTGGACCAGCTACACCAATTTCTTGTTTCCAAAAAAAAAAAAAAGATCTTATGCTGCTGATGTGAAAAACTAGGACCTTTGGAAAATAAGTGGCTGGTCTTTGGACTTTGAAAAAAACAAGAATAGACTGGTCTATAGATGTTTAGGAAAACATTTACTCACAATAAGAAATTTCAAAAGCTATTTAGCATTAAAAAAGGTGAGAGAAAGACAAACAGAAAAACTCCAAAGGCAGGCAGGAGAGGGAAGGAGTAGATCTTAGGCCAAAGGGAAGCAGACTGGGAACGGTAGGAAATACCCATCAGGACAGTAATGTGAAACGTATGTCCAACTAATTCAACAGCTATTTTTCAATACAGGATGGATCTGGGTGGCTGCACACCTACCGACTACAGTGTTACATAATAGGGAATAAGCTCTCTTACCAAAAAAAATAAATCAGAAACATCCTCCCAAGAACTGTATTACAAAGTGCTTTTAATCAGTAAGGGGGAAGAATTCGGCCAAGGACCTAAAGGACCCCAGATACAGTCTTCCTTCCCACTACCAACTTTAAAACACTTTTTCTAAGTCAATTTTTTTTTTTAGCTCACCTACAGTGCCTTGCAGGACATTAAAATAAGGTGAAATCTACTCAAAGACAATTCTGTGCAAACATTCTACATTTTCTAAAGTCTGGTTTTCCCAAACTGCACATTTCCCCCACTCCTGACTCAGGCGGACATCCGCGGGCTTGGCTTCCCCACGCTCCAAAGTCCAGTAACAGGGGGGAAAAAAAAGTCATGATCCCACGAGTCGAGTCTGGTGCACCACCTCCTCTAGTAAACATTCTGCGTACTGGTGTGAACGCTGTGCTTGTAAAGCCAAAAGGGGAGGCGAAAAACAGCATTTCGCCAAGTTCCCACCCCTCCAGCAAGGGTGCAGACTCTCCGGCAGGCCTCACGGGCTAGCTTCAACTCATTACCTCTTCGCCAGGAGGGACGACACCCAGATCATTTACAGGTTTTTAAGTTTCGATTCGGAGCTCCCAGTCCCAGGGCAGCGTCCGGTTCCGGGGCGACAATGGGCCGCTGTGACGCCTGCGGGGCCACGCGCAGCCCGGGTTGGGGGGGAAGAGGGACAGCCCGCCCGCCGCTTCCCACCCGGGCCCCCGCCCCGTTACCTGCTCCGCCACGGCTCGGAACAAGCACGACCCATCCTTGGCGACCAGTTTCCGATACAAGCCCAAGGTCCGCAGATAGGCGTCCATGGGCGTCGCGTCCTCGCGGGGCGCCGCGCCGCCCCGGTCGCCGCCGTCGGGGGCGCCGACGGCCGCCTCCATGTTGCCGGTCGCGCAGCAGGCCCGGCGCGGCGCGGGCTAGCCCCACATGGCCGCGCCGCCGGCTCCTGGACGCCCCGGCCGGGGGCGGGCAGCGGCTGGGGCTCGGGCTCGGGCTCGGGCTCGGGCTCGCGCTGGGCGGGCGGCGGCAGGCGGCGGCGGCCCGAGGCGGCGGTCCGCGCGCATAGGGAGCCCTGCCTAGTGCATGGCCGGGCGCACGCGGCCGCCTCCCGCGGGGCCACGCGCCCGGGGGAAACGAGGCGGGGAATTCACCAAAACCCGCAAGCGAGCAGTCACTTGACGCGGGCCTCGCCGCCCGGCTCAGCCACTGGGGCCCCGGGGTCCCGCCCCCCCCACACACACAAGTTTCCTCGCCAGACCCGGCGGAAGCGAGGAAACCCCCGCAACCCGAGCGCGCCGGCCGAGACTCTTGGTGAAAGCGAGGCCTGCGGGCCCCACACCGGGAGCCGAAGAAGCCGAGAGAGAAAGGCGCGGCCTGATCGTCTCCCCACCTCGCAGGAGGGCGCCGGAGGGGCGGGGAGTGGGCGGGGGCGCCCGGCGGGAGGGCAGCACCCTCGCAGCCCAGAATGTGTTTTCGCTTTCGGCCCCGACCGCGGAGAGGACGGCGGGAGGTGTAGTTTGGGCAGCGGCAGGAAGTCGGCCTGCGGCGGGCGGGGACGCGCGGCCGGCCTACCCGGTGAGGGGAGGCGCCCGGGAGGCGCGCGGACTACAAGTCCCTACAGCACGGTCGCCGCCGCCGCCACCCGGAGCGGGCTTCACGCTTCCCGGGCACCGCGCGTCCTCCAGCAGGCCGAGGGTCTCCGCCTGCAGATGCGCGGAGACCTGCGCGCGCCGCCCCGCCCGGCCGCCCGCCCTCTGCGCCGCGGGCCTGCGGGATGTGCGCGCACCCTGCGTGCGTGGAGTTGCCAGGGACACGGAGGCCGCTGGGTCGGCCCTTTGTGTATTTCCAAACAGAGGGCGCACCTGTCTGCTCCCCTCCCCCACCCCCGCCCGCCCCGGCCTCTTCCCCTGACGTTTCCATGGAGGTGGCTTTAACGGCTTAAGCAGAAAATAGACCTAATTGGCGAAGGCTCCTGGAACTCGCATCGTGCGGGGCGATACAGGCTGTCCATAAATCAGCCGTGGACTGCTGATTCCTATTCGAGACTAGAAGTACAGCTCTGGCGGTATATAGCAAGATGATGTCTTTGCCACAGACATTTTGGTTCACCCTGCCACTACAGCTGCCCACCCCAGCACAAAGGGGTGTCGCTAGTCGGAAAAACTTAAGATTTTTTTCCCCCCTTTTTAAAAACCATCTTGTAATTGTTTGATAGCGTGCTGGACGTGCCCTGGGTTCCAGCGGTGTTTGCTGGAGGATTCCTGTTCAACTTCCCACCCTGCGAAGTTGAATGACAGTGTATGCCTTTAGAACCTAGAATTTATCCAGCTTGTTTTTGTGACACCAGAATTTTATTTTTATTCAAGTACAACAGCATCTGGTATCCCAGTCTTTTAAATACACGATTAATCATAAAATCTACTCTTGAAGCCATGGTGCGGCAGGGTGGGGCTGGGGAGGCTGAAGAGTTAGTTACTGTAGATTTAGACATGTGGTCAAACAGACTCTTTGGAATGGGGGGCAAGGCAGGCCAGATGGTGAGAGTCCAGTGCAAATTACTGAAAATTCTATTTGAGAAATCTGTTTTCAGTACTTGGTGCAAACAATGACTCGTGTGTTCACTCTCCTTGGAACGTTTAGATTTGATTTCTTAAGGTTTAAAGATTCAAATATCCAATGGTGCTGTTTTTAGAGAAAGCAAAAAAAGGATTCTGACCTAAATGAATTTTCTTGTCCCACTATTGAATTTTGTACATTTTGTAGAGAAATACACTTCAGAATCCCTTTTAGAAAAATCTAGTTTCAAGTCAAACCTGTTGCTTTTCCTTCTTCAAAAATATATAATTTAAAATATATGATTGCACTCTCATTCCACTCAAAAAGAACTGCCCAGTTTTGCCACTACTTACAATATGGCATTTTCTTTTTATAAATATGACTTGCCTTTTAAACCCACAGAGGAATGGAAAGCAAAGTAATATCTAAACAATAGCTTAAATATCGAATTCTTAAAATGAGTAGATTCTGTAGTATTAATAAGCAACAGACTTTCATATATGCCAAAAGAAAATCATGCCTTTCCTAACATTTATGTAATTTAGAAATAAGAGTTCTGAAGCTCATCTCCAAATCAATAGGTATTTGGAAAATCTACTGTGTCTAGCATGCTAGACAACTGCATTGCTAATTATCTTGAGAACATATTAGAAACATATTTCCAGGGGCCTCACGTTTGAAAATTTATCAAGCCTTATTTTGTAATTGAAATGTTAATGACTACATTGTTCGTGATTACATTAATTTTTAGAAGTCATTAAAAAGCTTTGCTCACCTTTTATATGTGCAATAATTCCATTTTGAGTGGCTAATACTGTTTCAAGCATATTTTCTATCTTAAGCTTTATCTATATTTTAATCTTATTTGAATGCGCTTACATACATACATTTTTTTTAATGGAATATCACTATTTTTTAAAGCCCCCAGATTCCTTTGAAACACTTTGAAAAGGAAACCAAATACATCATTAACACTACCATGTCTTTATTTTCCATTACAAAAATGTAATTCACTCACAATTGTACAAATGAATACGATCATTTAAACAAGTACTCTAGTTGACACTACAGTTGACTTACAGTATTTTTTAAACGAATCATTAAATACTAAGAAAACAGAGGCTCTAATCAGAATTCATCACCATTCTATGTAATCTTATAAAAATGTGGTTTGTTATCAGAGTACTAGAAGACTAACACATTTCCAGTCATCTCTACACTTGATGTCCTGACAAAATTACTTATTATCCTCATTCCTGCTAAATGAGTGCAGATCAGCCTCACTCTAAACTGCCTGCTTCTGCTTCCAAAATTAGAAGTAAAACACCTGTTGTATCTGACCAGGGGCCTGTTTAAGGAAATCCTTTAGGTATTTTGAGACCTGATCCAACGCAGACCCTCTGTATGCCAAATCCCCAAATATAGCTCCCCGTTTAGACAACATTAAAGGATCCTATGACTTTAAACTGAACCAATGCTTATAGAAATTCACTTGCTAACCTTAACCTCTGAAAGTTTTCAAAAAACTACATCTGACTGACCATGTTCGCTCTGAGGAAGCCGTTTCTGATCAGCAAAAGTGAAGAGCAGACATTTTAATCAAATATAATCTGAAGGATTCAACGCTCCTGAGAAGTTAATGAAATTAGTCATCCCAGGCAAATGTGTCAACTGTTTTTCTTGTACACAGTTAAATACCTCACATCTGCTTGCTCTGACAAACTTTGGAGCTAATAATCAGTTTTGTTTTAAAAATGATAGATTTTCTGCAGCTTTTTTTCCAATAAAAAGTTAGGTGTTATGGTGGTGGTGTTTAGTCACTCAGTTGTGTCCAACTCTGCGACCCCATAGACTGTAGCCCACCAGGCTCCTTTGTCCATGGTATTTCCCAGGTAAGAATGCTTCAGTCGGTTGACATTTCCTTCTCCAAGTAGGCATTCTCCAGTATTCATTTACCGTAGGCATTCTCAAAGATGGCCCCCAGTGATTCCTGTCTCCTGGTATTCACTCTCCTGTGTAGTTGCCGCCACTTTATAGCAGGATTGGTCTCTGTGATCAATAGAATAGAGCAAATTGTACAAATTTAATATATTGCTGCTGAGATCAGGTTATAAGAGATGTTTTTGGTTGTTCTCTTACATTTCCTCTTTTGTGGGTGACTCAGTCTAGCGAAAGCTGGTTGCTATGGGGAAAACTTAGACGTCTCCTCGTGGGGAAATGGAGTCTCAGCCAACAGCCACGTAAGTCAGCTTTGAAGTGAGTCCTCCAACCCAATCAAGCTTTCAGATGACTGCAACTCCATGAGAAACCCCTCATCCAGCCAAGGTCTGAGATTATTTTTTTCTTTGAATTCAACCCCCGCGCCCCCCCCCCCCCCACCCCTACCAAGGATGCAGCCCAAGCCCTGCCAGTGAAAGGCACAGAGCCCTAACCACTGGGCCAACCGGGGAATTCCCCAGGGCTGAGCTGCTTAATTCTAAGATTCTTGATCTCACAAGCTATGTGAGTTGATGCTTTTTTCTTGTGTTAAGCTCCTAAACGTTGGAATAAGATTCCAAAAGTAAATAAGACAAACATAACACTCCATTGTTTCTCTTTCCTAGGTGTGTATGTCACTTCAGTTGTGACCCCATGGACTGTAGCTCGCCGGGCTCCTCTGTTCATGGGATTTCCCAGCAAGAATCCTGGAATGGGTTGCCATTCCCTTCTCCAAGAGATCTTCCCAACCCAGGGGTCAAACACATTGCAGGTAGATTCTTTACCCACTGAGCCACCTGGGAAGCCCCTTTACTAGGTAGACATAGAATATATGTCAATAATGCATGAAAATAATCACTAATTTAATATCTTCTGTGCTAAGCAAAGTTGCCAGTAAACAGATTTTTTTTTTAATTCATAAAATCCTTTACAAAATACAAAATCTTAAGAAGGTCTGAGCTTTATTGCCACATAACATTTTGGTTTGTTTTCTATAAAAAATCAAGTAATTAAATCCTACAAAAAACCTGTTTTCAAAGAAAGAACTATTTCTCTCAGACTCTATGTGCTAGACTACTAACTGTCCTCCAGTTTACACTTTATTGCTCCTGAATATTACCTGCATGGTCATGCACACATTTCCTACCTTGGAATTAAATGTGACTAAGTCACTAATGTAGGCCAGTGAGATGCGAACAGAATTGATGAGTTTAACTTTCAGTCTATTTGTGTTAGTTGCTCAGTCATGTCTGAGCATGTTTGTGACCCCATGTATTTGTAGCCTGCCAGGCTCCTCTGTCCATGGGATTCTCTAGGCAAGAATACCGGAGTGGGTAGCCATTCGCTTCTCCGGGGTTATTTTCCTGACCCAGGGACTGAACTCTGGTCTTCTGCATTGCAGGCAGATTCTTTACCATCTGAGCCACCAGCGAAGCCCTTAACTTCTAGTTCATTTCCTTAAAGATGAAGCCTCCTGCCCTCGACAGTCTTTCCTGCTTTCCTTCTGCTCATTTGAAAACATGGTTGAAACAAAGCCAATACTAGCTACAAAGACAATACTCTAAGAGAACAGATGAAGAAGTTGAAAGAAAACAGAGTCCCTCAATGCTTCAATGCCGGAAGGCATGGACTGTTTTATGAGAGAAAAATAAACTTACTTAACCAAGCATTTTTCGTTGTTGTTCTTGTTACAACTACTTAGTCTATGTATCATGGCATATTTTTCTTTCAATATTAAATAAAGGTGAGTGAAAGTTGCTTAGTCGTGTCCAGCTCTTTGTGACCCCATGGACTATACAGTTCATGGAATTCTCCAGGCCAGAATACGGGAGTGGGTAGCCTTTTCTTCTCCAGGGGATCTTCCCAACCCAGGGATCGAACCCAGGTTTCCCATATTGCAGGCGATTCTTTACCAGCTGAACCACCAGGGAAGCCCAAGAATACTGGAGTGGGTAGCCTATCCCTTCTCCAGTGAATCTTCCTGACCCAGGAATTGAACCCAAGGTCTCCTGCATTGCAGGCAGATTCTTTACCAGCTGAGCTATTTGGGGCCAAATAGAATTTAATTTACAAGAGTTACTTCCTTAGTTGCACAGAACATATTTTTTTCCCTAGAAAGTTCGAAATTTTTTCTTTTTCTGAAAATTTGGGAATCCCAAATGTTAAAGGACTTCCAAAAAGGTTTTCTGATGTTATTTCTTCATCACCAATCTACATTCGCCTTCAGCTGCCATGTTGCCACTGTTGGCTACCTCATCATTGTGAAACGGAATGAACTGAGTCAGTTCTAAACCCCAGAGCTCAGACTGTAGTCCTGACACCCTATTCCCAGTGTGATTGGAGGAGTCGAACTATGGTTTAGTTTCTCTCAGCAGCTGTCACTTCCTTATGAGGTCAGCACATTGCTATGCTCAAGTTGGAAAGACAAAAAACCTCACAATAGACTGAGGCTCTTGTACAAACAGCTAGTCAGAGTCCACCATCTCTGTAAATAAACCCCACCTATTTTCAGGCTTTTACCTCTAACTCATCTCATAGCGTGCGCGCTTAGTCGTGTCTGACTCTTGGTGACTCCACGGACAGTAGCTGCCAGGCTCCTCTGTCCACGGGATTCTCTAAGCAAGGATACTGGAATGGGTTGCCATGCCCTCCTCCAGGGGATCTTCCCCACCCAGGGATCATACTTGTGTCTCTTGTGTCTCCTGAATTGGCAGGTGGATTCTTCACCACTGCACCACCTGGGAAGGCCCTCCTTTCACTACCACTTCTCAATTCTCACTCTGACCCAAGCAAATTTACAAAGTCACCTTACAAGGAATTTACTATATTTCCCCAGTGTGGGATTGTAAACTCTTTGTAGGCTTGCAGAATTTATGATTATTTTGTATTTCCCATGTGTCTAAGAGTGTATTCGCTTTTATATATTCAGATCAGCAGTTTAAGGAATAGTCATTAAATATTTTCCTGTGTTTCCAATAAATCTCTCAGTGAGAAAAACATTTTAAATGAAAGTGTAGGGATTTCTTTGGTGGTCCAGTGGTTCCATGCTCCCAATGCAGAGGGTTTGGGTTCAATCCCTGGTCAGGGAACTAGATCGCACATGCCACAACTAAAAATCACACATGCCGCAATGAAGATCAAAGATCCCGAGCGCCTCAATTAAGGTGGGTACAGCCAAATAAATAAATAAATTTTTTTAAAGAAAAGAAAATGTGTAATTCTTGAACCTGTAGTTGAGACCTAAGTATTTTGCCAAGACTGTGTGTCTAGTTGTACATATTTTTCTTTATAAACAAAGAATTGAAGATAATCTAAATGTTAATAGAAAACTGACTACATTTTAATATGCACAATTAGAATACTATCGAGCCTCTTAACTATGTGTGTGGATCTATGTGTTGATCACAATCACCCAGAGAAATTCTGAAAAACAACAGATCAATGGCATTAAAGGGAGAGTTAGTTAGTTAGGTCAGTCGCTCAGTCATGTCCAACTCTTTGCGACCCCATGAATCGCAGCACTCCAGGCCTCCCTGTCCGTCACCAACTCCCAGAGCTCGCTCAGACTCACATCCATTGAGTCAGTGATGCCATCCAGCCATCTCATCCTCTGTCGTCCCCTTCTCCTCCTGCCCCCAATCCCTCCCATCATCAGAGTCTTTTCCAATGAGTCAACTCTTTGCATGAGGTGCCCAAAGTACTGGAGTTTCAGCTTCAACATTAGTCCTTCCAAAGAAATCCCAGGGTTGATCTCCTTCAGAATGGACTGGTTGGATCTCCTTGCAGTCCAAGGCACTCTCAGGAGTCTTCTCCAACACCATGGTTCAAAAACATCAATTCCTCGGCGCTCAGCTTTCTTTATAGTCCAACTCTCACATCCATACATTACCACTGGAAAAACCATAGCCTTGACTAGACGGACCTTTGTTGGCAAAGTAATGTCTCTGCTTTTGAATATGCTATCTAGGTTGGTCATAACTTTCCTTCCAAGGAGTAAGCGTCTTTTAATTTCATGACTGCAGTCAACATTCAGAAAATAAAGATCATGGCATCTGGTTCCATCACTTCATGGGAAATAGATGGGGAAACAGTGGAAACAGTGTCAGACTTTATTAAAGGGAGAAGATGGGGATAAAGACTGGGTCATGGAGATAATTATTGTTGAAATTAAGCAATGTGTGTATGGGTGTTCATTATACTATTCCTTCCACTCTGTACATGTTTGAAATGTTCTATAATAAAAAATGGTTAGGGACTTTCCTAGTGGTCCAGTAGCTAAGACTCCCACTCGTAGTGCAGGGGGCCTGGGTTCAATCCCTGGTCAGGAAACAAGATCCCACGTGCTACAATGAAGATTGAAGATTCTGCACGCCACAACTAGAACTAGCCCAGCCAAATAAGTACATTTTTTAAAAGGTTAATTTTGTGAATCCTACTCCAGGTTTCTTGAATCAGAATAGCAACAGATAGGACAGAGGAATCTATGTTTTATGAATTTCCCCAGGTGATTCTGAAGATCATCCAGCATATCTGGGAACATCTGAAAATTCGGATGGCAGGAGAGAGGCAGTGCCTACTACACATGAAAAAGGAAATTATGGATCTTTAAATTAACGAGAGGAGGAAACAGACAACTGACCTGTATTCAAGCCCATAATCCCTGTTCTAAATCACCACAAAAAAATTCTTAAAGATTCCAATCTTTAGGTTGTACTGCCTATTTATGTAGATAAGTACACCTCAGAGATATTGCTGGTTTGCTTCCAGACCTTTAGCATAAAGTAAGTCACAGGAATTTTTTTGGCCTGGAAAATCCCATGGATGGAGGAGCCTGGTAGGCTGCAGTCCATGGGGTCGCGACTGAGCGACTTCACTTTCATTTTCCACTTTCATGCATCGGAGAAGGAAATGGCAACCCACTCCAGTATTCTTGCCTGGAGAATCCCAGGGACGGGGGAGCCTGGTGGGCTGCCGTCTATGGGGTCGCACAGAGTCGGAGACGACTGAAGCGACTTAGCAGCAGCAGCAGGGCATATAAAAGTTATGCTTATACGATACAGTAGTTTATCACATGTGCAATAGCATTATGTCTAAAAAAATTCAATGTATGTACCTTAGTTTAAAAATACTTTATTGCTAAAAACTGTTAACCATCATCTGAGCCTTCGGTCAGTTGTAATCTTTCTTGCTGGAGGGCCATGTCTCAGAAATGTTTGCAATATTGTGAGAATTGTGAAAATGTGACCCGGAGACATGAAGTAAGCAATCATTCTTGGAAAAATGATGCCAAAAAACTTGTTCAACATAGGATTGCCATGAATTTTCGATTTGTAAGAAACACAGTATCTGTAAAATGCAATAAAGGAAAATACAATAAAATGAGGTATGCCTATCACACCATGAGACAAAGACACAGAAAAATAAAATTGTATTGCTAAAAATTATTACAACATAAAAATACCAATATTTTAAAATTAAAGTTATAATAAGGAATTGTTAATAAAAATACAAAAGTGTACCATCATAATTAAAACTAACAAAGATATGGAACACACTACTGCAAAAAGCAGTGTAAAAGTTAAATCATTTTAATAGCTTTCTTGAGAATTCAGATCACACAATAAAAATATATATATTTAAAGTATACAATTTAAGAAGCCTTGATATATGTCTCTGTCTATGAAATCATCACCAAAATCCAGATAATGCACATACCCATGACCCCACTGAGTTTCCTGTCCCCCTATGTAATCCGTTTGACCCATCCTTCCCCCATCCTCAGCTCTCCATACTCCGTTTTCTGTCACTGCCTTAGTTTGCTGAAAGTGAAAAGTTAAAGTGTTAGTCACTCAGGCCTTTCAGACTCTTGGCGACCCCATTAGCCCACCAAGCTTCTCTGTCCATGGAATTCTCCAGGCAAGAATGCTGGAGTAGCCATTCCCTTCTCCAAGGAATCTTCCCAACCCAGGGATTGAACCCCAGTTTCCTGCTTTGCAAGCAGATTTTCTAGGACTGTATAATAAAATACCACAGACGGGATGACTTAATACAGGTTTTCTCAGGTGGTGCTAGTGGTAAAGAATCCACCTACCAATACAAGTTAGACACAAGAGATGCAGGTTCAATCCCTGAGTGGGAAAGATCCCCTGGAGCAGGGCATGGCAACCCACTCCAGTATTCCTGCTTGGAGAATCCCATGCACAGAGGAGCCTGGCAGGCTGCACTCCACAGGGTCTCACAGAGTCAGACATGACTGAAGCAACTTAGCACACACACAGCTGACTTAACAGAAATTTATTTTAGCACAATTCTGAAGGGTAGAAGTTTGAGATCAAAGTGTTCTCAGAGTTGATTTGAGTACTGTTTCCTCAGCTTGTAGATGGAAATATTTTCCACAAGACTTCACATGATTTTTTTCTTTGCATCCATCTGACTAAAAATGTCCTCTTAAAAGGATGCCAGGTAGATTGGATTAGAGCTAATTCAAATGGTCTCATTTTAACTGGAGTCGCAAAGAATTGACTCGACTGAGAGACTGAACAACAACAACCCCTTTAAAGTACTGAAAGTGTTAGTCTCTCAGTCATGTCTGACTTTTTGCAGCTGCACAGACTATGGTGACCCCACAGACTGCAGCCCAGCAGGCTCCCCTGCCTGTGGGCTTCTCCAGGCAAGAACACTGGAGTGAGTTGCCATTCCCTTCTCCAGGGGATCTTCCCAACCCAAGGATCAAACCTGGGGTCTCCTGCATTGCAGGCAGACCATCTGAGCCACCAGGGAAACTCAAAATACTATCTCCTTAAATAGTTATATCCTGAGGTACTGAGTGTTAGAACTTCAACAGGTAAGTTTTGGGGCGTTTCTACAATTTTATATGAATTAAACTCTTTCAAAATGAACCCTCTTTTTGCCTGACTTCATTTGTGGGGCAAATTCATCATGAGATTGATCCATTCATGTATCAGTAGTTCATTTCTTTTCATTAATGAGTAATATTCCATTCTCTGGACACACTACACATTGTTTATCCATTCACCTGTTGATGGGCATTTGGGTTATTTCCAATTTGAAGCTATTAAAAATAAAGCTGCTGTGAACTTTTTATTTCTCTTGGGCAAATTACCTAGGAAGGTAATGGCTAGGTCATTTGTTAGGCATGCATATAACCTCATAAGAAACTGCCAGTGAAATTGAGACTTATAATAAGAAATATATATATGGTCTTTCTTCCTCTCAGTTGCTGAACAGAGCTCCTAAACTCTTGGAATTTCCTAAATGAAGAGATTGATAGAGGCGTCTTTGTTAATAGGCAGCTTTTGGAAAATCCCTAAGTAACCTAAGGATGGGCTGGTTGCCTGGGGAACCAATTATGAATAAAGGGTTGGGACTTTTAGTCCTACCCCAACTTCCTGGGAGGAGAGAACAGGTAAAGGTTGAGTTCAATCGCAGATGGCCAGTGATTTAATCAACTGTGCCTATGTACTGAAGCCTCCATAAAATTCCACAAAGACAAGATCTGGAGAGCTTCTGGGTTGATTAACACTTGGAGATTCAGGGAGAGTGGAGCACTCAGAGGAGGTCGGAACTCCATGCTCCACTCCCCATATCTTGGCTTTTCCAAGACTTTGCCTGGGTTCTCTCTGTGCATGCAAGCGTACTCAGTCACGTCTGACTCCTGGTGACCCCATGGACTGTATCCCACCTGGCTCCTCTGTCCATGGCATTTCCCAGGCAAGAATACTGGAGCAGATTGCCATTTCTTCCTCCAAGGGATCTTCCTGACCCAGGGATCAAACCTGAGTCTCCTATATTGGCAAACGAATTCTTCACCACTGAGCTACCTGGGAAGCAATCACGGCCTATAGCCTCTCTCCAGACATTAAGCTGGGATGAGCGTAGAACTCACAACATCTGTTTCTCACCTCTCAGTCATCACTGTCCTTTGTTTGATAACATCCATTGTCTTGAAAACCATTGTTTCATATATTTCGCCTGGACTTTTGGTTATTTCAGGAAAGAAGGTAAATAAACTCCCTGTTATTCCCTCTTGAGTGGAATAACAGAAGTCTGAAGTAATGCTTTAAAAATAAATTCAGAACAACATAATGATTGTTTTCACAGGTTTTTTTCAATTAGGGGTCACAAAATAAGTCTGAATTTCTCTGATTTTGACTCCAGGGCTGCTGTACTATCTTGACTCCTACTGGAGATTCTTTGATCCAGTCAACTCTGTATCTTTATCTCTCCTGTCTTACTGAGATGTTGTTGCTCAGTCACTAAGTCATGCCCGACTCTTTACAACCCCATGGGCTGCAGCACACCAGGCTTCCCTGTCCTTCACCACCTCCCAGAGTTTGCTCAAACTCATGTCCATTGAGTCGGTGAGGTCATCCAATCATCTTATCCTCTGCTGCCCCCTTCTCCTTCTGCCCTCCATCTTTCCCAGCATCAGGGTCTTTTCCAATCAATTGGCTCTTCCCATCAGATGGCCAAAGTATTGGAGCTTCAGCTTCAGCATCAGTCCTTCCAATGAATATTCAAGGTAATTTCCTTTAGGATTGACTGGTTTGATCTCCTTGCTGTCCAAGGGACTCTCAAGAGTCTTCTCCAACACCACGATTCAAAATTATCAATTATACAGCACTAAGCCTTCTTTATGGACCAATCTCACATCCATACATGACTACTGGAAAAACCATAGCTTTGACTAGATGGATCTTTGTCTTTGACTAGATGGATCTTTGTCAACAAAGTAATGTCTCTGCTTTTCACTACTCTATCTAGGGTTTTCATAGCTTTTCTTCCAAGGAGCAAGATCTTTCAATTTCATGGCTGCAGTCACCATCCAGCGTGATTTTAGAGCCCAAGAAAATAAAGTCTCTCACTGTTTCCACTTTTTCCCCTTCTATTTGCCATGAAGTGATAGGACTGAATGACACAGTATTGGTTTTTTGAATGTTGAGTTTTAAGCCAGCTTTTTCACTCTCCTCTTTCACTCTCATCAAGAGGCTCTTCAGTTCCTCTTTGCTGTCTGTCATTAGGGTGGTATCATCTGCATATCTGAGGTTGTTGATGTTTCTTCTGGCAATCTTGATTCCAGCTTGTGATTCATCTAGTCCAGCATTTCACATGATGTATTGTGCACGTAAGTTAAATAAGCAGCGTGACAATATATAGCCTTGACATACTCCTTTCCCAATTTTGAACAACTCTGTTGTTCCATGTCTGGTTCTAATTGTGATCTATCTTTTAGAAGATGCCCTGTGCCTTCTTCCCACCATGCGGCAAGGGACAACCACAAACTGATATACACAAAGATCATTCTTCATAAACAGCATAACTTTAAGAAATTGTTTATCTCATCACTTTTACATACTGATCTATGTTTGTTAATCTGCTTGTGTGGATATACTTTTATTTGAAGATTTGTTCAGCAAATCTGTGCAGTGGCTGAATTTACAGGCTACACAAATGCAGCAGTACTATCAGAGGAGCAAGAGTTTAAACAAAAGTTGACAATATAATTGTAAGTGAAGAGAAAGTTTTTCTAAAAGTAAAGGAAGTATATATATGTGACACATATCAGAGATACATTTTCACTCTGAAAAAA
The DNA here is from genome assembly GCF_029407905.1 of Bubalus kerabau. Taxonomy (NCBI): domain Eukaryota; kingdom Metazoa; phylum Chordata; class Mammalia; order Artiodactyla; family Bovidae; genus Bubalus; species Bubalus kerabau. Next base: position 17,168,638 of record NC_073639.1, on the reverse strand, counting down.
TACAACAGGATCCACCAGAAAACTTTAAGAATTAAGAAACAATTCAGCAAGTTTGCAGGATACAAGATCAATAAAAAAAATCAATTGTATTTCTACACATTAGCAATGGACAATCTAAAAATGACATTAAGTAAACAACTCTATTTAAACTACATCAAAAAGTAAAATCTTAGTAATAAATTAACAAAAGAAGCTCAAGAACTTGTGCAAAACTATATTGTTTGTTGAAAGAAATTAAATACATAAATTCACAGGAAAACATCACATATTTATGGATCAGAAAACTTAATATTGTTAAGATGGCAATTCTCCTCAAATTGATCCACACATTCAACATACCCTATTTGTTTTTCCAAAAAGATATACAAATGGCCAATAGGCACATGAAAAAAAATGTTCTTAATTAATCATGGGTATGTAAATCATACCCATGCAATCATGTCCTGACTCAATGGACATGAACTTGAGCAAACTCCTAAAGATAGTGGAGAACAGGGAAGCCTGGAGTGCTGCAGTCCTTTGGGTCACAAAGAGTTGGACACAACTTAGTGACTGAACCACAGTATACATCAGAAGAACAATGAGATGCTCAGTACAAACCCAACAGGATGGTTACAATTAAAGAGACAGACAACAAATTTTGTGAGGATATAAAGAAAGTGAGACCCTCACATACTGCTGAAGGGGCTGTAAAATAGTGCAGCCACTTTAGAAAAACAGTTTGCCAGTTTCCCAAAATGTTAAGCTTAGAGTTACCATATTATCTAGCAATTCAATTCTACTCTAAAGGTATATGTTCAAGAAAATTAAAAACACACGTCCACACAAAATCTTGTATAACTAATGTTCAAAAACAAGCCAAAAGGTGGAAATAACTCAAATGATGGATGGGTAAGTAAAATATGGTAGAGTCCTTCAATGGAATATCATTCAGCAATAAAAATGAAAAAAAATACTGATACACACTACAAAATAAATGAACCTTGAAAACGCACTAAATGTAAAGAGTCTGTCACAAAATGCACGTGTGTAATTCCATTCGTATGAAATGTTCAGAATAAGCAAATCCATATAGACAGAGAGCAGATTTATTGGTGCCACGGGCTGCAGTGGTGGGGAAAAAAATGGGAGTAAAAATAGTACAGTTCTTGAGGAGAGATGGAGGTGTCTAAAATTAGATCACGGTAATGGTTTCAGAGATCTCTGACTATACTAAAAATCATGAAATTGTGCGCTTTAAAAGGGTGAATTTTATGGCGTATGAATTATACTTCAATGCAACTCAACCTTGTAGCTGATGTGAAGGCAAAGAGTAAAATGCATTTGTTTGGGGGTTTTTAAGTTTATTTCAGCTATTGCACTCCATTTTATTTAAATAAAAACAAATGCATTTTACTCTTTGCCTTCACATCAGCTACAAGGTTCAATTCTACAAACGGAGGAACATTTTCTTGGGCCAAAATCTACTACGCGTTCAGTCAATTCAATTAGTGTCGGTTTCCTATTCCTCAATTAGCAAAAGCAGTTGAAATACTTAGACTGAAAAGTTGGGTCATATAATAAGCTTACTGGGTATTATTCCTCTCGGAAAAATATTTGTAACTTTACTAATAACACGTTCAGTCTTCTAATTAGCCATTTTAAAGAAAATCTTATCCACAGTTAATCTAAGATGCAGAACAGGAAAATAGAGTGCCAAGAAAAATTAAAAACGTAATGCCAATAGAATGAGAAAAATGTAAGTGTATGAACTTCCTACTTGTTTTAATATGTTTTCTTTCTTTGCAACAAACACATTCCAGGAAGAAGGTACTTTCACTGCCACTGCTGAGAACAAATGAACACGGTATTTCCCTAATCTGTGAAAAAACTCACCAGAGACCCATGGGCTATTGATCTAAGCACGGGGCTTTTTGTTGTTGTTGTTAAATATTTTATTTATTTACATGGCTGTGCCGGGTCCATCCTGTGGCAGGCAGAATCTTAGTCGTGGCACATGGGATCTAATCTAGTTCCTTGACCAGGGGTTGAACCCTGGCACCCTGCCTTGGCAGTGAGGAATCCTAGCTGCTGGACCACCAGAGAAGTCCTTAAGCTTGGGTTTTAACAGGGCGTCAAGGTCTATGGTGAAAGAAATTTAAGAATAGGACATTTGATTTGTGTGACTATATAAATAAATATATGTGGGCTTCCCGGATGGCTCAGCGGGTAAAGACCCCACCTGCCAATGCAGGAGACATAGGACAGGTGGGTTCAATCCCTGGGTCAGGAAGATCCCCTGGAGTAGGAAATGACAATCCTTTCTAGTGTACTCACCTGGAGACTCCCATGGACAGAGGGGCCGGGTGGGCTACAGTCTATAGGGTTGAAAAGAATCAGACACGACTGAGTGTCTAAGCACATGTAAATAAATATATAGAGAAAGCTGAAAACATGTGGGGAGAGGTGAGATAGGGGCTGATTCTTGGGATACAAACATAGAAAAAAATGTCATAGAAAGTAGGATTCTCGTGCCCATGAAATGCCAGATGAATGGACTAAGGATTACTGGGAGGCCCTATGGCCAGCCAGCTCCCCAAGCCTTCAAAGAGGTAAACTTCAGGCCCCTACACACACAGATTCCCTTGGCGGGCATGCTGGCAGTGCCCCAGCTTGACAGCTGACTACGAACTGCATGCAGAGGTTTCACTCCATGGCATAAGCTTTGTCAAGGTCCCAGTAGGGCCTTTGGCCACCACCCAGAGTAATGAGGGTGCTAGCTTAAGAAAAAGCCACATTCCGTGCTCTACTCTGACATGTAGTGATGGCTACCCTTTCCTTTCCCAACACCTGAAAAGCCAAAATAAAAAAGAAGAAAAAAAATTCTTAAATGATGCATTGTAGCTACCTTACTGGATTGATTATTTACCCATAGTCTCTCAATCCCAAAGTGACCCTTTCATAGCTTCTGTATGATGCCAGAACTAGAACTTTGTGAATTCCATTTCCCAGACTCCTTTGCCAGCCGGCTGCTAAATTCTGCCAGTAGGAGGCGCTAGAATGAGACCAGAAGGTGGGAGAACGAAAAGGAGACTGCTTTCCTGACTTCTTTTTTTCGTGTTCTTGGCTGTGCTAACTTAGCTTCTTTCAGCACCCTCAGCTTTCCGGTCCCCTCAGAGGTAGCCAGGTTTCCCAGGTGGCTCAGTGGTAAAGAAGCTGCCTGCCAACACAGGAGACACAAGAGATGCGGGTTCAGTCCCTGAGTTGGGAAGAGAAGGAAATGGCAACCTACTCCAGTGTTCTTGCCTGGAGAATCCCATGGACAGAGGAGCTTGGCGGGCTACAGTCCATGGGGTCCCAGAGAGCTGGACACGTGAGAGATTGAGTGCGCGCGCACACACACACACACACATACAGAGCTAGCCAGGCAGCATGCACTTCTCAGATGCTGGATCCCCAGTTCTAGAGGGACCCTTTCTCCTGGGAGGTGAATGGTAATCCCAATAGCCTCCCTTCTGTCTCCCCTGACCCATAGGCAATTGCTGCCTCTACTGTCAGCTCTGGTTATCTCCCTCTGTGAAATTTCCTCGAGTTTCTTTTATCTTTCTTTCCCTGACTGGACTCCGACTGATACAATACCAAGCGCTGCTAGCTGTAACCTGAGAGCCACCCAACTCTTCCTTTACAAAGATATGGAAAGACTGAACTGAAAAAGAAAAGGAAAACTGGAAAGTTTCGTTCCTTCGGTAGCTCAACCTACATCATCTTCCTCCTTAAATTTTGAATTCATCTCAGTTTGAACATGCCCTATTTGATTTTTCAACATGTATACCACCTAAACAGCTTCCACTGCTAGTGAATGAATTACCATATAAACATTTGAGCTTCTTTTCCTTAGAGTATGTCACACATTTTTATAAAACTAAAATTTACTTTAGCAGTACGTCATTTGCATTGCATCTGTAGAGCTAAAGGTCACTTAGTAATATATTTCCATGCGATTCCCCAGATCAAAGTAAGAGACTACCAAATTCTCATCATCAGTCATCTCTTCTAAATCAAAACAGCTCTTCTCATGGCAAGACTTTCAACCCTTCCTGTTGTGCTTTTAAGTAGTAACAGGAAGTCTCCTCTCACCTGGAGACTTGGTAGAATTTCCTTGAGGCATTATCTGCCCTCCTCCTTCTCTGACTAAGGTGTACTGGAGAAGAGCAGAATAAAGCTAATGGATAGTATTTCTTCAAAAATGGGTACTTCAGAAAATGCCATAGATACTTTGTGCCTGTGACCGATTCACTGCCTCTCAGCTCCAAATTCACATTTCATTGCCTGTGCTGGTGCTCAGTCCTGTCCGACTCTTTGTAACCCCACCAGGCTCCTCTGTTCATGTGATTAACAGAGGCAAGGATACTGGAGTGGATTGCCATATGCTCCTCTATGATAATGAAGCTGGACTTCCTCCTTTGTCAGTAGGGGGGGCTGGAAGAACACTGGAGCAGAAAAGAGTTTCTCTTGCTGGTTGCAGCATACTCTTGTCCTCAGGCTCCCAGAGTGGTCATCAGCACCCAGGAACATTAGCATTTGGCACCTCCCTAGGAGTGGCTTCTCATGGTACCTCTTGGGTGACCTTGCAGCAGAGTGCTGAAGGCAAGGTGTTTCCCCATGAACAAGTTCTCCTGGAAATTCCAGGGGTAGGTTTCCAACAAGTTTCACCAGTATGGCACTTTTTTTACCTTTGCCATCTGATGAGTGAAGGCCATGCTATTTCCAAAGAAGTCTGGATGTCAATGGCTTCCCTGGTGGCTCAGCAGTGAAAAATCGCCTGCCAATACAGGAGATGTTGGTTCCATCTCTGGATCAGAAAGATCCCCTGGAGAAGAAAATGGCAAACCACTCTCATATTCTTGCCTGGGGAGTCCCATGGACAGAGGAGCCTGGTGGGCTACAGTCCATGCAAAGAGACAGACACAACTGAAGTGACTGAGTATGCACACACACACATATATTAGAGGGGGGAGTGAAATTTTTAAAAGACTTGATTCATGTTAGTGTAGATTTTTAGCCATTGTCCTATCCCATTCCTGCTTCAACCTGACACAGACGTAGCTAGTTTTGTTTTTGTTTTTTTTTAATTTTTAAAAATCTCTGACCAGGGACCAGGCCCACATCCCCTGCATTGGAAGGTGGACTCTTAATCACTGGACCGCTAGGGAGGTCCCTTTAGCTAGCATTTAAACGTCAGCTTTTGTGTTGCACATTGCAGTTTTCTGTCTGTCCTGCAACTGCTGCTGTCTCATTTTGGAAAATTATTTCTCTGGTGGGTCTGCTCCCTCCCATTTCTATCCACTGTTCTAAATGCATGATTCTAAGGAGGCAGGCAGTAAACACCCTGTTAGAGGATTGGGTACAGAACACAAACCAGAGACTTTGCTTGGTATTTTCCTGAATTAGAAGTTAAGGAAAAGGGACTTCCCTGGTGGTCCAGTGGTTGAGAATCTGCTTTCCAATGCAGCAGATGCAGGATCGATTCCTAGTTGGGGAACGAAGATTCCCACGTGTCCTGGGGCAACTAAGCCCGTTTACCACAACTGTTGAGCCTGTATGCCACAACTGCTGCTAAGTCGCTTCAGTCGGGTCCAACTCTGTGCGACCCCATAGACGGCAGCCCACCAGGCTTCCCCGTCCCTGGGATTCTCCAGGCAAGAACACTGGAGTGGGTTGCCATTTCCTTCTCCAATGCATGAAAGTGAAAAGTGAAAGTGAAGTCACTCAGTCGTGTCCGACTCTAGCGACCCCACGGACTGCAGCCTACCAGGCTTCTCCGTCCATGGGATTTTCCAGGCAAGAGTACTGGAGTGGGGTGCCATTGCCTTCTCCATAACTACTGAGCCCAAATTCTGAAACTAGAGAAGCCCATGTGCTGCAATGAAGACCGTAAACAGCCAAATAAATATTTAGAAAAGAAGAAGCAGTTAAAGAAGAAAGTCATTTTCTCTTTGGTCAAGGTGGGAAGATGTAAACTGGGAGCTAGCAATAACTATGGGGCCAGCCTTATGGAAAAAGTCAATCTAAGAAAATGAAGTTGATATACAGAAAAAAAATACATAAAGAGAAAAAAATTTTATTGGCCTTTAAGCGCTTGGTTTTTGTATTATCAGAGGCACAAATGTGCCCGTGTCCTTCCCACAATTCAGTTGGTTTTTCCTAAGCTACTTTGAGTTAGGTTTTTATCACTTATAATTGAGTTCTGAAGTATTATCTTTTCTTAAGACCTCTGGTTACATTCTTACATCCATTTCTTAATTCCTTCAGCACACTTTATCTGTACTATTTACTGTACTACTTTATACTGTGCTTTTCCCCTAACTGCCCATATGGTGCAACTTAATATTTAGCTTTAGTACATGAGACCATATTTGTGTATATACATTCTGCTTTCACCAGTTAGATGGTAATCTTCATATGTTTTACAGTACCATGCAAATGGGTTTGCTAATTAGCTGATGGATGGGAATTCCCTGGAGCTATACATGCAGTTATCTGTCTCTCATTTGGGATCTTGTTTAACTGCATATGTAACTGTATATGTACCATATGTAAACTGTCCCTGGTGGCCCAGATTGTAAAGAATCTGCTATCAACGCAGGAGACCTGGGTTGGATCCCTGGGTCAGGAAGATCCCCTGGAGAAGGGAATGGCAACCCACTCCAGTATTCTTGCCTGGAGAATTCCATGGGCAGAGGAGTCTGGTGGGCTACAGTCAGTAGGGTTGCAAAGAGTCAGACATGACTGAACGAACAACACTTCCAACTTTTCATGGTAAATGGTGCCTAGGATATATTCAGATAGCATACTGTGATAACAATAATCTCTCGTTTATTTATTTTTTAATTTACATGTTTTATTTGTATATATTTTTGAGATATAGTTTATGATATTAGCTTCAGGTGTACAATATATTGATTCAAAATTTTTATAGATTCTATTCCATTTACAGTTATAATAAAATATTGGCTATATTCTTTGTGTTGTACAATATATGCTTTTAGATTATCTATTTTATATATAGTAGTTTTTACCTCTTAATCCTCTAGTGCATGCATGCATGCGTGCTAAGTCACTTCAGTCATTTCCGACTCTTTATGATGCTATGGACTGTGGCCCGCCAGGCTCCTCTGTCCATGGGATTCTCCAGGCAAATATACTGCAGTGGGTTCCATGCACTCCTCCAAGGAATCTTCCCAACCCAGAGATCACACCCATGTCTCTTATATCTCCTACACTGGCAGGCAGGTTCTTTACCACTAGAGCCACCTGGGAAGCCCTAATCCCTTCTCTACAGGATCTTCTAAAAGATGATCCTAAAAGATGATGCTGTGAAAGTGCTGCACTCAATATGCCAGCAAATTTGGAAAACTCAGCAGTGGCCACAGGACTGGAAATGGTCCGTTTTCATTCCAATCCCTAAGAAAGGCAATGCCAAAGAATGCTCAAACTACTGCACAATTGCAGTCATCTCACACGCTAGTAAAGTAACGCTCAAAATTCTGCAAGCCAGGCTTCAACAATTTGTGAACCATGAACTTCCAGAAGTTGCAACTGGGCAGAGGAACCAGAGATCAAATTGCCAACATCCACTGGATCATGGAAAAAGCAAGAGAGTTCCAGAAAAACATCTATTTCTGCTTTATTGACTATGCCAAAGCCTTTGACTGTGTGCATCACAATAAACTGTGGAAAATTCTGAAACAGATGGGCATACCAGACTACCTGACCTGCCTCTTGAGAAATCTGTATGCAGGTCAGGAAGCAATATTTAGAACTGGACATGGAACAACAGACTGGTTCCAAATAGGAAAAGGAGTACATCAAGGCTGTATATTGTCACCCTGCTTATTTAACTTCTATGCAGAGTACATCATGAGAAACGCTGGGCTGGAAGAAGCACAAGCTGGAATCAAGATTGCTGGGAGAAATATCAATAACCTCAGATATGCAGATGACACCACCTTTATGGCAGAAAGTGAAGAGGAACTAAAAAGCCTCTTGATGAAAGTGAAAGAGGAAAGTGAAAAAGTTGGCTTAAAGCTCAACGTTCAGAAAACTAAGATCATGGCATCTGGTCCCATCACTTCATGGGAAATAGATAGGGAAACAGTGGAAACAGTGTCAGACTTTATTTTTCTGGGCTCCAAAATCACTGCAGATGGTGACAGCAGCCATGAAATTAAAAGACGCTTACTCCTTGGAAGGAAAGTTATAACCACCCTAGATAGCATATTCAAAAGCAGAGGCATTACTTTGCCAACGAAGGTCCATCTAGTCAAGGCTACGGTTTTTCCAGTGGTCATGTATGGATGTGAGAGTTGGACTGTGAAGAAAGCTGAGTGCCGAAGAATTGATGCTTTTGAACCATGGTGTTGGAGAAGACTCTTGAGAGTCCCTTGGACTGCAAGGAGATCCAACCAGTCCATTCTAAAGGAGATCAGTCCTGGGTGTTCTTTGGAAGGACTGATGCTAAAGCTGAAACTCCAATACTTTGGCCACCTCATGCGAAGAGTTGACTCATTGGAAGACTCTGATGCTGGGAAGGATTGCGGGCAAGAGGAGAAGGGGATGACAGAGGATGAGATGGCTGGATGGCATTACCGACTTAATAGACGTGAGTTTGAGTGAACTCCGAGAGTTGATGATGGATAGGGAGGCCTGGTGTGGTGTGATTCATGGAGTCGCAAAGAGTCGGACATGACTGAGCGACTGAACTGAACTGAACTGATGGTAACCCTATTTTAGTATTTTACAGAATCTCCATACTGTTCTCCTAGCAGCTGCACCAACTTGCATTCCCACCAACAGTGTAGGAGAGTTCTCTTTCTTCATACACTCTCCAGCATTTATTGTTTATAGATTTTTTTTAACGATGGCCATTCTAACTAGTGTGAGGTGGTACCTCACTGCAATTTTGATTTGCATTTCTCTAATTATTAATGATGTTGAGGATCTTTTCATGGGCCTCTTGCTCACCCGTATGTCTTCTTCGGAGAAATATTTTGATTGGGTTCTTTTTGAGCTACATGAGTTACTTGCATATTTTAGAGATTAATCCTTTATCCATTGCTTCATTTGCAAATATTTTCTCCCATTCTGGGGGTTTTCTTTTTGTTTTTTTGATAGTTTCCTTTGCTATGCAAAAGCTTTTAAGTTTAATTAGGTCCTTGATTTGTTTGTTTTTGTTTTTATTTTTACTACTCTTGGAAGTGCATCAAAAGATCTTGCTGTGATTTGTATCAGAGAGTGTTCTGCCCATGTTTTTGTTTTTTCATTTTTTTTATTCATTTCTTCTCTGTTTGCTGTGGTAGGACTTCCAAACCTATGTTGATTAAAAGTGGAGAGAGTGGAATGATCTTAGAAGAAACGCTTTCTGTGTTACACTACATTTTAAAAGAAAGATCTTTAGTTATATATTTTTACCTTTAGCTATAGGAAATGGTCTAGGAAGAATAATCGTTTAGGTGGAGTGCAATGTACCAAATAATCATTACTAAACATTGGACAACATAAGGACAACTTTTATTTTTTCCTTTAAAATGCCAAATCTACTCAAGATAGGGATTCTCTTTACTGGCCTATTTAATGACATATACATAATGAGATGGGGGCATTGTTAGGACGGTCTTATCAGCCTGATTTGCCCTGAATGTTGCTCCGTTTTGCAGTAAAGAGAAGCCCTGATTACAGTCTTCAAATGACACTAGTGACCATTTAAAGCTAATTTTATTCTTCTGAGAAATATAAAACAGATACACACAAATAAGCCTGGTCTAATATCCACTGAACAAATTGCCTTCTCTTATTTTTGTTGAAATTTCTCTTCATATATAGACGGAGGTAACTCCAAGTATAGAAAATTTATATACTTCAAATTTTATATCAAATTAAGTTTATACAGTGATTAAGATATTCAGAGCAGCATTTTCTCAAGTAATTAGCACTTTTTTGGGGTGTGGGGTTATTAGAGTTTAAGTCATAAGTCAAAATTACTTTCAGTTTCAAGGATTTTTTTTTGGTGAGTTGACTCAGCTAATTCCCTTTTTTCCTAAGCTACTTTGAGTGATTATTCACAATAATGTATTAATACTTGCTGGAGTTTTTATTGCTAGTATTTTTTTTAAAAGGACTATTGTTGATATAAATAAAGTAATTGCAATTCATTGCTGTAGTTCACATTTCAGCTCTACATCTGTTCCCGGGGAGAAGCCTGAAAAAATTGGAGGAGCGGTATTGACTATTTGCAGTCAGAAAATGTTTCAGTAGCTCTATTTACCATGTCAAAACAGAAGAAAAGCAACACATTTGTTACATCAGCCGCTTTTGTTCTCAAGTGTGGCTGGCAAATAACAACTTTGTGTTATTATCACACAATAGACTACGTTTTGCTTTTATTTTTCTCTTTTTTAACTGAAATTACAAGTCATCCAGAGTTCAGAGGCTAATTTTGTACCAATTAAGAAGCAGCAAGGATAAAAGTTTCCCTCTGAAAGGCATCATAAAGCTGGGTGGGTTAAATCAGGCCTCACTTAATACTGAATCTGACTTTACAAACAACACTGTTAAAGGCAATTCTAGTGAGAGCGTAAAGCTTTAGAAGCTTTTTGTTTCAGATACAATCCTATGGTTTGGCCTGTATGCAGAAGACGGTTAATCTACAGACAGGCACACATTCGTGAATGGACTGCTCAGAGTTGCAAACACACACATTCAATCAAAACCTTTCTGCAAATGGGCAGATTTTCACGTGTGAACTCCAAGTGACAGGAACACACACTTAACATGCCTCTCTGATGCTTCTGAAAGGATATCTTAAAGGAAATTTTCCCCTGTGACTAATAACACTAAGGAATTGTACATGGGTTTACTTCTGCCCTGTGAGATTTTCCAATAGCTCAGTTGAATTCTTTTTTTTTTTTCCCGATCACTGCTGAAATTAAAAAGAAATTCAGATAAGCAGACAGACTTTTGTCCTTGAAAAACACTCTTTATTACAATCTTACCTCTTAAAAAGAAAAGTATTTAAATCATGAGGGCCACACCAGAAAACAGAGAACTTTTCTGCTCAGAGGGCCTGAAAATTAAGGTCAAATCTCTAAGTTCCCCACTCCCACCTTCCATGTTCTGCCAATAAAGAAAACAAACCAGTCTCTTTCTCAAAAGCTGGAGGGCGGCACTGCAGAGAGCCTCAGAGACCAGAAAAACACCTGCCAACAGACACCAAGAAAAGGTCTAAACTGAACAAACCCCCGGGCCCGTGAAGCAGTGTGTGTGCCACTGCTTCCCTACGTGGAGGTTTCTTATCTCTTTCCTATTTAAAACATGGAGTGGGAAGAATGTTTTAATCCAGAGTTTTTACTGTTGTAACCTAGGAACAATAATTTGAGGTTTCTAAGTATGTAACTGTCACCATGGAGACAAAAAGAAACCTCTCTGAGATACACTCTGCCTGGAGCTTATCTCTTAGAAAAAAAAAAGAAAGGACATCAAATTCAAAGTATATGTAGACTCATGGACTGTTGAGCTAGGTGAATCTTTGGTCTTTTACTAGCCCTGAAAGTGGATTTTTAAATTTTTATTTATTGAAGTAACACTGGTTTATGGGCTTCCCAGATGGCGCTAGTGGTAAAGAAGCTGCTGCCTGCCAATGCAGGAGATGTAAGAGACACGGGTTCAGTCCCTGGGTGGGGAAGACCCCTGGAGGAGGGCACTGCAACCCACTGCAGTATTCTTGCCTGGAGAATCCCATGGACAGAGGAGCCCATAGCCCATAAGTGACTGAAGTGACTTAGCACACACACAGCACACAACACTAGCTTATAATGAAAACAGATTTTTTTTCAAATGTCCAGATAACTGTTAGTTGGTTACAATGTGCTATAACCTCTATTGGGAACAATTTACAAATCATCCTCAAAATTACAATTACACATACTCTTTGACCCAGCAGGACTTCTTCTAGGAATTTATCCTACAGATATATTATAGTATATAGTATAATATAGTGTATATATATATATATATATATATATATATAGTATAGTATATACATTACAGGATGACATTCCTATTAATAGGGCACTGGTTAAAATAAAGTATGGAGTACTATGCAGACATACTGCTATGGGATCATATATAAGCTATACTGTGAAAGGTTGAAAGCAAAAGGAGAAGGGGACAGCAGAGGATTAGATGGTTAGATAGCATCACTAACTCAATGGACATGAATTTGAGCAAACTCCGGGAGAGAGTGAAGGACAAGGAAGCCTAGTGTGCCGCAGTCCACAGGGTTGCAAAGAGCTGGACACGACTTAGCAACTGAACAAGTACAACAACATACTATGAAGCAAAACTAGCAGGTTTTCCCCGGTGGCTAAGACTATGCTCCCAATGTAGGAGGCTTGGGTTCGATCCCTGGTCAGGGACTTGGAACCCACATGCTGAAACTAAGTTCACAAGCTGCAACTGAATTCGAATGCACAAATAAACAAATATTCTAAAATAAACAAGAATAGCAAGTACGGTGTACAGTACACTACTATTTATGTGTAAGGGAGGGATGACTTTGTTATTTGTTTGTGTATGTGTAATATATCTTTGTACAGATTCACCAGAGAGTGCTAATATTGGTTTCCTCATGACACATGGAGCTTAGTAATTGGGGGGGTGGGGGTGGGGCGGGTACAGGGAATGGGAGGGAGTTCCTTCACTCTATACCTTTTGCTGCTGCTGCTGCTAAGTCACTTCAGTCGTGTCCGACTCTGTGCAACCCCAGAGACGGCAGCCCACCGGTCCCTGGGATTCTCCAGGCAAGAACACTGGAGTGGGTTGCCATTTCCTTCTCCAATGCATGAAAGTGAAAAGTGAAAGTGAAGTCCTGCAGTCGTGTCTGACTCTTAGCGACCCCATGGACTGCAGCCTACCAGGCTCCTCCGTCCATGGGATTTTCCAGGCAGGAGTACTGGAGTGGGGTGCCATTGCCTTCTCTATACCTTTTAGTACCTTTTAAATTTGAACCATGAAAAATGTACTATTTGAAAAAAAAAGTAAATGTGTGTGCGCGTGTGTGGGTGTGTAATTTTTACTTTATATAAAACAGTAAATTTAAACAATGCGTGTGTGCTAAGTCTCTTCAGTCGTGTCTGACTCTTGGCAACCTATGGACTGTAGCCTACTGGCTCCTCTGTCCATGGGATTCTCCAGGCAAGAGCACCGGAGTGAACTGCCGTGCCCTCCTCCCGGGTCTCCTGACCCAGGGATCGAACCTGAGTCAGGTGCGACAGAACTGTTCACTGACCTATAGAAGTTTCATTAGTTCTACCCACATTCAGGAATGTCTTAACATTTCTGTTTTTCATCTTGTATAAAAAGATTTTCTCTCGTGGAAAAAGTGTGTCTGGAAAATGTATTAAAATAGTCATAGCTAATTGAACATATGCTATGTGCCAGTCAGGATACTCATCGCCTCACATATGTGTTCTCAATTAATCTCAACTCCATGAGATGGTCACCCTTCTTCTCTTCACATTACAGAAGACGACATTGATACGTCACAGCTACAATTCACACCCAATTCTTACTCACTCAAAAGCTTGTGTTTAGTCATTCTGCCACACCATAGGTCTTAACTTCTTTCAATACACTTAAATTCGTCAAGGAACTTTGGCTGCATATCAACTCACTAAAATTGGATAAGTAGAAAAAAATGTCTAGGTATTATCTGGCAACTGGTTATCTCATTTGATCAGTATAAAAAAGAAAAAAATTGTTCCAGAATAAGGCCAAATATGTTGGCTGCGTTCTTGCATGCCGATGTGGTGTAATCTTGAGGCCATCTGGTCAAAATCTTAAGTCATTAAATATAATTTGTGATTAAATAGGAACTTTCAACAAGGATAGAATGAACCATTAGGAAAAAAAAAAAAAAAAACAAAAAACAAACCCACTCTTCTTTGGTGGCTTGGTATCAAGAGCCAGATGTGAAAACATCAGTTAGCTTTGGGTTGGTGCAGATTAAAAATTTTTTAGGTTCATTGGACTTTAGTCTTGTGTGGTTCAAGTTTCACTTAGCATTGGAAGTATTAAATTTTGGTCTTCAAAGGATAAAGATATTTGAAAAGCATCACAGGGCTTCAAAAGTTTTATACCAAACAATGCTGATTACTTAAATATAAACAAATCAGTACCATCTGGATTATCTGCAACTTCACATAGAATCTTAAAGGGAAAAAATTAAATGCCTGGAAGAATACACTGAGGGCTTGGTCAAATGTAAAATTTGGGAAATAGATCTCTCTGGGTAGGTTTGTGGACTCTCCTCCACTCAAAAAATTATCTATATTCATTGTGTAAATCAGAGGACTAAAATTTAAAAGGTCATTTCTTTGCCATATTACCAAAAAAAAATTCAACAACATTCAAATGTTCATGTAAAAAAATAACACCACCTACCTTTAAGAGCTTTGCTGTTTACAAAAGGACAAAGCTTTTTTCCTTTACATGGATACCTGTGACTTTTGAAAGAAATCATTGTGATACATTTTCAAGTACTTAGATGGCACTAATATCTTTTTTTAAACTCTTATTTACATCCCCAAAAGCTTGAGATAGTTTCTAATGAAATATATATATTGTTTCTATCAGAGTCCAGGCAAGAAAACAGAAACCACTCAAAGTCTTTCACAGAGGGAATTTTAATTCAATGAATGACATGGTCACAAAAAAGTGATGGAAAAGCTGAGAAGGTAAGCATACAACACTGAGGCAACCCAGGTCTGGGCAACACAGGACCCTATAACCAGCCTAGATCAGGCAACCAGAGGAGGCAGAGTGATCAAATCTAGAAAACAGGCTAGAGTGGGCAGCCCGTTCCACTGAGCTGTCATTAGCCAGTGTCTGCCAGCCAGGAGGTGCTGCCCAGCAGAAACTGAAACCAAAAATGTGATGCAACCACTCCTGTAGGAGCTGCCTGGGACAGAGTTACAAATAACTTGCCTTCTCCCATCCTCTACTGCAGTCTTCGGCCAGTGCCTCTCATCAGCTAAACCTACCTGGAAGCCAGAGAAAGAAGGAACTGCGACAATAATTCCCTTTGATGTACAGAAGCGCACAGAAAGAGCAGAGAATGGATCCCAGAGTGTAGCCTTTTTGCTGGTGGCTCAGAGGTTAAAGCATCTGCCTGGAATGCAGGAGACCTGGGTTCGATCCCTGGGTCAGGAAGATCCCCTGGAGAGGGAAATGGAAACCCACTCCAGTACTCTTGCCTGGAGAATCCACGGAGGGAGGAGCCTGGTGGGCTACAGTCCATGGGGTTGCAAAGAGTCAGACACGACTGAGCCACTTTCACTTCACTAGACCAACTCAAGAGAGACTTCTACCTAATGTGAGTGCACTATCCCTCACGCAAGCAAGGATGCTGACGTCTTCAGGAGACACAAAGTCCTAGCAGCCATTGTGTCCATCTCAAGGTTCTCCGAGTGCTACATAATCCTTCCTCCCTGGGTGTGGCTCCCTGTGGTCCTGGTGACCTATGAACTCAATTGCAAAATTAAGCACTACCAACTCTCATTTGGGCTTCCCAGGTGGTGCCAGTAGTAAAGAATTCGCTGGCCAAGGCAGGAGACATAAGACTTGAGTCTGATCCCTGGGTCAGGAAGATCCCCTGGAGGAGGGCATGACAACCCACTCTAGTATTCTCACCCGGAGAACCCCATGGACAGAGGAGCTTGGCGGGCTACTGTCCATGGGGTCGAAAAAACTAGAGCAACTCAGCACGAAACTCTCATTCAATGTAATGGGGAAGAGGAAAGGGAAAAAATCTGAAAGATAAAGAAAAAATACGGTGTATGTATATAGGAATTTTATATACATAAATATAACTTAGGTGTGTGTCTGTGTATTTTTTAAAGGCCCAGTTGCTACAGTCACTGTTTCTGTTAACTATTACAAGGTCAAGGGTGGTATTTATTACTTCCTTCACCACCCATTTTATAATCCTCTCGTTCGCATCCCTCACCTTGACTGGTTGGGATTCTTTACTTGATTGGAGGACTAAAACCTTTATCCCACGATAGTCCATCCTTTATTGGGTTGTTTTGGCTTAGAGCTGTCTCCTCCTGGATCACACCTTGCTATTTCCTCCCTTGGGCATGATGGCATCTGCTTCCAGTTATGGACCAGGAAGCAAAGCTATATGAACGACAGGAAAAGATTGGTAATTAAGCCATGCAGCATGGCTGTTCCTTCTCCAGCTAACAGTTCCTCTCTCTGTTGCTGGAAGACTTGAGAGCAAGGTCCTAGGTCTTGTTTGGCTTTTTCCTCTACCCCTCAACTGCAGCCACAAGTGCTGGCCTTATTTTATATTCCACACCAGGCAATCCTAAAAGAAATCAACCCTCAATATTCATTGGAAGGACTGATACTGAAGCTGATGCTTCAGTACTTTGGGCACTTGATGTGAAGGGCCGACTCATTGGAAAAGACTCTGATGTTAGGTAAGACTGAGGGCAGGAGGAGAAGGGGATGACAGAGGATAAGATGGTTGGATGGCATCATCAGCTCAATGGACATGAGTTTGAGCAAACTCCAGGAGATACTGAAGGACAGGGAAGCCTGGTGTGCTGCAGTCCATGGGGTTGCAAAGAGTCAGACACGACTCAGCAACTGGAAAACAACAACTGAACAACTGGATCAGGTATGCCTCTCAGGCTATTCTCACAAATGACCTCCTCTTTCTACTTTGAGAACATACCATCTGTACACTGAGGTTCACACTAGGACGTTCTAGATACCTCAAGTGTCTCCTACAAAGTCAATGACCAGCCTTATTACATCTGTGGTTGAAACAGAGCATTGAAAAAATGAAGCACAGAAGTCAAATTTGGGAATCATAATTGTTGGGGGTAGGCACGAAGAGGAAAGGGTTAACCTGTAGAAGACAAATCCCCTTGCAGAACAGCCTTCCAGAAAGAGTTGGCTTTCTGCAAAGCTCCACTGAAACTGATTACAGTTTTGTCATAAAGACACCGGCTAATGACAAGTGTTGGACCCAGACTCCCTCATCCTGATCATACCAAGGAAGGGAATGGTGCTTCTTCAACTGTGAATGTAAAGGAGCTGAGTCATGCAACCGACTCACCCCATTCAAGGCTTGACCTTTACTCCCCATTTCATGGCAGGAGATAAGGGAACTCTGCTGAACTAGCAAGATAGAGCCAGAACCAAGTTTCATTTTGCTGTGTTATCCCAGGCTCTGATCATGCCCAGTGGTTGAGTAAGAAGGCTGATGCATTTCTAATAATGCAGCTTGAAAGCTTCATAACCCAAGGATGGGGGTCCATCTCCCATAGGCTAATTCAACTGGAAGTCTCTGAGATGCCCTAGAACAGATGGGCTATGAGAGAATCTGTAGTCCTGAGACTTCTGGTTTCTCGGTTCTTCTCTTATAAATTTAACTATTTGTGCATGCTGTGTGGTCAATTTCCTTGTTGGCTCTACACCCATCTTGAGGCCTCTGTTCTGATTTGCATATTGTTTCATTAGCGTTATTTCTCAAGTATTTTTCTCAGATTCAATACAGGAGTGATATATTCCTGGAATCTTAGATTATAACTTTCTTTCTCAGATGGTTTTTTAAAAATCTATGTAAACTATTGCAGAGTTTCAGTTCTTTTTATAATAATAGGTAGATGTTATTCTACTAATTTCTAGCTTCTGATATAGATTTGAAGTCAGATAGCAGTTTGTCTTTCTTTGTAAGTAAAATCTTTCTTCTGGGCTTCCCTGATGGCTCAGCAGTTAAGAATCTGCCTGCAATGCAGAAGAGGCAGGAGACATGGGTTCGATCCCCGGGTAGGGAAGATCCCCTGGAGGAGGCCACAGCAACCTACTCAGTATTCTTGCTTGGAGAATCCTATGGACAGGAGCCTGGTGGGCTATAGTCCACAGTGTCGCAAAGAGTCAGACATGACTGACAATCCAGGCACATAAAATCATTCTTATACCCGGAAGCTTTTATGATTTTCTTAAAATCTTTGGAGTTTTTTGTTTACCAGAATATGCCTAGGAATGTATCTTTCCTTATTAAGACCATCTGGAATTCAACAAGCCAGTTCAGTTTGCCAGTTTTTAGCTCAAGGAAATTGTTCCCGTTAGGTTTAATTATTCCCTTTTTTTCTATTTATTCTATTATTTCTTTTTATTCCACTAAGGAATGCCTATTATTCATATATTGGGTCTTCTGGACTTAACTTTCAAATCTCTTATCATTTCCCTAATGATTTGCATCTCTTTCGTTTCTGTTCTATGTTTTGAGATCTTTTACTTGAACTTTAGACCAGTAGTTACTGCCGTTCATTTGCTCAGTTGTGTCTGACTCTTTGACCCCATGGACCTCAGCACACCGGGTTTCCCTGTCCTTTGCCATCTCTCCGAGTTTGCCCAAGTTTATTTCCACTGAATCAGTGATGCCTTCCAACCATCTCATCCTCTATTGCCCTCTTCTCCTTCTGCCTTCAATCTTTCCCAGGATCAGGGTCTTCTCAAGTGAGTTGGCTGTAGACCAGTAATTTGGGTCTTAAACTTCAAACATTTTCTTTTGTAATAGTATGTTGATTCCCAGTTAATTTGTGCAGTTCATGAAACTCTTTTAACGAGTTTTCATTATACTTTTAATTCTCTCCTGGTTCTCTTTGAATAAGGAATTATTCTGAGTATCCTGTTTATTCATCTTCTCTCTGGCTGCTGGACCTAGTTATATTGACCTTCTCCCCTTTAAGAATTGGAACTACAGATTTCAGATGCTAGTATCAGTATTTTCTAGTGTTGGTCTAGAGAGATTAATGAGAGATTAATCTGTCATCTGGCTCAGAAACGAGAAGGGCCTCAGCCATTCCCTCCCAACCAGAGGTTATGTTCACTATTGGCTCCACGCCTCCACTCCTCCCTGTATGACCTTGTAACATGGAGGTTGGAGAAGGAAATGGCAACCCACTCCAGTATTCTTGCCTAGAGAATCCTGTGAATAGAGGAGCCTGGTGGGCTGCTGTCCATAGGGTCACAGAGTTGTACATGACTGAAGCAACTTAGCAGCAGCAGCAGCAACATGGAGGTACCTTTCCATACGGGATGGGATTTTCTGCCTAAGTCATGTGACTTGATGCGACCAATGGGACGCTTGTAAGCAGAGGCTTGAAAAAATACGAGCACATTTCCATTTGCTGTGTGTTTCCTTTGCCTTCACCCCAGGAATGCCTCTGGGCTAATGTGTAGAAGGATAAGACACATGGAACAGAGTTATATCATCCCGTTGACCCTCCAAACACTGCCTCATCTCATTCTGGTCTGCTTATAAAGCTAATAACATAGGCTAATATAGATAATGCTATCAAGGAATCTTTAAATTGTAAAAAATAAAATAATATAAATAGTTATTTATGTTTCCAGGCTTCACAGGCATTTTTGTCCATTAGAAGTCAACGTTCTTATAATGATCTCCAAGGAGGCCTTAGATGAGCATCTACTTTCTCCACCTCCCTGATCTCTGAAAATCTCTGATTTTCCTTCTTGTTCCTTCTGTTCCAGGCACACTGGCCTCCTTGTTTTTCTTCCTTGGGTGAGAGTGGGGGGTGGGGGTGCTCTCTTGCCTCAGGGCCTTTGCATGTATCTGGAATGCCCTCCACCTTTTTACCCAAATAGCCAAATGCATGGCTTACTCCCTCGACCTTCCTATCTCCTCTGAGGTCACCTTCCCTCATTGCCCATTGATTACCTCCCACACTCTATTTTTTTTTCTGTTTATTTTTCTCCATAGCACTTGTCATAATGTAACATACACTACATTTTACTTATTTTGCTAGTGTGCTCCCTTCCTCACTAGATTGAGGGCAAGGATTTTTGTTTTGTTTTGTTCTCTGCTACATCTAATATCTAGGCAATGCTTAGTAAATACTCATTGAATTGAATAAAGCAATCAGTACTTTAAAACATTATCTTTGGGAACTTCCCTGGTGGTCCAGTGGCTAAGACCCCATGCTCCCAATACAGGGATCCTGGTCAGGGAACTATATTCACATGCCACAGCCAAAGATCCCACATGCTGCAACATTGAAGATCGAAGATTCTGTATGTCACAACTGAAACCTGCTGCACCAAATAAAAATGAATCAAAACCATTTTTTTTAAAAGAAAAGAAAAAGAAGAGGGTAAAATTAACGCAAATAAATAAAACATTATCTTTGGCCTAGAGTCAAATGCCTATTTTTATTATAACAGAACAAGCATTCTGTTAGTCACAAAGTGGCATCATGTCATTTAAGTTCAAGCCAAATCTAATGGTGGCTGAAGAGAGATGGTCATTTTAGATACAGTTTATTTAATCTATTAAGGGCCTATCCCTGTTCTCATTGTGGTAGATATGATGTGAATTTTTAATAAATTTGAATGTCCAGATAATTTTTTTCTCTGAAATAAAGGGCTAATTATGTCTCCACAAAAGCCGTAAAAATTCTCAAACACTTTCAACAGATTTCTCATCAAGTTAAAACAGAATACAGCTTTGGTCATTAGTGAGAT
This sequence comes from Bubalus kerabau, assembly GCF_029407905.1. NCBI lineage: Eukaryota > Metazoa > Chordata > Mammalia > Artiodactyla > Bovidae > Bubalus > Bubalus kerabau. The sequence continues at coordinate 17,148,040 of NC_073639.1, read as the reverse complement.
GTGACATGAGTTATGCAGAAGCTTGGCTTAGATAAGTGAAAGTCGCTCCGCTGCTGCTGCTGCTGCTGCTAAGTCGCTTCAGTCATGTCCGACTCTGTGCAACCCCATAGACGGCAGCCCACCAGGCTCCCCCGTCCCTGGGATTCTCCAGGCAAGAACACTGGAGTGGGTTGCCATTTCCTTCTCCAGAGCATGAGTCGTGTCCAATTCTTTGCAACCCCATGGACTATACAGTCCATGGGATTCTCCAGGCCAGAATACTGGAGTGGGTTGCTGTTCCCTTCTCCAGGGGATCTTTGCAATCCAGGGATCAAATCCAGGTCTCCTGCTTTGCAGGCGGATTCTTTACCAGCTGAACCACCAGGGAAGCTTAGATAAAATAACCTCATAATGTATTTCAAATAGAGAATTAATTCAGCTTTTCCATCTTCACAAATTGTTGACACACAGGCTTTTTCCCCAATTAATAGTGAGAAATGCTTATAATAGAATATTTATAAAATACACAAAAATAAACAAGAATCTCCCTTTTTCCATTTAATTCTGCATGTTATTATGTACTCTTCATAAATGTGGTTATAATTGCAACAACCCAATCTATATGCTGCTGCTGCTGCTAAGTCACTTCATCGTGTCTGACTCTGTGCGACCCCATAGACGGCAGCCCACCAGGCTCCCCCGTCCCTGGGATTCTCCAGGCAAGAACACTGGAGTGGGCTGCCATTTCCTTCTCCAGTGCATGAAAGTGAAAAGTGAAAGTGAAGTCACTCAGTTGTGTCCGACTCTTAGCGACCCCATGGACCGCAGCCTACCAGGCTCCTCGGTCCATGGGATTTTCCAGGCAAGAGTACTGGAGTAGGTTGCCATTGCCTTTTCTGCATCTGTATGGGTCCTCCATAATTTATCTATTACTCTGTTATAGAATTTGTAAGCTGTTTTCTATTTTTCTTTATTATAAATAAAGCCTTGATGATCATCCTTGTACATAATTCTTTGAATGTATCTGTTATATGTATTTTGGATAAAGTCACAGATATAGAACTAATAAATCAACATTTAAAAATTTGTTGCTACATATTGTCTTACTATTTTCCAGAAATACTACATCACTTTTTACTTCCATCAGCAGTGTGTTAATGCATCTCATCCCTCTCCCACCAGCACTGAATTTTTTTCTATTGTGGTAACATATATATAACATAAAATTGACCATTCCAACCATTTTTAAAGTGTACAGTTCTGTGGCAATCAGTGTTCTTACATTGCTATGCAACCATCACCACATTCCTTTTCAAAACTTTCATCTTCCCAAAATGAAATTCTGTACCAAATAAACAATAATTTCCTCTCTCCCCTCTCCTCAGCCTCCAGCAACCACCATTCTATTTTCTATATCTCTGAATTTAACTACTCTAGGTACATCATGTAAGTAGAATCACACAATATTGTCCTAAGGTGACTGGCTTATTTTGCTTAACATAAAGTCCTCAAAGGTCATCCATGTTGTAGCATGCATCAGAATTTCCTTCATTTTTAAAGCTGAATAATATCCCATCGCAAAGCTGACCATGGATAAACATTATCCATTCATCTGTCAATGGATACTTGGTTTCCTTCCATCTTTTGGCTATACAGCATTATATTTTAAAGACTTCTCCCTATATAGTTTTAATTATATTTATTTACTTTATTGTGATGCTAAATGTCATAGTCTGTGTGCAAGTCAGAAAAGAATTTCCAGACATGAGGCAGAATCGAGTTTATTAGAGTGGGAGATGCTGTTAGCACAGCAGGCCACCTAGTTGCCAATTTTGAGGAAAGTAAAACAGAAGAGTGAAAAGCTGGCTTAAAACTCAGCATTCAAAAAACTAAGATTATGGCTCTGGTCCCATCACTTCAAGGCAAATAGATGGGGAAACAATGGAAACAGTGACAAACTTTATTTTCTTGGGCTACAAAAGAAATTTTGTGGCTGTCCAGGAAATTAAAAGATGCTTGCTCTTTGGAAGTAAAGCTATGACACACCTAGACAGTGGATTAAAAAGCAGAGACATCCTTTTGCCAACAATGATCCATGTAGCGAAGATATGGTTTTTCTGGTAGTCATGTATGGATGTGAGAGTTGTACCATAAAGAAGGCTGTGCGCCAAAGAATTTATGCTTTTGAACTGTGGTGCTGGAGAAGACTCTTGAGAGTTCCTTGGACAGCAAGGAGATCAAACCAGTCAATCCTAAAGGAAATCAATCCTGAATATTGACTGGAAGAACTGATGTTGAAGCTCAAGCTCCAATACTTTGGTCACCTGATGCAAAGAGCCGACTCATTGGAAAAGACCCTGATGCTGAGAAAGACTGAGGGCAGGAGAAGAAGGGGACGACAGAGACTGAGATGGCTGGATTGCATCGTCAATGCAATGGACAAGAGTTTGAGCAAACTCTGGGAGATGGTGAAGGACAGGGAAGCCTGTATGCTGTAGTCCATGGGGTCGCAAAGGGTCAGATATGGCTTAGTGACAGAACAACAGCAGCCAATTTTTATAACCTCAAGAGAGAGAAAATTCCTACTGGAAGGGTGGCATTAGGTGATTGGTTAGGATGCTAAAGAGTGGGTAACAGGGTGGGTATTTTACCTAATATGGGGCCAGGGAACTAGCCAATTTAGATTCAGAGGCTCACATCAACAATTGCTATGGGGCTTGATTTGTTCCAGAGATTTTTGTCCTGTGACCTTGGTACAGTACTCCACACTGAACACATAGACTTTTTTTCCCCTCTTGATTAGTTTCCTGGATTTTAATTTTGCTTATGCTGGATTTTGGGAGAAGAGCTTCACGTACTTTAATAAGTATTACAAAAAATCAACACAGGAATATATTAAGCTAAGAACATCTCATGTATGTTTGTATCCAGAGTGAAAAGTTCTACTATTTAATCATGTGGGTTTTGTTTTGTTTTGTTTTGTTTTTTTGCAATTTGCCATAGTTGCCTTTAGATGGCATTAGATCCTTGGGGATGTTCTGTGGAGGTTTTGGATACTGTATGGAAATGGGTATGTTTTGACAAGCATGGTGGGTTTTAAATTTGGCCCAAATGTTATTTGGGACCTAGAATACAGGAGAAATCAATATAGAAGCTGGACACCTGGAGGTCATATTCTGGCTATATTCTAACCAAGTCCTGGCCTTTTGTTTTTTCCTAACAGCAGATTTGTCCAGGTCTTCACCTTGGATTGCAATGTGGGAGACCTGGGTTCGATCCCTGGGTCGGGAAGATCCCCTGGAGAAGGAAATGGCAACCCACTCCAGTATTCTTGCCAACCTACTCCAGTATTCTTGCCTGGAGAATCCCATGGACGGAGGAGCCTGGTGGGCTGCAGTCCATGGGGTCGTAACGAGTCGGACACAACTGAGCGACTTCACTTTCTTTCTTTCACTTTCACCTTGGATTAGTTTAAGAGCAAAAATCTTAAAAATGTTTTGAATTTTTTTCAATGTGAGTTCCTAAGCAAAGCAGAGACTATCCTCTCTCCCATACATGGTACAAGTTTGGGCAGAAAGGGTTTTTTTTTTTTTTTTTTCATACACGTAAGTGTCAGGGGAAGCACACTGATTGAAACCACGCTGTCCAGGCACCGTAGTAACCATTTGCATGAGTTGTTTTAGGACAGGAGGTCCTGGTAAGGAACACAAAACTAATAAGCCTCCACCAACTGGAAGAGTTCGGGAAAGGTCAAAAGGAGACACCACCTGTCCGATCACCTCCCAGAATCCTTCTCTCTGGCATCCATCTTGGCTGAACAAGGCGTGCACCACCAGGAAGGACTCTGAGTCAGAATGATTGGCTAAAGACAATCCGGAAACTAATCTCATTGCGTAAAACCCAAGAGTGTGAGCCACGTGGCAGAGCAGTTCTCCTGGGTTCCCTTACCCTACTGCTCTCCGCCCGGGTGCCCTTACCCAATAAAATCTCTTGCTTTGTCAGCACATGTGTCTCCTCAGAAAATTCATTTCTGAACTCTGTTAGAATTCAGATTCAATTCTGTTAGACAAGAGCCTGCTTTCGGTCCATGGAAGGGGTCCCCCTTCCTGCAACAAAAGGAATCCCTAACGTTCATTTTTCTGAATCAGCACTTCAGACAGCAGAGGTTCTCCTTGGTAGAATAGGAGCTTAAACCAAATACCTTGCAATGGAGGATGAAGGGAGCTGCTGTCTCCATGATTGTGATGTTTGGATTTTGATATGAAATAATGATGTTTGTATTCCTACTTTCTGCTACTACTTTCAGAGCTTGTTTTGCTGAAAGAGACTTTTTATTTTAATTTTCAAGTTGCTATAGTTTCCTGAAAAGATGCTTTACTCTCAGCAAAAGGGAACCTGACTGTAACACATTTCCCTTTTTGGGCATGGATGTGAAGGGCTAGTGGTAAAGAACCCACCTGCCAATGCAGGAGACTAAGAGATGTGGGTTTGATCCCTAGGTCTGGAAGATCCCCTGGAGGAGGGCCTGGCAACTCACTCCAGTATTCTTCCCTGGAGAAAGAATCCCATGAACAGAGGAGCCTGGCGGGCTACACTTCATGGTGCTTCACAGAGCTGGACACGACTGAGTGAATGAGCATGCATGCATGCACACTTACAGGAGATCAAGGGACTCGCCCAGGGCTTCAGGTTGGTGGCTTTGTGGCAAGCCTTTCCTCCAGTGTGGGAACTGGCTGGCTCCAAGATCTTGGTTATGTGGAGCCCCTAGACCATACTGTCTTCCAAATGAAACCAAAGTGCTGCTGAAAGCTGGAAGGAAACCTTTCAAACACACTAGATTGTTTGCACAAAGACTTCTTTTAAGGCAAGGGAGGTGGGTGGAGGCAATAAGAACAAGCAACAATATGTTGCTTTTTCATAAGCAAGTGCCTTGGCTCATCTCTACCTCTTGAACCATTAGCTGTTTCTTTAGTAAATTATTGCTAATAACACAGGGCCTGTTTGTGTTATCACATATGTGATAGTACTTTGAACCCTTTTAAAGAAAAAGGGTATTTCCATTATAACTCTGGTGGAGAGCTAACAAATTTTGAAAACCTATTATGTACCAAGTGCCTCATATTTCCTAGCTAAAATATTATGTACAACAACCCACAATAACTTCACAATAAGTATGACTGTCTCCATTTTATTAATAAAGAACTGAAAGTTGGAGAGCTTAAAGAAAAAATATGCTCACAGCCACCATGGAAAACAGCATAGAGGTTCCTCAAAAAACTGAAAATAGATTTGACATATGATCCAGAAATTTTCCTGCTGGGTATACACTCAGACAAGGCTATAAAGCAAAAAAAGACATGCACTCAATCTTCATAGCAGCACTGTTTACAATAGCCAGGGCATGAAATTGACTTAAATGTTCAATGAATGGATAAAGAAGATGTAGTACATATATACAATGGAATAGTACCGAGCTATAAAAAGAATGGGATAATGCTATTTGCCACAACATAGATAGACTAGAGATTATCATATTAAGTGAAGTCAGAAGGAGAAAGACAAATGTCATTTGATATCACTTATTTGTGGAATCTAAAATATGACACAAATGAAATTATCTATGGAACCATAAACAGACTCACAGTCAAAGAGAACAGATAAATGGTTGCCAAGAGGGAGGAGAGGTAGGGAAGGGAAGGATTGGGAGTTTGAGATTCAGTTCAGTCGCTCAGTCATGTCTGACTCTTTGAAACCCCATGTACTGCAGCATGCCAGGCTTCCCTGTGCATCACCAACTCCCAGAGCTTACTCAAACTCATGTTCATTGAGTCGGTGATGCCATCCAACAATCTCATTCTCTGTGGTCCCCTTCTCCCGCCTTCAATCTTTCCCAGCATCAGGATCTTTTCCAATGAGTCAGCTCTTCGTATCAGGTGGCCAAAGTATTGGAGTTTCAGCTTCAGCATCAGTCCTTCCAATGAATATTCAGGACTGATTTCCTTTAGGATGGACTGGTTGGATCTCCTTGCAGTCCAAGGGACTCTCAAGAGTCTTCTCCAACACCACAGTTCAAAAGCATCAATTCTTTGGCGCTCAGCTTTCTTTATAGTCCAACTCTCACAGCCATGCATGACTACTAGAAAAACCATAGCTTTGACTAGATGGACCTTTGTTGGCAATGTAATATCTCTTCTTTTTAATATGCTGTCTAGGTTGGTCATAGCTTTTCTTCCAAGGAGCAAGCATCTTTTAATTTCATGGCTTCAGTCACCATCTGCAGTGATTTTGGAGCCCAAGAAAATAAAGTCTCTCACTGTTTCCATTGTTTCCCCATCTATTTCCCATGAAGTGATGGGACCAGATGCCATGATCTCAGTGTTTTGAATGTTGAGTTTTAACCCAACTTTTTCACTTTCCTCTTTCACTTTCATCAAGAGGCTCAATTATACATCAGTAAAATTTAAAAAAAAACTTGCTCAAGTTCATATAATTATCAGTGACAAAACCAAGATCATGGTTCATCAGACTGAATATATGGTGGATACAGAAACAATTTATTTAAACTTGAAACATAATTGGCTGTGTCGACTGAAAAAAAATGCATAGTCTAAAAGTTGGGAATTTTGTTTTATTCAGCAGACTTCCTGAGGACTATAGCCCAGGATGGCAGCCTCTCAGATAGCTCTGAGGGACTGTTTCAGAGAGGTGAGGTAAGTTAGGAGTCACAATGTATAGCAACTTTTTGCAACAAAGACCAGACAGTTGGAACTTCAAAGAGTACTGTTAAATAAAGAGAACTAGACATCTGCCAGGAGGGACTGGGCAGGAGGAGAAGGGGACGACAGGGGATGAGATGGCTGGATGGCATCACCAACTTGATGGACATGCTTTTGAGTGAACTCCGGGAGTTGGTGATGGACAGGGAGGCCTGGCGTGCTGCAATTCATGGGGTCGCAGAGTCAGACACGACTGAGTGACTGAACTGAACTGAACTGAGACATCTCAAGTTAAGTAATTTAGTGCTTTTCTATCTATTGGAAGGTGCAAGAGTCTGGGCTCATTGAAATTATCCCTTTGATAAGCATCTTAACTCTCTAGCCAGTATCCTGGTTTTTTTTTTCCCCATCCTTAATTCCCCTCAGGGTGTACCGACAGGGTCCAGTACAGTGGCTGATGGCTTTATGGTCACAATATCCTTTGTTTACTGAAGCAGCCGTCGACGTTTTTTGTCTACACCTGCTTAGCCCAAATTGACATCTTTTGAATCTTTGTAAAATTTTCATACCTTTTCTCTCTTTAATAATCTCTGATCATGATAAACTTTAGATGTATTTCACAATTCTTCTTTCTGTAGTTATATCTTAACCATAATTGACAGCGTTTTACCTTTTATTCATTGAATTTGTAGTTAGTCTAGTCGAGGTTTGATCAACGGAAAGGATGACCAAGACAGACAGCAACACACACGTTTTAATGAGTAGTGCTTGAATGAGGATCCAAGAGAGGTGACATCTACTGAAGCAGGTGACCATCCAGAGGCTAACCACAAGCGGCTATCGGCTGGAAGAGGAAGGGTAGTTAGGCACCAGCTATCAGCTGGAAGAGGAAGGGTAGTTAGGCAAGGGAACTCCCAGGGGAGGGAGGGATGAAAGAAGGAGCTTACATGGAGCCTCTGGTGAGGCAGCTCCAAGGGCAGCATCAGCTTCAGGTCTTTTTATTGCAAGGCTGTCTTATCAATAGGTAACAACAGTTGGGCGATGTTTTAGAGGTATATGCAAAGCAAGTAGGCACTGAGTTGCTAACATTTGAATTGTTTAGGCTATTTTAAAAATAACTGGGGACTTGCCTGGTAGTACAGTGGGTAAGAATCCACCTGCTAAAGTAGGAGACATGGGTTTGATCCCTGGTCTGGAAGATTCCACATGCTGCAGAGAAACTAAGTCCGTGTGCCACGACTACTGAAGTCTGTGCTCTGCAACAAGGTAAGTCACCACAATGAGAAACCCACACACCACAACAGAGAGTAGCCCCCACTTGCCACAACTAGAGAAAGCCCATGCACAGCAAACGAAGACCCAGTGCAACTAAGAAGAAGTAAACAATTTTTTAATAATTGGAAGTGTAAGAATTTGAGCTTGGTGCCAATGGGCTTTTTTTTTTCTTTTAAAGACATTTAATTAATTAATTAATTTGACTGGGCCAGGTCTTAGTCGCGGTGTGCAGGATCTTAAGTTGCAGCATGCGAACTCCTAGTTGCCACCTGTGGGATCTAGTTCCCTCACCAGGGATGGAACCCAGGTCCCCTGCGTTGGGAGCCCAGAGTCCTGCCAATGGGCTTTTGAGCTAATGGAGCTCGGCCTGCGGGGAAGAAATAAAGAACCTGGGGGCCAGTATGCAGAGGCCATCTTTGCTTTGCTTATGTAACAATCTATCTCAAGGCACCAGATGCGCTTATTTGTTCTGGGAACACAGAATAGCTTCTTTCGATCATAGAAAGTATCTGATCCAACTAAACTAACAGTTTATGAGTTCAATGATATTACCTATGGCTTTATTTACCTATACTTGTATAGAGAAAAAATATTATTTGTGCTAAGTAAAAGTAGGTGACTCTAGCTTCAAATATAGTTGTATTTTGAATTTGAATTTCTTATGATTACAAAGGACTTCCCTGGTGGCTCAAATGGTAAAGAATCTGCCTGCAATGCAGGAGACCCAGGTTTGATCCCTGGGGGAAGATCCTCTGGAGAAGCAAATGGCTACCCACTCCAGTATTCTTGCCTGGAGAATTCCATGGACAGAGGAGCCTGGTGGGCTACAATCCATAGGGTTGCAAACAGTTGGGCACGACTGAGCTTTCTTTCACTTTCTTTCATGATTACAAATTTTGGTATCACTTTGGAACATATTCAAATATTTCTGCCTCCAGCTAGAACCACCTAAGGATTTATGTTTAATTGCTTCTTATCCATATATATAAACTACATACACACAGATGAGAAGTCCAATGAAACTCTAAACTCCCCTTCCACCTTGTAGATGCATATGTATCTATCTTTAGTTTGTAAGGCAGTTCTTATTCTGATATGTTACTAGCTTTACTGTAACTCAAAATATTTACAACTGGAGTATGCGTTGACTGCAGGTTTTATCCTCTTGGCCTTGGCATTGTTGGCAGCTCCAGCCAGCCTCCTCTGTTCAAGTTAATTGAGGCACCAGCACCATTCTTTGCCCTCAAACTCCAGGGGACATATGACAAGCCTTCCTAAGAATTCTTAGCCTGTATACATTGTATTGCAGCCTTGGGTCTACACAGCTGCCGTGCTATCTGCTCTCAAGATTTCCATGAAGGGAAATCTCGACGGAATCCCTAGGCTCTTAGTGGATGCTGGATGTTGGATAAGTTTAGTGATGTTGAACTAGACAGTTCCTTATTAGTGGTGAGCATCTTGTTTAGTACAACAGGCCTTAATTGCGCCCTTCTCTGGGCTTCCCTGGTGGCTCAGTAGTAAAGAGTCCACTTGCCAATGCAGGAGATATGAATTCAGTCCCTGACCGGGGAAGATCCCACATGCCTCAGAGCAACTAAGCCCGTATCACACAACTATTGAGCCTGTACTCTAGGGCCCACGTGCCGCAACTACTGAAGCCCAAGCTCCTAGAGCCCGTGCTCTGCAACAAGAGAAGTCACTGCAACGAGAAGATTGCACACCTAGAGAGCAGCCCCTGCTCACCACTGCAACGGGAGGAAAGCCCACCCAGCAACACAGACTCAGCACAGCCAAAAAACAAATATAAATAAACTATAAGAAATTGTGACTTCACTTCCTGTATATAACCATACACATATGTTCAGTGAAAGCCATAAATCCCAAAGTTGTATGTCTTGCATTGTCTACATTTTTAAGCTGCTTTGTTCAGATATAATTGACCTATGATAAACTGCATATTTTAAGGTGTATACATTGGTAAATTTAAAAAATTTTTTTATTTTATTTTGAAGTATAGTTGATTTACAATGTTGTATTAGTTTCAGATGCACAGCAAAGTGATTCAGTTATCCATATACATGAATCTATTCTTTTTCAAATTCTTTTCCCATTTAGGTTTTACAGAATATTGACCTGAGTTCCCTGTGCTATACAGTAGGTCCTTGTTGGTCATATGCTTTGATAAATTTTATACCTATGAATTCATCGCCACAATCAAGACAATGAAAATCTCCATCATCCTCAAACATTTCCCTATATACCTTGATAATATTTCTCTCGCCTCTCTCTCCCACTCAATAACTGATCAGCTTTATGTCACTAGAGATTAGTTTATATTTTCTAGAGTTTTAAGAAAATCAAAACTTTTAATATATTCTCTTTTTGTCTGGCTTCTTTCACTCAGCATTTTGTTCATCTGTGTTGTTGACTGTATCAGTAAATCATTCCTTTCTATTATTGAGTACTATCATTGTAGAGATACAGTACATTTTGTTTATCCGTTCACTTCTTGATGGACATTTGGATTGCTTCCAGTTTTAGGTTATTAAAAAATCTTCAGTGAACATCTGTCTTTGTTTGAACATATGTTTTCATTTCTTTTGGGTAAACACTCAAGGTTGGAATGATTGGATCACAGGGCAGGTGTATGTTTAACTTTATAAGGAACTGTCAAATTATTTTCCAAAGTGACTGTACCATTTTACATGCCATCAGAAGTCTATTAGAGTTTCAATTTTTGAATGAATTTTGGCCCACACTTTGTATGGTCGGTCTTTTTAATTTTAATCATTCTAGTAGGTGTGCGGTAGTATCTCCTTAGTAGTTTTAATTTCCTTTTCCCTAATGACTAATGCTGTTGAGCATCTTTTCATATGCTTATTTGCCATCCATATCTGTTCAAATCTTTTGCTCATTTAAAAAAATTTAGTCCTTATTTTTCAAAAATAAAAAGAAATAAAATTATATTGGTTAGAAGATCATTTCCTGAAGCAAAAAAGTAGATATCTGTGGATATCAGAATCAAAGGAAAATTTTAAATTTTACAGTTACGCATTTCTGAATTTTTTTTGCAGTGAGCATGTATTACTTATTAGGAAAAAATGATTTATCTTTCTTTCTTTTGCAAATGTACATTTAAGCCAATCTTTATAGATCTGATCATTTGGTGAAGAGGACCCAGAGAATCACCTTGGAATAATGAGAACTGAGTTATATACAGCTGCTGTTACGCCCTCTCAGATAGCATTATAATGAACAGTACATCTGGGAACAGCTGGTGGAAGAAGGGTATTGCTAGGGACAGTGCTAGAAAGGAAGTGCTTTGATTAGCCTTTGTTTTGCTCTGCAAGCATGGGGGATTGGGAAAGAGGCTGAGCTAAGCCTCTAGAAAGACTGGTGAGTTCTGGACAAAGATGTGTGCTCAGATGCTCCACCGCGTCTGACTCTTGGGAGGATAAGCAGTCTGACCTCAGGGAAGAACTTTGGGAAGAGATGTCAAAGAAGGAGTATTTAGGCAAAACTGTCCTGTGCAAGGGTGATATAACCTTCTTCTTCATCTGTCCAGGAAAACATCTTTAAAACCAACATTATTCTGGAGCTTTCTGGAGCTCAACTTACATTTTCTGGGGAATCTCCAGGTTGATACAGAAAGAGAGCAGGGGTGGACCAAGTAGTAATTTTATGACATTCGGCTCACAAAACAGATTGAGAAGAGGAAGTGGTCCAAGAAAAGAGTGTTGAACAAGTACAAACTGAGTCTTTTTTTTTTTTTTTTTTTTTTAAGATTTACTTATTTTGTTTTTGGCTGCACTGGATCTTCATTGCTGTGCATGGGCTTTCTCTAGTTGCAGCAAGTGGGGCCTGCTCTTCGTTGTGGGGCACAGGCTTCTCTTTGTAGGTGGCTTCTCTTGTTGCAGATCATGGGTTCTAGGGCCCAAGGGCTTCAGTAGTTGCAGATCCTGAGCTCTAGAGCACAGGCTCAAGAGTTGTGGTGCACAGGCTCTGTTGCTCTGAGGCAGGTGGGATCTTCCCAGACCAGGGATCAAAACCATGTCACCCGAATTGGCAGGTGGACTCTCAACCACTAGACTACCAGGAAAGCACCACACATTTAGTCTTAAATCACTTAAAATAGCTTTTAAAAATTGTAAAGATAATTTTTAAGAGCAATTTTTGGTTGCTCTCAACAAAACTGAGAGGGAGGTACAGAGGTTTTCTACACACTGCTTTTCTCACACATGCACAGCTTTCCCCTTTATCAACTACGGTCTCCAGAATGGTATAGATTCTTACCAAAGATGAACTTAACACTGACACATCACTGTTACCCAAAGGTTATCATTTACTTTAGGGTTCACTCTTGGTATTGTCTTTCTATGCTGCTGCTGCTGCTAAGTCACTTCAGTCGTGTCTGACTCTGTGCAACCCCATAGACTGCAGCCCACCAGGCTCCCCCGTCCCTGGGATTCTCCAGGAAAGAACACTGGAGTGGGTTGCCATTTCCTTCTCCAATGCATGAAAGTGAAAAGTGAAAGTGAAGTCGCTCAGTCATGTCCAACTGTTAGTGACCCCATGGACTGCAGCCCACCAGGCTCCTCCATCCATGGGATTTTCCAGGCAAGAGTACTGGAGTGGGGTGCCATTGCTTTTTCCTGTCCTTTCTATGAGTTTGGACAAATGTGTAATGAAACGTATCTATCATTATAACACCATATACAGAATTTCACTGCCTTAAAAACTGCTCTGCTCTGCCTATTCATCTCTTTCCTCCGTCTACCCTGGCAACCACTAATAATTTCAATTGTCTCCAGAGCTTTGTCTTTTCCAGAGTGTCCTGTACTTGTAATCATGCAGTATGTAGCCTTTTAGGACTGGCTTCTTTCCCTTAGGAATATGCATTTAAGGTCCTCATGTTGCTTCATGGCTTGATAGCTAATTTCTTTTTAGCACTGAAAAATATTCCATTTCCTGGATGTACCTCAGTTTGTTTATCCATTTACCTGTTGAAGGACATCTTGGTTGTTTTCAGGTTTTGGCAATTATAAATAAAGCTGCTATAAACATCCATACACAAGTGTTTTATAGACATCAAGTTTCAGCTCCTTTGAGTAAATACCGGGGAACATGATTGCCAGATCCTATAATAAGAGTATGTTTAGTTTTGTATGAAGCTGCCAAACTGTGTTCCTAAATAACTCTACCATTTTACTTTCCCACCAGCATTGTGTGAATGTCTCAATTGGTCCACATTCTTGCCAGCATTTGATGTTGTCAATGTTCTGAATATCAGCCATTCTAATGAGCTTGTAGTGGTACTTCACTGTTGTTTTAAATTGCATTTCCCTGGTGATATATAATGTAGAACATCTTTTCATATGCTTATTTACCATCTGTTTATCTTTGTTGGTGAAGTGTCTGTGAAAATCTTTGGGTCATTTTTAAATTGGGTTCTCTTGAAAGAGATGGGAATACCAGACCACCTGACCTGCCTCTTGAGAAATCTGTATGCAGGTCAGGAAGCAACAGTTAGAACTGGACATGGAACAACAGACTGGTTCCAAATAGGAAAAGGAGTACGTCAAGGCTGTAATATTGTCACCTGCTTATTTAACTTATATGCAGAGTACATCATGAGAAACGCTGGGCTGGAAGAAGCACAAGCTGGAATCAAGATTGCCGGGAGAAATATCAATAACCTTAGATATGCAGATGACACGACCCTTATGGCAGAAAGTGAAGAGGAACTCAAAAGCCTCTTGAGGAAAGTGAAAGAGGAGTGTGAAAAAGTTGGCTTAAAGCTCAACATTCAGAAAACGAAGATCATGGCATCTGGTCCCATCACGTCATGGGAAATAGAGGGGGAAACAGTGGAGACAGTGTCAGACTTTTTTGGGGGGAGCTCCAAAATCACTGCAGATGGTGATTGCAGCCATGAAATTAAAAGACGTTTACTCCTTGGAAGGAAAGTTATGACCAACCTAGATAGCATATTATCTAGATAGCATATTATCTATCTAGATAGAAAGCAGAAATATTACTTTGCCAACAAAGGTCTGTCTAGTCAAGGCTATGGTTTTTCCAGTAGTCATTATGGATATGAGAGTTGGACTGTGAAGAAAGCTGAGCGCCGAAGAATTAATGCTTTTGAACTGTGGTGTTGGAGAAGACTCTTGAGAGTCCCTTGGACTGCAAGGAGATCCAACCAGTCCATTCTGAAGGAGATCAGTCCTGGGTGTTCATTGGAAGGAATGATGCTAAAGCTGAAACTCCAGTACTTTGGCCACCTCACGCAAAGTGTTGACTCATTGGAAAAGACTCTGATGCTGGGAGGGATTGGGAGCAGGAGGAAAAGGGGTCGACAGAGGATGAGATGGCTGGATGGCATCACCGACTCAATGGACATGAGTTTGAGTGAACTCCGGGAGATGGTGATGGACAGGTAGGTGCTGCAATTCATGGGGTCACAAAGAGTCGGACATGACTGAGTGACTAAACTGACTGACCTGACTGCTACTATTGAGTTTTAATAATTCTTCGTATGTTTTAGTGGTCCAGTGATTAAGAAAGACTCCAGCACTCTAATGCAGGGAGCACAGGTTCAATCCCTGGTCGGGGAACTAAGATCCTGCATGCTGCCTGGTGCAGCAAAAAAAAAAAAAAAAAAAAAGGAATTCTTTGTGTATTTTGGATGTGTGTGTGTTAGTCACTCAGTCGTGTCTGACTCTTTGTGACCCCATGGACTATGGCCCACCAGGCTCCTCTGCCCATGGAATTCGTCAGGCAAGAATACTGGATTGGGTAGCTGTTCCCTTCCCCAGGGGATCTTCCCAACCCAGGGATCGAACTTGAGTCTCCCACACTGCAGGTGGATTCTTTCTCATCTGAGCCACAATGGAAGCCCATATTTTGGATAACACTCCTTTATCAGATGCCTTGCAAATATTTTCTTCCATTCTGTGACTTGTCTTCTCATTTTCTTGACATTGTTTTTTGCAGAGCAAAAGTTTTAAATTTTAATGAAGTTCAATTTATTAATTATTTCCTTCATAAATCAGGTCTTTAGTGGTGAATCTCACTTAAAAAAAACAAAAACAAAAACCCATTTAGAAATTCACGCTCCCAATACAGGGGACCAGGGTTTGAACCCTGGTCAGGGAACTAGACCACACACACTGAAACCAAGACCAGGCACTGCCAAATAAATAAATAATTTAAAGAAATAAATAAAGTCCTCTTGATTAGGCAAAGTGAAAGAAGAGAAGCAGCATGCATCCATCAGAGTCCTAACAGAAAACACAATCATAAAGTCACTGAGAAGATTATAATGAAGATACTACTTACTGAGATGTGGTCAGGGTTATGAGAAATATAAGATGATGACTGAGTTTCTGGAAGCAGTTGCCAGTCATAGACCCAAAGGGGCCTTGGGAAGGGGCAGCTCCTAGATGCTAACGGAGAGGGGCTGCTGGACAGGAGTGTGGCCTTAAGTAGAGGAACCATCAGGGAGCCAGAAAGCAGGGGAGCCGTGATGTATTCTGCACAGGTCAGTGGCCAGAGGTTCAAAGAAGAGCTGGGATGGACAGTGAAACTGGACATGCACATCCTCACACAGAGTCCCAATGAAACCCCACTCTGTCCATCCATTCACTCCTTAACCCAGTCACTTCCAGCTAGAAAGTAAGAGAGAATGGTTTCAACCTAGAGACTGGTGATTCCTAATTCCTTTTGGCTCACAGACTCCAAAACGCACATAAAGGCACCTTCATAAACAAGTAGATTTTTCCTACTGGTATTCTTGCATGAAAAAAAATTGTGGCCAATATCTGAAAATTTTTTTGAAATAAATCCAGATTGAATATTTAAAATTAGAATTCAATAGGAAACTTTTGCTCAAAAGGAAATTTCAAAAGTATGTGGCTTTTTTTTTCTTTGCTTCAATAAGAATAATTTCCTTTGGAATGGTCACTGGCATGCTGAAATGTCATATTTGACATGTTCACATGTCAATTCTGACAGCTGTAAGTTATGAAATCCCTGATAACAAAGGTAGGTATTGCAGATGAAATGACAATTCCCATTTCTTGCTTTGAAAGAGAAAAAAGTCAGAATTCTCAAACAAGCTGTGAGTTGGATTCCTTTTGTACCATTTCTTTGTCCTCCAATCTCAGAGGTCATCTTTGCTTTTGTTTTTTTGGCCAATGCAGCACAACATTTGGGATCTTAGTTCCCCGACCGGAGAATGAACCCTTACCCCCTGCAGTGGAAGCGCTGTCTTACCATGGGACCGCCAGGGCAATCCCCAGGTCATCTTTTTCAAGATCTGCTCCACTGATACTACTTAGTATTTTGAACAGAGGCAACATGCAGAGCTCTGCAATGCTTCCCCATTCTAGAGGTTTCTTCCTGAGGAGAACTTGCCACCCTGGATTCCATATGGCAGAAAAAACTTTCCCAGATCTATAGTTTCCTTAGCTGTCTACCTCCAGTCTTCACTTCCAGAGAGTAGTCTCATCCAGAGAGTAGGTAGTTTTCTAGAAAATTACCTCATAATAAGGGACTTTGATCAAGTGTGTGTGTCCCAAATTTAGACTGTTTGAAGCTGGAACCACCCTTTAAAACCTTGGGGACTTAGCCAAGTGACTTGTTTCTGTATGCCTCAGTTTCCTCATCAGCAGATAATAACCACCTATTTGATAAGACTGTTGTGAGGATTAGATTAATTTAGATAAACCTTTACAATAGGGGCAGCCACCATTTTGGTATTATTCTAATAGCCACATACCTTTGGAGAGTGAGTGTTAGTCACTTAGTCGTGTCTGACTCTTTACGACCCTACAGACTATAGCCCGCCAGGCTCCTCTGTCCATGAAATTCTCCAAGCAAGAATCCTGGAGTGAGGTGCCATTCTCTCCTCCAGGGGATTTTCTTAACCCAGGGTCAAACCCCAGTCTCCTGCATCGCAGGCAGATTCTTTACCACCTGAGCCCTACCTCTGGAAGGCTGTGGAAAAGCTCTTCCCTGTACTCACTCTTCATTCATTCATTCATGTGATTCTGAATATTTACTGAGATCAGCACTGTGCTCTGTGCTAGAGATACGATGATCAACTAAAACAGAATTAATCCCTGACCTCCTCGAACCCACAGTCTAGTAAGGAACGACCTATATGAATCAAAGAATAGTAACTGCAAATATAAAATTACTATTGAAGAAAGGTAGTTTTATGAGAACCAGTAACGGAGAGATATGACCCTAAAGAAGTGTGGTTTAATCTGAGACCTTAAGGCCAAGAAGGAGTTCTCTATCTTGAATTCAGTTAAGTGCTGCGAGATTTGCTTTCAGACAGCCGAGATTTTCTGTATAGCAGGGGAGAACTTCATTCTGGTTTCCTAGCAAAACTTCAGAAAAGACATAAGTTCAAGGTTCTGACATTGGATAGGTCGATGACTTTTGGGGTAGTAAACAGTTTTAACCAGAGTTTGTCTTTGACATGAATGCAAAACAGTCTACAGTGGAATGAGTCTCCGTGATGTGTAGAATTTCTTTTTTCACCAAGCCAGAAAGCTCAGAGGTGCTGCCCAGTATGGCTGGGTCTCCAACCGTTCAGTGTCTGAGCTGAAGTTTTGTTCAGCAGATAAAATTTTTACAATTTCAAAACTATAGGAAATCTCTGAACTTTTCAAAAGGATTCCCAACACAGGAATCCTCCTTTGATACTGACTTTGTACTAACAACATGCAAAACAGGACTTGGCTATGCTAAGAGGTGTCAATACTTTCATGAAGAGAAATGGTCCCCAATGTTCATAGCAGCTCTATTCACAATAGACATGACATTGAAATATCCATTGACAGAGGAACAGATAAAGAATATATGATAAATACATATATGTATACATGTATAAAGAAAGTTTGGAGAAGGCAATGGCACCCCACTCCAGTACTCTTGCCTGGAAAATCCCATGTACGGAGGAGTCTGGTAGGCTACAGTCCATTGGGTCGCTAAGAGTTGGACACGACGGAGCAACTTCACTTTCACTTTTCACTTTCATGCATTGGAGAAGGAAATGGCAACCCACTCCAGTGTTCTTGCCTGGAGAATCCCAGGGACGGGGAAGCCTGGTGGACTGCTGTCTATGGGGTCACACAGAGTTGGACACAACTGAAGCGACTTAGCAGCATAAAAAAAGTTGAGTGCTGAAGAATTGATGTTTTTGAACTGTGGCATTGGAGAAGCCTCTTGAGAGTCCCTTGGACTGCAAGGAGACCCAACCAGTCCATTCTAAAGGAAATCAGTCCTGAATATTTATTGGAAGGACCGATGCTGAAGCTGAAACTCCAATACTTTGGCTACTTGATGCGAAGAACTGACTCATTGGAAAAGACCCTGATGCCAGAAAGATTGAAGGTGGGAGGAAAAGGGGACGACAGAGGATGAGATGGTTGGATGGCATCACCGACTCAATGGACATGAGTTTGAGTAAGCTCCAGGAATTGGTGATGGACAGGGAGGCCTGGTGTGCTGCAGTCCACGAGGTCACAAAGAGTCAGACACGACTGAGCGACTGAATTGAACTGAACTGAAACACATCTACACACACATATGTATATTCATACATACATAAAATGAAATACTACTTCAGCCATGAAAAGACTGAATAACGCCATTTGCAGTAACAGGAATGGATCTAGAGATTATCATACTTAGTGAACTAAGTCAGAGGGAGAAAGATAAATAGCATAAGCTATCACTAATGTGTGAAATCTTAAAAATCATGCAAATGAACTTATTTACAAAACAGAAACAGACACACAGATACAGAAAACAGAGTTACCAAAGGGGTAAGATTGGGGGGAGGGCAATAAATTAGTAGGAGTATGGGATTAACAGATACACACTACTATATAAAAAACTGATAAACAACAAGGACCTACTGTCTAGCACAGGGAACTATACTCAATATCTTTTAATAACCTTTAATGGAAAAGAATCTGAAAAGATGTGGATAATGCATATATATATTTAAGTGATATATAAAAAGAGAGGGAGAGAGAAAGGCAATTCCTCAATGATCTGCTCAAAATACTGAAATAGATTTTAGTGATTCTGCAATGGATGAGAATATTTGACACAGCATTGCCTGAGTTTAAATTTTCCTCCAAGGCATAAATAAGCTTAACCATTTCCAAGACATATTGCTTCATTAAAGTCCTTTGTCTGGTAACAGATAAAACTACAGCAAGCAGTTTTCTAGGATGGCTGAAGACAACATTCTTTGTGTTGAAGCAAATCCAATTTTGGTGAAATTTTAATGTTTTTCAACTGAGTCTGTCCCTTAGGCAAAAAAGCAGACTGGGTGATAAATTGTCAGGATGGATGGACCACTTCGGCTCTGTGTTTTCCTACTTCCATAGGTAAGCATCTTGCCACACATGACGCCTTCTGACTTCTGTTTTGTGTGCAAGCTCAGTCATTTCAGTCGTGCCTGACTCTTTGCAACCCTCTGGACGATAGCCTGACAGTCTCTTCTCTCCATGGGATTCTCCAGGCAAGAATACTAGAGTGGGTTGCCGTGCTCTCCTCCAGCGGATCTTCCCATCCCAGGGATTGAATCGGCATTTTCTGCATTGCAGGAGGATTCTTTACCACTGAGCCACTGGGGGAGCCCCAACTTTCGTGTTTATTGATACAAACAAACTGAACTATATATATGGTGATATTTCCTAGCCTAAGTTGGTTTCAAGGTATAGATAGATAGATAATAGATATTCATAGTCAATGACATGAAACATTTGCAATTCATATTAAAGGAAGGCCTGATAAATATTATCACTGGTCAATGATGACAGTTATAAATGACCAAACAGTACTTTGCTTTACAGGTTTTCTTTTTACTTTAGTGTGAAATAAATGTTTTAGTGAAAAAAAAAAGCTATGCAAAAAGTTTTGCTCCCATAACTATAACTTTAAATATTGGAGAAGACATAAAAGAAAAATATATTTTCCCACAGGTTGGATCTTCAGTCAAAAAGCTCAGACTAACCTGCACTTTAAACCCCACCTGGGTAGTGTTTAATCTTACAGTACTAACCTCTCTCTGGTTTCTTTTCCTCTCTGTTTAATTTCTATTTCACCTTTACAGTACTTTATGTATTAGACGCAACTGTCTGAAGTGAGATACAGCATCATCTTAATAATTCAGAGCAGCAATTTACAAACTATGGTACAAATGTCACCGAAGCCCAGTGAGAAACCGCCTCACTTTCCCACCCTGGCCCAGCCTTTGCACTGTCAGTCCTTCTGCACCTCCTCCCCTCTCCTCAGACTTCTTTTAACCCCAATAAGTTTCTCAAGAGTTGTGTTTGTGGGTTTGTTTTTTTTTTTTTGTATATCAGGACTGATTATGTGTGTGCATGTCTCAGAGAATATTCTCATCTCCTGGCAAGGTTTTTCGATCTATGTAGGATCTGAGAAGCCTTAGGGGATTCAGAGATGTCCTTTAAAGGGGTCTGGAGCCAAAACCTCCACATTCATTACTCTATTTGGAGTTGCATGTATCACAATTCTTTTCTTCCTATGACTATTTCTTCCTAACTTCACTCTTATTTTTCTAGAAGACTCGTTACTTTGGACCATCCAGTCATCATCACTTTTTCTTGTATTCTTTTTCTTTCCTCATTCTATATCCTTATCCACTTAAGTTTCTGAGTTTGCAGCCTCCCAGTTAATGGCACCCCACTCCAGTACTCTTGCCTGGAAAATCCCATGGATGGAGGAGCCTGGTAGGCTGCAGTCCATGGGGTCGCTAAGAGTCGGACACGACTGAGTGGCTTCACTTTCACTTTTCACTTTCACGCTTTGGAGAAGGAAATGGCAACCCACTCCAGTGTTCTTGCCTGGAGAATCCCAAGGACGGGGGAGCCTGGTGGGCTGCAGTCCATGGGGTCGCACAGAGTCGGACATGACTGAAGTGACTTAGCAGCAGCAGCAGTTACCCTAAATGTGGCCTTGTATGGAGCGTCCTTCACTTCATGTCCCCAGCAGGGGTCAGCCTAGTTCCTTCCCAGAGAGCCATATAGTTCAATTACCCATGATCAAGTTCAAAAGTTCCAGTCTCCACATAACATTATAAATACCTAAGAGTCAACATTCACATTGTACTCTTCTCTATTCTTATTTAATACTGGCTAGTGCTTTAAGCCTTTTTTGAAGCTAGTACTTTTATTTCAGAATTGTATTTATTTTTGCTATAATTCCTACAGGAAAGGCCAAATCATGCCTTAAGTATATTACAGAGTAAAATTACTGCACTTTTCTCTTTTTCTTCAATTCATGCTTTATCCTAATAAACTGGGAATTTTTTTTATATGAATGAATGAATGAATGAGCTGTGTTGAGTCTTAGTTGCAGCACACGGGATCTTCAATTTTGTTGTGGCATGCAAACTCTTAGTTACAGCACATGGGATCTAGTTCCCTGGCCAGAGATTGAACCATTGGGAGCGTGGAGTCTTAGTCACTGGACCACCAGCGAAGTCCCACTGGAGAATTTTGTATGTATGTATTTGAAGCACTTAGCATCTAAACAATATAACAAAAATATAATTGAATTAGGATATATTTTGTTTAATCAAGCATTCTCTTTAAAATTCTTTTCTTTAAAATTATTCACTTTCTTTAAAATTATTTATGCCATTAAAAATGCATTGAGTTTATTATCTAAATAAAAAAGAATCAGGAAAAATTAGCAACATAATAGCTAGTTATGAAAACATAATAAAGTACCAATTAAAGTAATTATTAGAGTTGAGCTCAGGGAACAGCTTGATTTAAACAGAAATATCACACCGATGATTCTATCAATACCTTTTCATTCTTGCTTCATTAAATTAGATCATTCCCACAAGCATCAAACATGCTGTTGTTTTTCTCCTCTTAAAACATAAGCTTTTTTTGAGCCTTCTTCTCCAGCCATTATCCTGATTTTCTGCTCTTTGAAATAAAACTACGACTGAGTTGGTTGTATTTTCCGTCGTTCTCTCCTTTCATTCTGCCTTAAGTCCATTCAAGTCAGGCTTTCCCCAACACTCCTCTGAACTTGGCTTGTCCAGGTCACCAGTGACCTTGATGTTGCTAACTTCAATGGTCAAGTCCTGGTTCTCATCCTGCGTGACCTAGGAGCAGCATTTGACAATCAGGCTTCTTACTTCAAACGTTTTCTTCACTTGCTCCCAGGATGCCACAAGACCTGATGTTCCTGCTACCTTGCTGATCCTTCATTGTCAGTCTCTTTTCCTAGATTCCCTGCCTCTTTCTCTGGATGCTGCAGTCCCATAGCTCTGTCTGTTGCATAATCTTCTGGCCTATAACTTCATTCATTTCCTAGATTATCTCTTCCAGATCTATGGCTTTAAATTCCATCTGTTCCCTAACGAATCAAGTTCCCCTGCTGATGACTGAGATTAATGACGATAGCTTACACCCAGAAGAGTTAGTTCACTCTCTCACCTACCAGGAGTCAGAAGGAGCCAGAAGGACCCAGTCCACAGCTGATGTGGCAGATCCATGAAGTCATCAGGGACTCAGGCTACTGTTAATTTTCTGCTCCGTCATCCTAGCATGGGGCTTATATTCTCAGGTCCACCTCGTGATTTGAGATGGCTAAGTTAGCTTTAGACATCATCTACACACATCAGGAGGAAGGAAAAGAGAAAGGGGAGCTACCCAGCAGACCAGTTCTTCTAAAGATTCTTTTTTGGAAGCCCCACCCCCCAACACATATATACATTTGCAAGTTTGTCTCAGTTCAATGGCTAGATTCAGTCATGTGCTTACCTCTCGCTACAAGGGAAACTGGTAGTTGTGGCCTTTATCCCACGTAGCAGTATGCTCAGCTAAAATTGAAGTTCTGTACTAAGGAGGAAGAAAAGAAAGAATATTTGATAAGCACCTAGTAATCTCTGCTGGGCTTCCCGGGTGGCTCGGTGGTAAAGAATCTGCCAACAATTCAGGAGACACGGGAGACGTGGGTTCGATCCCTGGGTCAGGAAGATCCCCTGGAGGAGGAAATGGCAACACTCCAGTGTTCTTGCCTGGAGAATCCCATGGACAGGGGAGCCTAGGGGGCCACAAAGAGCTGGACATGATTGAGCATGCAACAACAATCTCTGCTATAATATCAATATGTTGAAGGGTCCCATGTAAATATCTCCCACCCTGTACTCTTCTCTGAGCCTCAAGACTTACTTGTTAGCTCTGCTTAAATTTCTATGTAGCAACTCAACATGAGCAAAGTATTCCCTTTACAATGTAGTCTCAGGCATGAATGCCTGGTTGGGATGAGTTGAGGAAAGGAGGAATGAGAAAGAAAAGAGCATGAATATGGAGAATCCTTTCAAGGAATTTTGGTATTAAAAGGAGCAGAGGGGAAATAATTGCAGTAATGAAGTCCTCAAGAAGATAAAAGTGGGAATTCTCTGATGGTCCTGTGATTAGGACTCTGAACTCTCACTGCTGAGGGCTCGGGTTTGATCCCTGATGGGAGAATTGCCACATAGAATGGCCGAAAAAATAAAATAAAATAAAGAAGGCAGGGTGGATGAAATGCAGCATGTAAGTGAGGAGACTGGCTTTTGATGGAAACAAGAGTTTACAGATCCAGCTTTTAGTCAAGACAGCTCACCAAATTGAAGCTTTGATAACCTACCCTGCACCAAATAAATGGCAATAATATGTCAAACTTAAAGAGAGAAAACAATCAATATAAATCCTGGTTAAAAAAAAAACAAGACAAACATTTCCTAGGTGGAGATAGAGCAGGTATGTCAAAGCAAGTAGGCTGAAGCCACAGACTTTATAGGAAATCCAGAAAGTGCAGAGCTCTGGCCAGAGGCATAGCGGACACTAAAACTGCTCCATGAGAAATCAGATTCAACTTTATAGCTTAAAAACTCCCTTCTCAGAAGTGAGAAAATATAAAAAAATGTTATATATTTATATTAAGTAAAAATACTGAAAAAGATCAAAACTCTAGATAACTTCTACTTGGAAAGGTGGCTTTTATAAAGCTACAGAACTAGGGAGATGGGGGTACCCACATACAATTAAAAAATTGAGCCAAGCTGCCTAATTGCCCTGTGACCAGATCTGCAGAATCTACAATATTACCTTGGGTCAGGAATTCCAAGTTACTACTATAAGACTTGGCTTTTGATCAAGGGTCTGCTGACAGAGAGGGGTGAGCTCATGGTTGAAGGCATGGGGAAGGATAGAAAAATGTTAAAAGCTTTCAAATGCTTCAGCATGCAACTGTAACCTCACATTCCAAAACATGTGGATGGGTTTAACACTGAGAAAGAAGGCCAACAAAATCAACAATTAGAATGTGAGTTGACTACAGATAAAATCAGTTTCATCTCTGGAGTAGTTTGATAAGATTTTAATATAAATATGATTGAAATGATCAAAGATTTAAAGGCATAGCTTTTACCAAAAAGAACAAGAGATTGTGGAATAAAAATGAACAAAGATGAAACATGAAGGAGATGATCAAAAATTTGTACATGAAAAATACAGTTGTTGAATCCAAAAGGGAGGGGATATATGTATAGATATGGCTGATTCATTTTGCTGTACTGTACCAGCTAAGACAACATTGTAAAGCAACTATACTCCAATGAAAATTAATAAAAAATACAGTCATTGGAGTACAAATGTATTCGATTCGAATTCCAATACAGTCAAAGGGGAAAATAGTGACTTGCAAGACTGTCGAAAGGAATAGCCCAGAACTCAGAAAAGGGAGCCAAGAGAGAGGACAAGTTTATGGACAGAGGTAAGACGGTGTGTTTGGTGGTCGGAGACCAGCCCAGTCTTTTTGTATGACTTTTATTTTCTCAGTAAAATTAGAGGTGAGGTATTCAGCCTTGGAGAAGGAAATGGCAACCCACTCCGGTACTCTTGCCTGGAAAATCCCATGGACAGAGAAGCCTGGTAGGCTACAGTCCCTGGGGTCGCAAAGAGTCAGACATGACTGAGCGGCTTCACTTTCCCTTTCACTTTCATTCAGCTGAAGCAGAGGAGGATGTGCTGAATGTCAGAAGAGAAAGCGTAGCAAGTGACAGTCCTTGTAGAGATTGGGGAGTAAATTAAGGAAATATGGAAGGATTGCCAGGAAGTACTGGTGGTCCTCTCCAGCCCGTGAGGAGTTTTAGGAGACCCCCTAAAAAGATCTGTTGCCAATGGGACAAAATCTGGGCAAAGGGCAAGAAGTAAATCAAGTGGAAAGACAAATGTTAGGAATACACTGAATTCATTCTGATTATTTACTTTCATACTTTTCACTGAGTGAAAAGGTGGATTCTGTCTATAAAAAGCCAGATTTTCAAATGAAAGTATAGAGAAAAGTGGAAATAGGTGACCTAAGAGGAAAGAAGAGCAAAGAGAGGGAAAAAAGAAGAAAGCAATAGAGATAAGTCACAGTCACGTGTAGCAGAAGCAGGTATAGTGACATGCTGCTGCTGCTGCTAAATCACTTCAGTTGTGTCCGACTCTGTGCGACCCCATAGACGGCAGCCCACCAGGCTCCCCCGACCCTGGGATTCTCCAGGCAAGAACACTGAAGTGGGCTGCCATTTCCTTCTCCAATGCATGAAAGTGAAAAGTGAAAGTGAAGTCGCTCAGTCATGTCCAACTCTTAGTGACCCCATGGACTGCAGCCCACCAGGCTCCTCCATCCATGGGATTTTCCAGGCAAGAGTACTGGAGTGGGGTGCCATTGCCTTCTCCGAGTGACACGCTATTATACATGAAATAGACAACCAACAAAGATAACCAAAAAGGACCTACTGTATAGCACCAGGAACCAGCCTCAACATTTTGTAATCATTTATAAGGGAAAAGAATCTGAAAAAGAATGTATGTGTGTATGTGTATATATATTCATATATATATACACATCTATATATGAATTGGGCTTCCCTGGTGGCTCAGACAGTAAAAAAATCTGCCTGCAATGTGTGAGACCTGGATTTGATCCCTGGGTCAGGAAGATCCCCTGGAAAAGGGGATCACTACCCATTCCAGTATCCTTGCCTGGAGAATTCCATCGACTGAGGAACCTGGCAAGCTACGGTCCATGGGGTCACAAAGAGCTGGACATGACTGAGTGGCTAACACTTTCGTTCCATGGGATGGATAGATGTACTACTACATAACAAATCTCTGTGCTGTACACCTGAAATTCCAACACTCTATATCAATTATACATCACTTGTTACCCATGGTTGTTAACAAGCATCATAGAGATTGAAAGAAGTAATTCATGGACTTGTTGGCTATCTTAAGAATTACACTAATCATTTCCTTGTTTTGATAATCATTTTCTTTTACTTGTTGGTTATTAATATACCTAAGGATATCCACAAAGCACAAAGTAACTTCATTAGTTCATATTCGTATGAAGCATATTTTTTTTACACATTGAAAGTGGAAGCTATTTCATTCTTTAATAGAACACACATTTCTTTTGGTCAGGAGTTTAAAATTCACATTTCTAGCAGTCCCTTTCCAGTGAAAATGTAAGTACTGTTCTTGCTTCATATCATTTTAGTCATTATCTTCCTCTTATCCTTTCTGTCTTCTGTTTCACATTGAAGACCTGTGAAATTTGTGATGTTTATTCTTTTGCCATATGGTGTCATATGAAAATAAATTCTTAATATGTTTTTCTCTCAAATACTTGTATTATTTATATTAAAGGTGGGAAGTTGCTGGCACTTTCTACGAAGTTATATTAAGCACTTGCCTAGAGTTTGGCGTTGTTATGGTTTGACCATTGTCAGCCTCCCTATACATTTGTTTAAGAAGGAAGGTCCTGGAACTTCCTTGGTGGCCCAGTGGATAGGACTTTGAGCTCCCAAAGCAGGGAGCCCAGGTTTGATACCTGGTTGGGGAACTAGATCCCATATGCTGCCACTAAGTGTTCTCATGCGGCAACTTAAAGACCCCACATGTCACAACCAAGACCCACTGCAGCCAAATTAATAAAATAAACATGAAAAAAAGAAGGAAGGTCCTTTTCTGTTCAGGAAGATGGATGGGACCTTTGATGTACTGGTGGAGACATGTATCAAACTTCAGACCTACAGGAGCCTGGAAAGGCGGTGAATGAATCTACATAAGGATACAAGATGTCTCTGCTGAACAGGCAGGAGAGAGGGGAAGAAAATTGTGGGGATTGCAGCTGCCATGTGATGTGGGGCTGAGGAAACACTGAGGTGTGTTATGTACAGTAAATTCTCTTAGCTGCTCCTTGAGAACACCTGTGAAGATCTACATTTTTCTTCAAGGCTCTTAGAGTTGAATTTGTACATATTTCAGATCTGTCACTGTGGGTCCTAGGAGCACAGCAATCTGATATTTGTATTATGCTGCTGCTGTTGCTGTTAAGTCGCTTCAGTCGTGTCCGACTCTGTGCGACCCCAGAGATGGCAGCCCACCAGGCTCCCCCGTCCCTGGGATTCTCCAGGCAAGAACACTGGAGTGGGTTGCCATTTCCTTCTCCAAAATTTAATTAAACACATATTTATATACGGCCCTCTTCTAGGTGCTTACGTAAGGAAAAAAAATGTGTTTTGATGACAATGCAGAAACTTTCAGAACCTGCACACTAAGGGGTTAATTTTAAAGACTGACTGAACAGAATATGGACCAATTTTTAAAGATTATCTAGAAACTGCTAAAACTTTGTTAGTAGTCTTGAAAACTAGACGAATGAGCTTCTCTGGAAAAGTAATCAGTATCATATATGTTACAGACTATGGGCTTTAGTTTAGAAATTTATTCACAAAGATTCTTAGTTTTTCTGGAAATGAGATAGTAGCATTGTTTCAGCCGTTTTCCTGAAGTGTCTATGTGGTTGGCTTTACCACCCTGTTCGCTAGGAAGAGTTGGCCTGTAGTTCTCCCAAGTTAGCAGAATCGGTGAAATTTAGTACAAAGCTGTCATTTTTTCCAGTTAACCAATTTTGCTGTCAAGTGAGTGACTGCTGATTGGCTCCACCACAGATTTATGATTTCCAGCCTCAACTGGGTCTTCAGTGCTGTTAGGCAGTCATTCCTGTGGCAGAGACCATGGATGAGTTCTGCAAAATAATCCCTTATCTTCATCTATAACTGGAGCTAGAAAACAAGAGTCCTCTATTTCCCAGAGTCCTTTGCTGCTGAGAGGGGCTTCCCTGGTGGCTCAGAGGATAAAGCGTCTACCTGCAATGCAGGAGACCCAGGTTCGATCCCTGGGTTGGGAGGATCCCCTGGAGAAGGAAATGGCAACCCACTCCAGTATTCTTGCCTGGAGAATCCCATGGACAAAGGAGCCTGGCAGGCTACAGTCCAAGGGGTTGCAAAGAGTCGGACACGACTGAGCAACTTCACTTTCACTTTTCACTTTTGCTGCTAAGAGGTGGCCACATAGCACCGTTTTGGCCAGTGAAGTAAAGGGTTTCCCTCTACAAACAAAGGAAATGCTCTCGGGGACAATTTTTTTCCTTCAGACCATCTTTCCCTCCTTTCTTTTTTCAGCATTGAACTTGTATGGGATGCCTGGAAGTGCAGCAGCCGTCTTTTGACCATGAGGTAATAATCATGAGAAAGGAATCCAAGTTCCAATTAGTGAGCCACTAGACCAACATTTGATGAACTCATTGTGTTTCACTGAATGAAATAAATACCACCACCTCCCTTCCCCCCAACCGCTGTCCATTTGCTCCATGTTAGGCTCTTGTTGATTAATTACAGTTTGGACTAAACCATTCCTTAGACTCAGTTGGCATCTCTCTTTTTTCACAGTGGCAGTTCTTAGTGGCCCCTCCAAACATCCCACAAAATTCTAATTTTTTTTTTCCAGAATATATGTGGTTTATGGGAAGCCATTCCCTTTCTGTATCTAGGGATGAAGCACTCAATCTAAGCTAAGCCATTTGATACATTCCATATTCCAGCCATAATGTTTGGCTCACAATTGATTATACGACCTGAGATAGTCCAATCAGATCGAATTTCAGGGCTTTTACTGGAAATTCTGAAACATCGCCCCCCCCTTTCTCCAGCAAATGTGGCGCGCAGAGGCAATGCCAGGAACCACAGCAGTCATTTTGCTACCGTGTGGCAAGGCAGCCTGAGCACACAACTGTCACACTGAGAAAGACAAATCTTACACCCTCACAGCCAGCCAGCCTTCTGATTGAACCTGAAGCCTGTCCCGTAAATCCCCTTCATTGTTTAATCATCTCAGGTGAGCTGAAGTCTTACTATGCACAGTCCTAGTGTGGCCTCTAGCTCTTGGCAGGAAACTTCATGTCCAGGCTATCTTCCACTTACTTCTCCAGATTCACTCTACCCACTTTGATCCCTCTTCTGTGCCTCATGAGGCCGAACTGTTTAGACCACATCAGTTGGTATCCTTACCTCTGACTTCCAGTTGGATTTGACCAACAGGAAGTACCAGCAGGTGATCAGAGGTAAGAGGGGGTGTGGATTAAAATCAAGGTATCTAATTTCCTGGACCCCTCCTTGTGGGGTCACTGCAGGCTGGCTGGGCCCCTTGGCTGAAGGCCAGAGCTCTGGTCAACCGGTTTCTCTGTACAGAGAATTCTCTCTTCCTGTTTAATAACCACATCCTCCTCTTGCCTTTCAGTCTTATGTGGGTATGGGTTCTCAGCGATGCAAACTAGAGAACTGCCCCATGTCTGCGGTTTCCCTGCACTCTGAGCAATTGAACCATGTCATTTGCTTCCTGCTGAGGCCCTGACTGATACATCTTATTCTCTACTCCACCAACAAAAAAGAGGTCACACCTGCCCACATCTTCAGTCATCACCTGGAGTCCCCACACATACTTCAGCTCTGTGCTTCCAAGATTGCTAGGGAAGATGCAACAGGTTCTGCCTCTGTTCTTTCTCATGGGCATAGCAATAACCATGCTTTTCCTGCATGTCTTACCAGGAGTGTTCTAAGAATCAGATGGATGTAAATGTCCTTAGAAGAGCTGAAAGTGAAAGTGAAGTCGCTCAGTCATGTCCAATTTTGCGACCCCATGGAAGGCAATGGCACCCCACTCCAGTACTCCTGCCTGGGAAATCCCATGGACGGAGGAGCCTGGAAGGCTATAGTCCATGGGGTCGCTGAGGGTTGGACACGACTGAGCGACTTCACTTTCACTTTTCACTTACACGCATTGGAGAAGGAAATGGCAACCCACTCCAGTGTTCTTGCCTGGAGAATCCCAGGGATGGGGGAGCCTGGTGGGCTGCCATCTATGGGGTCGCACAGAGTTGGATACGACTAAAGCGACTTAGCAGCAGCAGAAGCTGTACACAGAGAAGGCGATGGCACCCCACTCCAGTACTCTTGCCTGGCAAATCCCATGGACGGAGGAGCCTGGTAGGCTGCAGTCCATGGGGTCTCGAAGAGTCAGACACAACTGAGTGATTTTCCTTTCACTTTTCACTTTCATGCATTGGAGAAGGAAATGGCAACCCAATCCAATGTTCTTGCCTGGAGAATCCTAGGGATGGGGGAGCCTGGTGGGCTGCCGTCAATGGGGTCACACAGAGTCGGACATGACTGAAGTGACTAAGCAGCAGCAGCAGGACTATAGCCTACCAGGCTCCTCCCTCCATGGGATTCTCCAGGCAAGAATACTGGAGTGGGTTGCCATTTCCTTCTCCAGGGGATCTTCCCGACCCAGGGATCGAACCCGGGTCTCCCACATTCCAGGCAGACGCTTTAAGCTCTGAGCCACCAGGGAAGCCTAGAAGAGCTGAGTACTGTACATACATGAAGCATTGTTACCATTACTGTTGCTACTACAGAGATAGATCAACCCAAGTTCTAACTGTGGTTCTAGTGAAAGATGTTTGAGTGCTCTCTCTTTTTCTTTCTCTCAGTTTAAACGCTACTACCTAAGCACATACAGGCTTCCCTGGTGACTCAGCGGTAAAGAATCCACCTGCAAAGTAGGAGATGCAAGAGATAATGGGTTCGATCCCTGGGTCAGGAAGATCCACTGAAAGAGGGCATGGCAACCCATTCTGGTATTCTTGCCTGGAGAATCTCATGGACAGAGAAGCCTAGTGGGCTACAGTCCATGGAGTCGCAAAAAGAGTCGGACACGACTGAGTGACTAAACCACATCAACAAATACATTCGTGTGTTTTAGCAACAGCTGCAGATATCTCTAATTCCTGGCCATGTACTCCAATCAACCACCATTTTCGTACAAATCATACTTGTCCTTCATGTCCTTTCTTCCATGGCTGGTTATGCGATGGGATGAGCATGAACTTTGGAGCCTTCCGGATTTAGCTTCAGGTTCTGTTCTATCACTTACTCATTCTTGGTTAGCAGGGAAATCGCCTAGTCTCTCTGAACCTTAGTTTTTTGTCAATGAAATGATGATGATGGAAAGCCTGGATTATTAAAATAATGTCTATAGAGGGCCTGCACTGATGTTCTTCCCTCTTCCTTACCTGGCTCCAGGAAAAGATGTTGAGCAATGGTGCAGCTCATGTTTCTTGGACCCGAACCAGCAGGCCGTGGCTTATCTTATGTATGAGGGACAGGAAAGTAGAATGCCAAGAGATGGACTTTGCGCTGATTGTGGCAAAAGGCCTGGGAGATGACAGCATGTTCAGGTCAGGGAGGGGACACTCCCTTTGACTGAAGCTTACTGGAAATCACACACTGTGGGTGGGACTAACTGCCTATGGGAACCCTTCCCAGAAGTAATCCATGTGATCTGAGGACACCTTACTGATGAGATTAAGATGCCATCATGAAGCAGCCAACCTAAAGCACAATTAATGTCTAACCAGCTATAAACTTGGAAACTGTAATATTCTGTGGGTGTTGATGGAATTGATGATATTGGGATGATGGAAATACTAGTATTTTCAGAACATCTACATTGGGTCTTGTCCCTTATATATGTTATCACATACATTATCACACTGAAGTCTCATATTAAGCCCATACAATGGACATTAAGATGTTTATTCCACTTGACTGATGGGAAACTTGGCATTCCAATAGCACATAGCGTGTAAGTAGCTCTGGACCAACTTCTCAAACTCACAGGAGGCTGAAGTATGTAATATGCATGGTGGGTGTCACTCTTGCTGTTGTTCAGCCACCAAGTGCTGGACTGGAGCATGCCAGGCCTCCCTGTTCCTCACCGTCTCCCAGAGTTTGCCCAAGTTCATGTCCATTGAATCGGTGATGCCATTTAACTGTCTCATTCCCTGTTGCCCTCTTCTACTTCTGCCTTCAGTCTTTCCCAGCATCAGGGTCTTTTCCAACAAAAAAATGGATATGACTCTATGGCCAAAAATTTAGGTGCACAAGACACGTACCAACTCTATTCTTAAGTAACTTAGTTAAATTTCTATTCTGAGTCACCATTCCATAAGGATGGCAGACTCTTAATCTCTGCCAGTTTGGACTCTTGCCTCCTCCCTTATACACGGCATTTTCCCTGAGTACTGACTTGATCTGGCTTATGTAGTTTTATTGGTTATATGGATTATATGGTTCCAAAGCATTGGCAGCAGCAGTTACGGCTGAAAGAAATCCAGTCTTCATTGAGGTGGGGGTCAGGGAGGAGTCTCTTCCTCCCTGAACGGTCCATGCAGGTTGTCATGGAGACAACTTTTGTTTTCATCTCTTCAACCCTTCAATCTAGTGAGTTCCTCTCAACTATTCTCTTGCCTCCTTTGGATGCATGAGACTCAGTCTGTTGCTGCCCCATCATGATAGCTTAGACACTGAGGCTATCTGCCTGCATAGATCACAGAGCTATTTAACCTCTGATATTATGGTACCTTCCAGGATTCTGCACAGTTTCTTGGCCTCAGGTCTCTTCTGCTATTGGATTCCATCATCCCAGCTGGGGGTTTGGCCCTGGCTCATGTCCCGGTGCCCAACCTGGAGGGCAGGGTACAGACAACCACCTATCTTGGGTCACACTGCTGTCTAAACTCATCATTTCCCCTTCAGTTCTGTTCTTTCGCCAGATGTAGTGAATTCTTTTTTGTGGGGGGTGGGGCGGGGCAGGATTCCCAGGAGGCGCTAGTGGTAAAGAACCCACCTGCCAATGCAGGAGATGAAAGAGACACAGGTTCCCTGGGTCAGGAAGATCCCCTGGAGGAGGGTATGGCAACCCACTCCTGTAATCTTGCTAGAGAATCCCATGGACAAAGGAGCCTGGAGGGCTACAGTCCATAGGATCGCAAAGACTCAGATATGACTGAAGTGACTGAGCACACACACACACAGTGAATCCTTTTTTAATTGCTAAGAAAGGTGGTCAGAGAAGGCCTGTTCACTGCTCTCAAACCTTGACATCATTGTTTTTTTATTCTAAGGAGCTAGGTTTTGAAACACAAACCTAAAAGACTTTCCATCTTTTTCCTGTTTTCTGCTAGCACATGTCTTCTCTGAGCTGATGAATTTCTAATGGTTCAGCTGCTTTCTGTGTTTTTTTTTTTTGTTTTTTTTTTTTCTGTCTGTGCTGCTCAGCTTGCAGGATCCCCTCTCCAGGATTGAACCTGGGCCCCCAGCAGTGAAAGCCCGGAGTCTTAACCACTGAACCACCAGAGAATTCTCTAGCTCCCTTAATAGAAGGAAATGCTAGGAAACAAATGAAAACTCTTTCAAAACTATTATCTTGTCTCTGTACAAATAACTTCATGTTTTAATTTAAATACAAGAAGAAATAAAACTGTAGAGTGGATCAGAATCACACCTTAGTCAGTTTTCTCTCTGCTGACTGAGACATGTTTCTCTGTGGGCAAGACACATAGCAAGCCAAATGATCATTAGATTTGCTGTCAGAGTAATTAGAGACAAGTGGAGAATGGGCTGAAATGCCTCCTTGCTGCGGCTGCTGCTGCTAAGTCGCTTCAGTCGTGTCCGACTCTGTGCGACCCCATAGACGGCAGCCCACCAGGCTCCCCCGTCCCTGGGATTCTCCAGGCAAGAACACTGGAGTGGGTTGCCATTTCCTTCTCCAGTGCATGAAAGTGAAAAGTGAAAGTGAAGTCACTCAGTCGTGTCCGACTCTTGGCGACTCCATGGACTGCAGCCTACCAGGCTCCTCCTCCATGGGAGTTTCCAGGCAAGAGTACTGGAGTGGGGTGCCATTGCCTTCTCTGAATGCCTCCTTGAGAAAGACCTAAATGGGACAGAGACTTATATACTGACCTTGGGAGCTGGCCCTCAGGTGGGGCTAAATTCTTGATTTCCAAACCACACTTCCCTTGGCTCCACCATGCCCATCTCTCTTTCAGTTTTCCCATCACTCTTTCCTTGCCTCTCATTTTAGCCCTCCGGTCTCTCTAGGCAGGGCATGGTAGAGCTGTGTAGACCTTAATTTTCTGAAAGTTGTACATCTGTTTCCTGCCTGCTAAAGAGAGACTGCATACAAGATAGCCTAGCTGAGCTTGAGTGTGCCCCAGACGCCTGAGTCTTGCAATTCTGGGCAACCTTGTGTATTCTCGGTGTGTTTTGAAATGAAAATATGTGCACATGGTTAAAACACACACGCACACACACACACACAGGCAGAAAGAGAAGAGAGTATAGCATCAAAGTCTGTTCTTCACCTTTGATCTCCCCACTGAACTTCAACTTAGTGCTTCCAATTTCTCGGAAGCAATCATTCTTGTTTGTTTTTATTTGGGTTTCTTGTTTGTTTGTTTTAATTTTTTAAACTGAAGTATAGTTGATTTAAATACTGTCTTAGTCTCTGCTGTACAGCAAAGTGACTCAGTTAGACACATACATTCTTTTTTAGCATTCTTTTCTATTATAGTTTATCATAGGATATTCAAGATAGTTCCCTGTGCTGTACATCAGCACATTGCTGTTTATCCATCCTAAATGCAATACGTTTGCATCTATCAACTCCAAACTCCCCCTCTGCCCCTCTCCTTCTCCCCTTCCCTTGGCAGCCACAACCCTGATAGGTTCATTTGTGCCAGATTTTATTTTTATTTTTTGTGCCGTATTTTATATTCCACATATAAGTGATATGTGATATTTTTTTTCTCTTTCTGTCTTACTTCCCTTAGTATGATCATCTTTAGCAGCATCCATGTTGCTGCAAATGGCATTATTTCATTCTTTTTAGGGCTGAGTAGTATTCCGTTGTATATAAGATTTCTCAAGAAAGAACTGAATCCCATAGAAAACGGAACACTCGGTTTGTAAAGAATCTGCCTGCAACGCAGGAGACTTGGATTCGATCCCTGGCTCAGGAAGATTCCCTGGAGAATGGAATGGCAACCTACTCCAGGGTTCTTGCCTGGGAAACTCCATGGCCAGAGGAGCCTGGCAGGCTACAGTCCATATGGCTGCAAATAGTCGGACATGACTGGGTGACTAGCACTTTCATATACCAACCACATCTCCTTTACCCATTCATCTGCCAATGGACATTTAGGTTGTTCTCATATTCAGGCTATTGGGAATAGTACTCTATGAACATAGGGGTGCATGTACTTTTTTGAATTAGAGTTTTGACCAGGTATAATCCCAGGAGTGGGTTTGCTGAATCACATGGTAATTCTGTTTTCAGTTTCCTGAGGAACCTCCATACTGTTCTCCATAGTGGCTGTAGCAATTTACATTCCGATCAACATGCAGGAGGGTTCTCTTTTCTCCACATCCTCTCCAGCATTTATTTATAGATGATATTTGTTATTTTAATAATGGCCATTCTGACTGTTTTAGGTAGTACGTCATTACAGCTTTGATATACATTTAATAATCAGTGATGTTGAGCATCATTTTGTGTGTCTACTGGACATTTGTATGTTTTCTTTGGAGAAATGTCTATTAAGGTCTTCTGCTCAATTTCAATTATGTTATTTTGGGTTTTTGTTGAGTTGTATGTATATTTTGGAGATGGAGCCCTTGTGGAGTGCATCATTTACAAATATTTTCTCCCATTTCATAGGCTGTCTTCTCAATTTTGGGTGGTTTCCTTTGCTGTGCAGAACTTGTAAGTTTGTGTAGGTCCCATTTGTTTATTTTTGTTTTTATTTCTATTGCCTTGGGAGACTGGCTGAAGAAAACATTGCTATGATTTATATCAGCGAATGTTTTTCTTATACACAGAGGCAATCATTCTTACCAGTTTCTTGTGAGTCTTTCTAGAGACATTTGTATCACACATGGGCTTCCCAGGCGGCACTAGTGGTAAGGAACTTGCCAAAGAAGACGTAAGAGTTGCGCGTTTGATCCCTGGGTTAGGAAGATCCCTTGGAGAAGGACATGGCAAACCATTTCAGTATTCTTGCTTGGAGAGTCCTGGGGACAGAGAAGCCTGGAGGGCTACAAAGGGTAGCCTTAGGGTCACAAAGAGTCGGACATGACTGAAGCGACTTAGCAGCAGCAGCAAATCTTATACGCTCCACAAATTGTAATATATTCTGTTCACTGCTCTGCTCCCTGCCTTTTTCACTTCATAGCATATCTACCCACTATGTTTTGAGTGCCTCACTCTCAGTCCTACTGTTTGAAACTACTCCACAATCGCTACATATCTAATTGTCGCTCCTAACCTTCTCTTGACCCTCCATTCATCATTACATCCTTCTTCAGAGGAAGTTATCTTCCTTCCTATTTGAAGTCACCATTGTTTGAGGACAAACCACTTGATATATGCCATTAACAAATCACTTGAAAAAGCTCCCAGAAAACTTAACAGTACCACAAACATGCGGCTATTTACAAAGTATTTTCTTAATGATGAACAGAGCATAAAGGCACTCATATCTCTCGAAAAGATAGAGACCTATCTTTGTCTCATGTTTTTATTCCTGTGAAAAGTGAAAGTGAAAGTTGCTCAGTCATGTCCGACTCTTTGCAACCCCATGGACTATACAGTCCATGGAATTCTCCAGCCAGAATACTGGAGTGGGCAGCCTTTCCCTTCTTCAGGGTATCTTCCCAACCCAGGGATGGAACCTAGGTCTCCTGCATTGCAGGCAGATTCTCTTCCAGCTGAGCCACCAAGAAAGGCCAAGAATACTGGAATGGGTAGCCTATCCCTTCTCCAGAGGATCTTCCCTACCCAGGAATTGAACCGGGGTCTCCTGCATTGCAGGTGGATTCTTTACCAGCTGAGCTACCAGGAAAGCTCTTTTATTCCTGTACCTATAATCTATGACCATGTCTAAGACCAAAATAATGTCCTTTAATGTGCTATGACTAGAAAGTTCGACAGTCCCAAGTTCTGAAAATGGATGCTGAAGTGGCTTACTCTTTATATTTAAACTGTTTCTACTCTAATAATATGAATTGTTTGTAAACCTACACATCAAGATGGAAGACTCTGTTTAAAAAGAGACATTTCTTTTTAAGAAATATCATGGACTGTGTTTATGGCAGAGAAAGAAAGAGATCTAATTGTCTGGAAAGAACCTTTGAATTCCTGATTTCTCATGCTAGAGACACTATGGGACAGGGTGGTCCTCGGGGAGGGTTGTCTGGAATAGTTGCCATATCTCCTTGCTGGACAAGAGAACCAACTGCTCTGTGGGCCCTTGGTACCTCCTTAGCTGTTGGTGAAAAAGCCAGGCTTGAAAGATTCTGCTGTGCTTCTGCAAATCTACACACACTTTACATGAGAAACCTTGTTCTTGAGAGCTTTATGTGAAGATTGATTACTTCCTCTTTCATGTCCTGCTCTATTTCACTCTAAACTTGGCCTTTGGGGTCAGACAGACCTGGATTTGGATATCAGTTTTGCCACCAATAACTGTAAAACTGTATAAACTTGGACATGTTACTCAACCTTTCTTGGGCTTGGTCTGAACATCCATGATAATGGCATTAATGATATCAACCTCACAGGAAGTTTGTAGCACTGAATGAGATAATATACATACAGTTATTAACAGATAGCCTCATACCTACTCAGTGTTTAGTAGTTCTTCTCAACACATATTCGTTGAGAGGATAGTATATGTCAGAAACATATTTCAGGAGGAAGCTGAACTTCACATTATAAATAAAGACTAGGCACTGAAGGTGGATGGCAGGGCCCCGGAAGCAGGGTGAGAAGTGTTCTTCCAAACAGAGGGAACAGCGAGTGCAGATTACAGGACACGAGTGAGGTTTGCATTCTAGGAGTGGAAAGGGGACGGGGATGATTGGACCAAGAAATGCAAGATAGGAGACGGCCAGGGGTGAAACTGGAGATCTTCACAGAGGATTTATAGGTCAGGCTAAGATAGTTCTATTTTATATATGTAATATAAAATATTTATAATATATTTAATATACTCTCTTTGGCTGGGCTGGGTCTTCATTGCAGTGCACGGGTTCTTTGTGGTGGTGTGTAGGCTTCTCTCATTGTGGCATGTGGCATCTTATTTCCCCGACTAGGGATCAAAGACATGGCCCCTGCACTGGAAAAAGAGATTCTTAACCACTGGACTAGCAGAGAAGTCCCTGTGTTGTCTACTAAAAGCTGTAGCTAACCCTTATTAAGCCTATTCTTCAAGTGGAGAAAGAGATCCAAAGGAAAATATTTGCCTACAGCAAAATAATTAGTGCGTGGCAGAGCATCGAAGTGTTTTAAGTAAAAAGTGACATGATCAGATTCTGCTTTAGGAGTAGCATGAAGGCAGCAGAGTGGAGTCTGTGTATGTGGAGGGCGGTGGCGGTGGGTAGAAAGGCTGAGAGGCAGGGAGGCTGTGGAAGTAATAGACATGAAACACAATGAGATGAGACACTAGGAATCAGAGAATGGGGGCGAGTCTGAAGTGTGCCTTCTTCCCCATGGGGCATGGCGATCCTGGATCCCTCACTGGTGACACATCCCTCAGCGTCCCAGGCTTCAGGGACTTGGGTGTGGACTGATGGATTCAAAGCAAGGGCAAGGCATGGGAATGACAAGGAGAGGAGAGGGAAAGACGAAGCCAGATACACCCTGTGGCAGGTCAAGCAGGAGGTGGGAAAGAAGGGAAGGAAAATATCAAACTCCAAACATGTAAGCATCTCCCTCGGGGGATGGGAAGCTGTTTTCAGGTGTGTGTGTACTTGTTTAACATAAAGCCACCGAAAAGGAAAGTCAACTCTACTTGTCCATGCAGAGGCTAAGGAGAGGCCTCTTAGGCTAAGCTGCCTTGAGTCAGGGACTTGGGAGGCTGCATTTTTGTTTGTATTTGATCTTGGCCGGTCCCCTTATTTCACTGCTCTCAATTTTCTTATCTCCACAATAAGTCTATTGAGTGCCTGTGTGTGCCAGATATTTTACATGTGTCTATTCATTTGCACAAATGAATCTACTGTAAGGTAGATATATCATCTCCATTTTACAGAAAAAGGAAACTGTAAAATGTTTGTGGAGAGAGTAGATGGTTTTGATATGTATAATTATACCAGGAGAAATTCTATTACTGTATTGCATTGGAAAAGACTTTCCTAAGCAAAATTAAAACCCACAAGCTTATGGATAACCAACAAGGACCTACTGTATAGCAAAGGGAACTCGGCTTAATATCTATGTAACAATCTAAACAGAAAATGTATCCATTACAGCAAAATGAATCACTCTGCTATATACCTGAAACTATCACAACATTGTTAATAAACTCCAATACAAAATCAAAAGTTAAAACCCCACACACTTTTAAGAAAATAATTACAAATTATTCTCTATACAAATTTTAATTGCTGACATTTGAAAGACACATTCAGAAAATGAAGATCATGGCATCCGGTCCCATCACTTCATGGGAAGTAGATGGGAAAACAGTGGAAACAGTGTCAGACTTTATTTTTTTGGGCTCCAAAATCACTGCAGATGGTGACTGCAGCCATGAAATTAAAAGATGCTTACTCCTTGGAAGGAAAGTTATGACCAACCTAGATAGCATATTCAAAAGCAGAGACATTTGCCAACAAAGGTCCGTCTAGTCAAGGCTATGGTTTTTCCTGTGGTCACGTATGGATGTGAGAGTTGGACTGTGAAGAAGGCTGAGCACCGAAGAATTGATGCTTTTGAACTGTGGTGTTGGAGAAGACTCTTGAGAGTCCCTTGGACTGCAAGGAGATCCAACCAGTCCATTCTGAAGGAGATCAGCCCTGGGATTTCTTTGGAAGGAATGATGCTAAAGCTGAAACTCCAATACTTTGGCCACCTGATGCGAAGAGTTGACTCATTGGAAAAGACTCTGATGCTGGGAGGGATTGGGGGCAGGAGGAGAAGGGGACGACAGAGGATGAGATGGCTGGATGGCATCACTGACTCGATGGACGTGAGTCTGAGTGAACTCCGGGAGTTGGTGATGGACAGGGAGGCCTGGCGTGCTGCGATTCATGGGGTTTCAAAGAATCAGAGACGACTGAGCGACTGAACTGAAGACAAGTTAAATGTCAAGTGACAGGCTGAGAGAAATCATCTGCTCACATGTAACAAGCAAAGTGTCAGTATACAAAGAGCACTCACAAATCAATAAGAAAAATCACAAATGACTCAAGAGGAAAAAGTGAGCAAAAAATATAAACAGGCAGTTCAAAGAAAGAGAGTTATAAAAATTAAAAAAAAAAAAAAAAACAAAACAAAACCATGAAAAGATGTTCAACATAACTAGAAGTCAAGGGAAAAAAATCTTATTTTTAATATTAAAATAGCTGTAATACTTTAAATTTAGACAGTCACATTTTAAATTTCCAAGAACAGTAACTGATCCTTTTTCACAGCCACCTATTCTAATAGGTACACTATCTAGAACATTTCTCTTCTTCTAAATTAAATCAAGCTTCAACCTTAGGCCCACCTTTGAAAATGTATCTCTAGGGAAGGCTTTTCCCTAAACCCTCTAGATTACATTAGGTTTATTCAGTGTATACCTTTGTATTATGATCAATGATTTGTCAAGTTTGCGTTCATAGTTGAGAATTGTTTTAAAGTTTATTTTATGTATATTTATTTATTTGCCTATTTATTTAGCTGCATAAGGTCTTGGTTGCAGCAGGCAGGATCTAGTTCCCCAGAGATGGAACCCAGGACCCCTGCATTGGGAGCACAGGGTCTTAGCCACTGGACCACCAGGGAAGTACCAAGAATTTTTTTAAATGAGGTAATAGTGGAAGAAAATAATAAATTCCTTTTCAAAACAAGGAGACTCAAAACTGCAACTGCAATGGGCCGAGCTCAGCGTTTTAGCCGGCACCTCTGCCGTCAGCTCATCGGACTTGCTCACTTAGGCCTAAATGAGCTTCTCAAAGAGGCAGCAGTCTTCCTGGAGACTGGAGGGGTTATCACGGGTGCCTTCTTGCGGAGAAGGAAGGCTCACTTCTTGCCTCAGCAATTACTATTTCCTTTACTTAACTCTTCAATTTCATGGGGGGGGGTGGGCAGGTGGGAAAAGCCTTTAGAGAAACGGTTAATACAAAATACAAAAAAACCCGGAAAAAATTACAAAAAACTGAACTGATCTTTCCTTTGTGGAATTTTGAGTAAAATTGATGTTGCCTTTTAAATTATTTTTTAATTTAACTTTTTACAATTGAAGTATAATTTATTTACAATGTGTTCATTTCTGCTGTACAATAATGTGAGTCAGCTGTATACATACATATATCCCCTCCCTCTTGAGCCTTCCTCCCACCCCTACCCCATCCCACCCCTCTAGGTCATCACAGAGGACTGAGCTGAGATCCCTGTGCTATACAGCAGGTTCCCACTAGCCATCTATTTCACACATGCTAGTGTATGACTTTTTAATTATAATTGGTAATTATTTTACTACCACGATCATACGTGGAACGCAGCATTAGGATTGAAACTATTATTACTCATATAATGTTACTATTAAGATAAACCAATGTCTATATTACAGTGGGACCAAAGAAAGGATGCTTTCTCTCACATCAGTTAGATTTGACTTTTAGAAACTTGAACTTGAAAGGCTTTCTCTAGCATGTAGAAACTTGAACAAATTATCTGAGTCACTAAGTTAAGATTGCTGAGAGTCATTTAATGATACCTCACTTACCTTATGAAGAATCTCCAAGTATGAGCATAAAATGTCAGAAAGTTTACTTGAAATGCATTGAAAGCATAGGTTTTGTGGTCCTCTGGATCAAATTGTACTTCCTGAGGTGGGGGGAGGGTTAAATTAGCAGTTTGGGATTAACAGATACACACTGCTATGAATAAGCACGAAGACCTACTCTACAGCACAGGCACCTATACTCAATATTTTGTAATAACCTATAAGGGAAAATAATCTGGAAAAGGGTGTGTGTGTGTGTGTGTATACATATATATACATGTGTGTATATATGTGTATACATATATATACACACACACACATATATATAAACTGAATCATTTTGCAGTATGCCTAAAACTAACACAACACTGCATATCAACTATATTTCAATAAAA
This sequence comes from Bubalus kerabau, assembly GCF_029407905.1. Taxonomy (NCBI): domain Eukaryota; kingdom Metazoa; phylum Chordata; class Mammalia; order Artiodactyla; family Bovidae; genus Bubalus; species Bubalus kerabau. The sequence goes on along the minus strand of NC_073639.1, from coordinate 17,105,607 downwards.
ATTCTACCTCCTGTGTACATAGCAATATTAACCAAAATACTAAAATTACAGCCATTTATCTTATGACGAGTCATGAGCTGACTGCTATTTAGCTTTCACCAACACTTCAGTTGAAAAGCTTGTTATCTGAGAGTAACAATCAAAGGGAGGATGCATTAGCTTCTATTTCTCTTGCTCTCCATGCTCTATCCCTGAGGAAAATTATATTCCCCAGGAAGCAATATAACTAGACTATATAATCTTACAGAGAAGGCAATGGCACCCCACTCCAGTACCTCTTGCTTGGAAAATCCCATGGACGGAGGAGCCTGTTAGGCTGCAATCCATGGGGTCGCTAAGAGTTGGACACGACCGAGCGACTTCACTTTCACTTTTCACTTTCATGCATTGGAGAAGGAAATGGCAGCCCACTCCAGTGTTCTTGCCTGGAGAATCCCAGGGACGGGGGAGCCTGGTGGGCTGCTGTCTATGGGGTCGCACAGAGTCGGACACAACTGAAGCGACTTAGCATATAATCTTAGCTTCCCATGGAAATAGCTTTCTAAGATACAATAATTTTACTCTCTCAACTTTTATAGAAGTTTGCTATACAAAGAACTTTTTTTAACTTTTTTTTTTAATTTAAATTTATTTATTTTAATTAGAGGCTAATTACTTTACAATATTGTATTGGTTTTGCCATACATCAACATGAATCCACCATGGGTGTACATGTGTTCCCAATCCTGAACCCCCCTCCCACCTCTCTCCCTGTACCATCCCTCTGGGTCATCCCCATGCACCAGCCCCAAGCGTCCTGTATCCTGCATAGAACCTGGACTGGTGATTTGTTTCTTATATTATACGTGTTTCAATGCCATTCTCGCAAATCATTGCCCCCCTCTCTTAATAAGACCCTAATGTTAAAATATAGTCTAGATTATACCCTAATGTCCTTTATGAAAAATTTTTTTATATTTAGTGAAAGGAAATTTCTGTCTTTAATACACTTTTTTTTGGTATATGAAAGTTTATTACTACCATGTTTGAATCATCAAAACTTTTCATCTTAGTCTTTTCTTCTTGCTTTTGCATAAGGCCAAGAGAGACACTGGCTACTTTGACAACTTTAAAGTGGACTCTAGGAACGTCACCAAGAGCATGCTATTTTGCAATCAAATCCAGCAATGGAAACATCACTGTTTTCTGCAGTAAAGTTCAAGCAATCATCACTGGGTAAGAAACTATTGAGTTTCTTGCTCTTATTGATCAGTTGGCCCCTGAAATACTTCCCAAAGCCAGAATTTACCTGTTTGGCTTCAACTCTGACATTTTCTAGCAAAATTCCCTTTGCATGTGAAGTGCCTCCAAAGGGGCTGATCTTCAGGGCTGGCCCAAATGGGCTTTCTTGTATCATTTATCATGCCACTTCTGGTCCTGATGGTGGCTGCAGAGTTTCCTGGCAATATGAAGATCTTGACACTTGCCCATCCCATTGATGCTGCAGGCCTAACGGGAAAATCTAATATACATTTTTTTCCCCAATTGTGGTAAAAGATATATAACATAAAATTGACCATCTTAACCGTCTTAAAGTTCAGTAGTGGCAAGTGTATTCACACTGATATGCAATCAATCTCCAGAATCTTTCATGCTACAAAACCCGAACTCCATACACGTGGTACCAGTATAGTATGGTATTTTATGCGCCAACTTTTATGTGTTGGTATTTTACGTGTCAACTCGAGCAAGCACAGAGCCTGACTATGTGATCAAACAGTATTCTGGATGTTTCTTTGAGGGTGTTTTTGGATGAGACTTACAGTTAAATTGGTAGACTGTGCCCAAGCAGACTGCTCTCCATAATGTGGGTGGGCCTCATCTAAGCAGCTGAAGGGCTACATACAACAAAAGATCGACCTCCTTCAAGAAAGAAGGAATACCTTCAGAAGACAGTCTTCAGATTTAAACTGAAATACTGGCTTTTCCCTGGGTCTCCAGCCTGATGGCCTACCCTGCAGATTTTGGACTTGCCAGCCTCCATAATCTCATGAGCCAATTCCTTCAAATAGATCTCTGTTATAAACATCATATTGGTTCTGTTTCTCTGGAGAACATAATACACCCATTTAACAACAACTACCCCTTTCTGCCTCCTCCTAGCTCCTGGTAACACCATTTTACTTTCTGTAACTATGAATCTGACTACTCCAGATACCTTATATAAGTGGAATCATACAGTATTTTCCTTTTTGCAACTGGCTTATTTCACTTAGCATTATGCCCCCAAAGTTCATGCTTTTGCCATGTGCCAGAATTTGCTTCCTTTTTAATGCTGAATATTATTCCACTGTATGTATATACCTCATTTTATCCATCTGTCAATGGACACTTTGACTACTTCCATCTTTTGGCTGTTGTGAATAACACTGCTATGAACATGGGTGTATAAATATCTCCTAGCGACTCTGCTTTCCATTCTTCTGGGTATATATATATTCAGAAGTGGAATTGCTGGATCATATGATATTTCTATTTTTAATTTTTTGAGGAATCATCATACTGTTTGCATAGCGGCTGCATCATTTTACATTCCCACCAACAGTGTTCAAGGATTCCAATTTCTCCACATCCTTGCCAACCACTTGTTATTTCCAGCAATAATAATCCTGCAGGAACCCAAAATAACCCTCAGTAGGGGTCATTTTTGTTAAGGGATGGTATTTTGTATGTGGGTGCTAGGGGGAATACTGATATAGATTTGATCTTAGAAACTGTGATGTTAAGACTTGATTCCTACATAATTTAGGCAGAATCTTCATGATACAAAAACAAGTATTTAAACATGAAAAATTGTGTCAACAAGTTACTTTGCCCTGTGGTACTAAATGATCAAAACGGCAGGTTTTCTTGTTCGGGATTTGCATTCAAGCAGCCTTACTCAAGGTTTTTCTTCAGAAAAGGTACATAGATAATTATAAATGTCACCGAGTCATTCTGAGTGGTAAGCATTTTTAAACTCAGGGAGAGTTTCTAATGTAAAGCAAGAAGGTGAGCCAAATCAGGCCTGCAGACTTATTTGACTTGGCCTGCACATTTGTTGGCCTACACATTGTTTTTAGAAATTTTGAATTAGTTGACAACTTTTTAAATGGAGCGAGTTCAGGCAAAAAATCTTGATTCCTCGCTTCTTGGGAAAAAACGAGCTGACCTGGCAAGATGGGGCCCTTCATTCCCACATGGCAACAGTTGGCTGAGGTTGCGCAGCAGCTGCCCTTCCGCCTGAGCCTCTGCTCTCCAGTTCTGCACAGTCCCCACCCGCCCTGAGACAGGAGAGTGTATGGACACCCAGCCGCAGACTGTCCATTCTGTCAGGAAGCGCTCACAACCTCCTGTAATGTCTAGCGGGACATGAGACCCCTGGTGGGTGCTCAGTAGTTGCTGGCTTATTCACTGAATTGGGTTCTTCATGTGCTAAAATTACTTAGGACCTTTTGCTTTCTCTCTTGGTGGAGAAAGAGACAGTAAGATGATGGCTTTAAATAAATGGAATACAAAAGGAAAGGGACTTAGACAATGAGAGACAGAGAAACATGTGAAAAGAAAACAATCACGTGAATGTAACTTTTTTACTAAGGAATTTGTCCTTGAATTCTTTTTCCCATGAAGGAAACGGCACCCAGGAAATGATTCAGGCGAAGCCCTCTGTTTAATACAAGACAGAAGCAAGGGGCAGAAGTTTACTCAGCTGCCTTACAGTGGCAGAATTCCGGAGTTAACATAAATAGAAAGAGATACAGAAAACGAGGACCATATGGTTGGCTAGATCAGCTACTCTCAAGGCCACCCACAGAGAAAAATATTCAACTCCTTGTGTCTTAGCACATTAACTCCTCCTTTTTAATTACTGAGGCACTTGGAGAAGTTCTTTTACACTTTCAGGTGATAGCAAATGAAAAACGTGTTAAAGAAAAATGCAAGCAGCACTTCTCTCTCTTTGGTGATCGTGTGGACTGGGAGAAAATGAAAGTCTTATGGAAGATGTGCCCTAATCTCCAACTCAGAATATCGACCCAAGAAAACAGTCATTTAGAGACTTTCTTGGCGGTTCAGTGGGTAGGACTTCATCTTCCAATGCAAGGGGGTGTGGGTTTGATCCCTGGTTGGGGAGCTGAGATCCCACATGTTGCTGTTGGTGATTAGTCGCTAAGTCATGTGTGACTCTTTTGCAACCCCAGGCTCCTCTGTCCATGGTATTTCCCAGGCAAGAATATTGGAGTGGGTTGCCATTTCCTCCTTCAAGGGATCTTCCTGACCAGGGGATCGAACCGTGTCTCCTGCATTGGCAGGCAGATTCTTTACCACTGAGCCACCAGGGAAATCCAGATCCCATATGCCTTGTGGCCAAAACCCCAAACATAAAATGGAAGGAATATTGTAATGAATTCAACAAAGACTTTAAAAAATGATCCAAATTAAAAAAAAAAAATCTTAAAAAAAAAAGAAAATAATTATTTAAATTTCTACTTGCTATTATTCCACGAGCCAGAGTAAGTCATACAGCCAACTCAGAGTTAGCCTGGAAAGGGACTATCTCAGGGTGTGGATCTAGCAGGCTGTGCTTTCAAGACCAAGGACCTGTTCTAGAATGGATAAATAGAAGCTGGGTCAGCACCCAGTCTAAAGAAACATAGTAGTTGACACTTATTAAAATTAAGTTTTAATATTTTTATCCCTTCTATCAAAGATAATGCTCACTTAAACATTCAAGAAATATAGAAATTACCAAGAGGAAAGATAAAAACCACCCAAAGCCCACAGTCTAATTAAAATTATTCTTAAAAGGTGGTGTACATGACTCCTGGAACCTCTCTGCTATCTACCTCTCCACCTAGAAGTGGTTCTGACTCACTCATAAGCACCTCCAGAGACAGTAGAGAATAGTAGCCTAGACTGAACTGGAATCATCTTCTATTCTCCTAGAAGTTATTTTTTAAAAAATTTATTGATTTATTTATTAGATAATAACTATTGGGCTTCCCTGGAGGCTCAGATGGTAAAGAATCTACCTGCAATTCAGGAGACCCAGGTTCAATCCCTGGGTCAGAAAGATCCCCTAGAGAAGGGAATAGCTACCCGCCTCCAGAAATCCATGGACAGAGGAGCCTGGTGGGCTACAGTCCATGGGGCTGCAAAAGAATCAGACACGAGTGATGTTGAGCATCTTTTCATGTGTTTGTTAGCCATCTGTATGTCTTCTTTGGAGAAATGTCTATTTAGTTCTTTGGCCCATTTTTTGATTGGGTCATTTATTTTTCTGGAATTGAGCTGTAGGAGTTGCTTCTATATTTTTGAGATTAGTTATTTGTCGGTTGCTTCATTTGCTATTATTTTCTCCCATTCTGAAGGCTGTCTTTTCACCTTGCTTATAGTTTCCTTTTTTGTGCAGAAGCTTTTAAGTTTAATTAGGTCCCATTTGTTCATTTCTCCAAAGAAGACATACAGATGGCTAACAAACACATGAAAAGATGCTCAACATCACTCATTATCAGAGAAATGCAAATCAAAACCACTATGAGGTACCATTTCACACGAGTCAGAATGGCTGCGATCCAAAAGTCTACAAGCAATAAATGCTGGAGAGGGTGTGGAGAAAAGGGAACCCTCTTACACTGTTGGTGGGAATGCAAACTAGTACAGCCACTATGGAGAACAGTGTGGAGATTCCTTAAAAAACTGGAAATAGAACTGCCTTATGATCCAGCAATCCCACTGCTGGGCATACACACCGAGGAAACCAGAAGGGAAAGAGACACATGTACCCCAATGTTCATCGCAGCACTGTTTATAATAGCCAGGACATGGAAGCAAACCTAGATGTCCATCAGCAGATGAATGGATAAGAAAGCAGTGGTACATATACACAATGGAGTATTACTCAGCCATTAAAAAGAATACATTTGAATCAGTTCTAATGAGGTGGATGAAACTGGAGCCTATTATACAGAGTGAAGTAAGCCAGAAAGAAAAACACCAATACAGCATACTAATGCATATATATGGAATTTAGAAAGATGGTAACAATAACCCTGTATACGAGACAGCAAAACAGACACTGATGTATAGAATAGTCTTTTGGACTCTGTGGGAGAGGGAGAGGGTGGGATGATTTGGGAGAATGGCATTGAAATACGTATAATATCATATATGAAACGAGTCACTAGTCCAGGTTCGATGCACGATACTGGATGCTTGGGGCTGGTGCACTGGGACGACCCAGAGGGATGGTATGGGGAGGGAGGAGGGAGGAGGGTTCAGGATGGGGAACACATGTATACCTGTGGTGGATTCATTTTGATATATGGCAAAACCAATACAATATTGTAAAGTTAAATTAAAAAAAAAAAAAAAAAGAATCAGACACGACCAAGCGACTCAGCACACACACAAACTTTACTGGTTACTTCCTATAAGCCAGGAACTGAGCTAAGAGCTTTCTGAATAGCAGCAGTTCACTAAACCCTGACAGTAACCACATTAGTCCATGTTTCTGTTAAGGGAATTGGAACTTAGAGAGGTTAAGAAGGTTGCCAGAGGTCACACAGCTAGAAAGTGGCAGAGTCAGAATTTGCTGAACTCAAACAGCCGGACTCTAGATGTTGCACTGTGTTGTACTGCCAGAGAGGAAACCAAATTTTTAATTTTAATTTTCAAAGAAATCCTTCCCTCCGCCCACTCTGGGTTTCAGTCACAGAGGCATTCCCTTAATAGAACAGTTTTTTTTTTTATAAAAAAATTTTAATTGGCATACAGTTGATTTATATTCTATTAATTTAATGTGTATAGCATAATAATTCAGAGAAGGCAATGGCACCCCACTCCAGTACTCTTGCCTGGAAAATCCATGGATAGAGGAGCCTGGTAGGCTGCAGTCCATGGGGTCGCTAGGGGTCGGACATGACTGGGTGACTTCCCTTTCACTTTTCACTTTCATGCATTGCAGAAGGAAATGGCAACCCACTCCAGTGTTCTTGCCTGGAGAATCCCAGGGATGGGGGAGCCTGGTGGGCTGCTGTCTCTGGGGTCGCACAGAGTCTGACACGACTGAAGTGACTTAGCAGCAGCAGCAGCAGCATAATGATTCAGTATTTCCAAAGACTATACTCCATTAAAAGTTATTACAAGAATGGCTATAATTCCCTGTGCTGTATAATACATCATTGTTGCTTGTCTACTTAGTTCTTGAACTCTGTCGTTAGTTCACCTTGGCTCGCCAGAGTTGGCGAACCTATGGAGAGAAGGGAAAGAGACGACCTGTATCCATTGAAAATATCAGTAATAAAGAAAAAGAGAGAAGAAAGGAACAACAGAAGCGGTCAAGGATGGAGACGTCTAATACATCAGTGGAGATTTTGCGATGTAAGCAGGGCTAACTTATCAAACAGGCACAGTTACTGAGGGCTCTATGCTACTTTTAGAGCCCATGGAAATCTTTTCATTCCTTTAACGTCAGAAGAAAAATAAACTCTTAGGTCAAGAGTTTATGTATTTATGTATTTATGTATGTATTTATGTATGTATTTATGTATTCATGTATTTATCATTGTATCAAGGCAATCATAAAATATATCTTATAAATGTCTTTTTATAAAGGAAGGGGCCACGAAGGCAAATGTGCCTAGGGTCCACACAAAAGTCACACACAGCTCTGGATCCAGTGGCATGTCCCAACGTATTCAAATTTACTCAACATGTGTGTGCCATGCATTCTAGGATTGGTTTTTTTTTTGTTTTTTTTTTGCCAATAATTATATTATTATTCCAGTTATAGAAATGAAGATTTCAAAACCTGGGGAGAAGTCAGGGCACAGAAAGTGATGAAGTTGGGAACTGATCCAGAAATCCTGATTTTCAGTTCAGGTCTCTGCACAAATAGGAAGGGACAGATGTAGGGTGGAGATCAATACAGGAAAGAATGCAATAAAAATTAAAAATATAAGAGGTTTTATCATTGGCCAAGTATTTCCTCAGGCATCAAACTTTCTTTCTGATGTGACATTTAGGTGCCAAAAAGAAGATTAGGCAGCTCAAGAGGGCATGAGGGAAAGTGAGTGGACACTGCTGGGTGCCCAACCAAAAACAGTTTCGTTGACAACCTATTAAAAACAAGAGGAAATATTTGCAGCTTATATATATGACAACATCCAAAGTATATGAAGACCTCATAAAACTCAATAGCAAAACAAACAATCCTATTAAAAATGGGCAGAGGATCCAGACAGACATTTTCCCAAAGAAGACATACAGATGGCCAGTAGGAACATGAAAAGATGCTCAGCATCACTGATCATCAGGGAAATGCAAATCAAAACCACAGTGCGATATCACTTCACGCCTGTAAGAACGGCTTTAATCCAAATGAAAGGAGACAACAGATGCTGACAAGGATGTAGAGAAAAGGGAACCTTTGTGCTCTGTGGAGGGGAATGTAAATTGGTATAGCCACTATGGAAAACAGTATGGAGGTTCCTCAAAATATTAAAAGTAGAACTGCCACCACATGATCCAGCAATTCCACTACCAGATATTTATCAGAGAAAATGAAAACACTAACTCGAAAAGATATATGCTGCTGCTAAGTCACTTCAGTCATGTCCGACTCTGTACGACCCCATAGACGGCAGCCCACCAGGCTCCCCCATCCCTGGGATTCTCCAGGCAGGAAGACTGGAGTGGGTTGCCATTTCCTTCTCCAATACATGAAAGTGAAAAGTGAAAGTGAAGCCGCTCAGTCATGTCCGACTCTTAGCGACCCCATGGACTGCAGCCTACCAGGCTCCTCCCATGGGATTTTCCAGGCAAGAGTACTGGAGTGGGTTGCCATTGCCTTCTCCTCAAAAAGATATATGCATCCTCCATATTCATAGTAGTCTTATTCACAACAGCCAAACATGGAAAGGACCTAAGTGTCTGCTGACAGATGAATGGATACAGAAGATATGGTATGTACACACACACACACACACACACAATGGAGCATGATTTAGCCACAAAGAGAATGAAGTCTTGCCATTTGTGATAATATAGATACACCTGGAGGGCACAATATTGAACGACATAAGTCAGACAGAGAAAGACAAATACCATATGATCTTATGATACATGGAATTTAAAAACAACAGTAACAACAAAACCTCAGGTTCACAGATACAGAGAACAGATTGATGGTTGCCAGAGTTGGGGTGGGGATAAGTGAAATCAGTGAAAAGAGTCAAAAGGTACAAGCTTCCAGTTATAAGATAAACAAGTCCTAGGGATGTAATGTACAGTATGGCGACTGGAGGTAACAACACTGTATTGATTGCACATTTGAAAGTTGAGAACAGATCTTAAAAGTTCTCGTCTTAAGAAAAGGAATTCTGCAACTATGCATGAAGACAGGTTAATTAGACTTACTGTCTAACATGTATCACAAGATAATGATTTGATACTTGTATATATTGTCAAATGATTTGCAATGCATATGAATATATACCTGAAACTGATATAATGATGTATATCAATTATACTTCAATAAAAAAAAATTTTTAAAAATAAATTTAAAAAAAGGGAAAGAAACTTCGCTAAGTGGTTTACTATTAGACATTTCACTTTCCTTTGTAATCATGGTCTCTAAAGATAAATAAGACACTAGAAAAACAGGTTTGGTTTAGGCCCTTTGCAGAAGTTAAAGCTTTCTCATGAAATTTAGTAATATTGCGTGCTGCTATTAAAGACGCCTACTCCTTGGAAGGAAAGTTATGACCAACCTAGATAGCATATACAAAAGCAGAGACATTACTTTGTCAACAAAGATTCGTCTAGTCAAGGCTATGGTTTTTCCTGTGGTCATGTATGGATGTGAGAGTTGGACTATGAAGAAGGCTGAGCACCGAAGAATTGATGCTTTTGAACTATAGTGTTGGAGAAGACTCTTGAGAGTCCTTTGGACTGCAAGGAGATCCAACCAGTCCATTCTGAAGGAGATTGGCCCTGGGATTTCTTTGGAGGGAATGATGCTAAAGCTGAAACTCCAGTACTTTGGCCACCTCATGCGAAAAGTTGACTCATTGGAAAAGACCCTGATGCTGGGAGGGATTGGGGGCAGGAGGAGAAGGGGATGACAGAAGTTGAGATGGCTGGATGGCATCACTGACTCGATGGACATGAGTCTGGGTGAACTCCGGGAGTTGGTGATGGACAGGGAGGCCTGGCGTGCTGCGGTTCATGGGGTCGAAAAGAGTCGGACACGACTGAACGACTGATCTGATCTGATCTGATTACTGTATTTAAAGAAAGGTTGCAATAAAATTTAGTAATGGGTTAAGGTTCTTCACTGATAAATGTGTGGTTTCTAAAAATAGCTTCCCCATAAAGATTGCTTTTGTTTTTTATAAAACATATATATACAAATATCTGTATGCCTGCTATATATGTATAAATGTGTATATACACATATACCCTTTTGCTGTTTATCTATAAGTTAATTTTACCCTGAACCTGGACTTGTGACTAGATAGGTAGCACCACATGAGTCATGCAAACAAAAAAAGACATGATCTCATAAGCATTATTTTAAAAGTTTACCCTATTATTCAGAAGTCTTCATGATTCTAGAAGCAGCAGTCTCTGCCTCCCAAACGGCCAACTAAGGGAAATGAGATAACTACCCTTGCAAAAGCGTAGGGAGAGGATAGTACCCCTGGGAGTCAAGATCTGATAATCACACCCCCAAAGTCATGATGGTCGAATCTGAGACAAAGCCCATACCCAAATCTAACCCTCTGATGTCAATGATCAGGTCCATATTAATTTGGACTGGCGTTTGCCTGAGGTTCACTTTATGTAGATCTGAGAAAGCAGTAACAGGACTTAGTTACAACAGACACAGAAGCATATTTTCCTTGTTAGCTGCAGGGGAGAAGAATGTACAGGAAAAGGTGACGTAGTGATTGTCTCACTTATTCTCTCCCAAATGAATAGCCTTCCACACCAAGGATGAGCTCACTAACTATTAGTGGAATAACATCTGGTGAGCAAGAGCCCCCAGCCGAACATGCTGTTGGTTTGGGACTATATTTAACAGACAGAAACCTAACTATTGTTGCATGTATCACATATGCAGTCCAATTATACTGCGAAAAAAAAATCTCAAGTGGTAAGGAAATACTCCTGAAAGTATTTTAACATACAAGATTTTTCCTTATGAAGCAAGGCATTAACCTGTTCCAAAAGAGATCCTAGGCTATTATTAGAGGAGAATATCTTAGACATGTGACAGGGGCCTTCTCCTCTTTGGCTGAGGCATGGATGCCTGCCATAGCTATCTAAGTTTAAATTTCAAATCATGGATAGGAATCTCTCTCCTTCAATTTCCCTTCCCATTCTTAATTTCCAGGCAGGCCTGCCACACTGACGATGGTGAATTCTGCAGTGTAATTTATCTAATAGATTTACTGTAAATGATGAATCACCCTAGTATTTAAATCTAATGAGTAATGCTGTAAGTCAATTTTGGTTTTTTAAAAATGCAACATAGCTAAGGTCATCAGTTAAATGTGCAAATACAGAGTAAAGTGTTCGGAACACGCACAGTTGGTCCTAACAGTCATAAGGCTGGAATACTCTGGAATCTGCTGTATGCCAAAGCTTTTAGGGGAGATTGCTCACTTAAAATCATGACATTTGGAATAAGAGATAAGAATTTTATTCCATCAGGACTTGGGAAACTCCCTCAAGTTCAGGCATCTCTCATAGTTTTACCCTGTGAGATGTAGTAACATTTTGCTGTGAAGAGGCTAATAAGCTATTATTATTTGCATATAAAAGACTGATTATAAAAATAAGGTCTATTTACTGAAGAAAATGTGAGAAATTCACAAAAGCACAAAGAAAATACAGTTCATTCTGATTCCAATCACCCAGCCCATTTTGTGTACGTCAGTCTTTTTCATTTGAGTATATGTAAGCATTTTCTTATGTTATTAACAATTTTTCTACAATCTCATTCTAAATAGCCATGTTAATATTACATCGTATGGCTATACCATAATTTATCAAATCAGTTCCCTATTGGACACTTGGCACACTTCTAATTCCTGTTGTTATACTAGAATGGGTTGCCATGTCGTCCTCCAGGGGATCTTCCCAACCCAGGGATTGGGAAGTTTCCCACACTGCAGGCAGATTCTTTACCCACTGAGCCACCAGGAAAGCCCCAAAATGCTATTATAAAGAAGACTGTGGTAAAGATCTATGTCACTAAATCTGTGCACACAGAGGTGATCATTTCCTTAGGATAAATCTGCAGAGATAAAACTGCTGAGTCAAAGTGAATGTTTTTAAGGGTTTTGATTCCTGTTGAGAGGCTTTATGAGGGAATAAGAGATTTGTTTCCTTCTTTGCACAGGGTATCCCCAAGACCGGATGCTCAGATCTTCTTCAGTCTGCCTCTGGTTCCTCAACTACAAAACAAAAAGGAAAACAATGATGCTTATTCCACTTAAGGACTTACATTTAGTTCCTTATTTAATCTGCGCAAGCATCCTGTGAGATGGGTCCAGAGAAGCCAGAACTTGAACCTGAATTTCCTGTCTCAGAAGTCCATGCTCTAAAACCACTAAGCTACAGAGTTTCTTCCACATCTATCACTTATCCATTCGTATTTTGTTTAATTCAACAGACTGCACAAGACCTCCTGTTCTGGTATAGGAGATACGTTGGTGAACTGAATGAAGTCTTTGACCTCAGGGACTTTCTAAGTGAGGAGATAGATATTAAGTTATAATATCAGGTAAGTTCTATAAAGAAAGATAAGGCAGGGAAGAGGGATAAAGCATGACAGGAAAGCTGTTTTAGATAAGGTGATCAGAGAAAGCCTTTGGAGTGGATGAAATGATGAAGGGAGGTCATGGGGGTATAAGGAGGACAAGCTCTCCAAACAGAGAAGCAGAGGTACCAAGATTCATGCCTTGGGTGTGTGGGGGAACCACACAGAGACTGTTGGGGCTGGAGCGCAGTAGGATGCTGGGGAGACTGTTTATACTGAATCTGTGAGTTCAGGCTCAGCAGATTCGGGGCTGGGAGGTGTTAGAGATCAGAGACGCAGCTGAGAGACACAGTTGAGCTCCCAAGGCTAGGGGAGTTGACTGACATTGCCTCAACGGTTCTGAGGGAAAAATGGCCAACTACACATTATTCTTCTATTCTTGAATTGCTTTAGGTAGCTGGGTGTTTAGGCCACAGTATTAAAACTCTAGCCCTCTATGCCTAAGAGCAACCCATATGATCATATTCCTGGACTCAAAGGAAAATTTTAAACCCACGGATCATTCTGCCATATTCATTACCCATCCTCTCCAGGCAAGGGTGATGCCTGCTCCCTATACCACTGCCTATAGAAAAGAAACAATCATTTTTACTTGAATGACCTTGCAGAATTAGGAAAACAGCCATTCTGACATTCCAAATGATGTGGTTATTAATCACTTTAGAGGATAAACACATCTATCTGGAGACCAGCTGTTTCCTGTTGTCATTTAGCTTCTTCAGTCCCTCCTGTTCTGCTGCAGGAAGGAATCTAACTTCCTTCCCGTTCTCGGGAATGTGTCTTTTGAAAATTAATTTGGGATTCAATTAATGTATTATGCATTATTAAAAATCCAAGTGTTCTTACAGACGAATTTCTAAGAGTATAGTGACAATATTATTGGTTAGCGGGACTTACTGCAGCAAAGGAACTGGGTAACACAAGGCTCTCAGATACAAGAGACGGGGAGTCAGTTGAGAGCTTTCATGGTTCCAACGTAAAAACCCAAGAGACTTAGTGCATGAAAAGAGCTAGAGTCCCTTAGAATCATCCAGCTTCAAAATTTAATTCATTCTGTATATGCTATAGGGAAAAACCTTAACAGTGGGTGAGAATCTGCTTTAGGGAAATACTCCATAGTTACTTGGGTGGCAGGTGCATCCTGAGAGCCTGGGTACCTGGAGACAAAGAAAGAACAGTCCTAGCTATAGTTCTCTACAATAAACACCTACAGGTGGAGAAAACTGAACAGATAGGGAATATGGGAGAGCGAAGGTGGAGAAATACAGGGATGTATCTTAAAATCTCTTAAGATGCAGACTATGCAGTGTTCTATGTTCTTTTTATTTCTGTGATGTAGATCCTACCTTTACCATCCAAATCTTTAGTGAGTTCTGCTCTATACATAAATGCCTTGTGAGAATGCAGTATATGTGTGAGCCTGTGTGCTGTGGGAATACACGGACTGAGCTCCCCATTAGGGTTGATGTGGTGCAGAATAGGGAAAGTGTGTGCCACATGGCAAGATAATCTGTCAATTACACTAATCAGCAGAAGCAGGATTCAGAGCTAGAAACAACAATGAGAGTGACAGTCCCCCAGGAGTTTTCAGAAATTTGGGGTTGGGCACTGGGCTTTGGAAAAAATATGAAATGGGAGTTTGAATCGTCTTAAGAGGCAAAGGGACTCATCTAACATCTGGGTTACAAGGTAAGAAGTCATTTTGCTTTTGAAGCCTATGGCTGGAGTTAAGATATAAAATTTAGACACTGAAGTTTCTCATTTTTTAAAATAACAACTTGGGTCTTGGCTGAGTCTCTAGAAGTTACACAGCTCTGTTTTCAGTTCAGTTCAGTTGCTCAGTTGTGTCCGACTCTTTGCAACCCCATGGACTGCAGCACTCCAGGCTTCCCTGTCCATCACCAACTCCCAGAGCTTACTCACACTCAAGTCCACTGAGTTGATGATACCATCCAACCATCTCATCCTCTGTCATCCCTTTCTCCTCCCACTTTCAATCTTTTCTAGCATCAGGGTCTTTTCCAATGAGTCAGGTGGCCAAAGTATTAAGAGTTTCAGCTTCAGCATCAGTCCTTCCAATGAATATTCAGGACTGATTTCCTTTGGGAGAGACTGCTTGGATCTCCTTGCAATCCAAGGGACTCTCAAGAGTCTTCTCCAACACCATGGTTCAAAAGCATCAATTCTTCAGTGCTCAGCTTTCTTTATAGTCCAACTCTCACATCCATAATGAGTACTGGAAAAACCATAGCCTTGACTAGATGGACCTTTGTTGGCAAAGTAATGTCTCTGCTTTTTAATATGCTGTCTAGGTTGGTCATAGCTTTTCTTCCAAGGAGCAAGTGTCTTTTAATTGCATGGCTACAGTCACCATCTGAAGTGATTTTGGAGCCCAAGAAAATAAAGTCTATCACTGTTTCCATTGTTTCCCCATCTATTTGTCATAAAGTGATGGGACTGGATGCCATGATCTTAGTTTTCTGAATGTTGAGTGTTTTTTTTTTTTTTTGAATGTTGAGTTTTAAGCCAACTTTTTCACTCTCTTCTTTCACTTTCATCAAGAGGATCTTTAGTTATTCTTTGCTTTCTGTCATAAAGGTGGTATCATCTGCATATCTGATGTTATTGATATTTCTCCCAGCAATCTTGATTCCAGCTTGTGCCCTGCTTTAGCTATTGGTAAAAACTGCACCCAATTCTACATTTCCCAGTATTTCCTGATTTCTGTGACCTTAAAGTAGTCCTTCAGAGACTTTGTTAATTGACACATGAATCTTACAGAAGTTATATCCTGTTGTAATATTCCTCTCCGCCTGCCTCCTCTCCCCCGCCAAAAAACAACCACCTACAGCAAAGCCTCAGGAAGTATCAGGCTGGGAGATTTGTTGAACGTGGTTCCTTGAATCTCCCCAGTTCTTCATAGGAGACAGGCCTGGTGTAGCGGCAATGGCATGCTACATGACCATGGCTGTCCTCTCAGATAACAGGAAGCCCCAACTAGAGACCTACAAAACTTCTCATCAAGCACCCTACTCTAAAACTTGATCCTAGGGTCTTTCCTGGTGGTCCAGTTAAGACTGTCTTCCCCTGCTGGGGGCATGGGTTTGATCCTTGGTTGCGGGACTAAAATCCCACATGCTGTGTGATGCAGTCAAAATAACAAACAGAAAAACCCTCTATCCTACTTTTTATAAAGTTATAAGAAGACCTTTCTGGTGGTGATGATCTCCCAACAAGAACATGCCTCTCACAAAGGTTGTCCTTCATCCCTCTCCAGAGGAGAAGAGGAAACACAAGAAGAAGTGCCTGGCACAGAGCCCCAGTTCCTATTTCATGAGTGTGAAAGGCCCAGGATAGTGCACAATCACCACCATCTCCAGCCACACACCAACAGTAGCTTTGTGTATTGGCTGCTCTACCGTCTGCCAGCCTACAGAAGGAAAAGCTTACAGAAGGATGCTCCTTCAGGCCGGAAGCAACACTAAAAGTACCCTGTATCAAGATGGGTGGCAAACCATCCCCATAAACACAGTTTGGACACACACACACAAAAAAAACAGTTATAAGAAGAGAAAAAGCCTTCAGCAAGATTTATCACTCAGCTAAAATAGATTCCAAGCACAGTTCTCAGTATGCCACATCACCTTTGCCCCACTGAGCAAAGGTTGCTGAATAATTACTAGACACCACATGTGTGGTTGTTTCGCAGTTACATCCTGAAGACAAGCACAAATTAAATTGCTTCAGTACTCGGGAGGGGATGAGCCCAGCAGGACTGGTCAGGGCCTCCCCTAGAGCTCTAGTTAACAACCGGTTGATTAGGATATACAGGACCCGTGATATTATGCTAGCATGGTCAGACTTCCTTTACCAAAGGATTGCATTGGGCTCTCTGTAGAATAATGCTATGAGCCAGAGAAGGACTTTCTGATTTCATATGTAGGATTTTCTTATGTTCACTGAAAGAGTAACTTTTCCTATCTTAACTCCTACCTTTAGAGAAATCAATTTGGTCTGGACAGGGTACAATCTCAGGAACATTTTCCTTGCAATTTGAACTCAATTCAATCCAATTTAAGTAAAATCTGAACAAAATTAAAAGAACATTGAACACTTAAAAAAAAAAAAGAATACTGAAATAACTCAGAGAGTTGAGGCATGATTCTTAGGATCTATAGAAGTTCTGAAGACCTCAGTGACTGGAACCAGGCACTCAAACATTCAACACTGTCTGCAGTTCTTCTGGATCTCATTCTGCTACCCTGAGCATATTGATTTTATTCTGTTTTACTGTAGAAAGTAGGCTCTTTCTTTGTGGTGGGAAACAAAGTTTTAGCCAGTCCTGGGCTTTCATCATGCCTGAAGGAAAAGGGGCTTCTCTTATCCACTACAAGGTTAAAAAAAATCCTGGGGCAGGACTCTGATTGGTTGGGTTTAAATCATGTTTCCAACCCTTGGATGAATTCTTGCGGCTGAAAATAAGAACCATGATTGGCTCAGACTGGTTGCAGGTCCACCCCTGAGGTTAAGGGGGTAGATTCTGTTACTCTAAAGAAGGGTGTGGGGTCACTGTGCTCCAGGCAGCCACAGTCCAGTGTGTGCTAAGTACTGTCTGACTCTTTGTGACCCCATGGACTGTAGCCTGCCAGATTTCTTTGTCCATGGGATTCTCCAGGCAAGAATACTGGAGTGGCTTGCCATGCCCTCCTCCAGGGGATCTTCTGTACTCAGGGACCAAACCCACATGTCTTACGTCTCCCGCATTGGCAGGCAGGTTCTTTACCACTAGTGCCACCTGGGCTTCCCGGGCACCTATACCAGTTTGTACCACTTCCCCCCATTCCATTGTCTCCTTTACTCTAACAGAATTCCTTTAGCGGGAAAGGACTACCCATGAAGTCAACCCGGCCCAAAGAAAGAACTCTGAAAGCTTCCTCTTGCTTTAGCTAATGTTGGCCATCAGGATGGGTTGTCTTGTTGCTTGGTGAGGTACTATGGTAGGTTTTATGTCTGAAGCACAGGTAGGCTTCTGGAAATTACCTTCAGGTAAGAAAAAAAAATCAAAACTTCTTGGAAAACTGTAAAGTGCTATTTCCATTGTGATCAGGGGAATACATATAGGCAGACAGCCTCACATTTAGAAAAAGCTCGTCATCTTTAACATAAACTTAGAGGGCACTATCTTTGAAAAGTATTGTTTCTACTAGAAAAGGAACATGGGACATGTTTAATCCCACAGTTATCCACTGGGAAACTGCAAGAAGGATGAGGGTGCAGAGGTTCACATTAGCCTGGCATGGAGACTTCAAATGAGTGATTGGACCTGTAGTGCAAAGCTCATCTTGGCTCCCCTTGAAGTCTCCCAATTAAAAGAGTGGATTGCCATAGCTATTGTGTCCTTGAGTTATCCAAGCGGGGTTCAAGGACAAAGGATGGGGTGAGGTAGCAGCAAGGATTTGGCTTTGAAAAACTAAAGAACTAAGCCATTCTTAGAAGTGGCAAGAGGAGACTGAAGTTCAAGCAATGGAGCAAAGTTAGGAACTAAGATATTTTCACAAGAGGACACTTACAGAGGACTTACAATGTTTTCCCTTGGGCTGTGGGAAAATGATAATTTGTCTCTCCATTTTTTTTCTCCTCCTGTATTATAAACCTCCCTAGTTTTTACTGGATGCTTCCTAGGTGGCACAGAGGTAAAGAATCTGCTTGCCAATGCAGGAGATACAAGAGACATGGGTTTGATCCCAGGGTGGGGAAGATCCCCTGGAGAAGGAAATGGCAACCCATTCCAGTATTCTTGCCTGGAGAATCCCATGGACAAAGGAGCCTGGCAGGCTGCGGTCCATGGGGTTGCAAAGAGTCAGACACAACTTCATGACTGAGCATGCTAGTTTTCACCAGCCATTTAATTAAGCATATGTGATACGCACAAGTTCTTCATTGGTGTTATGGGAAATCAAAAAGAAGAGCCACAGAAGGAAGTGTGATTGTATATCCTTCCATGGAAACCATCGTCATTTCATGAGAAAAGGAATCCTAGATCATTCAGGTGGGAACCAGGATGAGAATCAAAGCAGAGCTGGGGGCCATGGGAAGCAGCAAGTGACTCACAGAAGCAGCTGCAGAGGGTGACTCAGGAGCAAATGCGAGGCAAACATCCTTTCTCTGAAAGAGTCTAGGGGAAGGTGACTCTGGGGTTGAGAAATGGGAATGGCGGAGGTGGGGAGGGAAATACTGATTTTATTCTCTGCTATTATATTAATAGATCCTTTCCTCCTCTTCCATACCTCCCACTCTCTTCCTCAACAGTTATTGAATTAATTCCTCCTCCCAAGATGGCCCAAATGCACTTTGCTTATACAAGTATTATAGAATTTGTTTTCTTATACCATGGATTTTTATTACTTATATCTGTTGTTCCCATGAGATTGCAATGGCAGAGACAATGATCTGTTCATGAGGGAGGAAAGTATCTGAGACAGTGCTCTGCATACTGTAGGTGCTTAATAAATGCTTCTAACTTGATTTGAAGGAGGTTTGCTGAGTTGATTTCCTTTTCTGCAAGAACCAATCAACTTCAGGTCTAATCCTATCTGCAACCTTAAGTTTCCATTTTATCTATAATATTTTAACAATTTCTGCTATTTTGAAATAATATTAACTTGAATGATTCTCTTGGTTAGCTTCTCAAGGAAGCAAAATCACAAATTTTTCAGGTGTCAGAAAATCAGAGGTACACATTGTTCTTCCATGAAGGGAAAAATAACACCAGGGTGTTTGCACTTCAGCAAAATTCCTGATGGTTTTAAAATGATCTCAACTTCCCCTTAGGAAGTTAGGCTGCTTAGGAAAAGAGTAATTGTTGGGTCAAAGGGGAGCCAGGTTTTCTAGTGATCCAAGCAGAAGGGTCAAATACTGAACAATTGATACTTTAAAAATTTCTGCTCGACAAATAGTCTGCAACTCCAGCCTTTTGTTTATGAAATTTTTTCAGTTTATTAAGATATACCTGATATATGACATCATGGGATTTTAAGTTTTAAAATGTGGTGATCTGATATGTATATATGTTGAAAGTGTACCACAATAAGGTTAATTAACACATCTATCATCTCATGTAGTTATGATTTGTGTATGTGTTAAGAATTTCTATGATCTACTGTCTCAGCAACTTTAATACACATGGTACAGTGTTATCAAATATACATAAAATACATTACATCCCCAGAAATTATTATCTTATAACTGGAAATTTATGTATCCTTTACTCACTTTTAATTGGGGTATAGGTAGCTCAGCTGGTAAAGAATCTGCTAGCCTGCAATGCAAGAGATCACAGTTTGATCCCTGGGTCTGGAAGATCTGCTGGAGAAGGAATAGGCTACCCACTCCAGTATTCTCGGACTTCTCTTGTGGCTCACATGGTAAAGAATCCACCTGCAATGCAGGACACCTGGGTTCAATCCCTGGGTTAGGAAGATCCCCTGGAGAAGGGAATGGCTACCCAATCTAGTATTCTGGCTTGCAGAATTCTATGGACAGAGGAGCCTAGCAGGCCACAGTCCATGGGGGTCTCAAAGAGTCAGACACACCTCAGTTACTTTCACTTTTTCATAATTGACAAAACACTGTATTAATTTCAAGTGTACAACATAATGATCTTATATTTGTATTTATTGAAAAGTAATCACAAGTTTAGTTAGCATCTGTTGCCTACATGTTTACAAAATTTTTTTTCTTCTGATGAGAAATTTTAGATTACTCTCTTAGTAATGTTTAAGTATGCAAGGCAGTATGATCAACTACAGCAACCATGCTAAACATTATATCCCCGTGACTTATAACTGGAAGTTTGTACCTTTTGATTCCCTTCACCTACCCTCTACCCACTCCCACCTCCACCTCTCAGTTCAGTTCAGTTCAGTCGCTCAGTCATGTCCGACTCTATGCGACCCCACGAATCACAGCACACCAGGCCTCCCTGTCCATCACCAGCTCCCCGAGTTCACTCAAACTCATGTCCATCGAGCCAGTGATGCCATCCAGCCATCTCATCCTCTGTCGTCCCCTTCTCCTCCTGACCTCAATCCCTCCCAGCATCAGGGTCTTTTCCAATGAGTCAACTCTTCACATGAGGTGGCCAAAGTATTGGAGTTTCAGCTTCAGCATCAGTCCTTCCAATGAACACCCAGGACTGATCTCCTTTAGAATGGACTGGTTGGATCTCCTTGCAGTCCAAGGGACTCTTAAGAGTCTTCTCCAATATCACAGTTCAAAAGCATCAATTCTTCAGCGCTCAGCTTTCTTCACAGTTCAACTGTCACAGATACATGACCACTGGAAAAACCATAGCCTTGACTAGATGGACCTTTGTTGGCAAAGTAATGTCTCTGCTTTTCAATATCTATCTAGGTTGGTCATAACTTTCCTTCCAAGGAGGAAGTGTCTTTTAATTTCATGGCTGCAGTCACCATCTACAGTGATTTGGTAGCCCCCCAAAATAAAGTCAGACACTGTTTCCACTGTTTCCCCATCTATTTCCCATGAAGTGATGGGACCGGATGCCATGATCTTTGTTTTCTGAATGTTGAGCTTTAAGCCCACTTTTTCACTCTCCACTTTCACTTTCATCAAGAGGCTTTTTAGTTCCTCTTCACTTTCTGCCATAAGGGTGGTGTCATCTGCATATCTGAGGTTATTGATATTTCTCCCGGCAATCTTGATTCCAGCTTGTGCTTCCTCCAGCCCAGCGTTTCTCATGATGTACTCTGCATAGAAGTTAAATAAGCAGGTGACAATATACAGCCTTGACGTACTCCTTTTCCTATTTGGAACCAGTCTGTTGTTCCATGTCCAGTTCTAACTGTGGCTTCCTGACCTGCATACAAATTTCTCAAGAGGCAGATCAGGTGGTCTGGTATTCCCATCTCTTTCAGAATTTTCCACAGTTTATTGTGATCCACACAGTCAAAGGCTTTGGCATAGTCAATAAAGCAGAAATAGATGTTTTTCTGGAACTCTCTTGCTTTTTCCATGATCCAGCGGATGTTGGCAATTTGATCTCTGGTTCCTCTGCCTTTTTTAAAACCAGCTTGAACATCAGGAAGTTCACGGTTCACATATTGCTGAAGCCTGGCTTGGAGAATTTTGAGTATTACTTTACTAGCGTGTGAGATGAGTGCAATTGTGTGGTAGTTTGAGCATTCTTTGGCATTGCCTTTCTTTGGGATTGGAATGAAAACTGACCTTTTCCAGGCCTGTGGCCACTGCTGAGTTTTCCAAATTTGCTGGCATATTGAGTGCAGCACTTTCACAGCATCATCTTTCAGGATTTGGAATAGCTCAACTGGAATTCTATCACCTCCACTAGCTTTGTTCATAGTGATGCTTCCTAAGGCCCACTTGACTTCACATTCCAGGATGTCTGGCTCTAGGTCAGTGATCACACCATCGTGATTATCTGGGTCGTGAAGATCTTTTTTGTACAGTTCTTCTGTGTATTCTTGCCACCTCTTCTTAATATCATCTGCTTCTGTTAGGTTCCTACCATTTCTGTCTTTTATTGAGCCCATCTTTGCATGAAATGTTCCCTTGGTATCTCTAATTTTCTTGAAGAGATCTCTAGTCTTTCCCCTTCTATTGTTTTCCTCTATTTCTTTGCATTGATCGCTGAGGAAGGCTTTCTTACCTCTCCTTGCTATTCTTTGGAACTCTGCATTCAGATGCTTATATCTTTCTTTTCCTCCTTTGCTTTTCGCTTCTCTTCTTTTCACAGCTATTTGTAAGGCTCCTCTAGCAACCTCCACCTCTAGCAACCACCAATCTGTTCTCTGAATCTATGAGCTTGTTTTTTTATTTGTTTTCCACATGTAACTGAGATAGTACAGTATTTGTCTTTGTCTCACTTACTTCACTTAGCATAATGTCCTCAAGGTCCATCCACGTTGTTGCAAATGGCACAGTTTCATTCTTTTTATAGCTGAATAATATTCCATTGTCTGTGTGTATATACACAGACACACAATGAACTAGGTAAGCCACATTTTCTTTATCCATCCATCCATCAATATATACTTGTTTCCATACCTTGACTATTATAAATAATATTGAAATGAACATGGAGATGCATGTATCATTTTGAGTTAGTGTTTTTGTTTTCTTTGGGTAGACAACCAGAAGTGGAGTTGCTGGATCATATGATGCTAAAGCTGAAACTCCAGTACTTTGTCCACCTCATGCGAAGAGTTGACTCATTGGAAAAGACTCTGATGCTGGGAGGGATTGGGGGCAGGAGGAGAAGGGGACGACAGAGGATGAGATGGCTGGATGGCATCACTGACTCGATGGACATGAGTCTCAGTGAACTCCGGGAGTTGGTGATGGACAGGGAGGCCTGGCCTGCTGCGATTCATGGGGTCACAAAGAGTAGGACATGACTGAGCGACTAATCTGATCTGATCTGATCTGATGGTAGCTCTATTTTTAATAGATTGAGGAACCTCCATAATGTTCTCCATAGTGGCTGTACCAATTTACATTCCCCAGTGTACAAGCGTTCCCTTTTTTTCCACACCTTCAACAACAAATGTTATCTCTTGTCATTTGGATAACAGTCATTCTAACAGGTATGAGGTGATATCTCATTGTGGTTTTGATTTGCATTTCCCTGATAATTAGTAACAGTAAAATATTTTCATGTACCTGCTGGCCACCTATATGTATTCTTTGGAAAAATATCTGGTCAGATCATCTGTCCATTTTTTAATCTATTGAATTCTGAGTTCTTTATGTATTTTGGATATTAATCCCTTATCAAATATATGATTTGCAAATATTTTCTCCCATCCAGTAGGCTACATTTTCATTTTGTTGATTATTTCTTTTTGTGCAGAAGCTCTTTAGTTTGATATAGTTCTACCTATTTAATTTTGTTTTTGTTGCCAGTACTTTTGATGTTATATCCAAAAAATCAAGCCAAAGCTAGTGTGAAGGAGCTTTTCTTCCAAAAGTTTTATGGTTTCAGATCTTACATTTAAGTCTTTAATACATTTTGAGTTAATTTTTATGAATGATGTAAGGTGGAGCCCAGTTTTATTCTTTTGTGTGTAACATCCAATTTTCCCAGCACCATTTACTGAAGAGACTATCTTTTACCCATTGAGTATTTAGGCTCTCTTGTCAAATATTGGGCTTCCCTGGTGGCTCAACTGATAAAGAATCTGCTTGCAATGCAGAAGACCCGGGTTCAATCCCTAGGTTGGGAAGATTCCCTGGAGAAGGGAAAGGCTACCCACTCCAGTATCCTGGCCTGGAGAATTCCATGGACTGTATAGTCCATGGGTCACAAAGAGTCAGACGTAACTGAGTGACTTTCACTTTCACTTTGGGGCTTCCCTGGTAGCTCAGCTGGTAAAGAATCCACCTGCAAAGTAGGAGACCTCAGTTTTAGTACTGAGTATTTTTGGCTCCCCTGTCAAATATTACCTGACCATAGATGTGTGGTTTTTTGGTGGTGGGGAGGGGAGCCAAATAGCCACATTTGAAGGAATGACACTAAAGAAAGAACGGAAGGGTCATGGTATATGAACCTTTTAATGAAGAGAAGTGAAAAGCAAAGGAGAAAAGGAAAGATATAAACATCTGAATGCAGAGTTCCAAAGAATAGCAAGAAGAGATAAGAAAGCCACCATCAGTGATCAATGCAAAGAAATAGAGGAAAACAACAGAATGGAAAAGACTAGAGATCTCTTCAAGAAAATCAGAGATACCAAAGCACATCTCATGCAAAGATGGGCTCGATAAAGGACAGAAATGGTATGGACCTAACAGAAGCAGAAGATATTAAGAAGAGATGGCAAGAATACACAGAAGAACTGTACAAAAAAGATCTTCATTTCTCAGATAATCATGATGGTGTGATCACTGACCTGAGCCAGACATCCTGGAATGTGGAGTCAAGTGGGCCTTAGAAAGCATCACTATGAACAAAGCTAGTGGAGGTGATAGAATTCCAGTTGAGCTATTCCAAATCCTGAAAGATGATGCTGTGAAAGTGCTGCACTCAATATGCCAGCAAATTTGGAAAACTCAGCAGTGGCCACAGGCCTGGAAAAGGTCAGTTTTCATTCCAATCCCAAAGAAAGGCAATGCCAAAGAATGCTCAAACTACCACACAATTGCACTCATCTCACACGCTAGTAAAGTAATACTCAAAATTCTCCAAGCCAGGCTTCAGCAATATGTGAACCGTGAACTTCCTGATGTTCAAGCTGGTTTTAAAAAAGGCAGAGGAACCAGAGATCAAATTGCCAACATCCGCTGGATCATGGAAAAAGCAAGAGAGTTCCAGAAAAACATCTATTTCTGCTTTATTGACTATGCCAAAGCCTTTGACTGTGTGGATCACAATAAACTGTGGAAAATTCTGAAAGAGATGGGAATACCAGACCACCTGATCTGCCTCTTGAGAAATTTGTATGCAGGTCAGGAAGCCACAGTTAGAACTGGACATGGAACAACAGACTGGTTCCAAATAGGAAAAGGAGTACGTCAAGGCTGTATATGGTCACCCTGTTTATTTAACTTATATGCAGAGTACGTGATGAGAAACGCTGGACTGGAAGAAACACAAGCTGGAATCAAGATTGCCGGGAGAAATATCAATAACCTCAGATATGCAGATGACACCACCCTTATGGCAGAAAGTGAAGAGGAACTAAAAAGCCTCTTGATGAAAGTGAAAGAGGAGAGTGAAAAAGTTGGCTTAAAGCTCAACATTCAGAAAATGAAGATCATGGCATCCCGTTCCATCACTATGGGAAATAGATGGGCAAACAGTGTCAGACTTTATTTTTGGGGGCTCCAAAATCACTGCAGATGGTGACTGCAGCCATGAAATTAAAAGATGCTTACTCCTTGGAAGGAAAGTCATGACCAACCTAGATAGCATATACAAAAGCAGAGACATTACTTTGCCAACAAAGGTCCGTCTAGTCAAAGCTATGGTTTTTCCTGTGGTCACGTATGGATGTGAGAGTTGGACTGTGAAGAAGGCTGAGCACCGAAGAATTGATGCTTTTGAACTGTGGTGTTGGAGAAGACTCTTGAGAGTCCCTTGGACTGCAAGGAGATCCAACCAGTCCATTCTGAAGGAGATCAGCCCTGGGATTTCTTTGGCAGGAATGATGCTAAAGCTGAAACTCCAGTACTTTGGCCACCTCATGCGAAGAGCTGATTCATTGGAAAAAACTCTGATGCTGGGAGGGATTGGGGGCAGGAGGAGAAGGGGACGACAGAGGATGAGATGGCTGGATGGCATCACTGACTTGATGGACGTGAGTCTGAGTGAACTCCGGGAGCTGGTGATGGACAGGGAGGCCTGGCGTGCTGTGATTCACGGGGTCGCAAAGAGTCGGACACGACTGAGCGACTGATGTGATCTGAATGTGTTGTTGAATTCAATTTTCTAGGATATGTTGAGAATTTTCGCATCTGTAGTCATTAGAGTTATTGGCCTGTAGTTCTCCTTTCTTGTTGTGTCCTTATCTGGCTTTGGCATCAGGGTAATGCTGGCTTTGTAAAAGAAGTTTGGGAGTGTTCCCTTCCTCTTCAGTTTTGGGGAACAGTTTAAGGAGGCTTGAATTTAAATCTTCTTTAAACGTTTGGTAGAATTCACCTGTGAAGCCATTGGGTCCTGTGCTTTTCTTCATTGGGAGGTATTCAATTACTGATTCAATCTCCTTACTTGTCATGGGCCTGTTAAAATTTTTATATTTCTTTATCACTCACAATTGGTAGGTTACTTCTGTCATTTTGTTACTTGTTTTCTATATATAACATGTAGTATTTTTGTCTCATTTACTACATTACTGTCTTCTTTTTTGTTTAGTGGATTTTTTTTTTTATAGTGAAATGTTTAAATTACTACAGTAGGGCTAGGCAGGCTCTGTAGCTCAGTGGTACTGCGGATTGCCCAGGGTCACTGTGTAGTGTCCCGGGTTACGGGGAGTCAGACGCATGCTCGATAACGTCGCCAGTGTGCTGGCTTGGCTCCCTGCTCTAATGGGGCTGTAGGCTGGGCTCCATGACTGCCCAGGTTCTCTGACCAGGCATCCTGGACTGGCGGGGACTGGAGGCTTTGCTCAGCAGTTGAGCAGGACTGCACATTTGCTTCAATGCCTGGGCTGGGCGGCATGACAGGCTCCAAGGCCAGTACAGCTCCTTGACTGGAAACCCTAATCAAATGAGCTCCCTGACCAGACACGGCTACCAGCTCAGCCCTGCAGATGGGCAGATCCTCTGGCTGGAATCTCTGTTGAGGAGCCACTGCAAGCAGGAAGGTGGTTTGTCAAGATCTGAGCAGTGGCTGCTGTAAGCTCCACCCTTTCTATATCTCTATTTGATCCTCAAGGGGTCGAGCCTGCAGATTCCCTCAGTGATCTCTGAGATCTGAAGCTTGAGTTAGCTTCCTGGGAAGCATCCTGCAATTGCTGGGGAAGCTGGATGTTCACTTTGGGCTCTCTTTACCGACTGGAGAAACCAGAGGCCAAAGGGGAATGTCTCCATGCATCACTGGGCTGACCTGGGAGAGAAGCGAAGCAGTTGGGATATAGCCACTTCCTCTTACTTTATAAGTGGCCCTTCCCTGACTCTGTGGTCCAGGGTGCTTCAGCCTTACCCCTGGGCTCTGGGATTCTCACAGTGGTGTCCTGTCTATGGATAGTTGCTAGTTTAGTCTTCTTGTGAGGGGAATAAAGTTGGGAGTGACCCCTGTCACTATCATGACAGCGTCACTACCTTCAGTCTTCTGTAATCACTATATACTGTGGATACAACAGTCACATAAAAAGAGAATCTCAAAATAACAGTCACATAAAAAGAGAATCTCAAAAAAAATTTTTTTTTGCCTTGTACATCCTGAGTAATTTTATTTTTTGTTTTAAAATAAATAACTGAAGATAATTCCATTCTGGATAATGGTTGTGATATGGGAAATGAAAATAACAGAGTGCAAAATAACACCTTCACTGTGATTGCAGCTATCAAAAATATTGATACCCATGGAAGACAATATTACAGAAATGAAAGAGTTGTGTTGGGAGAGAACAAGAAAAAGAAAGAAGCTGTATTATCTGGGACAGACAAACCTGCTGTAAGAGAGACCCCTGGCAATACAGTGGTTTAGTTTTCTTCACATCAGTCCAGGGCAGGAAGGCAGACACCTGTGCTCTACGTGGCCATGTGGGGACCCAGGCCCATTTGCCTTATTCCCGTACCATTCCCTAGGGTATTGCCCTCACTGGCTGGGTTGCCGTCATGCCTCTGTTCAGCTCAAAGAAAAGAGGCAGTGTGGAGGCATTTCTGCAGTGTCATTGGGTCCGGGCTTAGAAACAGCCCTCATTATTTCTGCTCTTGTTCCTCTGGTGAATATTGCTACGTGGCTAGACCTAACTGCAAAGAAGGTTGGGAAATGCAATCAAGGAGGGCAGCCTTGTACCCTGAGCAAGGTAGAGAATGGGTTTTGGTTGATAATCTTTTGCTATTGTAGTGATCAGTCAATGAGAACTGTGCTTGATGATTTACAAATACTGCCTCATTTAATCCACACAAGCCTCAGGCCCCCTCACCTGTAACAGTCATCAACCATGTCTCCTCGCGTTGCACCTACTGTCATTAACACGATGGCATTCTGAGCGTCTATTACCTTAAAATATTTTAATGCTGTTATACAACAATTCCAACCTAAAGAATCCATATTTCAGGCTGGTCCGAAGGTAGTGAGTTATCTCAATTGATTGTTCACAGTCAGTTACAGATCGAACTCCTCGTTCTAC
Organism: Bubalus kerabau; assembly: GCF_029407905.1. Lineage (NCBI taxonomy): Eukaryota > Metazoa > Chordata > Mammalia > Artiodactyla > Bovidae > Bubalus > Bubalus kerabau. Next base: position 17,076,927 of record NC_073639.1, on the reverse strand, counting down.
TCTTCCCCCCTTCTCACTACTGCACTTGACTAGTAAAAAAAAAAAAAAAAAGTAAAAAAAAAAAAAAAGTAAAAAAAAAAAAAAAAGAATCCATATTTCATTATCTCTGAAGCTCCTTTTGGCTCCAAAGTATCCCTTTTTCATTTCCGACAAAAAAGAAATATGACAGTACCTTATATCATCCATATGACAATCATATGGATCACTCACTGCAGTTGAATTACGAAAGAGGAGTAAAGACTCTGAAAGAAATTATGAGATGAAAATAACTGAGAGTGACTGATTCATGCCTTACTACTTTGATACTCTACATATTTTTATTTCATCCCCATCAATATCTAATGTCTACAGTAAATTTGCTTTTCACATATAAAAAATTCAGTAAGTTCCTACAACAGAAATGTGATTAGGGTCAGAATTCATATTTATTAAATAAGGGTATGGATTCGAACATGGATTTGGAACATCAGAGAATTCACAATTTTTATCACGTTTCCTAGTGTTTAACCTATAAGAACACCTTCTCACATCACACACCAGCTAAGCAAAGCGTAAATTGTAGAGTCATCCTTGGGTGACTGCTAAATCTGGTAATTCATCAGGTGCTGTCAATTTGACTCCTAAGTGTGTCTTTTCGTTCCTTTTCCTCTACTTCTCCCTCCCGTAGCGTACGACGATAGACTTCTGCTTTCTTCATGTCTGGTCCTGCTTTGTTCTAATGCATTCTGCCACAGTGATATTTTCTTTTTTAAAAAATATATACACGTGTTTATTCGCTGTGCTGGGTCTTAGTTGCAGCACATAAGATCTTCAATCTTCATCGCGGCACGCAGACTTTAGTTTCAGCGTGCAAATTCTTATGAACAGTTGCAGCATGTGGGATCCAGTTCTCTGACCTCGGGTTGAACCTGGGCCCCTGGCACTGGGAGCTCAGACACAGTCTTAGCTACTAGAGCACCAGGAAAGTCTCTAGAAAGATAGTTTCTAAAGCACAAACCTGATCAAGTAACTGCCTGGTGCTTCCAGTGGCTCCCCAATGTCTTCAGTGTGTAGACCACATTTTGTCTGTTTGTACTGACATTCCTCCACCTCACACTCCACCTTTACAAATTCTGTGCAGCTCTCAAAATACATTGTGCATGCTTCTGCTTTGGGGCCTTTGTATATGCTGTTCTGTCTCACCTGGCTAACTCCCAGTGTACCCTCAGGTCTAACTTTTGATAACCAGTTTAATCAGAACTTCACCTTGATTGCCCCAAAAGAGTCTGTTGCCTTTTGTGCTTCCCTAGCAGTCTGTGCTTAAACCTCTCAGCATTTATCAATATTTTGGGTATCTTGTGGTTACCAGTTGACTTCTCGATCTTTCTACCTAAACTGCACATGCCTGCTAAGTTGCTCCAGTTGTATGTCTGATTCTTTGTGATGTTGTGGGCTGTAGCCCACCAGGCTCCTCTGTCCATGGGATTCTCCAGGCAAGAATACTGGAGTGGGTTGCCATGCCCTCCTCCAGGGGATCTTCCCAGCCCAGGGATCAAAGCTGAGTGTCTAACATCTCCTGCATCGATAGGCAAGTTCTTTACCAACTGGGCACCACATGGGAAGCCCAACTAAACTGTAGGCTCCTTGAACGTAGGGGCTACATCTGATTTGTCTAATCTTCAGTGCCTGGCATCAGTCTGGCACCAGATAGGCACTCAATCAATATTTCTTGGAGAAAGGATGGAAGGATGACAAGCCCTGACATCAACTTTGCCCTTCTAGAAGTGATGAGGACTATCTGTTTACTCTGACATCAGCCTTTACTAGGCCCTCTGAGTAATAAAGTGAACGATTCAGGTCTCTCTGACTAACAGAGATGATGGGAGTAATTGCTTGCCCCCACTGCAGGAGTCCATAAATAAATTGAATGAATCATGGCTAGGTTCCGGGTATGGATGCCACAAAAATGGCCTGAGAACGCGTGGCAAGACTCTCAAAACTAAGACAAATTTCAGAGTTGGCTGCTCAAAGTGCTTTCTGGCATCTATGTTTCCGAGCAGCACACCTGGCAGAAAGACAGTCCCATAAAAGTGACCCTGACTGTGTTGGACAAGTCAGCTGTGCTTCTGGTAATTTAAGCATAGAAGCTGCCTTTCCAGGCTCTTCCTTTGAGGTATGGAGTGGTGACTAACGAAGACATATCTGAGATGGGTGTGAGTCGAGGGTAAGGTTAGAGCCTAAATTTGGCTGCTGAATTCATGGCCATTGACCTTTTCAATATCTGGCAAACTCTATTTTGAAAACAGATTTGATCTTTAAATTATGACTAGAAAAATCTTAGCCAGGCACAGGCTCCCACCCATTGCTCCACTCCCAAATAAGACAATAATGGTCTCTGTCTTTAAAAAAATTACAAACTGTGCTCTGAATAGGTAGGCTCCACATGACAGATACTTTTTTAATTGCCAGAGCCTTCACTTAGAAATAACTGTGTAAGTTAGGGAATGAGTTCTGTTGTGAATACACAAATCTCTGAATACACAGAGGCTTAGACCCATGGGGGCTTTATTTTCCTCATGAGTTCAGAGGGAGAAAATCCCGAGCTGGTGAAACAGCTCCAGAATGCCATTGGGACTGGTGTGGGTTGAATTATGTCTCCTCAAAGATGCTGAAGTCCTAATTTGTGACGGTGACCTTATTTGGAAAAAGAGTCTTTGCAGATGTTGTCAAGTTGAGGTCATTAAGATGGACCCTATCCAATGTGACTGGTGCTCTTACAAGAGGGCTACGTAGGTAGAGGCACAGAGGAAGATGGTCATATGAAGGAATTGATGCTGTCATAAGCTAAGGAACACCTGGGGCCACCAGAAGCTAAAAGAGGCAAGGAAGGCTCCCCTAGGGGCTCTGAAGGGAGCATGGCCTCTTGAAATCTTGATTTCAGACCTCTAACTTACAGATCAATGAGAGAATAAGTTTCCATTGTTTTAAGCCACTTAGTCTGAGGTTCTTTGTTATGGGAGCCCTAGGAAACCAACAGAGGGGCCCAGGCTTCTGTCACTTTTCTGCTCAGCGGTGCTTATTGCCTTGTTTTCACATGACGGCTGCTCCACACCTAATATCCTGCTCAAGTTGCAGGCGGAAGAAAAGAAAAGGCCAGTGAATGAAAGAAACTGCTGGGGAAGTCTACCCATTTTGAAAGAGCTTTGCTGGAAGCCTCGCCGAGCAACTTCTGCTTCCATTTTGTCCTCTCCCCATCAACAATGACATCTGAAAACCCAGTATTTTAGCTGGATGCCATGTTGTCATACATTCAATCCAACTTCTTTTGGTGAGGAAGAGGGAAAATGGACATCCACTGGACAGTAATGTTGCAAACTCTCCTTTACTAAATTAGAGGTTTATAAATAAATTGAAGATGGGGTAAAACTAAGAGATCCGAAATTAATAGACTCTCCTGTGCTTCTCTTTAAAAAATTAAAAATTACAGACTCTAAAAGCTAGAAGTGCATTTAAAGGCTGTCCAATCAAACCTCCTCATTTTATATATGAAGAAGAAGTGTCTGAGATATGTAAGCAGCATAGCCAGAGTTTACAAAGATAGTGGTAGCAGAGTCCTTGATCTTCATATGAGCTTTGGCCATTATACTTGCTTTAAATTAACACAGTCACACAGTTAGTTCTTCGGTAGGAGGTAAGACCCTAATCATCTCTTTACCAGGCTAAATGCTAATATTCTACCAGGCACACACACATACACACAGACACACACACACTGACCCTAATAGCTAAGTATGGCATCGACTCATTTTGCTTTTTAGGTCTTATTTCGTTGAAGCAGAAAATGACAGGTTTTCAGCTCTAAAACCACAGGGGCAGCAACCTTGATGCTGACCAATATTTGTGTAAAAAATCCAAAAACCAACAGTAGTTTTCATGTGAATCAGTCTACTCAACTTTGTCTAATCCATGATTTGATTTCTAGACCAAGAAATGTAGGATGTAAACGTTCAGCTTATTTTAGACCCTGCAAAAGGGTGTGGAGAGTAATTTAGTTGTATCTTTCCAGGAAAACTGTTTGTTAAAATTCAGTCATTTGGAGAACTCCACAGAAGGCCTTTTGGATTGATGTACTTGGTGGCTCAGATGGTGAAGAATCTGCCTGCAATGTGGGAGACCTGGGTTCAGTCCCTGAATTGGCAAGATCACCTGGAAAAGGAGATAGCTACCCACTCCAGTATTCTCGCCTGGAGAATTACATGGACAAAACAGTCCATGGGGTCATAAAAAGTCAGACACGATTGAGCCACTAACACTCTACATCCTTGAACTTGGTGTCTGAGTGTTAGAAGTTCAGACGACTTTCTGATTACTGTATAGGAAGTGCACTGCAAAGTTAATGGAGCTAGGCTGAAATGGCATGAAATTTTAAATAAAATAAAATGTTTGTCATTCAGGTAAGATAAGATACGCTCATTTCATTAATGAAAGTTACTCCCACAATATACATGGTGGTCACATGATGAAATCTAACCTCACTCAGTACCGGGATATAAACCTATCAGTTAGGTTAGGAAAACAGGCCACCATCCTAAATCAGACGTTAATAGCAGTTTGCAGACCCAGTGAAACTTGCATGGAAAAACTTGCTTCAGAATGATATATGCACTAATGCTCAGGGGTACTATTCTCTGAGTCATTCTAATATTGGCTTATATTTTGCTGAATTAAGCATTGCCTCAGAATGAGCGGTCATGAGACAATCTGAGGCCAGCAGGAGATCAGAACAGGCAGACTCCAGGAGCAAATAATCAGTAGCTTGTCTTCGGCACAAGTCACTTCCTCTGCACATCTGCCAGGGCAGTTTAATAACTTTTGTTCTAGTTATGAATAGACAACACATTTCAAAAAAATGTGTTGTCTATTAATAACATGTATCTTTCTTGACGCTGAAAGATACAAAAGAGGAAGAAGCAGGGCAGAATCCCCTGGTATTCCTGTTCACAACCACCCTCTTTCTTAAGACAACTGATATCATCAATTTTAATGTATTGTCATTAGATTGCATTGATATACTTGTGTATTTATTTATGTATGTGCTTGTTCTTTTATTATGCAAAACTTCTAACACATTAGAGTCAAGAGAACAGTAAAATGAATAGTCATCCTCCATTTATGATCACTTCTTATTCCTCCATGGATTACAGTGAAGTGAATCTCAGACATCATATTTCATCTATAAATATTTTGCTATATATCCATCGAAATAAGAACTCTTTCTTTAAAAGCTAACTGTAATACCAATTTTGTATCCCCCCAATTCACAATAATTCCTTAATGCTGCTGCTGCTAAGTCGCTTCAGTCATGTCTGACTGTGCGACCCCATAGACGGCAGCCCACCGGACTCCCCCGTCCCTGGGATTCTCCAGGCAAGAACACTGGAGTGGGTCACCATTTCCTTCTCCAATGCATGAAAGTGAAAAGTGAAAGTGAAGTCGCTCAGTCGTCTCCGACTCTTAGTGACCCCATGGACTGCAGCCCACCAGGCTCCTCTGTCCATGGGATTTTCCAGGCAAGAGTACTGGAGTGGGTTGCCAGTGACTTCTCCAATTCCTTAGTAGTTCCTCGCAATAGTTATCAAATGACTACTTATCAAAGAAAGCAACGTTTCCATTGCTCTGACTGTCTCAAATATTTTTTCTGTTTTACAGTTGGATCCCAACAGGGTCTACACATTGCATATGATTGATATGTCTCTTAAGTATCTTTTAATCTATGGGTTCACCAGCACTGTTTGTTCTTCTTATTATTTATTTATTGAAGAACTTGGATTTTTCATCCTGTGGTATTGCTCACATTTTGGATTTAGCTGATTGCATCTTTCTAGAGACTCTTTTATATTTCAAAATCAAAGCAAATTATTCCCTGGATTTTTCACTTCTGGATTTAAGTATTCACTACGTTTTGTCTTGTCTAGATAAAAATAATTAATTGGTAACAATGAAAGGCAAGAATACCAATACTTCCAAATTGGTGATGAAAGATTATCTTTAAGTGAAAGACAAAGGGATGTTGCGGGGGGAAAAAGTGAGTATAAAATTGAAGTAGAGTTTTCACTGGTGATTTCCAGAATGAAAAGTTCATATAACAAGGCTTTCCAAAAGCTTCTTTTGTTGTCAGGATAAATATTTATAAGCCTCATCTTCCCTCTGGCCCTCATCTAGAATAGTGGCAGTGGAACCAAACTAACAGCATTTGTTCCCTGCGTGCATGCTTCAATTAAGGCAAATTGAAGGACTTCACAGGTGGCACAATGGTAAAGAATCTGCCTACAATGAAGGAGACACGGGTTCAGTACCTGGGTTGGGAAGATCCCCTCGAGTAGGAAATGGCAACCCACTCCAGTATTCTTGCCTGGAGAATTCCATGGACAGAGGAGCCTTGTAGGCTACAGTCCATGGGGTCTCAGAGAGTCAGACTTGACTGAGAAACTGAGTGTGCGTGCACACAGATCACGTTAGTCCTCTGCTCAGGACCTTCCAAGACGTCTTCCTTTACTTAGAGAAAAGCTGAAGTCCTTACGAGACCTGCAAATCCTTTTATGATGGGCTGACTATGTCTCTTTTACCTTATTCATCAGCTCTGCTTTCACTGTCTCTCATTCTGCAGCCACACTGGCCTCTGTTTTCCTTAAATGCATCAGCTGCACTCCTAGCCCACTAGTTCTTCCCTTTGCCTGCAACCCTCATAGGTACAACAGATCCCCCTATGTCTTGCCCCCTTGTGGCCTTCAACTCTTTGTTTAACTGTTACTTTCTAAGTGTAGCCTCCCTGACCACCCCATTAAAAATTTCAGCCCCTGCTCCAACCCCATTCCCCATTCCTCTTACCCTGTCTTGTTTTTCTTCATAATGCTTGACACCTACTAAATTACTATATGACTTGTCTATTTCAAATTTTTCCTGTCTCCCTCCAATAGAATATACTCTTCATGAGTTCAGAGATTTGTGTCCATCTTGTTCAGTTTGGCTCTATCCTCAGTGATCAAAACCAAAACATTTGTTAAATGGATAAATTTCAGACACTCAAGGAAACCTTCCTACTTTCTTCTGCATACAAAATTTCTCCTAAATTATCCCAGTTCAGAACATGTTCAGACCAAAGCTTTTAGTTCTTGAGAGCTGGCTTACATTTATAATCACTCTGTCTTTTCTTACTGGTGTTCTTTAGACAGAGGTGCTGAAGTGTCCCTTGACAGATGGAGGGATAAAAACAATGTGATGCATATATACAATGGAATATTACTAAGCCATAAAAAAGAATAAAACAATGTCATTTGCAGCATGGATGGACCTAGAAAGTATCATACTAAGTGAGGTAAGTCAATAGAGAAAAATAAATATCATACAATACCACTCATATGTGGAATCTAAAACAAGATATAAATGAGCATATTTATAAAACAGAAATAGACTCGGAGACATAGAAAACAAATTTATGGTTACCAACAGGAAGGACTGGGGATAAATGAGGAGTTTGGGATTAACATATACATACCATTATATATAAAGTAGATAATGAGCAAGGACCTACTGTGTATCACAAGGAGCTATGTTCAATATCCTGTAATAGTCTATAATGGAAAAGAATCTGAAAAAGAAGACATATATATGTACATATGTATGCCTATATATGAAGACATATGTATATGTATAACAGAATCACTTTGCTGTACACCAGAAACAAACGCAGTACTTCAAATTAACTGTGTCTATTAAAAATGATTTAAAGATTAAAATAAAATTTAGAAAAGAAGTAAAGTTGTTCTATTTTTTGGGCAAAGTGAACTGCTCTGGAAATATGACCACTAAGAACCTGTTGTAGATTGAACTGTGCTTCCTCAAAATTCACACATTGAGGTTCTAACCTGCAGCACCTCACGTGGCAATAGGATTGTTGTAGAGGTAATTATCGATAGTTAAGACCAGGTCAAACAGAAGTAGGGTGCATCCCTAATTCTATATGACTACTGTCTTTATGAAAAGGGGAGATGTGGACACAGACACACATCCGGGGAACATGCCATGTTAAGACGAAGGCCGAGATCTACAAGCCAACGGCGGTCAAAGACGGTCAGCGAACCAGGAGAAGCTAGGAGAGAGGCATGGAGCAGAGGCTCCTTCAGAAGGAACTGACCTTGCCAACACTTTGATCGGAAATTTCTGGCCTCCATAGCTGCAAGACATTACATTTCTGTTGTTGAAGTCACTCAGGTTGTGGTGCATTGTTATGGGAACCCTGGGAGACTAACACAAGACACACAGAACCATAGCATCTCTGTTTGGATTTGCAAGAGGTTCACATAACTGGTGCAGATCAAGCACTCAACACATATATTTGAATGAGAAATGGGACAGTGATGCCATGAGACTGCTGCAAGGAAGATGAAAGATAGACAATCATCACCAGATGGTAATTCCCACCAAGGCAGTGGTCATGTCATCTAATTATTCACTTCCTAGCATAAAACCTGCTTCTTGATACACATTTGTTGAACCAAATTGAAAAGTGGGCAGAACAGGTGGATCACCTATGCCACCAAATGATCTTAGGTGGGAGAGGTTTGTGTGGGCTGATGCATTCACAAACTTTAACCAACCATCCTGATTTCACACTGTCAGGAGTCTCAGTGTTGATAGATTAGCATGGTTCTGATTGCTACTTTATTTCACTGTATTTGGTATATAGTATGTGGTCTTTAAGATATATCTCTAGGACTATTGGTAGACACATTTATTTTATCTTAAATCAGGTGGTTCAAGCATTTCTTCAAACTTAGATGTGTTATTCTGTTGACAAATTACTATGATGTGCTTTATGATTTTTTTTAATGCCCCCAAATTTCAAATGTCTCCATTATTCACCTGTGGTTGACTAAAAAGAGCCACAGATTCCTTGATACTCTGCTCTCTGAGAGATGTGATCTGGTTTCCCTCCCTTGACCTTGGGCTGAGCAGAGATGCTGAGCCAGTCTTGGGTCTAGGCATTAGGAGTCTACAAGCTTTGGTCTGGTCCTCTTGGACTCTCAGTTTTCATGGAAGAAGTCTGACAGCCCTGAGGCTAACACTCAGTAGCCTCATGGAGAAGGGACAGGTTAAGAGAGAGAAATCAAGGGAAAGAGAGAGAGATGCCTAGGCTGCCCTCTACCCATCTCTTCTAGCTGCGGCCTTTTGAGTCATCTCAGCTGACTCCCCGGACACTGTGGAGCAGAGACAAGCTGTCCCTACTGTGTCTCGTCTAAATTCTTGACCCACAGAAGAGTGAGATATACTAGGAATAAATTGTTGTTTTAAAACACCGAAGTTTGGAATAGTTTGTTATGCGTAAGTCAGTAATTGAAACATCACCTTTCATGCATGTATAGACAGTTTCAGGTATATCTTGTAACTTTTTAGGTGTTCTTTCTATGGCATCTAATAATACCTCCAAATCTTCAAAATTCCTTCTTTAGTCATATTACATTATGTACCAGTAATCATCTGCTCAAACCATTATCATTCAGCAGCCATCTGTTCAAACCAGAGTGCCATTTACTTGGGGCAAAAGGTGCCAAAGCACACTTCTGTGCCCTTTTTTTTCTTGGCATAGCATGTACAATTAGGCTCACTAAATTATTTAGAAGAAAGAACTTGTGACTCTGCTCATGGAGATTTTCTTTAATTGATATCAGGAAAAAGCAGACTTCTTGTTAGCACCAACAAAACATTAAAAACATTGATGCTGGCTTCCAAGAAGTACAAAATAATATGTGTTTTGATAACTGATTAATGACTGGACTCGTTACCCTCCTTTGTGTGGCTACTGGAGACTATATAATGTGCCTTGAAATTGGCATACTAAATTTTCAGTGAATACTATTTATCAGCACTCCTCCTTTAAAAAATATTTTTGCTGCTAGGTCATATTAATACCTTTGGAAACCTAATGCCAATTAAAACTATAGTCTATCATACACATATATTAATGTGACCTTAACAAAACAATTGCTTTCAGATCAGATCAGATCAGTCGCTCAGTAGTGTCCGACTCTTTGCAACCCCATGAATCGCAGCATGCCAGGCCTCCCTGTCCATCACCAACTCCCCGAGTTCACTCAGACTCACGTCCATTGAGTCAGTGATGCCATCCAGCCATCTCATCCTCTGTCGTCCCCTTCTCCTCCTGCCCCCAATCCCTCCCAGCATCTGAGTCTTTTCCAATGAGTCAACTCTTCGCATGAGGTGGCCAAAGTACTGGAGTTTCAGCTTTAGCATCATTCCCTCCAAAGAAATCCCAGGGCTGATCTCCTTCAGAATGGACTGGTTGGATCTCCTTGCAGTCCAAGGGACTCTCAAGAGTCTTCTCCAACACCACAGTTCAAAAGCATCAGTTCTTCAGTGCCCAGCCTTCTTCACAGTCCAACTCTCACATCCATACATGACCACAGGAAAAACCATAGCCTTGACTAGACGGACCTTTGTTGGCAAAGTAATGTCTCTGCTTTTGAATATGCTATTTAGGTTGGTCATAACTTTCCTTCCAAGGAGTAAGCGTCTTTTAATTTCATGGCTGCATTCACCATCTGTAGTAATTTTGGAGCCCAGAAAAATAAAGTCTGACACTGTTTCCACTGTTTCCCCATCTATTTCCCATGAAGTGGTGGGACTGGATGCCATGATCTTTGTTTTCTGAATGTTGAGCTTTAAGCCAACTTTTTCACTCTCCAGTTTCATTTTCATCAAGAGGCTTTTTAGTTCCTCTTCACTTTCTGCCATAAGGGTGGTGTCATCTGCATATCTGAGGTTATTGATATTTCTGGCTAGCAATTAAGGAGAAACTGGAAGCACAGCAGATTATTGGTAAGGGATTTGCAAAGTTCCTCCAGCAATTTGCATTTAAATGCCTTGTATTAGAAGCTTCCATTGAAGGCAGTTCATTTTCCTTTTAAAAGAGATTTATTTAGCACATGAAATTGAATTTATTTTTAAAATTCACTCTCTATCCCCAGAATTATGCCAGACATATGGTCATAGTTGTTTAATGTGCCAACAAACTTGGGTGTTTGTTTGTATTTGGTATAAACAAACTACAAACATCCACATGAATATGTGAAAAAATTCTCTTTGGATGAAGTCAATCATGCTTTATATGTTAAGGGTCCCTTTTATTAAATGAATCTCTGATGCTTTGACAAAACAAAGGGTGAGGAAATTCCACACAAGGAAAATTGCTTTTAACATGAATATAAATTGCGTGGTAAAAGAATACCAAATTATTCCATGTCTCTTAAAATGGTATAATGAAGCACTTGTACATACTTCATGTCCTGAGCAAAAAGAAGTTCCTAGCTATAATTTCAGCTGCATTTATTTTCAATCACAAAACCACTGCAGGCTTCAGCACAACTTATAATACTGGACAGCCAAGACGAAGCTCCAATACTTTGGCTACCTTATGCAAAGAGCCAACTCATTGGAAAAGACCCTGATGCTGGGAAAGACTGAAGGCAAGAGGAGAAGGGGACGACAGAGGATGAGATGGTTGGATGGCATCACCGACTCAATGGACATGAATTTAGCAAACTCCAGGAGACAATGAAGGACAGGGAAGCCTGGCTGCAGTCCATGGGGGCTCAAAGAGTCAAACATGCTGCTGCTAAGTCACTTCAGTCATGTCCAACTCTGTGCGACCCCCTAGACGGCAGCCCACCAGGCTCCCCCATCCCTGTGGTTCTCCAGGCAAGAACACTGGAGTGGGTTGCCATTTCCTTCTGCAATGCATGAAAGTGAAAAGTGAAAGTGAAGTCGCTCAGTCATGTCCAACCCTCAGCGACCCCATGGACTTCGGCCTTCCAGGCTCCTCCATCCATGGGATTTTCCAGGCAAGAGTACTAGAGTGGGGTGCCATTGCCTTCTCCGAGTCAAACATGACTTAGCGACTGAACTGATCTGAAAAGGAAGTTCAGGATTGGCATCCTGGCTAGGCTAAGAGGCAGGTGTAGTTGCTGGAAGCCTTCACAGGGCTTTGCATCGTATGTGACTCAAATGATGCTACAAGTCACAAAATTTATACTCACAAATGACTGTGGGACTTTGAGTAGCAACAGAAAGGGTTTCGTGGGAATTTACAGTAGTTCTCTAAGCTTGCTCAAACTCTGATTCTGTTTACAATATAAACTAAGTCAAGACCCCAAGGAAACATGGCTGTGGATTGTGTCAGGCTTTAGGTACAAAGGTAACAAGCTCACTTCATCACTGGCGAGCTCAAAGGAAATTTATGGAGATATTTCTTCCATTCTTTGTCTTCTATTCCTGAGACAATACAATCGGCCCAAGTTCCTGTAAATACCTCTGACCTGGAGACACACCACTGTTAACTATCTAGAGATGCTATTGGAATGACACTCATTCGACAGATGTTATATCATGCTATTTACATGAGTGCGCAAAGCAGTGTGTATAACTGCAAAGCCATCTAGAAAGTGACCCAGGAAATTTGATTCACAGTGGGGGCAGCTGATCTAAATCATGTTTTGTTTCTCATCTTAAAGCCTGCCTCATAAAATCTACATAGTTTGGCCAAGCTCTTCAAATAGACTTTTAGCCACCACATGAGTTTAGTTCCTGCCTCTGTGATTTGACTGAGGGCTCAGCCACAGTTACATGGGTGGCTTCAGAGTTGCACTGAGCGCTTTTCTGTGGTTTTCTTGGGCTATTTCAACTGCCTTGCCCTTCCGGGTAGCATCTCCAATTTGACTGGCTCTGATGAACACATCTTTTAGTTATTCAAGAGAAACTTAGGGAAAATTCTTTGTGATAGAAATACAAATTTGTCTCCCTTTCCCAGCATGGAAAGTTTTCTGCCTCAGAAAACTGCAAAACACTTGGAAGAATTTGATTGTCTCATTTTAATGAATAAGAAGCCAACAAAAACATCATCATCCTGGCTGCATTCAAGCCCCTAAAAGTTTGATGAACGGGAAGATAAAAGTTAAAGAAGGCAAGAAATTCTGTTTGCATCTGCTGTGTCACCTGACCATGACTAAGCACGTGGTTTATCCAAGGCCACAGTAGACAGTTCAGTCTTATTTGCCAAGTATTTATTGGGCATCTCTTCTGTTCCAGGAGCTATACGAGGTAATCCAGTTACAAAAATGAATAAAACATGGGTTGCAAGTGGAGTTCTCTGGAGAGCAGTGACTGAGATGGAGTGAGGAATGCAAAAAAAGAAGGGATATATGTATATGTACAGCTGATTCATTTCGCCATATAGTAGAAAATAACAACGTTGGAAAGGAACTATACTCTAATAAAAATTAATTAAAAAAATAGTACAGACCTTTTTTTGCAGGAAAGTCAGCCCTGGAAGGAGACGTGGAAGAGGCAGGACTGAGAGAAAAGGGTTATCAGAAGATCTGACAATGTTGGCCAGCCCAGCAGAAAGTTCCAGAGCAGATCCCTGTTGGAGGAGTGTGTGCAAAGGTGTGCAAAGCTCTTATACTTTGGCTACCTTATGCAAAGAGCCAACTCATTGGAAAAGACCCTGATGCTGGGAAAGACTGAAGGCAGGAGGAGAAGGGGACGATAGAGGATGAGATGGTTGGATAGCATTACTGACTCAATGGACATGAGTTTGAGGAAACTCCAGGAGACAATGAAGGACAGGGAAGCCTGGCTGCAGTCCACGGGCTGGGGGCCACTTCATGGACGCTCTGACCTCTTGTTCCACTGCCTTTGCTCAGTCATTCACTGGGGACTTCTCAGAGAAGAGAGCATGAATGCCACTTAAATGCTCAGAGAAATCCCAAAGAAGCCAACAGTTCAGAACCTGTCAGGTAATCACCTTTGTCCTCCTGGTCATCAAGTCCCTTCTTAAAGGAGAGCTGAGCCCCACATCTCCGTGCCCGCCGTCATCCACCCCGTGTGCCACACAGATCTATGTCTCCATGATATATGGAGACAGCTCCTCATGGGCTCTGATGGACCTCATTTCCTGGAGGGAAACATGGGTAGAGGGAGGTTTGTGTAACAAAATAGAGCCCCCATCTTTGCAGTTAACTCAGCGTCACAACTGGCACCCATTATCTCCCTCCTCCTTGCTCCATTCTAAATTCCCTCCACCCTCAGCTACCACCCAGATTGATCTTGATCTTGGTAGTTTTTCCAAAGAACCTGGCTCCATATGAAATACAAGCTCCTCCTCCCAGGCTTCTTGCATGTCTCCATTCATGTGGGCAAAGAGTACCAGGAGGTGCTCCCACTGGGTCACCTAAGCCCACACATTCTTCCTTGTCTCCACTGGGTATCAGAAGGCTTCCTCCTCATGGTGTTCAGGGTCAATTACTTTTGACAAGATGATGATTCCTCTTTTTGTTTGCCAGTCCCTGCACATGAGAATCCCAAAGGGCTCAGGGGGAAGCTGTAGCCTGAACTTCAGTGAGACCCTTGCTGTGTCCCCTGGTGACAGCCTGCCCCCTTTGGGAAAAAGGGCTTCTTATCTTGCAAAGCCCAGAGTTGTGGAGACAGGAATCCACAGAATACCCAAGTAGGTCACTGGGGGTAATAGGAAGCAGGGCCAACTCTACTTCTATCTCTTGGTTCCAGATCCATGGATTCTTCCTGATGGGAACACAGCATCACTGAGAGATTCCTGATCCAGCGAATGTATTGCTTCCTGATGGATGGGCGATATCCTTCCAAGGCATTGCCTCTGAACTAGTGTTGCATCTGCCCCTTCGGCAGGCTGCTTATTACTCTAACAGCCTGGTGACTTCTGGGTGATGTGGGTAAAATCATACATGATATGACTAGTCAATCCTATGGTCCCCTTGTTCAGTCACTAAGTCATGTCTGACTCTTTGTGACCCCATGGACTGCAGCACACCACGCCTCTCTGTCCCTCATCATCTTCCGGAGTTTGCCCAAGTTCATGTCCATTGAATCAGTGATGCCATCCAAGCATCTCATCCTCTGCTGCCCTCTTCTCCTTTTGCCTTCAATCTGTCCCAGCATCAGGGTCTTTTCCAATGAGTCAGCTGTTTGAATCAGGTGGCCAAAATATTGGTCGTATGCCCACTTTTTTGCTCCACTATTTATGATAAAATGATGTCTGCAGGGTCAAATGGCCCTGCTGCAGAGCCCTGTCCTGTTCCTGATCCTACTCAAATATGGCAGCGTTCTGTGTCACCTAGTTAATAGATGAAGTGTGGAATATGGTGCCCTGGAACCCAGAGAAGCCTAGTAAGTGCTGACTCCTTTGCAGCAGGAGATATTAGATTAGTTTAGAGGAATAACACAGAATATCCCTGACCACTGGATCTCCTAAAGATTCTCCTCAAATGGTAGGCCCCTCAATCTTCATGGGGTTTATTTCCATCCTCCAGAGCATACGGATCATAGCAAAGCCTCCAGTGTGCTCGTCATGCTTTGTTCATTTTGCTCCATAAATATGATGTCACTGACATAATGGACAGATACAATACTCTGTAAAGAGGTCCAAAATGGTCCAGATCATGCCAGATTATATGATGACTAAGGCTGGGAGAGTTCACATAGTCTTGGGGGCAAAACTCTATATTGTTGTCGTTTCCGTGTTAATGTCATGTGTTTCTGATTCTCTTTCCTGAACGGGATATATAAAAACAAGTTTTCCAAGCAAATAATTGCATAACCTGTTCCTGCGGCCGTATTAACCTACTTAAGTGGAGACACCACAGCTGGCATAGCAGCTGCGATTGGAGCTGAGACTCAGTGGAGCATGCGGCAGTCTCTAGTCACTTCCCAGAATCCATCCAGTTTCTGCAGGGCTGACAGTGGCGACTTAATCTGAGATATCGTAGGACTCACCATCCTGGAATCCCTTAGATCTTTAATGGTATCATTAATCCTCATGCCCTCCCCACCTCAGAATGCAACATTGGTTCTGATCCACTCTCTTGGCTGCAGGGAGGTTCATGTGGGATTGCAGGGATTTCCACTTGGCCTTCCCCTCTAGATTTACCCCACAGGCCAGAGACCCAGTAGAGCCTGGGCTTCCAACTGCCAGGTGTGTCAGTCACAATAATACATCCAGAGACAGGAGAATTAATTTAGACTTCATTTATTAACTACCAGATCCTCATTTATGAACTCACCCCATTTGCCCCCACACTAACAGAATGATGATGCTTCAGGTTTCTGAGCATCAATGTCAACTTGGACTGTACATCCCATGGATCTTAAAAAGTCTGAATCTATTTCATTTCCACAGTGTATAGTCCCTAAGATATTGGGTTGGCCGAAAACTTCATTTGGGTTTTTATGTAACATCTTACAGAAAAACCTGAACAAACTTTTTGACCAATCGAATACATGGCTGAAGGTTGCTTTGAGGGTGGACCCAGGGAATCTATATGGGACACGCTTGCCGTGGTGTAGCAGGGCATTTCTTCCTAAAGATCTAGACACTCCTTCAGTCAAAGGGTTGCAGATCTGAAAACTGGCTCAGGTAGGAAACTGAGCAAAGGATTGTGAATTTTTATTTGGACAGCTATCCCCATCTTCTTGCTTCTCCATTCTGCTTTCTTTTTACTACGGATGTTAAGCAACCCTTTTGTTGGGTACCATTTTACCCCTTGGGACACCATCTTCAATTAGCCATCTCTACAACTCTGAGAGTCAAAGGCTCCTGGCTGCCTCTCTTACCTAGCTTCCATCTAAGTGCCATCACACGGCCTCTACTGTTACAAAGGAGTCCTGCTGGGTGACCACCTGCTGGCCTACAGATAGAGCCATCACTGAACCTCCTAGTGATGCTGGTGTTCCTCCCTCACCAGCACATTCTGGATTGTCTAGGTGAACGCTGTGTCCTCTGGTGTTCTTTGGACCCCACTAAATATATCCATTCCAGCATATTTCATCCCTTCCTCTATTGCTTCTCCTAGAAGCTCAGGCATTTCAACTTTGCTCAGGATGGGCAACTGCTTCCTTTAAGTCATTAGAGGCCACATTAGCAGTGAGTTTGCCCCCTAGGTATATACTATACGCAGGTTTGATCCCTGGGTCAGGAGGATACTTGGAGGAGGAAATGGCAATCCGCTCCAGTATCCCTGTCTGGAAAAGCCCATGGACAGAGGAGCCTGGAGGGCTACAGCCCATGGAATTGCAGAGCCAGACACAACTGAGCATACACACACGAGCATCATTATCATTGCCCTTGGGTCCTTTCAAGGGTATCAAATTCTTCCATATCCTGAGAAAGTGCCCCAGGTCTCTGAATTGTTACTAATACACTCTTCAGATCAATAAAAACAGTACTCAAGGATCTGCTTTCAGGGAACTGCCCCTGAGAATCTTAAGCGCACCTGGTTCTGATTTAGATGGGCTCTGAGCCTGATTCCTAAAGGCATGCGACTTTGGGAAGTCCTGGGGAGAGTGTCAATTGTATTTTGTATGTCAGAAAAATGGGAATAACTGTAAATAATAATACTGAGGCCAAAGGGCAGGCTTTGATAGTTTTGAAATATGCCTGAAAATGTTCCAATAGTCTTCCCATCAAAGGGTGGGATAGATGTCCTCTACTCTTACACTGGGTGGGCCTCGGGGCTGCCTTGGCTTTTAGAATATGGTGGAAATGATGCTATGGGACATCCAAGACTTAGTCATAAAAGGCCTGAGCATTACCTTCTTGCCTTCTGAAGATCTCAGACACCATATTGTGAGGAAGCCCAAACTAGCCCATAGGGAGATACAGAATAGAGTGGCCCCTATAGGACTTCTGAATGAAAGATCAGCTGAGGTTTCACGCATGCCGGTAGCAAGCGTTAGAATGAAGGCACCTCCAGATAATTCCAGCCCCTGCTATCTGCCAAGTCACCAGCAGCCATGAAGTCTTCTTAGCTGAGGTTCCAGACATCGAGAAGCAGAGATAAACCAAAGTGTTCTTTGTCAAAATTCCTGACCCACACAATCCATGAGCAGAATAAAGTGGTTGTCTTATGCCACCGTTTCGAGTGGCTTATTTTCCAGCAATAGTAAATAGAGCAAAGATCAAAGGGACAGATATCAAGTATGCTTCTTTCTTTCAAGAGCAACTAACTAGAAAATATAATGTGAAATAAAGCATCCAGAATAGCAAGAAAGAAACTAGGGAAGAACCTGACAATGACTGCAAAAGACCTTTATAGAAAAAAAAAGTTACCTTTAATAGGGGACATAGAAATTAGATCCAAATTAACCTGATTTAAAAGCAAAAATTAAGCAGCCAAAGGTCACGGATTTGACAATGTAAAATTAAAGATTTCTGTTCAGAGAACTACATTGGACAAAGTGAACGGGCGGATAATAGACTGGGATAAACATTTGTGAAGTCTAAAATTGACTAAGGTTTAATATTTATATTCTACAGCAAACTTCTGTAAGTCAGCAGTTTAAACACAGAGAACACAGCTGAAAAAAATAAGTAAAGGAGATATACTGGCAAGAACATGAAGTCTGCATGAGTGATAAACTTATGAAGAAAACTATAATGCGCTAAGAATCAAGGGAAAAGCAAATTAAAACCAAGATGATGGACTTGCCTGGCGGTTCAGTGGGTAAGACTTCACCTTTCAATGCAGGTCCGATCCCTGGTCAGGGAACGAAGATTCCACATACTTTGCCACCAAAAAACCAAAACATAAAACAGAAGCAATACTGTAACAAATTCAATAAAGACTTTAAAAATGGTCCACATTAAAAAAATCTTTAAAAAAAAGATGAAATAGCACATTATGCCCTCCAAATTAGGACAGTGCTGCTGCTGCTGCTGCTGCTAAGTCGCTTCAGTCGTGTCCGACTCTGTGCGACCCCAGAGACGGCAGCCCACCAGGCTCCCCATCCCTGGGATTCTCCAGGCAAGAACACTGGAGTGGGTTGCCATTTCCTTCTCCAATGCATGAAAGTGAAAAGTGAAAGTGAAGTTGCTCAGTCGTGTCCGACTCCTAGCGACCCCATGGACTGCAGCCTACCAGGCTCCTCCCATGGGATTTTCCAGGCAAGAGTACTGGAGTGGGGTGCCATTGCCTTCTCTGATCAAATATTGATAAGACTGCAACAAGCTGGGGCCTCTCATGCACTGAGGGAGTAGAAGCATGAAAGCCATGATGGTAAAAACTGTAGAAGTATTTTTTTTTTTTTTTATCTTCAACTGTATCTTTTTTTTTTAATTTTATTTTATTTTTAAACTTTACATAATTGTATTAGTTTTGCCAAATATCAAAATGAATCCACCACAGGTATACATGTGTTCCCCATCCTGAACCCTCCTCCCTCCTCCCTCCCCATTCCATCCCTCTGGGTCGTCCCAGTGCACCAGCCCCAAGCATCCAGTATCGTGTATCGAACCTGGACTGGCAACTCGTTTCATACATGATATTTTACATGTTTCAATGCTATTTTCCCAAATCTTCCCACCCTCTCCCTCTCCCACAGAGTCCATAAGACTGTTCTATACATCAGTGTCTCTTTTGCTGTCTCGTACACAGGGTTATTGTTACCATCTTTCTAAATTCCATATATATGCGTTAGTATACTGTATTGGTGTTTTTCTTTCTGGCTTACTTCACTCTGTATAATAGGCTCCAGTTTCATCCACCTCATTAGAACTGATTCAAATGTATTCTTTTTAATGGCTGAGTAATACTCCATTGTGTATATGTACCACAGCTTTCTTATCCATTCATCTGCTGATGGACATCTAGGTTGCTTCCATGTCCTGGTGTAGAAGTATTTTTGAAGAATTAGGGCAGCAGAGGATGAGATGCTTAGATAGCATCATTGACTCAATGGACATAAGATTCACCAAACTCCAGGAGATAGTAAAGGACATGGAAGCCTGGTGTGCTGCAGTCCATGGGATAACAAAGAGTTGGAAATGACTTGGTGACCTAACAACAACATCCTATAAACCAAAGATCCCGCACAAGGAGGTAGATGGAGAATCAGTCAGAATCCAAACAAGAAAATTAAAATTCTGCTAGCATTGCAAGTGGGATATTTAACACAGGGAGTTGATTAAACAGGTTCAGGAAGGATAAAAGAGGTCAGAAGACACTGGGGTAACTCAGAGATTAGTAACTGGGGGTAGCAGCTGCCATTTCTAGAACTAGGGGGACAAAAGGAAAAAGCGGTATGACATCAACATAGGGGCTTTGAGGAAGGGCTCCTGGGGTTGGTACTGAGACCTCTAAGGGGAAGCTGCCATAGACAGGTGTGTGGACCACTTAAGAGGTAGCCAGCTACCGCTCAGAGCAGTCCCAGGACGTGTGATGCTTCTGCTGCTTAAACCTCCAAGAAGAGTGCTGGGCTGGAGCCCTAGCTGCCGGCTGATGGAAGAATGCCAGGAGGAGCTGTAAGCGAGCAGAGGGGCCTCTTTCCCTTCCTCATGCTTTGTGTGATCTTCTGCCAATACCTTCCATTGGAAGAACAGAACCAGAAGGCAGCTGGCAAGGGAGTCTGGGAAATGCAGCTTATAGAACCCAAGCTTCAGGACGGTTGGCTAGAGTGAAAGGCAATAAGCGAAAGATTTACACCCCAGTGGTTCCCCAAAGGCTCAGTGGGAAAGAATCTGCCTGCAATGCAGGAACGGCAGAGACTTGAGTTCGATCCCTGGGTAGAGACAGTCTCCTGGAGGAGGGCATGGTAACCCCTTCCACTATTCTTGCCTGGAGAATCTCATGGGCATAGGAGTCTGGCGGCTACAGTCCACAGGGTCACAAAGAGTCAGACACGACTAAAGTGACTGAGCATGCACACACGTCACTGTGGTAGGAGGAGACTGCAGCCAAAGTAGGTGGCCATGGCTAGAAGGGTATTAAATCAAATGTCATGGATGCATACAAATGTCATGAGTAGCTGTGAAGAGCAGACAAATACACGTGAGTGAGCAATATGGATATACCCCAAGAACACTGCTGAGAGGAAAAAAGCAAGGAAAAAGCATGAGATTTAAAGCATTCCAGCATATATGTAGGGCTTCTCTAGTAGCTCAGGAGGTAAAGAATTTGCTTGCAATGCAGGAGACCTAGGTTTGATACCTGGGTTGGGAAGACTCCCTGGAGAAGAAAATGGCAACCCACTCCAATGTTCTTGCCTGGAAAATCCCATGGACAGAACAGCCTGGCTGGCTACAGTCCCTGGGGTTGCAATGAGTTGGACACGACTGAGCGACTAACACTCACTCACTCACCATGTATGTACATTTAAAGTCGTAACAGAAGCTTCTAGGTTGGGGGGCACAGGAAGGTGCTGTGAGGATGGGATGCCTGCAGAAGGCATGGAGCTCATAGAGCCCCGCCCTGAACCGTGTCCAGTGCGTCCCTTCCATCCGGCTGTTCCTGAGTTACATCCTTTTATAATAAAGTAGGAATCTAGTAAACAGATAAATTTAAAAAACCATAACAGAACCATATTATATATCTAAGAAGTTGAACACATATTTGAAGATATGGGAGTGGCAGGATGGGACAGAAGGAGAGATACTGAGATGGAAATTACAGAGTCAAGCTGCCAGTAGGGGAGCAGTAGTTAGTCGGTCAGTCGTGTCCAACTCTTTGCAACTTCATGGACTATAACCCGCCAGGCTCCTCTGTCCATGGAATTTTCCAGGCACGAATACTGAAGTGGATAGCCATTCCCTTCTCCAGGGGATCTTCCTGACTCAGGGATCGAACCTGAGTTTTCAACATCACAGGAAGATTTTTTACCGCCTGAGCCACCAGGGAAGCCCCCTTTGAAGATATAGATGTTACATATTAAATGGGTGCCAAAGCTGCTGCATAAAGCCCAATTCCTGGAATTATGCAATACAGTCGCTCTGGTGGTGGCCTGTGCTATGGAGAGAAACAGAAGTGGCACTTAAAAAGAAGGGCAAGAAAATAAGTCAAATCAGAGAGGTTCATTAATAGACGGGAGAAAATAAAGTGCTATGAATCAAGGGACATAACAAATCTCTATCCTTGAACATTTTAAAGAAAGCTTTATTAATCATATTTATTGCAGATTTTTTTTTCTAACTTTGCCCTTTATTTTATCGTTTTACAAGGCATCTGACATTCAGAGGTTTTTTTCCTGTCATTTTAGTAATTGATCTTTTCCTTCCTTATTTCTGCTAGTGATGGATTAAAGAGGCCACTCCTCCTACTGAGAGATGGTGTCTCCTCTTTCTGCTTCCCTTGAATCTGGGCTGGCCTTATGATTTACTCTGACATGCAGCATACAGAATACAGGGAATGATACTATATAACTTGCAACATTGGGCCGTTAGAGATTTGCAATTCCCATATAAAATAAATAAGCTGCAAGGATATAATGTACAACACAGGGAGGATAGCCAATATTTTATAAAAACAACAAATGGAATATAACCTTTAAAAAATGTGAATACTATATTGTACCCCTGAAACTTAACATTGTACAGCAACAATACCTCAATAAAAATAAAAAATAAAGAGATCTGCAATGCTCATCTTCATTGGTTCCTTGGAACCCAGCTGCCACATTGTGGGTGCCCCAGCCACATGGAAAAGCCCCACTGGGGAGAACGGAGTCACTCCAGTTCACAGCCTCAGCTGACCTCCCGGCTAGCAGCCATCACCAACTGCAAGCCGTAAGAAAGAGACGCTTGGCAAGTGCTGGCGCTGTGGAGCCTCCAGATTTCCGCAGGCTTAGTCAACACCACTTGGAGTGTTAGCATTCCTCAGCTGATCCCAATCAACTCGGAGACTCTCGGGCAGATTGTTTTAAGGCCTGTTTGTTAAGGAGCAATAGATAACTGAAATACTTTATCGCTTTGATACTGAGAAAATCCAGATATCAATGAAACGTCTTATCTATATTCTATTTTTCAAGAGTCACACAGGGTTTTAGCTTAGACAGTATGTTTTCAGTCAGCCCATTGACTCAGCTCCATTTGTTAGATAATCCATTTGATAGTGTATCCACTCATTTTTTTTGTAATGCTTTTTTCTAAGATAATTGAAAGAAGTTTTAGTCTCTTTTTTTAAACACAACTTAAATATGTTTAAGTTAACATATATCTGTCTTATGAAATGGAGGGAGGCAGAGCTTGTCTGCTGCAAAGACGACCCCTATTCCCACTATTACTTTTCGCACACATTTTTCTCAATATTTTTATATAAGTGCTATCACTCAATATATCTCACGTTATAGCTCAAGAATACCACATACATGGTAGAGTTTATTCATTGTGCACAAGTACCCTACTGAGAAAGTAAACGGGAACTAACGCAGGGCTGCCCCACCCCAGAGCAAGTGGTGTCTTTTGCTAACAGAGATCCTACCACTTTATCAAGCCCTGTGTTCTTTTTGTTTGTTGTACTGAAATAAGTAAAGTGTTTATTAAGAGGGAAAAGGGTACGTGTAGTTCAAAGAAAGAGTGGGTTCAGAGAAAGAGTGGGTTCAAGCCCTGTGTGCTTGGGTCTGTTTTCACTCAATGGGGGAGCCGTTTTCCGCTTTGACTCTGCTGAGGACCTGCCTGGACTGCTAATTTTAAATTTTATTTATTTAGTTAGGCTGCACTGAGACTTCACTGCTGCACAAGGGCTTCTCTTGCGGCAAGTGGGTGCTTCTCTTGGTTGCCGTGTGGGGCTTCTCGCTGCAGCAGCTCCTTCTGTCGTGGAGCACAGGCTCTGGCTTGAGCAGGCTTCGTGAGTTGTGTTGCACAGGTTTAGTTGCCCTGTGGCGATTGGGATCTTCCCAGACCAGAGACTGAACCCGTGTCCCCTGCCTTGGCAGGTGGATTCTTAACCTTCTGGCCACCCAGGAAGTCCCGCTCACTCTATTTTGCTTAACACAAACCCCTGTCACAAACATCTGAGAGACATTTTGAAGAAGGCAACCACTAGATTTGGGCACAAATGGATACAGTCGTCCCTCCTCCTCTGCAGTTGCCATGGTTTCAGTCACCTGCAGTCAACCTCAGTCCAAAACATTAAGTGGAAAATTCCAGAAATAAACAACTCATAAATTTTAAATGGTGGGCCATTTTGAGTATTGTGATGAAAACTTGCACCTTCCTTTCCGCTCTGTCCTGTGGGGACATGAATCATCACTTTGTCCAGATGATCCTTCCCATTCGTCACTTAGTAGCCGTCTCAGTTATCAGATCAACAGTGCTTGTGTGCAACTCACCCTTATTTTACTTAATAATGGCCTCAAAGCGTAAAAGCGGTGATGCAAGCAAAGTTGAATATGCCAAAGAGAAGCCTAAAAGTGCTTCCTGTAAGTGAAGAAGTGACAGAAAAAAATCAAATGCGGAGGTTGCTAAGGTCTATAGTCAGAATGAATCTTCTGTGAAAACGTGAAGGAAGAAAACATTTGCACTAGTTTTGCTTCCACACCTCAAACTGCAAATGTTGTTTCAACAGCGCATGATAAGCGCTTAGTTAAGATGGAAAAGACATTAAATTTGTACAATATTTTGAGAGGAGAGAGACCATATTCACATAACTCTTATTACCATATATTTTTATAACCACAGTTCTATGTTATTATCAGTTATTGTTGTTAATCTCTTACTGTGCTTAACTTAATAAACTTTATCATAGATATGTGTGTTATAGTATTTGGCAATATCTGTGGTTTCAGACATCCACTGGGGGCCTTGGTATGTATTCCCACAGATAAGGGGGGATAACTGTATAACCAATATGGGAGAGTGAAGAGACAAAAATGTTACCAGTGCCACCAAAAGGGAGGAAGGAGGAACTCTGTACTGGGGTAGATTAGACTTCCCCCTGCAAATTTCTGTTCACCCAGAATGTGACCTGATTTGGGGAAAGTATCTTAAGAGGAGGTGGGCCCTAAATCCAAAGACAGGTGTCCTTCTGAGAAGAGGGGAAGACACCCAGATGCACAGAACAGCACGTGAAGATGAGGACATCGGCTGGGGCGTCCACAAGCTGAGGAGTGGCACGGATGGCAGTCAGTCCTCAGAAGTGAGCACAGACAGATGGAACAGTCTCCCTCAGAACCTCCAGAAAGAGCCATCCCTGACAGCACCTTGATTTCAGACGTCTGGCCTCCAGAGCTGTGAGAGAATAAATGTATACTGTTTTAAGCCACTGAGCTTGGAGTCCTTTCCTATGGCAGCCCTAGAAATGTATATGAGTAGCTATAATCTACTGTTTATTTACAACTCACTGTGACACTGTGGTAAAGAACCCGCCTGCCCGTGCAGGAGACCTAAGAGACGCAGGTTTGATCCCTGGGTCAGGAAGATCCCCTGGAGAAGAGACTGGCAACTCCCTCCAGTATTCTTCCTGGAGAATCCCATGGACACAGGAGCCGGGGGGGCTACAGTCCATGGGGTCTCAAAGAGTTGGAGACGACTGAAGCAACTCAGCACACACATGCCAGGTAAAGTTGGATCACAGGAAGTTGTCAATATCTGACCGTTCAACATAGTAGGTTATATATCTAGTTCACTTAATTTTCTCTGACACACATACATACTTTCTTAAATATGTTTGCAACAACCACTTGAAGTATCATAATCCATATTTTACAGATGAGGAAATTGGGGTTCAGAGAGGCTAAGTAATTCACTCATGATCTTACAGACAATAAATCACAGAAGTGGAAAATAAAACTCCAAATTGTCAGGCCCTAATGTCTCAGTGGTAAAGAACCTACCTGCAAATGCAGGAGATACAGGTTGGGTCCGTGGGTAGGGAAGATCCCCTGGAGAACAAAATGTCAACCCACTCGAGTATTCTTGCCTGGAGAATCTCATGAACAGAGGAGCCTGGTGGGCTAAGTCCATGCGGTTGCAAAAGAGTCAGACACAACTTAGCAACTAAACAACAAAAATCCATGTAGTCTAATTCAGGGCTTCTCAAATGTCAATGTATAGAAAAATTACCTAAGGTTGTATTACCTAAAAATGTATTGATCATGATTCAGTAGGTCTGGGGTGGGGCCTGAAAGTCTGCATTTGCAGGAAGCTCCCTAATAATATGTTAGCTCTGCTCACAATTGGATCACAGTAAGTATCAAGAGCAAGCATCCTGCCTTCCTTGACACTAGATACTTGATGATATGATTTCTTTTGGAGCAATTATTATGAGTTTCTGTCATATCCAGGTAGAGTTATAATACAGATGGTTGAAAATATGGGGCTGGACTATTTTGGAGAAATGAGCTTTGGAGGCATAGCTTTCGAGTCATTTGCAAAGGTCGATAGTGGAAAACATGACTGGAGGAGCTGAAAGGCTGTTCTGTTTAAATTTTTTTCCATAGGTCATACTTTTTTGAAGGAACTGACAAAAAAGAAAGGAAAAACCTAGGTATTCTCTGCATAATAATTTAAGGATATTTTCTACTCATAATGGAGAAGGCAATGGCACCCCACTCTAGTACTCTTGCCTGGAAAATCCCATGGATGGAGGAGCCTGGAAGGCTGCAGTCCATGGGGTCGCTCAGGGTCGGACACGACTGAGCGACTTCACTTTCACTTTTCACTTTCATGCATTGGAGAAGGAAATGGCAACCCACTCCAGTGTTCTTGCCTGGAGAATCCCAGGGACGGGGGAGCCTGGTGGGCTGCCGTCTATGGGGTCGCATAGAGTCGGACACGACTGAAGCGACTTAGCAGCGGCAGCAGCAGCAGCTACTCATAATATATATTCTCAAAGTAGCACTTTAAAATGTCTTAACTGGATAGATTTAAGTGCTATAGATTAATATTGCCTCTTTCAGGCCTTCCCAGGTGGCACTCGTGGTAAAGAATCCACGTGCCAACACAGGGGACACAAGAGACGGCGGTTCAATCCCTGTGTCAGGAAGATAACTGTGGAGGAAGAAATGGCAACCTGCTCCAGTATTCCCACCTGGAAAATCCCATGGACTGGCGGGCTACGGTCCGTGGGGTTGCAGCGAGTCAGACATGACTGAGCACACACACGATGAATCCATAGTGACCCACAGGCCTAATTAACGAAATTCTTAGGACCAGAAGTTTAAGTGAATGCTTAACTTACTTCTTTCACAGTAGAGTTTTGGTTTAGTGGAGCAACTAAAGGAACTGGGAAAAGGTTAAGGGTACTCACATTTTCTATGGCCGTGAAGGAATCTGAGTTCAAAAGTGTCCAGATACCTGAGATGTCTCTGATATGCAGCAGCCACATCACAGACCAAGAAATAAGAAAGTGGAGGGGGAAATACCTTTAAATTTTTTAAGAATTTTTTTTCTTGAACACTTGCAGAAAATTCTGGGATTAGCCTGTCTTTGTGAGTCAGTAATGAAATTCACATTAGACTCAGATCTGCTATAAAGGATTTACTTCATTTGCAATATTTTAAGGGCTAATTTGTAACATCTGCCTAAGTAAACAGAACTTACTTGGAAAGTAGAGAAGCAAAACCATGTGTCTGAAAAACTGAATACGAGTACTTGACAGATTTACTAAAATGAATCCCAGATGGACATGTGGCCCGGCAGAATCTCAGGAGTTTTCTTGCACACTATTTGACAAAGGTCACACTATTAAAGTCAAGTAGAATCTTTAAGGACAAGGAATCCCTAGCACTGAATATATGAATAAGAAAATAATGGATGGTTTCCATTGCATTGCTGGCTGAAGATTTGTAGAGACATTTTCTCTGAGTCTTGTGGCTAAGAGGTTCATTGGAAGAAACTGGCCATAGTACCCCAGCTTTTGGCTGACTTAGAATATTGTTACTATAAATTGTCATTTGTGAGTAGTTGTTTCCTAGCCATTTCATACCAGTGTCAAATATTTGAGATCTTTCTCAGATCCTGAAACCTATAACCACCCATTGTGACTTGATAGAATTATTTACCTTTAAGTAATGCATATTTTCAACCATAGTTATTGTTTTATAGAATACATATGTATATTCTTTTCATTAACTCAGAAGGGGAAACAGATCTGGGGGAACCAAAATGAGAATGATTTCTTCATAACATATTCTAGGGAAATCCTTCAAGGCGATTTAATAGTTAAATTGAAAGGGATCTTGATAGTGGCTAATTAAGACTGCTCAAAGAGTGAAATTCACTTATCTCTATCTTAGTGTGCTGTGTTGTAATATTCAATAATAAAACAAGCTATTGTAGAGAACTGTGATCTATTCAGTAAACAGATTTGAATGCTTACGTCAGTGATTCTTCTACACGTGTAAGGTAAAGCAAGATGCCCAGATTGAAACGAAGATAATCAGAAAAGTATGTGGGAAGTCACAAAACTGATATTCTGCCTCTAAAGGAGAGATAATAGGTTACTATTTCTGTAATAGGGAAGAGCAAGTCAGACTCGATATTGGATCTGTTTCTTTTAACCTCTGTATTCTATTGCTTTTGCTACAAGTTAATCACTATAAGAAGCCTGCCCACAGGCTGAAAAAAACAGTATAGCCTACTCTGATGGGCTCTATAAAGGCTCTGACACTTTCCCATTCATACAGAGATTAAAAGTTTCGAATAATATCTGTCTTGTTGGTTCATTGGAAGAACTGATGTTGAAGCTGAAACTCCAATACTTTGGCCACCTGATGCGAAGAGCTGACTCATTGGAAAAGACCCTGATGCTGGGAAAGATTGAGGGCAGGAGGAGAAGGGGACGACAGACGATGAGATGGTTGGATGGCATCACCGACTTAATGGGCATGAGTTTGGGTAAACTCTGGGAGTTGGTGATGGACAGGGAGGCCTGGCGTGCTGCAGTCCATGGGGTCGCAAAAAGTTGGACACGACTGAGCAACTGAGCTGAACTGTTGGAGGTTTATAGGAACATGGTAACCAGACTTGCATGGACAGTGAGGCAACCAAAGGATTGTACCAAGAAGTTTGCAAAAAACAACCACACTCTTTCCCCTTTCAGTACAAAAGAAACCTGAATTCTAACTCCAGTTAAGTTGGTTCTTTAGGACACACTAGTCCACCATCTTCTTGGTTTGCTGACTTTCCAAAGAAAGTCACTATTCCTGCCCCAACAACTCATCTCTCAATTCACTAGCCTGTTGTGTGGCCAGTTGTATGAGCTTGAACTCAGTAAATTTCTGTTTTATCATCTCTTTTCTTTCTCTTAACTAAAATATGATCTTCTTCTGTAATTTTAAAATTCCAATAAAGGAAAAAAGTTCCAGTAAGTTTATAATGACTCTAGCAGTTGCAATTTGAAGGACTAGAGCAAGAGTTTTACTACATGATGGTTTATCTAGAAAGTACAATGATTTATTGACTATCCCAAACTCATAACACATTTCACAATAAAGTTTCTTTTTGTTATAAGGACCATGCTAAGCATAAGCACAGTCTCTTGATAAAAACTTTCTGATGATTGTTTTAAAATCTATTACACCCTTAAAACTGAGTAAGCATAAAGTATTCTGCACTAAGACATTTTCTTGGCTTTCTATGAAGAACAAAGCCAAGAAAATGTCTTAGTATAGAATGAAAAATCAAATTAGTCTCCACTTTGGCTAAATACTTCACCATTTGTGGTTGGAAGATGCCAAACATCATTTTAGTTCTTTTCATTTAGGGATTAAAAGATAAATTGACCCTCTGTGAATGCACTTATTGTACACAGTATGGTCTTATTTCAGTCTTTCAAGTTGACATGCTAACTAGGAGGACAAGATGATGACCAAGACCCTGAGAAACGGTCTTGATTCGAGTCTTCACTCCCACTTTATCCCACCCATTCACTCCTTCACTCCACTATGCTGAGTGCATTGTGCATTGTGCATACCATGCTGAACAGAAATCACACGCCAGATGGCTGTGCCTCACACCAGAATACAAGCTAGGATAAGAACTGCACAGTGGCAGAAACAGAGATGTATGCTTCAAATGCTTCAAGAAAGGACTCACTGCAGTTAGCTCTCTCAGGATCTGATCTCAGCATTTAGGTCAAGGTCACCTTTTACTTCAGGAAGCTTCTGGTTACTGACTGAGCAAAACAGAGTGACTGCGCCCTCTCCTTGGGCAACCCCTACCTTACGACCATACTGCTGCTGCTAAGTCGCTTCAGTCGCGTCCAACTCTGTGCGACCCCATAGACGGCAGCCCACTAGGCTCCTCTGTCCCTGGGATTCTCCAGGCAAGAACACTGGAGTGGGTTGCCATTTCCTTCTCCAATGC
This sequence comes from Bubalus kerabau, assembly GCF_029407905.1. Lineage (NCBI taxonomy): Eukaryota > Metazoa > Chordata > Mammalia > Artiodactyla > Bovidae > Bubalus > Bubalus kerabau. Next base: position 17,046,767 of record NC_073639.1, on the reverse strand, counting down.
ATGAAAGTGAAAAGTGAAAGTGAAGTCGCTCAGTCGTGCCCGACTCTTATCGACTCTATGGACTGCAGCCCGCCAGGCTCCTCCGTCCACGGGATTTTCAGGCAAGAGTGCTGGAGTGGGGTGCCATTGACCATACTCGGAGGTGCTAAAAGGGAGTGTAGCCATTCTCGGGACCCCTGTCAGAGGTAGTCTTGCTCTGGAGTTCAGACCTCCCATTGGGCCGGCAAATTTGTCACATCTGCATTGCGGTTTGCTGTTCACCCTGCCTGATCCTGTTACATCCCTTATCTCACCACTGTTGCATCTCATACATTTTTGCACTCCCCAGTGCAGCTCACATCTGTTTTCTGGAGAATCCAAGCTGTGACCCTTGGTGTCAGAAGTGGGCCAAGAGAGCAGGTAGTGGGGTGTGGGAGCTAGGTCACTCACTCCTTTGCTGGTAATGAGGAATCAATTCCTGCCTGGAACAAGGTGGCAGGCTAATTGTTGAGACTTTCCAAGGCAGAGCTAGGCTGTGCCTGGGGAGGGAGATGCAGCAGTCTGAGAGATGATTCAGGCATTTGAAATGTATGTGGGAGATGAGAAATACACTGACAGGGGGATTGAGTGCTCATTTTTAAATTGAATTGAGATTCTACCCATTGATACCGAAAATCTGAGAGCAATTAACCAGTTGAAAACTAAATGTAAAAGCCACAGTTCTCCTTGGTAGCTTTCAAGCAAGTCTTCCTCTCATGCAGTGGGCTCACAGAAAAACAAGATCCTATGCAGGATTTGGTTTTCAGATTGGCTAAGCTTCAAAGAAGGTTGAAACTCAACTAAGGTAGTCATGACTCTGGCTGGGGAAACCTGAGTCCCTGACAGGTGAGATGAGAATGTCTGGTTGTATGCCTTGATAGATTTCACTCCTCAGGCTACTCCAAATCTTATAAACATGCAGAAGTGGCTTCCCCTACTTGAGCGTTAACTGGCCGTGGGAATAGTCTGCTGAAGGGGCAGCTGAAGTGCCAGCTCCTCGGCCAAAATCTGGCCTACTTCTTCTCCCTCACCCTCACTCTATCATTATAATGACATCCATTTCTTTGGCTAAAATAACAACTTTTTGCTTTACATGTTTTGATTGTCAATATTGTTTTACAGAGAGCCAAGTAATGTAGTATGATTATAGATTTTCTTTCACAATCTATTGTTTTTCTGGAGTTACTACCTAGCTCTTTATACACACACATCACCATGGTGAGTATATACTGTGAAGCTTACCCCAATCTTTCCTCAGAGACCTACAACCATTTACTTGAGTAAGAGTATATTAGGAAAATGGGAATAACTAGACATTGTGAGGTGCTGTTGGACACTGTATCCAAGTCAACACTGGTACCCAGAGGCCCAGCGCATCATCATACCTGCCTCCACGCCCCCACCCCATTAGAGAGAGGGCTCAAGTATGAAGTTCTGGCCAAAGTCTGGCTTACAGTGAGGGTCCATACATCTGCCAGCTGGTCATTTCTTTGGTCCCCAAGGGACAGCTTGGCAACTGGAGTAATCTCCACCTTGTGTCCCTGGTCTTTTTCACCTTTGAACAGAAGGGAGAGCCAAGAGCCAGTGGTCTGTCTACATAGTATTCCCACTGCACCATTTTCAAATCTTCAACCTATACCTCTGTTTCTACTGTTCTTCTTCTTTGTCCTCTGCGATACTAATACTTCCAGGTCCTTTTGAGCCTCGCAGAGGTGTGACTTGTTTTTCATCAGATGCTCTTCTGCAGGCACTTTATAGCTAAATCAGAAACATTTTTAATTTATGGTTTCCAAAAATTTTCTTAACTTTCTCATCTGCAACACCTCCCCCTGCAATCTGTTTTATTTACATTTGCTTCTGAATTTCTGCAACTTTAAAATCCACATTTTATCATTTTAGCAGTCCTGGAGAGAAAAGAAATTTCCAACCTTCAATATTTGAATAAGCATCCAACTTTTTTCATATGTAGAACAATTACCTTTCTCAGCTTCATTAATTTAAACTTGTATTCTTGTGCTTCATTCTACTGGATTGTTCTTGGAATCTATGCACATAGAAGGCTAAGATATTTGTAATTAAGAAAAAGTGTTTAAAATGAAGAAACAGTAAAATACTGTTGTGTGTGTTCTATATGCATGTTCATTTTAATTTATATTTCATTTTTCAATTTTTGTAATAAACAAAAAATGAAGTTTGAGAATTAAAATGTAGCTGGAATACAGAGGTCTTCACGGTGAATAGGACCATGGAAGACAAGTAATAACAGCTAATAACAAATGATAACATTTATTGAGAGCTTCAGTTCAGTTCAGTTCAGTCGCTCAGTTGTATCCAACTCTTTGCGATCCCATGAATTGCAGCATGCCAGGCCTCCCTGTCCATCATCAACTCCCGGAATTCACTCAGGCTCACGGCCATTGAGTCAGTGATGCCATCCAGCCATCTCATCCTCTGTCGTCCCCTTCTCCTCCTGCCCCCAATCCCTCCCAGCATCAGAGTCTTTTCTAATGAGTCAACTCTTCACATGAGGTGGCCAAAGTATTGAAGTTTCAACTTTAGCATCATTCCTTCCAAAGAAATCCCAGGGCTGATCTCCTTCAGAATGGACTGGTTGGATCTCCTTGCATCAATTTTTCGGCGCTCAGCTTTCTTCACAGTCCAACTCTCACATCCATACATGACCACAGGAAAAACCATAGCCTTGACTAGATGGACCTTTGTTGGCAAAGTAATGTCTCTGCTTTTGAATATGCTATCTAGGTTGGTCATAACTTTTCTTCCAAGGAGTAAGCGTCTTTTATTTCATGGCTGCACTCACCCTCTGCAGTGATTTTGGAGCCCAAAAAAATAAAGTCAGACACTGTTTCCACTGTTTCCCCATCTATTTCCCATAAAGTGATGGGACCAGATGCCATGATCTTCATTTTCTGATGTTGAGCTTTAAGCCAACTTTTTCACTCTCCACTTTCACTTTCATCAAGAGGCTTTTTAGTTCCTCCTCACTTTCTGTGTAAGGGTGGTGTCATCTGCATATCTGAGGTTATTGATATTTCTCCTGGCAATCTTGATTCCAGTTTGTGCTTCTTCCAGCCCAGCGTTTCTCATGATGTACTCTGCATACAAGTTAAATAAGCAGGGTGACAATAGACAGCCTTGACAAACTCCTTTTCCTATTTGGAACCAGTCTGTTGTTCCATGTCCAGTTCTAACTGTGGCTTCCTGACCTGCATATAGGCTTCTCAAGAGGCAGGTCAGGTGGTCTGGTATTTCCATCTCTTTCAGAATTTTCCACAGTTTATTGTGGTCCACACAGTCAAAGGCTTTGGCATAGTCAATAATACAGAAATAGATGTTTTCTCAAACTCTCTTGCTTTTTCAATGATCCAGCAGATCTCTGGTTCCTCTGCCTTTTCTAAAACCAGCTTAAACATCTGAAGGTTCACAGTTCACGTATTGCTGAAGCCTGGCTTGGAGAACTTTGAGCACTACTTTACTAGCGTGTGAGATGAGTGCAATTGTGCGGTAGTTTGAGCATTCTTTGGCATTGCCTTTCTTTGGGATTGGGATGAAAACTGACCTTTTCCAGTCCTGTGGCCACTGCTGAGTTTTCCAAATTTGTTGGCAAATTGAGTGTAGCACTTTCACAGCATCATCTTTCAGGATTTGAAATAGCTCAACTGGAATTCCATCACCTCCACTAGCTTTGCTCGTAGTGATGCTTTCTAAGGCCCACTTGACTTCACATTCCAGGATGTCTGGCTCTAGGTCAGTGATCACACCATCGTGATTATCTGGGTCATGAAGATCTTTTTTGTACAGTTCTTCTGTGTATTCTTGCCACCTCTTCTTAATATCTTCTGCTTCTGTTAGGTCCATACCATTTCTGTCCTTTATCGAGCCCATCTTTGCATGAAATATTCCCTTGGTATCTCTAATTTTCTTGAAGAGATCTCTAGTGTTTCCCATTCTGTTGTTTTCCTCTATTTCTTTGCATTGATGGCTGAGGAAGGCTTTCTTATCTCTTCTGGCTATTCTTTGGAACTCTGCATTCAGATGCTTATACCTTTCCTTTTCTCCTTTGCTTTTCACTTTTCTTCTTTTCATGTACTAATCACTGTGCTAAGGGTTTTATAGCCACTAAAAGAAGAACTAATATTCAGTTCAGTCATTTCAGTTGCTCAGTTGTGTTCAACTCTTTTCTACCCCATGAACTGCAGCACACGAGTCCTGGAGTTTACCCAAACTCATGTCCATTGAATCAATGATGCCATCCAACCATCTCATTCTCTGTCGTCCCCTTCTCCTCCCGCCTTCAATCTTTCCCAGCATGAGGGTCTTTTCAAATGAGTCAGTTATTCGCATCAGGTGGCCAAAGTATTGGAGTTTCAGCTTCAGCATGAGTTCTTTCAATGAATATTCAGGACTGATTTCCTTTAGGATGGACTGATTGGATCTCCTTGCAGTCATAAGCAGGGTGACAATATACAGTCTTGAAGTACTCCTTTCCCAATTTGGAACCAGTCTGTTGTTCCATGCCCAGTTCTAACTGTTGCTTCTTGACCTGCATACAGATTTCTCAGGAGGTAGGTCAGGTGGTCTGGTATTCCTATTTCTTGAAGAATTTTCCACAGTTTGTTGTGATTCACATAGTCAAAGACTTTGGCGTAGTCAATAAAGCAGAAATAGATGTTTTTCTGGAACTCTCTCGCTCTTTCAATGACCCAACAGATGTTGGCAATTTGATCTCTGGTTCCTCTGCCTTTTCTAAATCCAGTTTGAACATCTGGAATTTCATGGTTCACATACTACTGAAGCCTGTCTTGGAGAATTTTGATCATTACTTTGCTAGCATGTGAGATGAGTACAATTGTGCGGTAGTTTAAGTTTTCTTGGCATTGCCTTTCTTTGGGATTGAAATGAAAACTGCCCTTTTCCAGTCTTGTGGCCACTGCTGAGTTTTCCAAATTTGCTGGCATACTGAGTGCAGCACTTTTGCAGCATCATCTTTTAGGATTTGAAATAGCTCAATTGGAATTCCATCACTTCCACTAGCTTTGTTCACAGTGATGCCTCCTAAGGCCCACTTGATTTCCCATTCCAGGATATCTGGCTCTAGGTGAGTGATCACACCATTGTGGTTATCTGTGTCATGAAGATCTTTTTTTATATAGTTCTTCTGTGTATTCTTGCCACCTCTTCTTAATATCTTCTGCTTCTGTTAGGTCCATAATATTTCTGTCCTTTATTGAGCCCATCTTTGCATGAAATGTTCCCTTGGTATCTCTAATTTTCTTGAAGAGATCTCTAGTCTTTCCCATTCTGTTGTTTTCCTCTATTTCTTTGCATTTATCGCTGAGGAAGGCTTTCTTGGCTCTCCTTGCTATTTTTTGGAACTCTGCATTCAAATGTGTGTATCTTTCCTTTTCTCCTTTGCCTTTCACATCTGTTCTTTTCTCAGCTATTTGTAAGTCCTCCTCAGACAACCATTTTGCCTTTTTGCATTTATTTTTCTTGGGGATGGTCTTGATCACTGCCTCCTGTACAATGTCACTAACTTCCGTCCGTAGTTCTTCAGGCACTCTATCAGATCTAATCCTTTGAACCTATTTGTCACTTCCACTGTATATACATAAGGGATTTGATCTATGTCATACCTGAATGGTCTAGTGGTTTTCCCTACTTTCTTCAATTTAAGTCTGAATTTGGCAATAAGGAGTTCATGATCTGAGCCACAGTCAGCTCCCAGTCTTGTTTATGCTGACTGTATAGAGCTTCTCCATCTTTGGCTGCAAAGAATATAATCAATCTGATTTCGGTGTTGACCATCTGGTGATGTCCATGTGTAGAGTCTTCTTTTGTGTTGTTGGAAGAGGATGGTTGCTATGACCAGTGCATTCTCTTGGCAAAACTCTATTAGCCTTTGCCCTGCTTCATTCTGTACTCCAAGGCCAAATTTGTCTGTTACTCCAAGTGTTTCTTGACTTCCTACTTTTGTATTCCAGTCCCCTATAATGAAAAGGACATCTTTTTTTGGGTGTCAGTTCTAGAAGGTCTTGTAGGTCTTCGTAGAACCGTTCAACTTCAGCTTCTTCAGTGTTACTGGTTGGGGCATCGACTTGGATTACTGTGATATTGAATGGTTTGCCTTGGAAACGAACAGAGATCATTCTGTTGTTTTTGAGATTGCATCCAAGTACTGCATTTCGGACTTTTTTAGCAGACTCTTTTAGAGTCTTTTGGCAGACTCTTTTAATGGACTCTTTTAGAACTAATATTAGCGGCATTTAATTTAATATATTCTTTGTATTTTTTCTAAGTTAGTTTTAATAAAAAATTCACCACAAGTAAATTTATATAGAGAGTATAACAACAACAAAATAATAGCTACATTTTACAGATGACTTTTACAGAGACTGAGGTGCAGGGAGATTATGTGATTTGCCTAAGACTATACAGCTAATAGATGATGGGCATGGATTTGAAGGCACTGCTGGTCTGGCTCCACTGCCAGTGATCTTGATTATCACATTATGCTGCATTCTAGTGGGGAACCTGGATGTCCCAGAGTTTAGGAAGCTCTATTGTATTCCACCATAAATCACTCATCACATGTGTCACTAGGTGGTAATTACCTGTATACTAGTCTTCCTCCTCTGCTAGACTTGTGAGTCCCTTTGAGGTTATACACATACATGTCTCAATCTTTTTTTGTTCACTTCAGTGCAATACCCACCAAAGTATAAATGTTCAGAAAAATGCAAGTTAAATGAATAGTGGCTCCTGATTTCACACACTAGGAAGAAGAGCTATTTGAAACAGAATAGTTTTGTGGAGATGAAAAATAAAGGGATTTCTAACTTTGTTTTAGTACTATGGGAAAGGGAACAGGAGAATTTTACCCCGAGCTTGGGGAGAAATTTATTATTAACTTAGAGGATTCTTAACCGTACCTTTAAAAGAAATAATCGAAGTGTGGCTGTGTATTAAGAGTCTTGCTATAACTAGTCATGAACTATGACCAAAAACGACAGCTCTATATTTAAAACCTGTGGTGGTTGATGGGATGGTGGATGGGAAAGGAGGAGAAAATGGAGGAAGTGCAATTTACAGTTTTGTAAATTACAGCCTGTGGCAGGACCAAGATGCTTTACTAATGTCAGCCAGAGAGCGAGTCAAAGGATAGTTACTCACACTTGTATAATTAAGGCTGCATTTTGATGTGATAAAAAGGCTTATTTGTTTTTCTTCTTAAATGTAAGTTATTTAACCTATAACCTATGTAGCCCTTATTTTCAAATACTTTAAGCTCTAAAAATGTCTTTGGAACTTCCTTTTTCCTCTGAAATTATTTAAAAAATTAAACTATAGTTGATTTACAATTGTTAATTTCTGGTATATGGCAAAGTGATTCAGCTATATATTAATGTGTGTGTGTGTGTGTGTTGTTGTTGCTGCTGTTTAGTCACTAAGTCGTGTCTGACTATTTGTGACCCCATAGACTGTAGCCCACCAGGCTCCTCTGTCCATGGGATTCTCCAGGCAAGAATACTGGAGTGGGTTGCCATGCCTTCCTCCAGGAGATCTTCCTAACCCAAGGATTGAACCCAGGTTTCCCACATTGCAGGCAGATTCTTTACCATCTGAACCACCAGGGAAGCCCAAGAATTCTGGAGTGGGTACCAAATAAGCTATAAGATTGCCTGCTCCAGGACCTTTTAAAGAGGATGATTTAGCTGTCTCTTAGGGAAGTTGGAAACACACAGATTTTTCTAAGATGTATGTTTCTTGTTAATATGCTTGCGTGTGTGCTAAGTCACTTCGATCATGTCCAAGTCTGTGTGGCCCTAAGGACTGGAGCCTGCCAGGCTCCTCTGTCTATGAGATTCTCTAGGCAAGAATCCTGGAGTGGGTTGACAAGCCATCCTCCAAGGGATCTTCCTGACCCAGGAATTGAACTTGCATCTCATGTCTCCTGCAATGGCAGGCAAGTTCTTAACCCCTAGAGACACCAGGGAACCCTAAAAGATCTTCATGAGATTATTGACTACAGTAAGCTAAGTAAGCAAATATATATATATGTGTGTGTGTGTGTGTGTGTGTGTATCCTTAGGGATCCAACATTGAGCACCACCTCTGAGATAAAGGCTAAGTCTTCATTTGCATCTTATATCCTATTCATATAATAGTAAGGAAGTCGCCAACATTTGTAACCAATCCATGCATCGTGAATACTTTTGATGTCATCAATGGTGTTCAATATCTAACAATGAACACCCATCATGCCAATCAACACAAAAACCAGAGATTTGTTTCTGACATTTACTATGCTGTTTAGCAGGGTACAGGTTGTTGATCTCAAGATACAGAAAACTGAACAAACTGCCATGGGCCCCTCTGGAATGTGGGCTGAACATCCCTTAAGTGATACATTATTAAGATACTACAGCTTAACCTAAGAATATTTTAAACTATACTACATCCATGTATGCTCAATAGTGTCTGACTTTTTGTGACCCCATGGACTGTAGCCCACCAGGCTTCTCTGTCCATGGGATTTCCCAGCCAAGAATACTGGAGTGGGTTGCCATTTCCTCCTCCAAGGTAGGAGGAAATCTTCCTGACCCAGGGATCAAACCCATGTCTCCTGCATTTGCAGGTGGATTCTTTACCTCTGAGCCACCTGGGAAGCCCAAAGTAACTACAGACCATTTTAATACTGTATTGGCCTAGAGGAACCACTCAAAGTTTGGAGAATTGAATAGGATATTTTGAAGAGCTTGTAAGTTGGAGTTAGGGGTATGTCACTCGGGTACCTTTTCATAAGCAGTTAGGGTATTCAGATTACTACAACTCACAGGATTTAGTTTTATCACCCAGTTCTTTGGGGGCACTCTGGAGAAAACCCTTGGTTTACTTCAGGCTCCTGATGGGAACTTGATGAAATTTTATCATGATTCCAATGGGAAGGCCTCAGAAGGCCATTTATTAGTTAACTCTATGAACAATTACTTTGAAGTGATGGTTAAAATTGTCTTTTTCAATAATTGCTCATATATTTGTAGGTAACATGTTTAATTGTTTATCAAAGAGTGAAACTTTTGGGGAGGGGCAGTATCCATCCACCCCTGAGAAATGGGCCAAACCATCTTCACTATCTTCCCCTGGGTTGCTTTGGGAATCCAAAGTGCATGTTGTAGAGCTAACAGTGGTCCGAGTGCACTGTGAGCCACTGTGTACGCCCTTTTCTGAACAATACTAGGTAGAAGAGCTCAGGAAGAGGCATCGCAAACCTCCCACCACAACCTTAAGTTGATCCACAAAAGTTACACAGGGAACTCTCTCAGCCACGGCAGAGTGGAGCCCTCAAGGTGTAGTTCAGAGTGACGGAATAGGATAAAGCCATTTAGGTACTCCTGTAAAACTATATTCATTTAAAATTACTTTCAAGGGACTTCCCTGGTGGTCCAGTGGTTGGGACTTTGCCTTGCAACTCAGGGGGTGGAGGTTCGATCTCTGGTTGGGGAGCCAAGATCCCACATGCCTCAGCGTCAAAAAACCAAAACATAAAACAAAAATAATATCATTAACAAGTTCAAAAAGATTTTTAAAATGGTCCACATCAAAAAATCTTTAAAAGAAAATAAAATTACTTTCAAGAAATTCACAAAGTCATAAGCCGTTTGCAGTCATCTCTTCTGAACACACTTTAGGTTGAAAACCCCACTCTCAGGCTGGCTGGCAATGTCTCTTTCATTAAACAGGCTTTTCTGATAACATCAATTCCATTTGTCTCTTCCCCACCCTGCAACACATAGTTTTCTCCCCACACCCCTGTCCCTGGAGAAAAATCTGTGACTGTACCTGTGATGATATATATCAGGTGTTTCCAACTAACGAATGTTTGCTTTATCCGCTTGGAAAGTCCCCTTGCTTTTTGCCCCTTCACTGAAGAGAAAACAAGCATTTCTCCACTTGGGCTTTCATTTCTTGCCATCTGTGGCTTACTGGAATACCATATGTGCTTGCTCAATGTCATTATTTTGCCAACAAAACACCCACAGTCTCAATGATATTTTCAACCCCTTGTATCGTACCCTGATGTCTATTTATATTGACATCCAGACATTTTCATTTCACCACTGGCGCAGAAATGACATTTTTGTGCCTAATTATTACTGTGATAATGTAATACAATCTCCCTCCAGACAAAACCCCCTTACTGCCAGCCACAGCTCAAAAATCTTCTGATGATTGTCTTTGGCTTCTAAGAAACCATCCACTTAATATTGTGTGATTTCAGGAGTTTCTGAAGAGCAAGGGGCCAACCATTCCTCTTTAAACTCAATGCGTGTACCAGCCATCAGAAGACATGAGTTATTAATCATGAGACAAACACACTTGACATATATTCCTGGCCCTGGTATTCATGGTTTACTGTGGGGTCATATATATTATTACAGAATGTGGGATAAAAGCAACTCTCATTTCTAAAATATTTATTTGCCTCTGTTCTTGCCTGGAGAATCCCAGGGACGGGGGAGCCTAGTGGGCTGCCATCTATGGGGTCGCACAGAGTCAGACACAACTGAAGCGACTTAGCAGCAGCAGCAGCAGCTCTTAGATAGTTTAGGATATGGGTCGGAGAGACAAGCACGCACGGGTTTAGGAGAGTAACACCCCATGATGGACAAATTAATGTGAATTTGCATATTATCCAGTTAGCTCCAGTTCTCTGTCCAATGATAATTTCCAAGTTCAAGTGGGTTCCTCTTCTTATGTTCTGGGTAGTAGGCTGAGACTGTGCAGGGGGCAGTAGGGGGATGAAGTCTGATTGGGGAGACGTAAGGTAATCCCTACTAGGAAGCAGGAACCTAGAGGGTAGGTCTACAGTATCCCATTGGTTCAGTCTTTCAGATGGAAGATGGGTTGACAGAACACCTTTCAGCAGAGCAGCAGATTCCTGGAGTTTCTCTCACTGACCTGGAAGTCCCAGGCTACGTAAGACCAAGAATTATCCCCTTTGATATTTGGCTGGCGAGGGGATGGGGGCAGGGAGGACTCCCACCAAGTGGCTCCAAAATGCAGCAAGGATCTGGCTGGATTTAGATGACACTAAGAATTCCCTAGTAGAACTACCTCCTGGCAGGCTGGGTAATGTTATTAACCACACACTAATATAACTCCACATGTTACACAGTATATAGGAAGTCTTTTTGGACCCCACTTGTCATATTATTGTAGGATTCTCCCATAATTCCCTATTTTCTATTAAAATGTGATTGAGGTTTCCTGAACACTGATAAACTTGGATATGTGTATTATGACGTTAGCACTTCAGCTCATATACCTTCTCCGTATCCTGAAATATATTCATCATATAAGGTTAAAACCATGTCTTTCGGTCAGCTTTGCAAAACAAAGGCCAACCATATTTCAGACTCTGGCACCAGGATATATATCAGTAACATTTGTGCTTGCACAGGTGTGCGTGTATTCATATATTTAAACATGCTGTCATTTTTACTGATTGAAGGCAAAGGCATAGGTACATTCAGTTTTGTACTTAATATGCAGAACTGAGAAGCTAACACGCAGGATGCAAGTAAACCAACAAAGCATGAGGGCATCTGCTATGGGTACCATATTGAACAGATGCCCCACTTGCAATTAAATTTGAGCATTTTAATTTTTTCTTCCATTTTCAAAAGCAGAACTTGGCAGCTGTTTCAGTGTACAATGATTGGAGGGGAGAAAATACAATGAAGCAGATCATTATTGTTTGGGGGAAGAATCCCATAAGTGGTCCCCTCACTTACGTAAGTATGGTGTGAATAGGCTCCACTGTCCTGGTGGGCAGTGTCATTTTGAAAAGATATTCCTTGTTCTGGGAAGAGTCACTTAAGTGGCCTTGCTGAGTCACTTAAGTGTAGGGTGAGCTGGATGTTATTCTGGGAGAGGAATGTAGCCAGAACTTTGATGTTTGAAATGTCTTTAAAAACTTGTGAGGTCATCACTGCAGAAGAAAGGTGGGAATTTCCCTGGCCAAGCTCTCTTGGGGCCATGCTGGGTTCTGAGAAATGACTCTGAGGATGAATGGAAAGAGTTTGACCACTAAGAGATCTTTGGAATCAGGAATCAAAGGGCACAAGGCTCCTGTAACAGGACAAGGTGCTGGGGGTGGCCTTTTTCCATAAAGAATTTCTGTGGAAGGCCTTGACTTTGAACCAGCAGTTATAGTAGGAACAGAGCGTAGCAATCGTACCTCCTCTGGTGAGCTCTAGCACTGCTCTGGAGATGGTTTCCAGGCTGTGGGCATCTCTTCATGGTCTTCTGTTGTTCCAGAGGACTCAACACAAGTGCTCTGAGACATCTCTGACCCCGGATCTCTTAGCCTTCGGTGCTCTGCTTTGCTGGAGCCAGAATTTGTGAAGCCTCAGCTTTGTGAAGTAATAGAGCAGTCAGACAGAGAAGGCAATGGCACCCCACTCCAGTACTCTTGCCTGGAAAATCCCATGGATGGAGGAGCCTGGTAGGCTACAGTCCATGGGGTCGCTAAGAGTCGGATATGACTGAAGCGACTTAGCAGCAGCAGCAGCAGAGCAGTCAGAGAGCTTTGAGCGGGCATGTCCAGGCTAGTTGGATGGAAAGCCCCTGCCCTGTACACAACACTGACCCATGGGTTCCTTGGCTATTGCAGGAATCAAGTACTGCCCCCAGCTCTGCCTTCTGGCCATGACTCCCCAAGATGAACCTCTACTCAGCAGTCAAGACCCCCGTGCCACAGGCCGTGGTGTCACTTCAACTTGGCCCTTCTTCTCAAGTCACTTCTATGCACTGTGAGGCCTCTGAGGACCTAATGAAGAGGTGAGTGGGAAGAGAAAGGATGGCTGTCTGGACTTGCAGTCATGAGGAAGCTCAGCGATTACACTCAGAGAATGAACTAGGATGAGCTCATGGTACTGGGCCAAGGGTCACCCCAATTCCACATAAGGTAAGAAGTCACATGCAGAGAAAGGTCATGAATGGAAAAAAGGAAGAGACTGAAACATGCCAAGGCACACACACACACACATGTATCTATTTATGCATATATGCTCCTTTGTTTCTGTTCTGGTGCTGTGTCTGTGCTCAGTGCTGTCTGACTCTCTGCAACCCCATGGACTATAGCCCGCCAGGCTCCTCTATCCATGGGATCCTCCAGACTGGAATACTGCAGTGGGTCACCATTTCCTTTTCTAGGAGATCTTCCCAACCCAGGGATTGAACTTGCATCTCCTACATTGCAGGCAGATTCTGCATCACTGAGACACCTGGGAATTCTAGTTATATAAATCTTAGGAAAGTAAGCAGTAAATACCCAAATGAAGTTAAGAGTGGAATAAAGAAAAGGCCAAAGAGTAATTTCTTTTAGGAAGCAAATCCAGAGCAGAGTCAAGTAGCTAGACATGTAAGCTCATACGGAGATCTATGTCCATAACAGAAAGAGACGCTTTCTTCTCACTGGCCAAGCTGGCAGGGTTTCCCTGAGTCATACTTGGCTTTGTCATTAGAAGAGGTCAGTTTATGTTAGGGTAATGAAAAGTCTATGATCTTATTTTAACATTACAGACTCAACCTCTAGGCAGAAAATGGTGATTCCTTTCTCTGTGATTCATTACCTACAGGCCTTCAGTTTCCTGAAATTCTTTAAAAATTCCAGTATTTTTCAGCAATATCTTATAGACCACAATTTTGGATAACACATTTCTCTTGCAGAGGAAGGAATGAATCCTCTCAGCATTGAAATAAAGCTATTTGTCTTTTGTGTCCCTGCCCCAAGTAGCAGTGATACAGGTTATTTCTGAATTGCATAAAAATATACTAATTACTTTATTCTACATGTTACTAGTTTTCTTTCTGCAAAGTTGTGCCCTTCTTATTATTGTTGTTATAGCTACCTTTCATTCATAAGCATTAATTAAATAATTACTATGTGCTGGGCAATATTCCAGGAGCTACCTGATTGTCACAAACAAGGTACCTTACAGATATGTCTAACCCTCACAACAATATGGACAAGTGGGGACTAGTCTTCACAAAGGAGAAAACATGGAAGATCAGCGAGCTCATGTAACTTGCCCAAAGTCAGACAGCTAATAAAAGGCCAGGTACTTTTGGACTATCTGATTATAAAGTACTTTCTGTTAAACTAGAACAAATCTTGAGAACTTTTTCTCATTTTTTCTGTTAATCTATCAAAACTTTTTGTTGTTCCTCTATATTCCTCATCACTACTGATGGAATCAGCTGTTTGACCAGTTAATATCTAATTTTCTTCTATTTATTTCATGAACAGGAAAGCTCTGATACCCAAGTACTTCACCATCTTTCTTACTTTAGGAAAGTTCCAGATAAAGTAAACTCAACCTTCAGTGGAGAAAGATTCTTGGGAAAGCTTGATCAAAGGACTTTGGGGGAAACTAGGAAGTTTCAGAATCAGATCTTCCTAGTAAATATTCACTACTATCTTTAAAATAAATTCAAATATAATTATTATAGATTGTAATAAATACTAGAGTATCAGCTAGTTCTATTGCTGGGTGTCATTCCAGAATGTATTTTGAAGTCAAATATAAATAACTTTAAACTTGTTGTTTAAGGTTACCCATACCTCTACTTCATTTAGCACAGTAATTATGACTTGGTTGTAATTAGGCCAATATGCACAGTTTCTTGTAACTCAATGGTTTGCTGGAAAGATAGGCGAGAGGTTGTTTTTATTTTGTTTTGGTTTTGATCATTGTGAAACAGGAGGGAAGAGGACAAGCACAACCTTTAAAAGAATGGCATAGCCCGAGGACATGATGTAAACTGATTAGACCCAAATGGGTCCCAGAGGGCGAACGAGACCTTGAGCCTCAGTATACACTCGCTAACACCTCAGAGTTGGACTATAAAGAAAGCTGAGCACCGAAGAATTGATGCTTTTGAACTGCGGTATTCAAAAAAAACTTGAGAGTCCCTTGGACTGCAAGGAGAGCCAACCAGTTCATCCTAAAGGAAATCAGTCCCGAATATTCACTGGAAGGACTGATGCTGAAGCTGAAACTCCAATACTTTGGCCACCTGATGCGAAGAGCTGACTCATTGTTCGGAAAGACCCTGATGCTGGGAAAGATTGAGGGCAGGAGGAGAAGGGGATGACAGAGGATGAGATGGTTGGATGGCATCACCGACTCAATGGACATGAGTTTAAGTAAACTCTTGGAGTTGGTGATGGACAGGGAGGCCTGGCGTGCTGCAGTCCAAGAGTCAGACATGACTGAGTGACTGAACTGAACACATCAGCAAGCTAAGTGACACTCACAGTTCCAAAACTGACCATAAAAGTAAAAAAGTGGGCAGCGACCCAATTCCTGGAACTCCCCACTTGTTTCACCAAAGAGCTGGAATACTCCTCCTACTTTTTACACTACGAAATTACCCAGCCCTATGAAAACTGACAACCTTTTACCCTGGGATGGCTCTGGCCTTCTAAATAGCCTACATTCTGTCTGTGGAGGGTGTTTCTCTCTAAAAAATCTACTTCTTATTACTTTGTCTCTCACTGAATTCTTTCTGCCATGAGATATCAAGAAATGGAGCTTCATAAAGTCCTGAGACCAGGTACGATCTCAGTTAAAAGACAGTGGGTTCAAGTCTCAATCTGAAGTGCACAGTTTCAACTGGAGACTCAAAACTCAGCAAATACATCTAAAATAGGTTAAATTTCTTATGGAGAAAGGAAAAAGACTGGTTGACCCTAGAGGCATAACTATAGGAAAGTATCATGTGAAGGATAGGAGAGTACGCCATCCCCAAATATGCTACTTTGGCCAAGGATTACTATGAGCTGAAGGCAATTAAGAAGAAGTAGATACAAGAGAAGTTCTCCATCCTCCCTTCTACTTGCCTAAAAGCAGGACATAAATTTGTAAAGAGGTTTCCCCTTTCCTCTCTATTGGGAAAGACAGAAGTTAGTCGCCAGAGATAACTCAAGACCCTTATCAGCCCAGCACCAGAGGAATCTACATAACAACCTTTACTCACTAGCTTTTATCTTCTTTTAGTTCCCCTACTTTGGCCATCTGATGTGAAGAGCCGACTCATTGGAAAAGACCCCGATGTTGGGAAAGATTGAAGGCAGGAGGAGAAGGGGACGACAGAGGATGAGATAGTTGGATGGCATCACCAATTCAATGGACATGGGTTTGAGCAAACTCTGGGAGATGGTAAAGGACAGGGGAGCCTGGCGTGCTGCAGTCCATGGGTCGCAAAGAGTTGGACATGACTGAGTGACTGAACAAGTTCCCCTATATATTTGCTCTTGTTTATTCACTTTGTGACCTCCGTGGACTACAGCTCACCAGTCTCCACTCTCCATGGAATTCTCCCGGTAAGAATACTGGAGTGGGCTGCCATGCTCTCTCCAGGGGATCTTCCTGGCCCAGGGACTGTACCCAGGTCGCTTGCATTGGCTGGTGGATTCTTTACCCCTGAATAACCTGGGAAGCTCCCCCAACATATTTATCTCCCTATAATTTACCACCCTAAATACAAAGTCTTTTTCCTGTCTTGCCAGTTCTTTAAAAATGTATTGTTCTTTTTTGAGATGGTATATAAGCCCAAATTCTGGCCACCCCTTTGAGTAACTCAGGGTTTAGTATTCCTGTGTATGTGAGATGCATATTTTAATAAATCTGTGTTTTTTTTTCTCTTGTTAATCTGCCTTTGTCTCTTAAATTTACAGGGCCCCAGCCAGAGAACCTAGGAGGCAATAGAAAAAATGTTTTTTCCCTCCCCAAAGGCCATGAATGTCACCTGAATAGTGAAAGTGTTAGTCACTCAGTTGTGTACGATTCTTTGTGACTCCATGGACTATATCCAGCCAGGCTTCTCCATTCATGGAATTCTCTAGGTGCGAATACTGGAGTGGGTAGCCATTCCCTTCTCCAGGGGATCTTTCCAATCCAGGGATTGAACACAGGTCTCCTGCACTGCAGGCAGATTCTTTATCATCTGAGCCACCAGGGAATGTCACCTGGCTTGTGTGCAAAAGCAGAAAAAAGCTTTTGACCTCCTTTGGCTGTGTTTTCACTTTAAGACTTGAAATCTGACTCTTGTTGAGAAATAGGTGCTTAAAAACAAAAGAAATTTGAATAAATTGATAGTTTGGGGGCCCAGAAGGATATTCCTTCTAAAGCACATGGCTATCAGCCCCCTTCCAGATTCAAGGTGGATAACTTGTCAGCATGCTCACACAGGAACTTAAAATATTCATCAAAAGATTGGTGCTTCCTTATGAAGCTGTAAGTTCTATGAAGACTGGGACTGCTTCTGCAGATTCTGTATTGTGTTTCCACTGCCTACAATAGCTAACGTCTAATATTATCCTAAGTGCACAATAACAAAAATTGAGCAAAAGGAAAAAAAAATTCATCTTTATGGGAATACCCTGACAGTCCAGTGGTTAGGATGCTGTGCTTCCACTGCAGGGGACATGGGTTCCATCCCTGGTTGGGAAACAAAGATCCTGAATGCTACACTGCATGCCCCCCACCAAAAAAGATATTCGTGTTTATGCCAAAAATAGGGCTTCCTTGCCCTGTGTTATTTATAAAGTAAACAGACCTTTGGGATGTAAGATCCCACTTACTCTGGCTTCCATCTTCCATTCAAGTTATGTTTGGGTAGTATTTTATATACATGTGACCCTGACATTATACTAATTATTATACTATTATCCTAATTCACAACTAAATAGATCTAAGAGGACTAAACCAAAAAGTAGCTAGTGGCATTCAGTGTAGGTTAGCTGGGAACCATATAAACTCTCGGTGGGTGAGCTCATCCAAGCCTGACAAGAACTGTCTGTGTGTTATTTATGTGTGCATTTCTAGCATTTATCACAGTGAGACAGGAAGGGGGCAGGGCACAGCCTTTAAAAGAATGACACAGCCGTTGAGGATACAGCACAAACTGGTTGGAACCAACTAGGTCCAAGATGGCAGGCGAGTCGACGTCCACTAGACCTTCAGTCTCAACATACACTCATTGTAATACATTAGCATGTGCTAAATGACACACCCACAGGCACCATGACAGTTTCAAGGCTGACCATAAAAGACCAAAAAGTGGGCAGTAGCCCAGTTCCTAGAAATCTCCACCGCTTTCCCAAAATAGTTGGAATAATCTTCCCACTCATTAGCCTATGAAATTGCTCCGCCCATAAAAGTCAACCACACCATATTTCAGGGCAACTCACTTTCTGAGATGGACCGCATTCTGTGTTCTGTCTATGGAATCTGTACCTCTCTAGATGAAACTGCTTTCACCTTACTATGGCTCGCGCTTCAATTCTTTCCTACATGAAGCCAAAGATCTACACTTGGTGGCCTGTCCCAGGGACTCGCCTGAGACCTAGGATGTGACCATCCTCCAGTGTGCTACATTTTCCTTCAACAGGATCTAGCCTATAGCAGTCATTCACCAACGTTGTTAAATATTAACATACCAAGAGCGTCAGCGGTGTGGATGCCTTCCATCTGTTGAAGGGGCTCCTCAGAGCAAGCAGTCTTCACCTTTGTCTTTGAGGATGAAGTCGGGGGAAGAGGCAAATATTTAGATGTTAACTTTTTGTCTTTCTGCCAAAGACAAGCCACTGGATACTTCTTGATGCATAATCAACTCACTGGTCACCATAGAACTGAGGAAAGATGGTCTGCCGTGTATTCCCAAGGGCCTTCACTTTTGACTTTTGATACAAGGATGCTGCCTTGGAGACTGTTGCTCCCTCACCTTCTTCAGTTCTTTGCTTAAATGTTCCGTACTCAGTGAGGCCCTCCCAGAACGTACTATTTAATGTTAACCATATACGTTTGTGTCCATACATATATATTTCTTCATGGAAAGGTTTAGGAACATGATAGATATTTATGCAAAGGGCTTTATTTACTAGAACATGATGCTGATGAGGTCATGACTGCAGGTTCAATCCTCAGATAGACCAATCACACTGATCTAACTGCTCAGCATGTACCTCTACGTCTAGCCATTGCTTAAAAAATTAATTGTTTAAGCCCAATGGTGATGGGGCAAATGTACAAGTATGGGACCACAGATGCTGCTGCTGCTGCTGCTGCTGCTGCTAAGTCACTTTAGTCGTGTCCGACTCTGTGCGACCCCATGGACGGCAGCCCACCAGGCTCCCCCGTCCCTGGGATTCTCCAGGCAAGAACACTGGAGTGGGTTGCCATTGCCTTCTCCAATGCATGAAAGTGAAAGCTGCAAATCCATTACTGCTCCTGGAGAAGCAGCTCAAATTTCCTGACACACTGATCTTGGGTCAAAAGATCAGTAGCTCTTTACTCCCAAAGGCCTACACGCAATTTCCAATTTTCTTTCCAGATTCAGAAATACAACTTGCTTTTCAAACCAGCTTGTTGATTCTCAGAAGTCAATTCAGAGGAAAAAGAAATGACAAACTTCTTTCACATAAGGACAAAACTTCCAATTATCAGATCCTTCTCTTCTAATAGGCAGAGGCAGATAGGCAAACTTACAGAAATACCTTGGTGGGCACAGTTCCTGCCTCGTGTACTGTCGGCTAAAAGCTACAACCTTGAGATACCCGAGGTTTATTTTTTTCTATTAATATTATTCACTTAGTTCATAACTTTTGGGGTAATTTACTACTTGTAAGGTATGGCACTTGTCTTGCAAGACACCAAAAATGAGTCCAACACAGACACTGCCTTTAAAGAATTTATGGACTAATAGGAGAGAGAAGATAATAAAGTCTTGTCGACATCCTGGTGTTTGGCACATTTACTGTGTGATCCAAAGCAGTAAGAGTAATTCTGTCTTTGCTTTCTCACGCAGCATGCACAAATATGCTGCTGGTTCTTTGAACAAAGAAAAACTGGGAGCATGCCAGGCAAACTATTTTCAGTTTCCCCAGTCAAATTCATATACCTCTGTGCTCCACACTCAAAAATCTAAAATCCTGCAGGAGCTGTGCTGTGGTCAAAGCAGTAAGGCTCACAAAAACTGCCCAAGAAGCCAGAACAAGGCATTTCAAGGAGCAGCTCCAGCACTTAATCTGAGTTTTCTGAATATAAGATAAACTCTAGGCTGCCTGATGTGAGGTCCAGTGGAAAGCTCGGCTGGAGTGAACTGATCCCCTGCAGAATTCTGATCAGCTTATCAGCTGGGAGAGCCAGGATAGAAGACTTAAAAGGTAAGGTTGACTTCATTTTCTAGAAGTCTCCAAAGGGGACATGGCTTCACAGGTAGAAACAGATATCCCCATTGGGGTTTTCCTGAGGGTTTTCACAAGCATGGTGGAGATTTCTACTTCCCTTACTTTAAAATTTAAAAATTTTTATACAATTTAAAAAATAATATCATATAAGAAATGAACCACCAGTCCAGGTTCGATACAGCATCCTTGGGGCTGGTGCACTGGGATGATCCGGGGGGATGGTACAGGGAGGGAGATGGGAGGGGGGTTCAGGATGGGGAACACGTGTACGCCCGTGGCGGATTTATGTTGATGTGTGGCAGAACCAATACAATATTATAAAGTAATTAGCCTCCAATTAAAATAAATAAATTTAAATTAAAATAAAAAAATTATTTTTTTTACAATTTTTCCATTTACAATCACTACCAAATATCAACTATATTCCCCATGTTGTCCAATTCACTTCTGAGTCTATGTTATACCCAACAGTTTGTACCTTCCAACCTCCCTCCTCTGTATTGTCCCTCCTTCACGCTGGTACCACTAATTTGTTGTCTGCATCTCTGAGTCTACTTCCTTTTTGTTATATTCATTCAGTTTAGTTCAGTTCAGTCGCTTAGTCACGTCCGACTCTTTGTGACCCCATGAATCGCAGCACGCCAGGCCTCCCTGTCCATCACCAACTCCCGGAGTTCACTCAGACTCACGTCCATTGAGTCAGTGATGCCATCCAGCCATCTCATCCTCTGTCGTCCCCTTCCCCTCCTGCCCCCAATCCCTCCCAGCATCAGAGTCTTTTCCAATGAGTCAACTCTTCACATGAGGTGGCCAAAGTATTGGAGTTTCAGCTTCAGCATCAGTCCTTCCAATGAACACCCAGGACTGGTCTCCTTTATGATAGACTGGTTGGATCTCCTTGTACTGCTATAATTTTTTAAGATTCCATATTTAAGTGATGGAAACCAGTCAATCCTAAAGGAAATCAACCCTGAATACTCATTGGAAGGACTGATGCTGAAGTGGAAGCTCCAATACTTTGGCCACCTGATATGAAGGGCTGACTCATTGGAAAAGACCCTGATGCTGGGAAAGATTGAATGCAGGAGGAGAAGAGGGTTGCAGAGGATGAGATGGTTAGATAGCATCACTGATTCAATGGACATGAACTTGAGCAAACTCCAGAAGATAGTGAATGACAGAGGAGCCTGACATGCTGCAGTCTGTGGGGTCTCAAAGAGTCAGATACGACTGAGCGACTGAACAGGACATAAGAGAACATACAGTATTTATCTTTCTCTGTCTGACTTATGTCAGTCAGTATACTGTCTTCCAAGTCCAACCACGTTGTTACAAATGGCAGGATTTCCTTCCTCCTTGGGGCTAAATAATATTCCAGATGTGATATGCATACTGCATCTTCTTTATCCATTCATCTGCTGATGGATACATTGAGTTGCTCCATACCCTGACAACTGTAAATAATGCTGCTATGAATATTGTATCCCTCTTATTTTAGACCAAGGTTTCCTCCTGAAATGTAGAATTGGGTGTTACAACAGCTTCCAAATGCTTATTGGTGATTTGAGAAGTGGCAAGTGGCAAAAAGAATCTGGGAATCAGGAGAGTATCCACCCCACTAACCCTAGCATTAACACACACTTGCACACACAGTGTGAAGGGAGGGTCTCGGTTTCCGTCCTTGGGAAGCATCAGGAGGGGTGGCAGCAGATGCAGAAACTGGTCCCAGTGGGAAGGCAGCAGTCTCCTGGTCTCCTTTACAGCTTTTCATCCAGCTTTCACTTTCAGCACTCTTGGCCTTTTCTTGCATGGTGTCCTAGGTCCAAATAATCAGGGTATGAAGATAATTCTTTTGCTCAGCTCCTCTGGAAAGAAAGTTCCCTTGCCATCATAACCCCTAACATTTGCTCTAGATGTTCCTGCAGTAAGCTGAATTTTGTAGGAGCTTTTTGGTTTTTGTTGTGGTTTCTTCTGTTTAATTGAAATCATTACTGTTTGGCTTTTCAAATGACCTGAAATTCCTATCAGAAAAATTGATATTGGTGTCTCGGAAGAAACCGATAAAGTGACCATCGATACAACTGAGAAAAATAATTACTGACAGACCTCTTGCCAGATGAGGCAGCTTGGAAGACTACAGTGTTCAGATTCTTCTGAAGATAAAATCCTTTTTGTGTGTGTATGTGTATGTGTGTAAGTATATGCGTGCATGCTCGGTCATTCAGTCATGTCCAACTCTGTGCAACCCTATGGACTATAGCCCACTAGGCTCCTCTGTCCATGGGATTCTCCAGGCAAGAATACTGGAGTGGCTTGCCATGCCCTCTGCCAGGGGATCTTCCTGACCCAAGGATGGAACCCCCATCTCTTGCGTCTCCTGCATTGGCAGGCAGGTTCTTTACCACTAATGCCACCTGGTTGGTGTATATGTATATATAAACTCTCCCAAGTCTTTCCCCTTCAATCTAAGGCGCGCTCATCAAGTTTTTAAAACTAGTTCCATTCAACAGGATGTTTTGTCAAGAATGGGAGATCAGGAAGACTAAGGCACATTCATCCCTGCCCCTCATGCCTTGAGATTCATGCCTCGACCTCCTGCTTTGCTAGACACAACCCTGTGTTTCACACTCCACACGGCCTGTCCTGTGGTTGGTTTCCCTCTGCAAGAATACCTTTCCTGCCCCATGTACCAGCTGAACCATATCCCTGCTGTGAAGGGCTCTGCAGACAGGAAACAGCCCTCCGCCCCTACCTGGGTGTGGGCTCTCTCAGGTTTCTATAGGCTGAAAGTCTGGCGCATGATCACTGCCATCTTGTACACTTAGGAGAGCCCCCTGTGAAAACACAGAGGCACAACACCGCCCAGCCCCTCCATCCCTCTAGAACTGTAATCTTGCTTGGCCAACTCTACTTTCCCTGCTCAAAGGAAAAGAAGGGGAAGTACTCATAACTCCCCACTGAGCATAGTCCAGCTACATAAAAACCACTCAATAAAAATATGTATTTAGTGCCAGAAGGTCACCGTCAATCATTAACTTAGCTACTCTTGAGTGTTGATATCTTATCTTATGCCTGTCCTGATCAAGACACTAGCTAGCCGGAATGGAGGGCCAAGTCCATTTGGGTGTAAAGCTGGGTACTTAAAGATATGATCTGCACTAAGATTTGACATTCCTAAGGAAATTTAAAAAACACATAATATGTAGATATGTGGAACACAAATATTATTTTTTACTGCAGTAAAATAACATAATGGAATATTTGTCCTCTTAACCAATTCAAAGTGTAGAGTTCAGGGGTATTACGTATATTCACACATGTGTGTCTGCAATCAATGTCCAGAACTTTTCATCTTGCAAAACTGAAACTCTTACCCATTAAATTACAACTTTCATTTCCCCACCCCACTGGCAGTCACCATTGTACCATCTGCTTGTTAATTGACTGCTCCAGAAACCTGGTATCGTAGAGTCATATAATAACACTTGTCTTCTGTTACCAGCTTGTTTCACTTAGCATAATGTCCCCAGTGTTCATCCTTGATCTAGCGTGTGTCAGGGTTTCCATCCTTTTTAAGGCTGAAAAATGTTCTGTTGTATGTTTACACCACGTTCTGTTTATTCATTCAGCTGCCAATGGCCATTTGGGCTGATTCACATCCTAGCTATTGTGTATAGTGCTGTTATGAACACAGGTGTACAAATATCCTTCTGAGGTTCAGAAGTAGAATTGCTGGCCATATGATAATCCTATTTTTAATTTTTTGAGGCAGCATTATGCTGTTTGTTATAGCAGTTGCCTCATTTCATGTTCCCACCAATAGTGCAAAGAGTCCCAGTTTCTCTATATGTTTGCCAACAGTCAATATGTTCTGTTTTTTGATAGTAACTACTCTAACAGGTATTATATCATTGTGGTTTTGATTTGCATTTTCCTAATGATTTACGATGTTGAGAATCTTCTTACGTATTTGTGGTTTGTAGATCATCTTTGGAGAAATGTAACCCATTTTTAAATTGGGTTACTTTTTTAAGTTGTCATTGGGTTTTAGAAGTTGTTTTTATTTTTTTTTAAATATATTCTGAATATTAATCCCTTATCAGGTATTTGAGTTGCAAATATTTTCTCCTATTCCATAGCTTGCCTTTTCACTCTGTTTGTTGTGTCAAATATTCAGTTTGAATACAGTCACAATAAGTCTCAAGGGCCAGGATTTTAAATTTCCTGAAGATTATAGAAAACAGACGCGTTCCTCATACAAATAACACTGTTTCTGAATTTCCTAAAAACTCTGGAATATTGAGATTAGAAGATCAGAGGGCAGGGTTTGGAAATTTTCAACGTATGTAAATCGTGGCGCATTTTTCCACAGCAGGAGCATGGTTTGTCTGATAAAAGAGAAGTGGTATGCAAAAGATGTCAGATACCAAGCAGGTGCAAGCCCTCAGGCAGGAGCAAGGCAGGGAATGCAGAACCACCCCAACCGTCCAAGTGATGACGTCCAAAAATCAGGATTCTCGCCTGGAAACTAAAGAGAGAAGATCCTAACCCACCTATACGAGAGCACAAAGGAGGACAGAAGTCAAGCAGCAACATAATTTCATTCCAGATTTAGATCTGTTCAAGAGATCACAGTGAAGCTCATCAGCAAGGTTTAGAGAACAGTCCCATCAAGTTAGTCAGAACACGGTACGCTTTCGGATGACTGCTTGATGCCTCTAAAGGACTGATGACAGCAAATACCACGGAGAAAAGCAATAACAAAACTTATTCCATACTTTTAAATCTTAGCCCACAGAACAAAGCTTTACTTGAAAATTCAGAACCTAAGAGGTTTGGGAACTGGACTCGTTTTGACTGCTGAGTGCCAAGTCCAGCTCATGCCCACTGGCAGAGCGTGCTGCCCAGCATCCTCCATGCTTCCAGCTGGAGGGCTCATCCGGAGCCTCAGGTGACCCTGCTTGTACAGCGACAAGATGGAAAGCTCAGAAGAGTCTCACCCTGTTGCCACAGTGGAGGCCTACCCGAGGCAACAGGCAGGTGCCAGAGCAAATAGAGACATCAGATATTGATTTTGGAAACTCATCCCAGAACACTGACCCGGGCCAAAGGGAGCTTAGCATTCTGGATATAAACAAGGAAGGCAGCGGGCTGTCAGAGGAACACTAACATCCATCCACCCAGCAGCTCAGGTCAGGGAGGCCTGAAAAAAGAGGCTTCCAAACCAGCAGAGTCAGGCCCAGCGCGCCTGGTGGACAAGGAACATGATGATTAACGAGCAGATCCTAAGGCACAAGCAGACACTGACTTAAGTTTCTATTAGGTGAGGTGAAAGTTGCTCGGTCATGTCCAACTCTCTGTGACCCCACGGACTGCCAGGCTCCTCTGTCCATGGAATTCTCCAGGCGAGAATACTGGAGTGGCTTGCCAATACTGTCTCCAAATTTCTATTAATCTTTATACTAATAAAAAATCCAGCTGAAGCAAACAAAATGGAGCAACTATTTCAGACTGTGTTGGGTAGGAGAATCAGGGAAGTATAGGTCACCTAATTTTCCACTGCAAAGCATTCCTAGAAACTCATGTAAAAAAACGAATAGATCATTACACAGTGGACTGTTCTCTCCTGTAGGGATGAGAGTGTTATTTAGTATTGACTTCCTAATCCAGCAATAAATTAGAAGGCAAGGCTCCATGAATAAATGTCTATGCTTTTAAAATAAGAAAAGTGTGTTACGTGTTCATATAAAATGTACATTACATATTGATTATATACAAGCCCCATGAACTATAGACTATCAAGTACACAAAAATACAACTCTGTCACTTCAGATTTATTATGTACTGCTATAATATAGGTAACAGCAATTGCCTGCATTTATTGAGCACCCACTGGATGCCACCACATGCTAAGAGCTTTACCTGCATTATATTATTTAATATCCTCTCAACAAAGTTCTGAGGAAACTGAGGCTTCCAATGGTAACACTGCTTCTCCAAAGATAACTCTTAAATAAGTGATTCAACTGGGATTTGAATCCAAGGTATCTACTTTGAGAACAGGTGTTCTTAAAGCTGTGCTATACAACCTAAAACAGTAACATTTAAGCATTTCACATGTCCATGGAATTTGAGAGCCAGACAAGATACTGGATAGGTCAGTTCCTTTATATTAGAAATAATGAATGGCAAGATCAGGAGAAGTGAAATTATTAATATTTATAATGGTCTCTTAGTGACAGAGCCATGGCCAGAATTTTATTGATTTCGAGATCCAAATTCTTTCCATCTCACTCAACTGACTCAAGATAGTCTCTTTCCCCTTTACTCAAACAATTTTAAGACCTAGTATGAGTTCCATATACAAAATGAACACTCAAGTTGCATACATAAAATGAATACTCGGGTTTCTTGAAGAATACCAGTAATGATTGGTTACCTAACCTATTAATTACTTATTGGAAATGGCAACCCACTCCAGTATTCTTGCCTGGAAAATTCCATGGACTGAGGAGCCTGGTAGGCTATAGTCCATGGGGTCGCAAAGAGTCGGACATGACTGAGCAACTCCACTTCCACTTTAAAACTTAGTGGTTTTTAAAAAAAAAAACACAAATTTTGGAGAGAAGGAGTTCAAGAGTTGGGTCTAGGTTGTCCTGGCTCAGGATCTCGCATTTATTTGCGGTCAGGCTGTCAATGGGGGCTGCAGGCATCTGAAGGCTTGACTGGACTTGCAGTATCCACCATCAAGATGGCTTGCTCACATGGCTGTTGGCAGGAGGCCTCAGTTCTTTGCCGTGTCAGCCTTTCCACCAGCTACTTGGTGGCGTTGCCCTCAAGTGGAGGGGAACTGGGTTCAGATCTTGAAAACGGGGGAGTATCAAAGAATCTGTGGACAGATTTTAAAAACGTATCCACCTAGCAGAACTCCTCCTCTTCTTTTCCTTTCTTTCTTTCTTTTTTCCTTCTTTCTTTGTTTTTCTTTGGCTAACAGTTGCCTTTGTTTTGTCTGGTGTCCTTCCCTCCTCCAGTATGACTCAGAGATGAATCCTGATTAGGCTGAGTCATGGAGAAGGCAATGGCACCCCACTCCAGTACTCTTGCCTGGAAAATCCCATGGACGGAGGAGGCTGGTGGGCTGCAGTCCATGGGGTTGCTAAGAGTCGGGCACGACTGAGCAACTTCACTTTGACTTTTCACTTTCATGCATGGGAGAAGGAAATGGCAACCCACTCCAGTGTTCTTGCCTGGAGAATCCCAGGGACGGGGGAGCCTGGTGGGCTGCCGTCTATGGGGTCGCACAGAGTCAGACACGACTGAAGTGGCTCAGCAGCAGCAGCAGCAGCAGGTCTTGATGATGTTGCCCAGTGGCTGCATTTACCAACCCTGGAGGACATTCCCAACCTCCGCAGTTCTGGTTACACGAGATAATACAAGTTCTTTATTGCTTAAGCTATTCTGAGCTGTGTTTTCTGTTATTTCCACCAAAGGCCACACATACTAACCTAATATCTTGTATAGGATTAATTCTTATTCCAAAAGGTGGAGGTAGCGCTTTTCTTGACATAGTGCCAGGCCAGAGCCACAAAGCACTTATTAATTCAGAATCTGCAATGAGTAACACAGACTCAAAAGGACTTTCCAGAATATAAAGACAAAAAGTCCTTTTCCCCATCCAGTCAGGACAATATATCCCCTCAACATTTTCTAATTATGTTCCATTATTTTCTGATTATCTTTGGAAGCTTGTGCTGTGCTTAGTTGCTCAGTTTGGAAGTTTAGAGTTGGCAAAAAGGGAAGGAAAACAAGACAAAAGCTTGACCTCCTCGTATTCCCCTACTCACTCTGGACCTATCACCTAAAACCATCCTCTCCCTTCTATCTCCTCTGCCTAGCTAGAGCTTGCACCCTTTTCAGGGGTTTTCAAGTCCCATCTTAACTTGAGAGCACTGCCATTCATTTCGCTTTCATCTGTAATTCCTCTGGAGCCATAGTAACACATTTGCCAACCACCTGGAGACGTCTCTTGGGTTACATATTCCATATCGCTTTGTCTCTGGGTTCTTTCTTGCCTTCCCTAGTATATTCTAAACTTCCCTGAGTTTAGGGATCTTATTTCATTCTTTAAAGATTCAAACGGAGGGGCTTCCTGGCAGGCCAGTGGTTAAGACTCCACGTTTTCACTGCAGGGGATGTGGGTTAGAGCCTTGGTTGGAGAACTAAGATCCCATGTGCCATGCGGTGCGGCCAAAAACAAAAACAAAAACAAAAGATTCATATGGTGCTTATCTACCCATGGATGTTTATGACTAGGACTTGATATACTGATTTAAAAGATAAGCAAATATATGAGGGTAGAAGGAAGAGAGAAAAAGGAAAACTGAGGAATGTGTGTAATTCTGATTTGGCTTATCTTAGAATTTACAAAGCCCTGGTCTGGGTGCAGTGTGATGTGAATGGCTCAGGATTCCTAACATAACCAGGTTATTTTCTCCATCATTCCTGCACCT
The DNA here is from genome assembly GCF_029407905.1 of Bubalus kerabau. Taxonomy (NCBI): domain Eukaryota; kingdom Metazoa; phylum Chordata; class Mammalia; order Artiodactyla; family Bovidae; genus Bubalus; species Bubalus kerabau. Next base: position 17,017,958 of record NC_073639.1, on the reverse strand, counting down.
GGGTATCAGGCGGGGAGGATGGAGAAACTGAATGTGTTCATGGGTGTAGGTTTGTGGGGCTTCCAGACTCAGCCCATGTCCTCCAGGTTTCTGTAGCCCCTGGTGCTTTTAGTCATGACTTGCTTGTCTCAAATGTATTTTCAGTCTGGTCCTTTAAGCCCTTGTGTTTCCAATGACTGTTCCTCAGGGGCCAAAATAACAGTAAAAGCAGTTGATAAAACTGTCATTTTTGTCAAGGAATTTTTAAGCAAGTTCCAAATAGACCTGATGAATTCCCATAACACAACACAAGGTAATTTCCAAGGTCAGAAATCTCTACTGGCACTTCCTTCAGCCCTAAAAACAATAAAAAAAAATAAAAAATGTGCCATTTATTCTATAGTCCCCTGCCAAATGCTGCATTGCTCCCGAGAGTAATGTAAATTTACCTTCAGCATTGTAGCCAGAGCTGTAAATTCTGTCTGTGGTTGTGCTCATCTATTTTTAGAAGTTCTAGAAAGAGAATGTCTCAGTAGAAATACCTAGAATTTTTTTTAGGGGGACTCTTTTCTAAAATTTTTCCTTCAATTTAAACCATCAGATATACAGGATGCAGAAAGACAATTCAATCAGATATCTTAGAATTGTTTCCTTATATAAAAAAATGGATGGAAAATTACTTAATAGAGTCATACTTCTTTCTGGACAACTGCTGGTGATGATGTATTTAAAAAACAAAAATCTCCAAGCAACCAGAGATTGCTTTCTTTGTTCTTTTCTTTTCCTAGTCTTTGTCCCCCTTTGTTTTTCTCACTTTGTACTTTTGTCTCAGCTTCTTTAAAAAATATTGAGAGTCCCTTGGGCAGCAAGGAGATCAAACCAGTCAATCCTAAAGAAAACCAACCCTGAATATTCATTGGAAGGACTGAAACTGAAACTCCAATACTTTGGCCACCTGATGTGAAGAGCCCACTCATGGAAAAGACCCTCATTCTGGGAAAGATTGAGGGCAGGAGGAGAAGGGGACGACAGAGGATGAAACAGTTGGATGGCATTACCGACTCAATGAGTTTGAGCAAACTCTGAGAGATAGTGAAGGACAGGAAAGCCTGGTGTGCTGAAGTCCGTGGGGTTGCAAAGAGTCAGACACAACTTAGCAACTGAACAAACTGGCCCCAAATGAACAGATGTGTAAACAAGTAATATGCTCCTTGTTTCAGCTTTTCTATACTAGCCAGACACTTGAACTCCCTTTAGAAGCCATGATTGTAAGAGCACATACATTTTTTGAGAAAATTTTTAGGGCTTCCCTTGTAGTTCAGTGGTAAAGAATCCACCTGCCAATGCAGGAGACACAGGTTTGAACCCTGATCCAGGAAGACCCCATATGCCCATAGGTAGTAAGCCTGAACCACAGCTAATGAAGCCTGTGTGCCCTCGAGCAACACAGAAGCCATCCCAGTGAGAAGCCTGCACAGTGCAACTAAAGAGTAGCCCCTGCTCACTGCAACTAGAGAAAAGCCTGAGAGCAGTGATGAAGACCCAGAACAGCCAAAAATAAATAAATTAATTTTAAAAGTTCTTTTGAATTTGATGTTTTATATGGGCACCCCAAAGCAATTGTAAAGTAACATCAAAGATCACCATAACAAATATAATGAAAAAATTTGAAACATTGCAGAATGACCAAAATTTGACACAGAGACACAACGTAGGCAAATCCTGTTGGGAAAATGGCTTCTGTAGACTTGCTTAATACAGGGTTTTTACAATTTGCAAAAAACACAGACAAGCACAGACACTTTTGATGTTTTCGTTGTGTGAAGACATGAAAATTTCATTATGTTTCTTCATGAACCCTCGTATTCTCCCAAATGACTTCCGTAGTTTACAAGTGTTTGGGCCTCACTGTCTCCCACAGCCAGCCATGTTCATTTATGATGCTAGGTCTGGCTGGGCAGTGACAATCAGGAAGAGACTGAACAGTTCTTGCCCGACACCTTTGGTTTAATTGATGCACAAACAGAGACAACAGATGAAATGGGCCCAGCTGCTGTGTCCAGGGTCATTCCCCTAAGCCCACCTCTCTGATCCCTCGAGAAACGGGATCCCATCACTACTAACATCTACTGCAGCTTGATCGTGATCCCCACTGGTCCTCATTGCTGGCTAAACAAATTTCATTTCTTTTGAATGCTGTGAATGTAAACCCATGTATAACCAAACTCTAAATGTGATGCCAAGAACAGCCATCATTTGAAAATTGACAATTACTGCTTCTTAACTGCCAGCTTTGACTCTCAGATCTTAGTGTGTTTGGGAATCATCTGAGGATGCTTGGTACAATGCAAACTCTCATGTCCCACCTCAGACAACTGAAACAGACTGGGAAAGTCATTTCCAAGAATCTGTATTCTCAGTAAGCATTTCTACGCACTCACGATGAAGGAAATGTAATAGACTAGGCTATGAAACAATGTCTTAGAGAATATACTCCTGGTTCTAATGATAGGAAAAACATGTTCATTTTAATAACTGTTCATTGGGAGACATTATTCATACAATAAACTATATGCCTGCGTTGTGTTCTGTAATGAATACCATATATATATGTATGTATGTATGCATATTATATATATATATAAATCCTTACTTTTTAATTTTCATTCATTTCATCTCACATGCATTAGAACTTCAGTAAAAGGACATTTGTGGGTATATGTCGTCTATGGGTCACACAGAGTCGGACACGACTGAAGTGACTTAGCAGCAGCAGCAGCAGCAGCAGCAGTACATACCTATGTATCAACTTACTGCAATAATATAGAAATTCATCATCCTAGAAAAAATTAGAAGCTTCTCTCTGTAAAATATTTGTATCCACTAATAAAGTAAAGACATTAATATACAAAAAGCATTTAGAATAATGCCAGTGAAAGTTGCTCAGTCGTGTCCGACTCTTTGTGACCCCATAGACTATACAGTCCATGGAATTCTCCAGGCCAGAATACTGGAGTGGGTAGCCTTTCCCTTCTCCAGGGGATCTTCCCAACCCAGGGATCAAACCCAGGTCTCCTGCACTGCAGGCAGATCCTTTACCAGCTGAGCCACAGTAAATGCTTCATCATCATTTATTAGCATTATAATGAGTTGTTCACAATTTAACGGGGCTTCCCACGCAGCTCTAGTAGTAAATAACCCACCTGCCAATGCAGGAGAGGCAGATGTGAGCTCCGGGTCAGGAAGAACCCCTAGAAGAAGAAATGGCAATGCACTCCAGTATTGTTGCCTGGAGAATCTGATGGAGAGAGAAGCCTCCATGGGCGGGCTACAGTCCATAGGGTCGCAAACAGTTGGACACAACTGAAGCAACTTAGCACGTACACGTTAATAATCATTACCTCAATTTTGTATAGGTTCTTCACACCTCATCCTAAATTCTGTCATCTGTTGATGACACATTCCATAATTAATGCTGAAATGAGAATTTTAAAAATGTCTGTGATCACTTTGGCTGAATAGATTTTAAAATAGTCAATGTAAATTGGAGAATTTTCATGCAAATTGGTCATATCTAATTTGAATATCTTCAATATTTTCAGGACCAATTATAATCTGTTTAACACATCCTCTTAAATACAACGTATATTAGTCTAGGTCTACTGAGATGTGGACACCAAGACCGTACCAAACGTGCAAGAATTATTGTCTTCTCTTTAGGGAAATAGGGAGCGGCATCAGAGTGCAATGCAAGACACCCCCAAGTGAAGGTGAGAGGAGGCCAGCAAGTGCTAGGGTCTTAGCCTCAGGGTCTGGGGAGCCCCTGAGTTGAGGTCAGATGTCAGAGGAGCCCCGGGTCACCCAGGGCAGGGCTGCTTTAGTCCGTGGTTGGCTGGGAGTAGCCCTGGTAGCTTTCAAAGAATGTTCTTCTGCAGACAGTTTTGTGGATTCTCTGTAAAGCATTTGGGAGAGTTTTCTCATGGCCATATTCCAGAAAGTTCCCAATAAGGGAACTATGTATGGATCTCATGTTGCTATGTATGGATCTCATAGAAACAAATGGGGAAGTTCCAGGGATGGCTCCTGGCTGAGTAGATGCTGATAATACAGTTCTTTATTCTTCCCTTTCTCATATTCTCTTATTCTCATATTCTCTTGTTCCATCAAGCCAACCACTGCTCTCCCACAAAATAAAGTGAGAAGATCCTGCCTTTGTTTTGTTGGAACCCGGGGAGAGTCAGGCTCACTTGCTCACTCTGGCCACTCCCCTGCACCCACCCTGTCAGGCCTGGGTCAGGCACCACTTCCGCCTGCATCTCCTGAGCTCTGGCTCCAGCATGAGCCTTGCACACAGATCACATATATACACCTAGAAAGTGAAGTCGCTCAGTCATACGCAACTCTCTGCAACCCCATGGACTGTAGCCTACCAGGCTCCTCCATCCACGGGATTTTCCAGGCAATAGTACTGGAGTGGGTTGCCATTTCTTTCTCCAGGGGATCTTCCTGACCCAGGGATCGAACCCAGGTCTCCCACATTGCAGGCAGACGCCTTTAGCATCTGAGTAACCAGGGAAGCCCAACACATATATAAACACACATAATACACATATATGTGTATAAAACTGCTGGAACTAAAGATGAAAGCTCCTTTTCCTTGGCAGATCTGGGACCGTCATGCAATTCATCTGCCACTTCCCAGCCCTTAACCTCCTGACCCCTCTGGGTGTTGCCTCGCAGCCACCCTCAAACCCCAAGACATCCCTTCCGCTCCCCTCTCTCCTCCAAGTCCCCTCCCAAGTGGATTGGAGAAGAGTGGAGAGAGATGGGGGTCATTGAGACAGGGAACAAACAAAATCTCTGTGACAACTTCCAGGTGTCCTGACAGGACTGGAGCGACAGAAGGGACTCAACAGAAGGGCGAGCAACTGGGTCCCTGCGTGCCAAAGACAAACTGCTCCAACTTCCCACCTGAGCTGAGGCTAGTCTGCACACTGAGGAGTTATTCTGCTGAAGGGCATGGAGGCAGAGGGCTGGCCAGAACAGCAGCAAGCAAGGCTTCCAAGCCTTCAAATTCAACATTTCTGCATTGAGGTCCATCCCTTGAAAGAAAAGTTGCCTTATAAAACCTTTTTGTCTCAGAAAATTTTTTTATTTAAAGACAGAAATATGTTTACTATTATTATTTTTTTTTCAGTCTTCATTGCAGCACACAGACTTCTCTAGTTGAGGCTCCACAACTCACAGGCTTAATTGTTCCATCACACGCGTGATCTTAGTTTCCCATCCAGGGAGTGAACCCACATCCTCTGCACTGGAAGGAGGATTCTTAACCACTGGACCACCAGGGCCATCCCTTTACTATTATCTTGAAAGCAACACCTGATTTGCCTACTTCTAAAGAACTGAAAACTAGTCTTGCATGGTATATCGCTGTCTTTAGCAAAGGGTAAGTTGAGGAGCAGCCTTGTAAACAGCAGAGATTTCACAACATTTCATGCTTCTGTAAAGCAGGGTGGATACTGCCAAATACTGCATAAAAAAAACAAATTTCCATCCTTCTCCACCACCTCAGATGCATCAGGATTGCAAGCATGGGGGTGGAAGTGGAGGGGAAAGGACAGGGCCATGGTGAGCGAGAGCTGAGGAACCAGGAGGTCTGAGGCTGTAAATATTCAGGGCCACCGCCGAGGTCAAGCCAACGTCGGAGAGCCTCTGAATTCCAGGTTGAAGGGCAGACCTCAGAATGCCTGGGGTTTCTGTTCAGACATGCTCATTTCCTCCCCTCCCCTCAGTCCTGGCCAGCAAGGAGATCCTTCAGGCCATTTGCACATAGGAAAGCTCAAGAAATCCCACTGGTTCTTGGTGTGGACCAGGTTAGCAGTTAACAGAAAATAAAGAAAAAGAGGAGTCTTCTAGAACCCAGAGCTCGAGAGCTGTCAAACAAAACTGAGAAATGCAGAGGAATGACACAGCTCTTACACAGAACTTTCCTTCCTCCAAGGACATGAGAGAGTGAACTAGGTTTCACAGCACTGCTATGGAGAAGATAGGTCCATCTCTTCATCTTCTTTGTATGGCTGGAGGAACCAAGAATGAGGAAAAGACACCACTCTACAGAGGCCGAAAAGAAGATTTGGAAGACAGCTCTCATGGGCTTCACTGGGTGTGGCTGGTCTGGCCGTGCTCCTGCTTCTCCCTGAGTCACCTGGACTTGTCCATTAGCTAGCATTCTCAGGCACCTGCAGGGTCACAGCCCTGGCGACTCTGAAGTGTATCCACTCCTCACACAGGAGGCAGCTCTTTGCAGCAGATGAGGACACAGGCTCGAGAAGGAGACAGGCCTGGATTAGAATCCCAGCTCTCTTACCTGCTCTATGATCACGGCTCAGGCTCAGTTTCCTCACCTGTGACACAATGAGCCACAGCAGCTTCCTCTTCCTCCAGCCAGTAAAACTTAAAACAGCCCTGCCATATTTTAGCCGCTTTCCAGATTTCTCAAAACACAGCCTCCTCTGTCCCCCTTCTTTGCTCACCCCAGATCCACTGGTTCCCAGTGGGGATGAGAAATGAGGAGCACTAATTTGGAAAGGCTGATCTCTGGTTGAAAGGGAAGCAGCAAGCATGACAGTGACAAACTAGTTGTATTCTAGGACACTGGAGCGTGGACGAAAAGAAAGTGAAAGTGACGGTCACCCAGTCATGTCCAGCTCTTTGTGACCCTATGGACTATAGCCTGCCGGGCTCCTCTGTCCATGGAATTCTCCAGGCAAGAATACTGGAGTGGGTTGTCATGCCCTTCTCTAGAGGATCTTCCCAACCCAGGGATTGAACCTGGGTCTCCTGCATTATAGGCAGGTTCTTTACGGTCTGAGCCACCAGGGAAGCCCCTGTGGTGGGAAGCAGAGTGATAACAACGATTGTGAGGGGTAATGAGAAGGGGCGGAGAACAGGGTTGATGCTTTTGCAAGAGGAAGGAGGCTCCTGTGTCCTGTGCAAAGGACTCAAGTATCCTCAAAAATCAACCTTGATTTCTCTATTTGTACATATCATTGAATTCTTTTTCACTTAGCAAATAACTGTTGAGCATGTGTTATAATCTGGGCACCATAACAAGCACCAGGGAAACAAGAAGGAATGAGACAGTGCCCGTCCTTGGGGGCTCTGAGCCTAGGGGAGCCACAGGCTGAAACATGATCTAAAAAAAGTGTGTGTCATTTTTTAAAAGGGTACAAACAAACTTGTCTACAAAATAGAGCTACAGAAGTAAAAAAAAAACTTAGGTTACCAGGCAGTGGGAGGACAAACTGGGAGACTGGGATTGACATATACACATGCTGCTGCTGTTGTTGAGTTGCTGAGTCATGTCTGACTCTTTGCAACCCCATGGATTGTTTATATATAAAATAAATAACTAATAAGGACCTACTGCATAGCACAGAGAACTCTCCTCGGTACTCTGTCATGACCCATATGGGAAAGGAACCTAAAAAAGAGCAGATATATGTATAACTGATTCACTTTGCTGTACGCCTGAAACTAACATGACATTGTAAATCAACTTGTTGTTGTTCAGTAACTAAGTCATGTCTGATTCTTTGCAATCCCATGGACTGCAGCACGCCAGGCTTCCCTGTCCTTCTCTACCTCCCAGAGTTTGCTCAAACTATGTCCATTGAGTACATCAAGTACACGCCAAAAAACTTTTTTTAAAGGTATATGCATCAGGAACACAGAGAAAGCAGCAATCACAGAAAGAGAATAGAGAAGTGATGGTGGATAAGATGTTACTTGGGTCCAGGACTTGAAAGCTAAATTCATTGGTGATAGGGAAGCATGTGAAGCAGAGGAAAAGCCTGAGCAAAGTTCCTGAAGCCTGAAAATGCAGAGATCTCAACATCCATATACACCATTAGCCTAGCCAAGAGCAGCCGGGGCCCTGCTATTCGTGGGGAAGATGCCCAGTCATGTGGTACACTCAAGTTGAACTAACATCTTTTTTTCAAACTTTTGTGTTTTCAAAATGATTTTCAGCATCACATTGAAATTTTAGATAAACTATTTAGCACTTCTATTTAGGATTCTGCTTTAGTAACAGTTATTATGTGATTAAGTGAGTCATTAATAATTTGCTATAACTTTCCATCTTTCATGAAGTACTTTGCTGGTATTTGGGTGGCTCTTCTTTGTTTTGGTTGGCTATTCTTTACACTCTTTTTAGTACTATCATTGGCTTTTTTTTTTCTTTTTTTATAGGTGAGGCAACAGGTACGAAAAGTTCTGGAGACTTAAATTTACAAACAAGTATTACATAAGAATCAAATTAGAATTATTTATTGATATATCCCATTTCAGTACACAAAGGAAGTAGTAAATTAAGAGTTAGAAAGTTGATTTTAGCTTTATCACTTCTATAATCTCACTGAAGAAAAACCTTTTAAATGTCTTCAACCTTATTTTTATCATTTGTAAGATGGGTTAATGTGTCCTTAATCCCCCTCTGATAAACCTTGAAAAGGTAAATGAGATAACATCAGTGTGATGTTCTACATGCAGAAGTAAAGCACAAAATAAATGCAAGATACTTTTTATCGCAAACAATGTATTGTTACAGCTAACACAGAACATCGAAAGAACACCATGGCCAATTTAAGAAAAATAGAAGATATGGCTTCAAATGTAAGTAACAAGAGGTAGAAATTTTATTTTAAAAGAACAAATGACTTTACCTATTTAAAAAGGAGAAATCAAACAAATTAAACATAGAATTATCATATGATCCAGCAATTCTACTTCTGAGTATCTACCCAAAAGAAGTGAAAGCAAGAACATGAACAGATATTTATACACTAATGTTTATAGCATCATTATTCAGAATAGCCAAAAGGTGGAAACAACTCAAGCGTCCACTGCCAGATGCATGGATAAAGAAAATGTATACACACACAGTGGACTATCATTCATCATTACTGACACATGGTATAAATGGGTGAAGCTCAAAGACACTAACCCAAGGGAAATAAGCCAGTCACAAAAGGACAAACATAGCAGGATTCCACCTACATGAGGTACTGGGAGTAGCTGAATTCACAGAAAGTGGGATGGCAGTTGCCAGGCAGATTAGGAGAGGAGGAGATGCAGGGTTAGTGCCTAATAGGTTAGAGCTTCAGCTGGGGAAGGTGAAAAGCTCCTGGAGAAGGATGCAGGTGATAACTGTGCAACAATGTACTTAATACCATAGAGCAGTACACTCAAAAATGGTTACAATGGTGAATTTTATATTTTGAATATTTTACCACAATACCAAAAAAAATTGTTCCCCTCCCTGCCAAAAAGAGAAAGAAAATAAAAGCCTGCCCTGAATTTGATACCCAGGGATCTAAACTGGGTTCCAGCTCAGTTTCTAAGAGTTATATGATCTCGGGTAAGATATATCATTTCTCCTCAATTTTCATCTCTATTATAAAAAGTTAATGATACCCTCCTTACATGTTATAAGGCTTAAGTATATATGAAAGCATTTATATACATTTACATATAACATAAATCAGAGAAGGCAATGGCAACCTACTCCAGTGCTCTTGCCTGGAAAATCCCATGGGCAGAGGAGCCTGGTAAGCTGCAGTCCATGGGGTTGCTAGAGTTGGACACGACTGAGCGACTTCACTTTCACTTTTCACTTTCGTGCTTTGGAGAAGGAAATGGCAACCCACTCCAGTACTCTTGCCTGGAGAATCCCAGGGACGAGGGAGCCTGGTGGGCTGCCGTCTATGGGGTCGCACAGAGTCGGACACGACTGAAGCGACTTAGCAGCAGCAGCATAACATAAATATTATATATATTTATATATAATATAACCCCTGTGTTATATTAAAAAATATAAAATATTCTATGCTACTTCACAGTAAGTTTTGCGAGCCAGCTATTTCAGAAGCAAAGAAACCAAGGCCCAAAAGAAGACTGTGAGTCGATTGTGAACTAACACCGAGGGCACCTCAGAACATTCCAGGTCACCTGCTGCCTGGCTGTGTCCCCAACTCTGGGGTCTCAGGAGAGCAAAATGAGGTGTAGCCGACCTCGAGCAGAGCACCAGGTCACTTACAGTCTTCCTCCAAGTGCTCCTCACGTTGGCCAGGAATTTAAAGAGACAAAACTGAGAAGGGAGAACAACACTTCATGGGGATGCATGGAAACATCTATTCTCTTGCTCACCTGCATCTTCTTTTATTCCATAAATTACATCTTTCATATATTCCAGGTGATATACCTAGTTACAGAGAAGGCAATGGCACCCCACTCCAGTACTCTTGCCTGGAAAATCCCATGGGTGGAGGAGCCTGGTGGGCTGCAGTCCATGGGGTCGCTAAGAGTCAGAAACGACCGAGCGACTTCCCTTTCACTTTTCACTTTCATGCACTGGAGAAGGAAATGGCAACTGACTCCAGTGTTCTTGCCTGGAGAATCCCAGGGGCGGGGGAACCTGGTGGGCTGCCGTCTATGGGGTCGCACAGAGTCGGACACGACTGATGGGACTTAGCAGCAGCAGCAGCAGCATACCTAGTTAACTCCATTTCTCATCCTGAAGAAGGTTCCTGCTCTCTTGGCTGCTGAGGACAAACGTTTTTCGTGGCTCCAGGCTGAGCTTTCTCAGTGCCAAGCATGGGAGCAGGGCCAGGGTGAGGTGATCTCTCACCTCACACTCTGTGGCCACAGTCTGCTGTCAATCAGCCAAGGTCTTGAGACTTGGGGCAGCTCCACATCTGCACTGGCCTCCTCACCCCCAGGCCCATCCAAGCCAGGTCATGTTTAATGTTCCAACTCCCGGAGCAGTTTTAAATTTCTACAGAAAGGGGAACACTCGGCACAGCTGAGAGATGCCAGTGCGCGTGTGATGCTCTTCTACTCGTGGACGGCTGCCTTAAGGAGCCGCTGAAAATCTCACAGAATAAGACTGAAAAGATTTTTTGTTGTTGTTGTTTAAAGAAGTCTTTTCAAACAAACCCTGAATCCATTTTGTAGAATCTCTGACAACAAGAAGGACCACACCAAGGACTAAATTTTCCCAGTGCCGAGTCTGCGTGGTTGGAGGCCCCAGCCAGCCCGCTTAGAGACCTTGGCCAGAGAGCCAGCCAAACCCGCTGGAAGCTGGCCCTGCCACAAATGGAGCCAGAGGTGGGATTATTTCAGCTGGAATTTTCTCTTTCTGAAAGACTGGAATGCAGTAAGGATAAGAAGTCCTGCAGAAGACAAGTCACTGATAATCTATGTTACGATTACCTGTTAATCATCGTTTTCATCATCCCTGTGGCAAAAATCGTCATTGGGTGGTGGTGATATACTAGACATTTACCAGGTAATACTGCCAACCAAAACAACAACAAAATAGATCACTTTTATTGAAATGTCAGCAGCCCTAGATGTTTATTTTTGTGTGCAGTGTGTGGGGTGTGCATGTGGAGCTCAGGAGAAAAAGGTGGCATTTAACTTTCACCCCTCTGGGCCTGATAAATACACCATGCAGCCGTTAGTTACAACCTGGACGGTGCTAAACAGGACAAAACCAAAAGGCTGAAGAGCTGAGTGCAGCTTCTCCGTTTAGGATCTCGGATTCAGATTATCTACCTAAGAAAAAGTTTGAATAAACAATATTTCAAAAGATTGCTTCTGTGATATGGATGGTATGTCAAGCCTGGAAATGGATTTTATTGTAGACAACTGAAACAACAGCATCCTGAATCTTGTTAATACTTAGTTTTGCTTCAACTTCCATTTAAATGTGTTAATTTTATAAATTCATTTTGAACCTGTTTGAATATTTTTTATTACAAGTGAGTTGGTGGCTGATGTGGAACATTCACCAACATAAGCCACATATTTTGTACATACAAAAATTAAAGATGCAGTATCAAAATTTGTGGGATGTAGTGAAAGTAATGATTAAGAGGAAAATGTATAGCACTGCTATATATTAGAAAAGAAGAAAGGTCTGAAATCAATAGTCTAAGCTTTTACCTTAGGACACAAGGATAAAAAAGAAGAGCTTAAGGCTAAAGCAAGAAGAAGAAAAGAAATATAGATATTAAAGCAGGAATTGATGGGATTAAAAACAGGAAACCAACAGAGAACTCTTTGAAAAGATAAACTTTGTAAACTTCACCTAAGACTAATCAAGGAGAAAAAAGACACATTAATAATATCAGAAACAAAAGAATCTCATTAAAAGGAGACTCTTACTTAGTAGTCTCATTAAAAGGATAACTCAGGGATATTATTAACAATCTGTCCACCAATTTGATCACTTAGCTGAAAAATTCTCTTTTGTGTTTGAGAATAATTGCTTTTCAACGTCGTGTTAGTTTCTGCTGTGCAACAAAGTGCATCAGCTAAATGTATACATATATCCTCTCCCTCTTTGTACCTTTTTCCTACTCCCCCTCTCATCCCACCCATCTAGGTCATCTGAGCTGAGTTTCCTGTGCTTTACAGCAGGTTCCCACTAGCTATCTATTTTAAAGACTGTTATCGTTGTTTACTCTTGATAAAGACTGTTTATTCTCATAAGTAGTATTGGACTCTTTTGCAACAACTCCATGGAGTATAGCCCTTCAGGCTCCTCTGTCAATGGGATTTCCCAGGCCAGAATCCTGGAGTAGATAGCCATTTCCTTTTCCAGGGGACTTTCCCCACACAGCATCAAACCTGCATATCCTGCATTGGCAGGTTGGTTCTTTACCACTGAGCCACCAGCAAAGACTGTTTAAAAAATACCAACTGCCAAAATCAACACAAGGAGAAACAGATTATCTGAATAAGCTCACGTTAGGGTTTTAAAGAACCCTATAAATTACATATATCTCCCTAGAAGGAGATATATATGATTTATATATTTACGTGATCTTTTATAAGGCATTAGCTAACATGATTATCAAGGCTGGCAAGTTCAAATCTGCAGGGTGGGTCACCAGGCTGGAGACCCAGGAGAACTGATGTGCCACTCCCAGTCCTAAGGCTGTCTGCCATCAGGAAAGACCTGCAGAAAGGCCCAGTGTTGCAGATAAGGTCTGAAGTCCTGGAGAATTTTCTCTTGCACAGAGAAAGGCTAGTCTTTTTGTTCTATTCAGGTCTTCCGCTGATTGGATAAGTCACATTCACACTATAAATGACCATCTACTTTACTCAAAGTCTACAGATTTAAATGTTAAGCTCACTCAGAAACACTAAGAATAACGTTTGACCAAATATCTGGGCACCCCATCACCCAGCCTGGGTGACACGTAAAATTAACTACCACAGTCTATAATTGCTGGAGAGACTGAAACAACAACCTTGAAAAAGGAAGCACCAGCCCCAGATAATTTCACTAGTGAAGTCTGCCCAGCGTTTAAGGAAGAACTCGCATCAGTTCTCCACAATCACTTCCAAAAGACAGAAATAGAGGAAAAGCTTCCTAATTCATTCTAAGATAATGCCAGCATTATCCTAATACCAAACCAGACAAAGACAGTACAAGAAGGAAAACTATAGACCAATATCTCTCAAAAACATAGATGCAAAAATTCTCAACAAATATCAACAACTCATATTGGAGGATAAGGGGAAGAAGGGAGATGTGGGAATTCTAATAGCCTAGGACTCTAAGATTTCTAACAGTTATAGCTAAGAAAGCTAAAAACCCATTTGTAACATTGCACTGTCATACCAGGTAATGTGTACTATTGTAACATTTTCCAAGATGCTAACTATCTTCATTTGCCAAAATGAAGACAATGAAAAAGACTTTAAACTGTTTCAGAGTACATAGAGAGCACCAGGCTTGCATGAGCTCCATCAGATACACTCAATTTTGCCTTATTGTCAAGTATCTACTTTCTGGGCTCTTTGGTTTGATGTGATTTTGTACAATTTGAAATTCTCTGGGGCTCCTAGGAAATGCATCGATCCTTTTGCAAAGGTGGAAACTAAGTCTAGCCCATTAGTAAATCTGCTTCAGGCTGATGCCCCAGGACTTGGCAGGATAGCAGATTCTACGAAGACAGAAGAAAACCCAAAACCTAGAAACCTACCCTTTGCAGAATTTCCATATTTGTTAGTGAAGAGTCTTTGGTGGCCACTTCACAAGTGTGCAAACTAAGCTCAGAACATACACAAATAATACCCACTTCACAGAGCCACCTAGGAGTGTAAGCATAACCCTTGGGTCAAGAGATAAAGACACTGTCTCTGACACCCAACCCAAGGGCACTTTTCCATTTCACACTGTCTCTTGCTGCCTGCATTCAAGATAGGCAGAGAGACCAGAGATTAAATTGCCAACATCCACAGGATCACAGAAAAAGCAAAGAAATTCCAGAAAAAATCTGCTTTATTGACTACGCCAAAGCCTTTGACTGTGTGCATCACAACAAACTGGAAAATTCTTAAAGAAATGGGAGTACCAGACCGCCTGACCTGCCTCCTAAGAAACCTGTATGCAGGTCAAAAAGCCACAGTAACTGGACATGGAACAATGGACTGGTTCCAAATTGGGAAAGGAGTACATCAAGGCTGTATATTGTCACCCTGCTTATTTAACTTATACGTAAAGTACATCATGAGAAGTGTCAGCCTGGATGAAGCACAAGCTGGAATCAAGATTTCTGGGAGAAATATCAATAACCTCAGATATGCAGATGATACCACCCTTATCACTCTTTGCAGAAAGCAAAGAGGAACAAAAGAGCCCCTTGATAAAGGTAAAAGAGGAGAGTGAAAAAGCTGGCTTAGAACTCAACATTCGAAAAACAAAGATCATGGCATCTGTTCCCATTACTTCACGGCAAATAGACGGGAAAACAATGGAAACAGTGACAGACTTTATTTTTTTGGGTTCCCAAATCACTGTGGATGGTGACTGCAGCCATGAAATTAAAAGACACATGCTCCTTGGAAGTAAAGCTATGACAAACCTAGACAGTGTATTATAAAGCAGAGACATCACTTTGCCAACAAAAGTCTGTATGGTCAAAGCTGTGGATTTTCCAGTAGTCATGTATGGATGCGAGAGTTGGGCCATAAAGAATGTTGAGCCCTGAAGAATTGATGCTTTTGAATTATGGTGTTGGAGAAGACTCAAAAAAGATTCTGCACACAAGATTCTGTATGGACTATAGCATGAACTCCAAGCTCCTAACATGCTGTGTTGGATAATCCTCATTTATCCTCCAGATTCACTTTCCATCTTTCTTACCACTGCTCTGTATCCCGGGAGTCTGATTTCCATACTCTGCCTCACCTGGCTCCCTTATTCTCCAACCTCCAGTGGGGTTTTGCCTATGGGAGACATGAATAAGAGATCAGAAGGTGAAAGAAAAGAAATGGTTGGTATTTATTCCCTAATGACTGCCTTCCTCTATTTAAATCTATAGTTGGTTTTAGGCAGCCCCTCCCATGCTGAGTTCCCATAAATCAGTGGTTCTCTATCAGGAACGATTTAGAGAAAGTGACCTTCGTGGGGAAAATACCAACTGAGTAAAGACCAGAGAGGGGAAACAACATCTTTGAGAACTTTCCCATTTTATGAACACTGGAGATTGAGGTTGAGGATGGACAGGTTTGAGGTCATAGGGCCAGCACATGGTCCAGTTTAGGAGCACAGTACTTCCAACTCTGCTCTAGCATCCTTGCCACACACCACAATCCCCAAGGGAGCCAAAAAAACATACAACAGTGCATCCATCATTTTGCCAATTTCTCAAGTGAACTTTCTTGCCCAGCTTTAAGTGAAATTCTTCAAACATCAACTACGAGCCCAAAGAAGGTCAGAAGACAGTCCAAAGTGCATGCTCTCATAACAAAAGACAGGTAGAAGCTTTTCCCGAATCAAAAGAGAAGGAATAACTAGGTTATTATCATACACCTTTATGCAGACTCTGTATTTTATGATAGTAAGGCCTGGAAGAGTTAAATCCCCCTTATATATCTTATAAAACCCACCTAACTTTTGTCAGTCTTTGTAAACAAACTTAAGATCAGAGGTAAAAATATGTGAAGTGCTCTGATTTCACAAAAGTCCTGAGTTACCAGACCAGAATACTAACATTTTATTTTCTCTCCCAATAAACTAGATTGATCTTCTCAGTCTCCGAGTTTCAGATCCATTAGCCATGACCACTGGATGGGCTCCAATAATCATATTTATATGGTCTTTTTCCTTAAATGTTGCCCAAAAATCTAAAGAAAGATTGGAGTGCCTAACATCTTTTAAGTTTACCTGACTGTGGATAAGCTGAAATGGCAGCCCTAGATTCCAGTCCAGGACCTATAAAAAAAATTGGTTCAAATTAAAATGAATTGAGAGAAAATAAATAAATAAATAAAATAAAATGAATTGAGGCAGCAGTTGAGAAAATCCATTAACAAAGATCCTGAAGCTGGGAAAGACTGAAGGCAGGAGGAGAGGACAACAGAGGATGAGATGGTTGGATGGCATCACCGACTTAATGGACATGAGTTTGAGCAAGCTCTGGGAAATGGTGAGGGACAGGGAAGCCTGGCATGCTGCAGTCCGTGGGGTCAAAAAGAGTCGACACAACTCAGTGACTGAACAACAACAAAATTAACAAGACCAGTACTCTTGAGATGCTGAATTTTACTGCCTTTAGCCATAATCCAGGTCAAACTGTATCAGCGAGCATAATTGCTTTGTCCTTTCAATGTGTGGAATGGACTGGTGGGAATTCTATATACTAGTGAATTATTCATCAGAATTTAGATTATTTTAATATATCAACAAACTACATTTTGAAGCAATAATATATTAATTAATGTCTAACTTCATTAATTAACAGATTTTTAATTAATGTTCTGTCAAGGACATGTCCAACACTTCAAGATTATCTGGGCCTCAAGTATTTGAAGATGCGGTGCTCACTGTTGTCTTTCTACATGTAAGGACAAGGAAGGAAAAGGACTGGGGAGGGTCAAAAAGAGAATGTGCAGCAGAGAAATTAAAATCGTGGATCCATATCCAGGTGTCACATTACCAAACAAGAGGAGATAAATATGGATATTCTATCCAGGCTGAACCTGAAGGTGCCATTTCAATGATTTGGGAAGAAATTGACTTTGCAAAAATGAAAGTAACGTAAGAGGCAAGAAATAAGATAGAGGAAACTCAGCTTTCCTCATGCAGAGTTATGTACACTTGGAGGTCATTTGAATGTGCTCCTTATATCTAAGGGAGCAAAAATCTCAATAAGACCATTAAACCTATGAAAAGGTAGGTCTTTACTTGAGAAGCCAGTATGAAGAGAAAAGATAGTTCAAAATTCTTATTTAGAAACCAGAGATTTATCTTGGTCAGACAGACTGGGTTCAGATTCCAGTTCTGCCACTGGTGAGCTGTGCGACTGTGGGCAGATTTGGTACCTCTCCAAAACTCAGCTGCTAAGAGGACCATATGTGGCAATGCAAAGAAAGTAGCTGTCATTCTGTTTGGCACACAGCATGCATTCAATAAATGGTAGCTTCTGCAGCTGCTACTGTTATTATTATTAACTTCACCATGTCCTGACTCACCTACTTATATTTTCATCCTTTGCATTTATTCAACTACATTATAATCGAGACAGGGAATAATGAAGTCAGAAGACTGACACACCCAATTCATCCTCAGATCAGAAAGTTCAATTGCTTCAAAACCCAGAGTCTGCATTTTTCATGATGTGATTCTTATGTAAAAAAAAAAAAAAAAAAAAAAATGGCTTCACTGGAAATGACCTCATCTCCTACTTTTATAAAATGATAGAAGTCGTCTGAACATCTGGTGTAACGCTAACTATCCCTTAACATGGATTTATTTTTTCACTTTCCACAATTACCTTTTTATCCTTTTATCTCAGGAAAAAAAAAAAAAGGTATTCTTCCTCCTCCTCTGAAGTTACCGTCCCTCAAGTTTCCAGTATCCTTGAGAAAATTACTCCCACATTTCCCCTATTCTTCTATTTACCCTAAAAAAAAAAAATCACAAAATGTCTTTAAAATTTTTGTAAAAAGTGATACATACAAATATCCAATTAGAATAATAAAGAAAAAAGTCACCCAAAATCCTACTACATGGAATCATTATCATTAACCTGCATCCATTATTTTAGACATCTCTTATATTAACATGTGGAAAGAAAGATCTAAATATAATTCCTATTATATCTATTTTAAAATTCCTATTTTAAAATTTAAAATATTAAGTTATTTTTCTTTGAAATCCATAGATAATATAAAAATGAAACTGAAGGAATTGAGAAATTTTAGATAAATGTTTCCTCACTAATGTTACTAGTATTTCTTCAGAAAAACTTCAAGAGTTTTGAAGGAAAAAAAGAAAAGAATTTTGAGACTTCTGTTCCTAGCCCATGTGGAATAAGAGGAACTAGATTTATCCTCCTACGTTAAAGAAGTAAAGGACTGAAGGAAACCTATGAAACAGGAGCTTTTGGGCACCAGAAGACAAGCAGTACAAAAGAGTGACTTCTGAGAGAAGGAAAACAAAGAAGCTAAGCCTTTTGATGGCCCCAGCTCATTTCCCACAGAGTCTCGACCTCAGGACAGCGAGGATCTACACAGAGTCTGGCAGCCTCTGTGGGAAGAGATGTCCAAGTTCTCAGTTCATGGAGATCAAGGTACGTAATTCATGAGACAGAGTCACAGGGAAGGGAAATTCTCAGAAAGAGCTCAAAGCCCACCAGGGGTTTTCTTTGAGTCTTTCCCGAGTACTGATAAGTGCCTGTGTTGAGGAAACTTCATGGCAGGGACAGAACTACCAGAAAGGAGCAGGTGGAATGATTCCTGGAAATCACACAGATTTGGAAAGACTGGATCTTCCCATGAGCTAGAGTGGAAAGATTTTCCCTTTACTCTTTTTTTTTAATTGGAGGATAGTTGGTTTACAAGGTTGTGTTGGTTAACATTTTCCCTTTGTTCTTGAATTACATCTTATTGGATAAAAAATTCTCGGTTGATGGTTCTTCTCTTTCAGCACTTAAAAAAAAATAGTATCAAGTGGATAGACAATAGTACCTAAGATGATATTTCACAAATCAGAGTGGATTAAATGTTAGTACATCTGATAATCATTTTTATCTGGATATCTTGATTCAATTTCCCATGAAAGTGAAAGTCACTCAGTTGTATCAGACTCTTTGTAACTGCATGGACTGTAGCCTGACAGGCTCCTCTGTTCATGGAATTCTCCAGGCCAGATTACTGGAGTGGGTAGCCATTCCCTTCTCCAGGGGATCTTCCCAACCCAGGGACAGAACTCAGGTCTCCCCCATAGCAGGCGGATTCTTTACCAAATCGCATAAATGAGCTGAGGACAGCAGAATAGAAAAAACACTTCTACAGTAACTCTTCTGAATCCAAATAATGTTTTACCTTTTTCCCAAATATTTAGTGTTCTGAAATTATGGCTAAAATATACTCACCAGGGAACATGGATTAATGGGAACAGTTTGATTTGCTGGTGTAAGTAAGCTTGTGGTTGACTTTGTCTTTCTTTCATTTAGAATTCCATTAATAGTAGTACAATTTTTTAGAAGAAAAAAAATGAAAAAAGCAAAATATATTTATAGTTTTATTTTTTTAAACTGGAGTCAAAAAGCCTGGGGATGTTTTCTTCTATAAATGGACACAGACATGTCTGCAATAAAAACACTGCCCAACATCATCTAGGTTGTCATCCAATTAAGTGTCAGGGATCAATCTTTCTTTTTTTTAAAGGAAAGATACTTGATAGCATTGAGTCTGGCCTTAAAATCCAGCCCCAAAGAAGACTCAAGTTGTTTCAGATTTCCTCTCCTGTGAGTGCTTCCCTAGTCCACCAAAAGTGAAGGAGCACAAACTGACTGTCTTAAGGAGGTGGTGCTTTTAGGGGAACGTGTTGCTTAAAGCTGTGTGGAAGCCTTCCCGTTTGCAGCCCCATTTCACTGCACTCTCCTGCTCCTTCCTTTTATTATAGCCTGGCGATGGCACCCCACTCCAGTACTCTTGCCTGAAAAATCCCAAGGATGGAGGAGCCTGGTAGGCTGCAGTCCATGGGGTCGCTAAGGGTCAGACACGACTGAGTGACTTCACTTTCGGTTTTCACTTTCACTTTTCACTTTCACGCATTGGAGAAGGAAATGGCAACCTACTCCAGTGTTCTTCCTGGAGAATCCCAGGGATGGGGGAACCTAGTGGGCTGCCGTCTATGGGGTCGCACAGAGTCAGACACAACTGAAGTGACTTAGCAGCATAGTCATTTCAGTTCTTCAAACTTCATGGTTTCTTCCCATCTCAGAGAAGGCACATGCACTTTCCTTTTCTAGAATGTTCCTCCACCTGCCCCTACTTTTAGCTGCTTTATCCATCTATTTCTGCTTGCCCCTCATATCTTAATTTAAATGTCAAGACCTGTTAGAGGCTTAGAAGTGGTGAAGTAAGGACAGGATTGCCCCCACTGGCAAAAGAAGTCATTTAACAACAAGGAGAGAACAAGCCCCAGAAATATGAACTTCATCTTACACAAATCTAATAGATACAGGTAACTCTAAGATATGTGGGTGCTAAGTAGCTTAAGTCGTGTCCAGTTCTGTGCGACCCAACAGACTGCATCCCACCAGGCTCCTCTGTCCATGGGATTCTCCAGGCAAGAATACTGGAGTGGGTTGCCATTCGCTTCTCTAAACTATAGTTAACCTCTAAAGTGAGGAAAGCATGCCAGATAAAGGAAAATAAAAATGGAAGTACAGAAAGATGCTGAGAGATGACCTTTTAAAAGGTATTCTTTATCACATTCCTACAGCACCTGGTCAACATGCTTTTTCATGTATTAATGGTGGCTTAGATGGTAAAGCGTCTGCCTGCAATGCAGGAGGACCCAGGTTCGATCCCTGGGTTGGGAAGATCCTCTGGAGAAGGAAATGGCAACCCACTCCAGTACTCTTGCCTAGAAAACCCCATGGATGGAGGAGCGTGGTAGGCTACAGGCCATGGGGTCGCAAAGAGTCGGACTCGACTGAACGACTTTACTTGATTAGCTCTCAAAGCATTCAATGAGATAAAAACTGTTATTATTATGATTACCTGTTTTTCTGCAGAAGTAAAATCATGCAGCTATTATGGAACAGAACTATAATTTGAAATTAGATCCATACTATACTGCCTCAGTGCCGTGAGCAGCCTGCAAATATCCAGTTCATGAAGAATTTTCCTTCATTCAACGGTAAGAGCCACAAAAAGGAACCACACTGAATCTGTGGAATGCTACTTTTAAAAAATGTTGAAGGAACAGGAAGAACAAATGGCAGATAAAGAATATACCCTAGAATTTTGCTATGAACCAAATGAGAATTATTACCAAATACATTGCCATGGGTTGAAAACATTTAATGAAGGCAATGCCTATTTAAAATGAGAACTCAAAGTAGGTCTACAAGAATTTGGGGAAATAAGTGGTGAGAAGACAGAAAAAAATGAAAGCTGAGGGAAAGACAAAAGTATCATGTTATCAGGAGGGAGGGTCACATTGGAATAAAAGAGAAAAGTCACAACTACAAGTATGAGAGAGGAGAGGATGGATAAAATAAAATGAAATTGATTAACAAAAGATGATAGGTGGGGAGATACAAGTTAAAATTCAACATGCATAGTTGGTATCCTTGAAGAAAAGAAACAAATAATAGAACAGAAACATAATTTAAGAAAAGTTCCCAGAAATACAATAAGAATCAAAAGGCACATGCCTTGGAAAAAAATTGACAAAAATGACCAAGGGCAATGATATCTTAAGCAAAGTCTCTAGGTTTCAAATCTGGAAGAAGAATCCTTAATTTCAAGATTAAAGTGTTACATGGTATATCAACTCAGGTTTTCCAAACAGCAGACATCAAGACAAGATTTTAGGGGTGGGTCATAGAGGTGGGGAAACACCAGTGAGAGAGAATAAGGAGGCTGGGTGAGCCCTCAGACCATAATGCAGTTGTGACCCCTGTGAAGGAGAGAGGGAAGGAAGGCAGGCAGGAACTCAGTAAGTCAGGCCTTAGACTGTAATCCACTTCTAAGAAAATTTTGGCAAGGCCGATGAGCACCTGACTTTCAACCAACACATCCATTTGAGGAGCCTCACATCTCACAGGATGGGCCTGCCTCAGCATCCCTGCCGCCCTTCATCACTGACCAGGAGCAGCTAGTGGAGAAACTTGGCCTCCTCACATGGTATTGGATTTCAGAGCATAACAGCTGTGCCTTCAGTCAATTATACTCCCTGCAGTAGGGCAGCTGAGTAGTGCATTTTCATGGCTACCACAGATGAAATTTCATATTTATCTCCATGTCCTCCTCAAACTTCATCGAAAGGATGGTAAATAAGTAAAAAGGCAAACTCCATAAAGACAAAAAGAATGGGAGGAGAGGATGATTTACGTCAACAACATTTTAAAACTGGAAAGCACGTGGTAACTGACCTAGCAGAGCAAAGAAAACCGAACTGTGGGCCCCCGTGTGTATAAAGCTCACAGAAACAGAACCACTGCTCTCGTGCAAACTCAGATGTTGAAGGCAACATATACTTCTGAAGACAGAAGCTCAGGAGGCACTGAAAACAGGAAAATCATAATAAATGTTTAAAAAGAGAAGCCAAACCCCACCTCAGCCACCTCTTTAGGATCCCCAAAAGCCATGAGATCTCTTCTAAGGAGCCTCAGCAGAAGGCTTGAGAACCCAAACCAGACAGACTGACTCTGGACTTGAGGATGTCAGGAACCCCTTACAGCTGCGAGTGACACAAATCTACTCACTCAGAGGTGACAGCCACTGGCCGGCTTTTTTTTCTCAAGTGCCAGATCACTATATCATGCTTAACCCTGGTCCCATCCCTATTTGTAACCGGGGAATTTCTTTCAGATGAAAGTCACTGATTATAAGAGAAAAGACCCTCCAAAGAAAGGACCAAGTCTCTTCTAATTACCGCCCACTGAGGCTCACCAGTTTCCAAGCCCCATCATGCAGTTGAGTCCCAATCCACTTTTTAGTGCTTCATTCTTTAATTTTTTTAAATTTATTTTATTATTTTTAGTTAAAGTACAGTTGATTTACAACATCATGTTAGTTCTAGATATACAGAATAGTGATTTAGTTATATATTCTTTTTCAGCCTCCTTTTCCTTATAGATTATTACAAAGTATTGATTATAGTTTCCTTGTGCTACACAGTAAGTCCTTGCTGG
Organism: Bubalus kerabau; assembly: GCF_029407905.1. Classification (NCBI taxonomy): domain Eukaryota; kingdom Metazoa; phylum Chordata; class Mammalia; order Artiodactyla; family Bovidae; genus Bubalus; species Bubalus kerabau. Next base: position 16,994,739 of record NC_073639.1, on the reverse strand, counting down.
CTACCTATCTTGTAATAACTTTTAATGGAGTATAGTCTTTAGAAATACTGAATCATTATGCTGCTGCTGCTGCTGCTAAGTCACTTCAGTCGTGTCCGACTCTGTGCGACCCCATAGATGGCAGCCCACCAGGCTCTCCCATCCCTGGGATTCTCCAGGCAAGAACACTGGAGTGGGTTGCCATTTCCTTCTCCAATGCGTGAAAGTGAAAAGTGAAAGAGAAGTCCCTCAGTCGTGTCCCACTCTTCGCGACCCCATGGACTGCAGCCCACCAGGCTCCTCCATCCATGGGGTTTTCCAGGCAAGAGCACTGGAGTGGGGTGCCATTGCCTTCTCCAAACACTAGCACTAGAAGACAATGAAACAATTCCTTTAAAAAATTTATGTAATTATCTCCCACTTAGAATCCCATATCCTGTCCAAGGATAAATCATGAGGGTGAAACAGAGGTCATTTGAGAATGCAAGGTCTCAAGAATTGTCCTTCCAAGCACACTTTCCCAGAAGGCTAAAAGGAGCTTGTGACCTGATAAAATGAGGACATAACCAAGAATAAAGAAACCCTGTGGTTCAGGAGGGCTCCAGGCAGGAAAGGAATTCCCAGAATGATGAAGAAGGGAAGTCCTAGGTTGAGAACTGACCACAGTTGGGGATGCACACGGTCCAGGCTGGAGCAGGGCATGGGAATACAAGGGAGAGATTTTCAAGAAGGATCAGAAGTGTAGAGAATACTTTATACATTTGACTATATTTAAAGGACATTTTCAGTTCTGGTAAGGGTTTGGAACTGCTGCCTGAAAAATTACACAAAAAGTAGACAATTTTTAACTTAACAGAAGAAAAAAATCAACACACAAAAATTGAAATGTAATCATTGTATACCACATAGCCGGGATGTGAGTAATAGCTACATGGTCATAATATGACCACTGGCTATGGATTTAACTCCAAATGGTGAGGAAGAGGAAAGGAAAGGAAGTGTACAGTTGTAGGTACCTGTGTGTATACAGATGGTGTGAGTTGGGGTTGGGCTGTAGACGAGCTAACCCTCCATTGTAGGAAATCAACACATAATATCTATGTCTGAAAAATGTGAAACAGCATGATTTATTAATACAGAGATACCTACCAGAAGAAATATCTGAGAAAGTTGAAAATTGCTACCTCAGGGTAATGGAACTTGAGATGGTGGGGTAAGCAAAAATTAACATTTAGAAACAAGTGAAGAGTCTGAGTATTCAATCAAAATGTATAAGGAGAAATCAAAAGGTGACTTCAAACCTCTCTGTATCAACATTCAGTACTAGAAGGAAGTGGAATCAGTTCAGTTCAGTCGCTCAGTCGTGTCCGACTCTTTGCGACCCCATGAATCGCAGCACGCCAGGCCTCCCTGTCCATCACCAACTCCCGGAGTTCACTCAGACTCACGTCCATCGAGTCAGTGATGCCATCCAGCCATCTCATCCTCTGTCGTCCCCTTCTCCTCCTGCCCGCATTCCCTCCCAGCATCAGAGTCTTTTCCAATGAGTCAACTCTTCGCATGAGGTGGCCAAAGGACTGGAGTTTCAGCTTTAGCATCATTCCTTCCAAAGAAATCCCAGGGCTGATCTCCTTTAGAATAGACTGGTTGGATCTCCTTGCAGTCCAAGGGACTCTCAAGAGTCTTCTCCAACACCACAGTTCAAAAGCATCAGTTCTTCAGTGCTCAGCCTTCTTCACAGTCCAACTCTCACAGCCATACATGACCACAGGAAAAACCATAGCCTTAACTAGACGGGCCTTTGTTGGCAAAGTAATGTCTCTGCTTTTGAATATGCTATCTAGGTTGGTCATAACTTTAGTGCTTACCAAATATTTAAGAAAAAAACTGTTATCCCCAATTTTTATTCCCAAACTATCTTATAGGTATAAAGGCAATAGACACATATTTTTGAACACATAAAAACTCAAGGAATAAAGATCCCATTTTCTCCTTGAAGAGGTCAAATTCAGCCAATCAAATGATAAGTGAAAACTCTACAGTCAAACGGAGAAGGCAATGGCACCGCACTCCAGTGTTCTTGCCTGGAGAATCCCAGGGACGGGGGAGCCTGGTGGGCTGCCGTCTATGGGGCCACACAGAGTCAGACATGACTGAAGTGACTTAGCAGTAGCAGCAGCTACAGTCAAAAGATTCATTCAATCCACTTAATTGATAAAACTAAAGCAAACTGTGAAGATAATGGTCCAGAAGAGACTGAACGTTGTATATAAATCATGACAAGCATAAATGAAATAACTAAACAAGTTGGAGGGAAAAAAGAGCTAAGATGTAAGACAAAACCACAGATTTTCCCATCTATTGTGACCAGGGGTAAAAAGATTAAGTCAGTTCCATTCAGTTGCTTAGTTGTGTCCGACTCTTTGCGACCCCATGAATCACAGCACGCCAGGCCTCCCTGTCCATCACCAACTCCGGGAGTTTACCCAACTCGTGTCCATTGAGTCGGTGATGCCATCCAACCATCTCATCCTCTGTCATCCCCTTCTCCTCCCACCTTCAATCTTTCCCAGCATTAGGGTCTTTTCAAATGAGTCAGCTCTTCGCATCAGGTGGCCAAAGTATTGGAGTTTCAGCTTCAGTATCAGTCCTTCCAATGAATATTCTGGACAGATTTCCTTTAGGATTGACCAGTTGGATCTCCTTGCAGTCCAAGGGACTCTCAAGAGTCTTCTCCAATACCACAGTTCAAAAGCATCGATTCTTTGACATTCAGCTTTCCTAGGACTTGTTTAGGACTGTCCTAAGTGGCTCAGACGGTAAAGCATCTGCCTACAACGGGTTTGATCCCCGGGTTGGGAAGATCCCCTGGAGAAGGAAATAGCAACCCACCCCAGTACTCTTGCTTGGAAAGTCCCATGGACAGAGGAGCCTGGTAGGCTACAACCCCCAGGGTTGCAAAGAGTCAGACATGACTGAGTGACTTCACGTCACTTCTTCAGCTTTCTTTATAGTCCAACTCTTACATCCATACATGACTACTGGAAAAACCATAGCCTTGACTAGACAGACCTTTGTTGGCAAAGTAATGGCAAAATAATTTTACTTCAAGGTATAACAATAAACACTAAGGAAATTAATATAATCAACTAAAACAGGTGATTGGGGGTAGTGGCAAATTATCTTCCCTTTGACTAAATTTATGTCAGACTATTCTGAGTCCTCTGATTAATCCCTGACTTTGGACCCTATCTACAGCCCTTTTAGTCCAGTTCCATCAAGAATCCTGCTGGTTCAGTGTTAGGAAAACTTCCACTCTTGATATCTAATCAAATTCCTCATTCCCTACGCTTGGTATCTTATCAACTAACCTGCCTTCAGCAAGAAACATGTTGGCCCAGCCTGAATCCTCTTAGCCCTGATGTTTTCTGTTTGTAATCTTCCATGCACTGACCTCCCACCCTGCTCCTCGGCTGTAAATTCTCACTTTTCCTTGCTGCACTTGGAATCAAGCCCAATCTCTCTCCCCTACTGTAAAACCTACTGCAGGAGTTCTGGATAAACTTGGCTTTACTGTCTTCAGCAAGTGTCATAATTTTTTATTTAACAGTAGGAGATAAGGAAGTAGAGAGAGGAAATACGCTAATTTTGCCATTACTCAGAGTGGCTTCAGGCCAGTTTTCTAAAGGTCAATCAACAAACTGGTACTAAAGCAAACTTACTTTTGGTGATAATGGCAGCTTCTAGAAGGTAGAGAAGGAGAGAAAACTGACTCCCCTCCTATAACCTCTGGAAATGAACAACATCCTCGTAAAACTTTGATTTTAGCCCTGGAGACCCATCTCAGACTTTTGACTTCAAGAACTGCACATTAATAAACCTGTGTTGTTTTAAGTCACTAAGTATGTAGCAACTTGTCACAATAGCAAAAGGAAACTAATACCAGGGCTGATTAAATAAATTATGTATAATCCATACAATGGAATACCACTTTTCCTTGCCGCCTTACAGAGGAATGAGGAAATTCTACATCATGGAACCACCTCTGGAATATATACCAAGTAAAAAAAACAAGAAATAGAACAGTACACATAATACTGACAGCTGTTGTGAGGATGTTTAAAAACAAAGAACTAGGAAGAGCAGGAACTTCCAGGCAGAGAAGCTAGGAGGCTGGGACAGAGGTGGCAGGCAGAAAAACACTTTTCAACCTGGTATCTCAGTGGTTAAGAATCCACCTGCCAATGCAGGAGATGCGAGTTCGATCCCTGGGTTGGGAAGATCTCCTGGAGGAGGAAATGGCTACCCACTCCAGTATTCTTGCCTGGGAAATGCCATGGACACAGGAGCCTGACAGGCTATAGTCCATAGGGTTGCAGAGTCGGACATAATTGAGCAGGAACACACCCAATGCTCAGCACTTACCAGGACTTAAATAAATACTCATTGAATGAGTGGACAAGTCAAATTCATGAATACAGACAAAGTAAAAAGAATAAGAAAGTTTCCTGATCCAATCAATGATGATTTCCAAAACTAAACAGATAACGGATTCTAAAACGCAAAATTGAGAAATAAAAGCATACAATAAAGACTATTATCCAAAGATATGTACATGTCTAGCTATAAATAACTATCCTTCTCATATTGAACTCTAATAACTCACAGCTAAATCTGGTTCTCCAGCTTGCTTTATCCAGAGAAAAAAGTTTCAACTATTTTTCAACTCATGGTGTTAAGATCCCTGGACCGTGTTCACAGATTGAAGCCATTTAACACAGGGGTTGCCTTTTTACAGCTGTCGGAGGCTTCAGCTGTCAACCGAGAGGCCTTTCATTCACAGGCTCTCCCTGTTTGCTCCAGCTCCCTCACTGGGTCTGCTTCTTGAAGCTTCTGCTTCTCTCTGCACCCTCAGCTTCTTTCTTTTCTTTCATGAACAAACATGGAAGCTGAGAGAGAAGGAGAGAGGGATCACTTTCCCATAGGTCTGGTGACCCCGTGACTTCCTGCCATCAGAACTACGATACCACACAAACCGTAGGCTCAGAGAGAACGTTTACCACCGTCAGTTTTTTCCTCCTGGGCACTCAGCGAGGCTGTAGTTTTCAGGAACATTAGCTGTTACGTGGAACCATATAACTGTGTTCCGGCCAATGGAACATGGGTCAATCATAAGTCCAATGGCTGGACGTAGAGACCCGATGAACTCCAAGGCCCTGGAGAAGGGTGAGGCTCTAGGCTGGAAGCTGCCTGGATTCCTGAGTCCCTACGTGCAAGCTACCTAGAAGATCCACCCAACCACAGACACCTGTGCTGGACTGCTTCAACTCAAAAAATATTCTATTAGTTTAAACCACTTCAGTGGGACTTCTCTGGTGGTCCAGTGGTTAAGAATCCACCTGCCAATGAAGGAGACCCAGGTTTTGATCCCTGGTCCAGGAAGATTCCATACGCCGTGGAGCACCAACGCCTGAGCGCCACAGCTTCTGAGCCTGTGCGCCCTAGAGTCTGTGGCAAGAGAGCAGCCCCAGCTTGCCACAACTGGAGAAAGCACTTACACAGCAATGAAGACCTGTACAGCCAAAAATAAGCTACTTAATTAAAAAAAATAATAGAGAGTCTAACCAAGATGTTTTAAAAAAAACCCACTGGAATGTTGGTACTTCTATTATAATCCAGAAACTGGTAACTTGGGATGCTGCCACAGCATAAACCTAAAATATGTGAGGTGGTGAAGGTTAAGAAAACCGATGGTAGCAGCTGGAATGATGGATACTATGCTCTAAAGTGGCAAGACACTTTGAAAAATGGCGGCCTGCAGAAACCTGGAGGACGACCATGTGCACGGGGGGAAGTGGCTGGAAGTAATTTGAGTGCTAGTGTGCGTTGGGTACCAGTAGCTGTCTTTGGTAATGTTTCATAGGGGAGAAAATGAGCTCAGTAAAAAATTAACAGGTTTGCAAGCTGAAATGAAAGAGAATAAAGGGTCAAGAAATCTGCAGTATGGAAATGTTAGCATAGCTGATGTTTTCGATTCCAAGTATTAGTAGATAAGGCTTTGCGTATTAAAGGGAAGTAGTTGTTGTTCAGTCAGTAAGTCGTCTCTGACTCTGTGTGACCCCATGGACTGCAGCACGCCAGGCTTCCCCGTCCTTCACTCTCTCCCAGAGTTTGCTCAAACTCATGTCCCCTGAGTCAGTGATGCCGTCCAACCATCTCATCCTCTGTCAGTCCGTTCTCCTCCTGCCCTCCATTTCCTCAGTTAAACAAAAGACTTAGCCAGGGCAAAGATTAGATTAGGAATGGGGCCTTTCCATGCATTCTTTCAGTTGGACATAAAGTAGAGACAATTAAATTGCAGGAGAATGGCTTAAGAGGAAGAAACAAAGAAAGTAAGAGAATTTATGTGTAGGTAGAATTTGAGGTGTTTTAATGGTATAAAAAACTGGCTAGAAGCTTATTAAGTTTTAAAAGGAAATTTATTGTAAAGCTCTTAGGACCATCTTTTGAATGTCTTTGAAATGTAAAACAAGGTTGAGCCCACAAGTCAATCCAACAGGAAACAACCCACAGAGCTGTGAAGACCCTAAGGAGACCACTTCAGATGTGGCCAAAAAGATGATGGACAAGATGGGACCTCTGACAGCGTAGTGATAGAGGTCAGGAAGAACAATGGATAAGTGACCTTTCAACAGAGGGATGAAGCAGGATCTCATCACACAGGGTGGAGAGTTTACACAAGGTCTGAACGGCGGCTTTTATAAATGCGTGAGACACTGCCTGCTTTGTATCTTCTGTTCCCATCCCTTCCCAGACAGGAGGGTTGTGTTTGCTTGTCTGTGGATGTACCACCCCGGTCTCATCATTGTTCCTTAGGGAGGGGAGAGGCACAACCATGAGGAACCACATCTGGATGTGGCACAGAAGGCCTGCATCGCCAGGAAGGCGTGGACCTTGAGCTGGATGTGAAACCTGGCTGGGATTTTGGACTGCTTCTCTGGGAGAAGGCAGAGTGTGCTCTGTATACAGCAAGAGGTTAACAGGTCCCTACGAGTAGAAGGGAAACTGGAGCAAAGATGGTGCTAAGCGCTCATGAAACCTAGTTTTCTTTTCCTCCTGGTGGTGGCTGTTCAGTCACTAAGTTGAGTCCAAATCTTTGTGACCCCACAGACTACAGCATGCCAGGCTTCCCTGTCCTTCACCATCTCCCAGAGCTTGCTCAAACTCAAGTCCACTGAGTTGGTGACACCATCCAGCCGTCTCACCCTGTCATCCCCTTCTCCTCCTGTCCCCAGTCCGTCCCAGCATCAGGGTCTTTTCTAAGAATCAGCTTTTCACATCAGGTGGTCAAAGTATTGGAGCTTCAGTTTCAGCATCAATCCTTCCAAAGAATATTTAGGATTGATTTTCTTTAGGATTGACTGGTTTGATCTCCTTGCAGTCCAAGGGATTCTAAAGTCTTCTCCAACACCACAGTTTGAAAGCATTAATTCTTCAGCACTCAGCCTTCCTTATGGTCCTACTCTCACACTCGTAGAAGACTACTGGAAAAGCCATAGCTTTGACTATAAAGACCTTTGTCGGCAAAGCGGTATCTCTGCTTTCTAATTACACTGTCTAGGTTTGTCACACCTTTTCTTCCAGTACAGCTAAACAGCATTCCCCAGCCCTCTTTACTCCAAAGTTTGTTGGCATCAGGTAAACAGAGTCATGACCAGTGAAATTGCCACTTACAGGTCAGGCTCATAACAATCTCCCATAGGAGCGCCCACACCCTCTCTTTCTTTATTGGCCAAAAGCTGAGATCTGAGGTAGGTTTCAATACCTTGAAGCCTCTGTTACTACAGGCTATGGCTGCTTTCATTCCACAGAGTTGAGTAGTTGTGACAAACACTTCCTAGCCTACAAAGCCTAGAATATTTACTAGCTGGTTTTCTACAATAGACTGTGTTCTAGGAATAGCTGACCCCTGTCCAAGAGAATGATTGAACCACCGGATAAGAGGAGCTTGGGCTTCTCATCACTCACAACCACCACTTAGAGGAGGCCCAGTGGACCAGACACACCCATGTTGAAGCTAGACAGAAGCTTTTGTTGTAGTCAGCCACTGAGATTTGGGAATAATAACATTTTCACTCACCCTACATACAGTTATGAAGGCTTTTGTTCACCTGCTAAAAGCTTCTCACTCACTACAATACTTTGGAACATGTCTTCTGCCATGATTCAGTTCTACAAATCTGGTATCCACCCATTCATCTATCCCCAAGCATTTATTTTTTTTTTAATTAATTAATTTATTTGTGGTTCCCTGGTGATTCAGTGGTTAAAAAAAAAAAAAAAAAAAAAATCCGCCTGTAATGTAGGAGACTCCAGTTCAATCCCTGGGATGGGAAGATCCCCTGGAGAAGGGAATGGCAACCCACTCCAGTATCCTTGCCTGGAGAATCCCATGGGCAGAGGAGCCTGGTGGGCTACAGTCCATGGAGTTACCAAGAGTCAGACATGACTTAGCAACTAAATCACCATCACATTTACTTATTTATTTGTTTATTTGTGGCTGCCCTGGGTCTTTGCTGCTGCACTTGGGCTCCTCTCCTCTTGTGGCGCATGGGCTCTCCAGGGCGCAGACTTCAAGAGCTGTGGCTCATGCGCCCAGTTGTCCCACGGCATGCGGGTTCTTCCCGGACCAGGGATCAAACTCATGTCCGCCGCACTGGTAGGCGGATTTCCCACCACCGGACCCCCAGGGAAGTCCTCCCCAAGTATTTCTTGAGCATTTATTGTGTGTTGGGTACTCTGCTCAGGACACACTGATGAATAAAAGCACACTGGAACTCTGCGCTCAAGGAGCTTGGGGTCTAATGCAACAGACAGTGGGAAGAAAGGAGAGCTGCTACCCTCTTCAGACCTGACATGAGCTTTCCCAGGTCATCAGCCCACCCTGCTTCCCTCATTTACCTGCCTGGCTCCTGTAGCATTTCAACCCCCACATCAGAATGGGTGAAAGGTCAGCATGGCTAAAGCATAGCCATTGAAGGAGAAAGTATAGCAAGATGTAGCTGAAGACCTGGTCAAGGGACAGATGCAGAAATAATAATAGCAGCAATAACTAACTCACTCAATAAATATTTAAAGAGCCCAGAAATAAGATCAGCTCTGAGCAGAGATATGTCCCTAGACCTTAACCCAGGGCCTGCTTGCTTTCCACCCAACTGTTTTGCTCCTTGATCTGCATTCAAGGAAGAACCAGTGGAAGGGAAGTGTGACAGCCCTGGGTTCAAATCTTAGCTTTCTTTATTAGCTACATGGTTTTGGAAAAGCTACTTTTCAATTCATTGATTGAGGAGTTGGGTTTTGTTTTTAATTTCCCCATGCCTTTGCTCATCACACTTGAACTAAGACCTGTTAGTATCTTGCTCCCTGTTCCCTATTGACTGACTGCCCAGTCTTGGACTTAAGTTGCCTACCAGCCTACCAAGACCCATGGATAGTCTCAGTAATCAAACCTCCCTAAGCACTGTCTTATAAGCCTTCACAGATATCCCAGACTCTGCCTACTAATTCAAATGTGTGGCACCTACCTTTCCATAATCTTCAAGGCAAAGTCCACCAAAGTTTGGCTGTGACATTTTTCTTCCCAGATCACCTATTTGTTTTTCTATTGTTTTTTCTTGTCTCCCCACCCCTGCCACCAGCCACCCTCATCACTCACTTGGCCTCCCACAAATCTCTCTCCTCTGTCCCCATTTTTTTCTATTCATCTAAGCTTTTGTATGGTTCCCCTTTGCTCTCAGGATAAAGTCCACACTTCCTTACATGGCCTTCAGGACTCTCAAGGTGTTAGCAGTTCACTTACAGAAGTAGAACACACTAGGTATTTCAAGATTTTTAAAAATTTTCTTCAAATTTTTGAAACACTGAAAAAGACAGGTTTTTAAGTATATTTCCTTTTAGCATTGCACAAGAAATGTAGCAATATTAGACATACAAAGGAGCAAAATGAAAAATATATGTTGAAATAAAGCCAAGCAAAAATCCAACACTCCCAAGGGGGGAAAAAAAAATCACTATTAACATTTTAGTGTATACCCTTTTAGATTTTACCCAAGCAAACATATATATTTTTCAGAATTAGATTATAAACCACATTCTCTTATTATCTTTGTTATCATTTAATATGATATGAAAGTTCATCAGCATCAGTTAGGGGTACAATATCATTTTGAATGCCCATAAATATTCCATTGTATGGATATGCCACAATTGAACTAATCCTCTACTGTTGGGTATTTGAAGTGTTTCCATTTGTTGTTAAGGTTAATTTCATGTGGTCATTTATAAGGTTATTTTATGTGAGCCAAGGGGTGCCTAGATCTGGGTGTGTCTGTAAGTGTGTTTCCAGAGGATGTTAGCTGACTGAGTCAGGTAGACTGCCCTCCCCAGTGTGGGTGGGTATTTCTCTATCTATTGAGGGCAGATGGTGGAGCAATTTATTCCTGTCTCTGTCTGCCTGCTGGAGCTGAGACATCTCATTTTATTTCATCTGATCTCATCTTCTCTGGCTCTTGGACTGGGATTTACACCATCAGCTCCTTTGGTTCTCTGGCCTTTGGATCCTAACTAAATTACACCACCAGCTTTCCTGGGTCGACAATTTCAAAGGGCAGATTGTGGGACTTTTCAGCCTCTGTACTCAACAGCCAATTCCTCATAATACATACATATGTACATTATATGTATATTGATAATGGTATGTACATTTATATATATCATATATATGCATACATCTTATATTTTTATATATATGAGATATATAGATATATCCTCTGGAGAAAGATATGTATATATAGTCTGGAGAAACTCTGAGTTGTTGCTGATGCTGTTGGCATTTGCTGTACTATCAGGGGTCCCCAACCCCCGGGATCTAATGCCTGATGATCTGAAGTGTAACTTATGTAATAATAATAGAAATAAAGTGCACAATAAATGTGATGTGTTTGAATCATTCCCAAACCATCCCTCCCCACCCCCAGTCCATGGAAAACCTGTCTTCCACAAAACCAGCCCCTGGTGCCAAAAAGATTGGGGACTACTGAAGTACATATATTTCTTCCCAATTTGTCTGGTTGTCTCCCTTAGATGGAGTCCTAGGTCCTATTAATAGAATTTCTCGGTCAAGGAGCATGAGCATTTTTAGGGCTTTGCTACATACTGCCTAACTGAACTCCAAAACAATTATAAAAAATGAAAACAACTCTTAAGGAGACATACATAAAAGCAACATCTAAACTTCTGGCCAATGTTTCTCAAACTGAATTTCTCATCCAGTTATTTAGTTTTCTCTAAATGTGATCTCTTAGGATTGACATATTGCCTGGCCAGGGATTCGTTAGGGAGAAGTCCTCCTTCTGCCCGTCTTCCAGCTTTCCAACCCCGGGGAGCAACCCTGCTTCAACAGTGCCCAGCTTCCCCCAATATCTCCAGGGCTCTTGCATCATTTCCAGCTCTGTTTTCATGAGTCAGCTGTTTCCTCAAAATGGTATGAAGTCAAAGCAGGGCTCCCAGGCAGCCAGCATGGTGACATTTTGAAATCACCACAGCTTAGACCCCGGAGCAGAAAGAGAATCCAGGAAACCATTTGGCCCAGTTCTCTGGCTTGGGGCAGATAAGATATTCCATTAGCAGAGAGTCTGAAAAGATCTAGACTGCTTCTGGCAAGGAATGGTGTCTCTGCAATCACTGTGTTAAGATAAAACAGAAAGCACTATACAAGGAAAGTGAATTGCAGTTAAAATTAAAGTGTTATGCCTGTGAAACAATGGCCCACAGTGGAGGAACCACATCTACAGACAACATTTCCCTTTTCATTACTGGCTTTGCATTTGCCTCCAGCACCGTATCTTTTCCCCATAAACTGGGGCCACAGCTGCCGTGGATTCATTTAGCATGCAGCGTCCTACCATCCAGCAAGGTGCGACGTGGTTTTTTTTTTTTCCATTTTATGTTCTCTATAAAGAATGCTTAAAAAATAAGGGAAAACCATCCTCCTAACACCATCTGAACCCATACTCTACCATTTTAAAACAACCACTGTTAGTGTCTTGGTACATTTTGATCTTTTGGGAGTACATCCTCCCAAAACTGGTTTTAATCATAATACACCCATATAGTACATTAGATGGGTTTTTTTCCCCTTAATATTGTTTCATAACAATTTTCATGTGATTAATAATCTATAAAATTATTCTTTTTTTAATGACTGCAGAATACCATAATTTATCCAACCTTTCTAATTTCTTTTGTTGTTTTTTAGGCTTTAGATCATGACAGGCAGCATGCACGATCTTAGTTCCATGACCAGGAATCGAACGTGTGGCCCCCTGCATTGAGAGTGCAGTCTTAATCACTAGACCACCAGGTGAGTCCCTCCAGTGTTTAATTATAAACAACATGGTGCTAAAGATGCTTATGCACGGAGTATCCTCCACATTTTGGATTATTTTACAAAGGCAGACGTCTAGAAATTGAATGTCTCATTCAGGGCACATGTGTAGTTAAATAGTATGCAATGAGGATACCTACGTCACCCTAATGCAGGGAGCTTTCCAAACCTATCTTAAAAAATCAAAAGGTAGATGTGGACTGGGACTGTGAAATTGTGAAGACAGAAAAACAGATCAACATTCTGAGAGAGATTTCTTATCTGTAAATAGATGTGTATGTGTGTGTTAGTTGCTCAGTTGTGTCTGACTCTTTGCAGCCCCGTGGACTATAGCCCACCAGGCTCCTCTGTCCGTGGGATTCCCCAGGCAAGAAAACTGGAGTCGGTAGCCATTGCCTTCTCCAGGGAATCTTCCTGACATTGATTAAACGTGGGTCTCCTGCATTGCAGATTCTTTATGTCTGAGCCGCCAAGGAAGCGCACACAGGTGTAGTTGCCGCTTTTTATTTAACTTCTGTAGCCTCGGAGCTGGCTTAGTCCCTTTCTGTCACTTTCAGTTGATGGAAGGTAGATGTGGGCAAGCACCATCACTATTCCTTCTCAATCTATTTTTCAGGTTATTTGACCTGTATTACGCAGTGCCTGATACTTAGTGAATGATTAATAATGCTCTGTCAAACAGGTGAATGGAACAACACATATGGAAAAATTTTGAATTGCTATGTTCTATACCTGAAACTAACAGTATATTGTAAATCAACTAGATGTCAAGTTTTTTTTTTTTAAAAAAGAATGCATATGGGCTTTGAACCTGAACAGAACGTGGTTCAAAAACTGTTTCTGCCACTTACTGGCTGTGGTACTTGTTAAACAGATAAATTGCTATGGAACACAATAAAGGCTGTGTCCTGGATAAATTCCAGATGTCAGTGCCAAACCCTTTAGTAGTTCTTATGTGAAACCTTACATTAAATTATTAAGTAGAAAAGGCAATGCTCAAAACATATCTCAACATGAAATCTAAAGGTTCTGTTATGATACAATAAGAGATTATTTATAGTAGGAAATCACTGGAGCTAAGATGATTTTTGAAAATCAGCATTTATTTCCTTTAATTGTTAACAATTCTTACAGTTGCTGAACCCTTACATGCCAAGTGGCTCCCTGGTGGCTCAGCTGGTAAAAAATTCACCTGCCGTGCGGGAGACCTGGGTTCAATCCTTGGGTTGGGACGATCCCCTGGAGAAGGGAACAGCTACCCACTTCAGTATTCTGGCCTGGAGAATTCCATAGACAGTCCATGGGGTCACAAAGAGTCGGACACGAGTGAGTGACTTTCATTTTCACTACATGCCAAATCACTTAGTGATCTCATCTACTGAGGGAGGTAGTTAAGAATTATGGAACGGACGCTACCCTTGGTTTTTGATGAGATGAATTACCTTGGCTGGGCAAATAATCGCTGACCTATGATGCTTCTTTCTAAGCTTTCTATAGCTGTCAGCACCTTCAGGCACCTAACAGGTATAGCAAACAAAGGCAACATCTCTGACCCAATCCCATTTCAATAAGATGAGTTTTTAATGGGCTGTGTTGTAGACAGCAGGTTTAGGAAACCACACATGATCAGATATTTCTGGATTCTAAGGTTGACAAATCAATGCTTTCAAATTGTGATGCTGGAGAAGATTCAGGTGAAATAGAATTCTGAAGGTTAGTTCACCTAATATAAGGAAGATTTTCAAAGGGAAGAAATTTAATAGATCTTTTTTGGCCTTTAGGAAAACTGAAGTTTTGTTTTAAAAACAACAACAACTACTAATCTTTGGAACTATTAGGGAAGTGGAGTCAGAGTGTACACCTCAGTGTCCTGGACAGTGACCACTGTGACCTAATGGTCCACTGATGGTTTGCAGTCCTATAGATCCTTCCTCATATGATTCTACAGATGAAGGATGCAGGGAAGGATGCTTAGAAGCTAGGACAGAGCACGAGAATAACACTCAAGTTAGGGTAAGATGGCATCTCTGGTAGGCTTGTAGGAAATAAAGGAGGCTATGTGTCCATAAAGAAGGCTGAGTGACAACAAATTGATGCTTTCGAATTGTGGTGTTGGAGAAGACTCTTGAGAGTCCCTTGGACTGCAAGGAGATCCAACCAGTCAATCCTAAAGGAAATCAACCCTGAATATTCATTGGAAAGACTGATGCTGAAGCTCCAATACGTTGGCTACTTGAGGCAAAGAGTTGACTCGTTGGAAAAGACCCTGATGCTGGGAAAGACTGAAGGCGGGAGGAGAAGGGGGTGACAGAGGATGAGATGGCATCACCGACTCAATGGACATGAGTTTGAGCAAACTTCAGGAGATAGTGAAGGACAGGGGAGCCTGGGGTGCTGGAATCCACGGGGTCCCAAAGAGTGACTTAGCAACTGAACAACAACAATTTGTCCTTCAACCTAAGAACTCTTGTTGCTCTTCCAGAGCAAGGAGCTCACTTCCTCATGCACCCCAGCCCTCTTCCTCAAATGGCAGGAATGGGAGGGCCAAGGCTGTGGCATTCTTCTTCCTCTTTAGCATCATTCCCTCCACTACCTCCCTGCTTCTCCCACCTCCCTTTTGTTAAAATAGGAAGGGAGAAGTTTGTAAGATGATGTATCATTCAGGGTTCTCCAGAGAAACAGAACCAGTAAGATATAATAGAACACATCATACATAATACAAAGGAATATTATAAGAGAGGTTAATTTCAAGAAATCGGTTTACACAATTGTGGGGGATCTGGCAAGTCCGAAGGTTGTAGGGCAGAAAAGCAGAAACTCTCTGTCATGCGAGGAGGTGATGCTACAGTCTTAGGGCAGAATTCTTACTTTCTCAGTGAAACTTCAGTTTTGCTTTTAAGATCTTTCAACTGATTGACTGGGTAAGGCTCACCCAGGTCCTAAAAACTAATATCCTTTAGTTAAAGTTAACTGATTTAACCACGTGTAAAAATACCTTCACAATGACACTGGAATTAGTCATTTATTAAATTAGTAGGTACTGGAGCCTCATCAAATTGTCACATAAAATTGACTATCCCAGAGTCTTAGGAATATATATACATTTGAAATTGAACTATGCTGCTGCTAAGTTGCTTCAGTCGTGTCCGACTCTGTGCGACCCCATAGACAGCAGCCCACCAGGCTCCTCTGTCCCTGGGATTCTCCAGGCAAGAATACTGGAGTGGGTTGCCATTTCCTTCTCCAGTGCATGAAAGTGAAAAGTGAAAGTGAAGTTGCTCAGTCGTGTCCGACTCTTGGCGACCCCACGGACTGCAGCCTACCAGGCTCCTCTGTCCATGGGATTTTCCAGGTACTGGAGTGGGGTGCTATTTCCTTCTCCAATTGAACTATGAGAGACACACTAAGTTGACTAAAATTCCTGTTCTCAAGAGTTTAGGAGTAGGGTGTTTTTTTTCCTTTTTCCTTCTCCCCCCATTCCATTTTTTTCTTTAAAAGAGAGGAAGCTAATAAGATTAATTCACACCAAAATGTAATTGACTGATGTTTCCTCCTGAAATCTAGCAAAGAAAGTTACATACTGAAAGACTTAAACATATTTAATCAAATGAATATTGATTCTTTGGTGTGACTAATGGAAGGATTTCATCAGTATCACCCACCAGGTCTTCCTACATTATGGGAATTTGCGATCCCTCAAAGCCTCTTCATTCTCCTATAAATACTGAATGCATTCACTGAGTTTCTTGAACCCAAACCAGTTTCTTCAGGCCACTATTTAGTGGAGTTCTCCCTTGACTTCCGTGTACCAAAGAATGACCTTCAAGGATATTAAGATTGTTGATTTCAAGTCCTATTTCTAGGGATTCTGTATTAGCAAATTTGGGTATATCCAGGAATTTTTATTTTTTATAAAAGTCATGCTAGGTGACATCCTCTGAGAAACACTGTACGAGGGCAAAATACAGACACTCCCTTGAGACTTTACCAAAGCAAAGTTAAATCAGTTAACTTTAACTAAAGGAGATTAGTTTTTAGGACCTGTTAGACCTTCCTCATAGAAGATGGGGATGCTTGTATCTCACTTCCACATCCTGTTCCTGTGCTGTCTATCATTCATCCCCACCACTCTGCAAGTTCCATCATGGAACTTGTCATTCAAAGAACTGGCTTCACAGACACTTGACTTCTATGTTACTGGCATAGAAAACTTTTTGAGAGGATGAACTGTCTTGCTTACTCCTTTATGTCCTCAAAAAATAACAACATCTTGTTTAAATATTGTAATTCTTGCTATCTTGTAATAGGGAAGAAACTTTGTATTCTATTACAAGTTAATCACTAAAGGGATGTTGTCTATAAGCTTAAATTATACGTAATGACTCATCTCTGGGAACTCTGCCTCCCAGGTAATGAGCATTAAGCTAAAAATACCTTTGTTTAACTCAAAAGAAACATCCTGACCAGGCCCATCTGTGAATGTCTGCAGGAAGGAAGAAATGAACACATCCCCTTCAAAGGCTGATGGGAATCAGGAACTCTTTTGCTTTACTCTCTTCCGTTTGAGTATAAAAGGAGCCTGAATTCTAACTCAGGCAGGATGATTCTGTGGGACACAAGTCTCATCTTGTGTTTGCCGGTTTTCCAAATAAAGTCGCTATTCCTTGCCGAAACAACTTGTCTCTCAATATGCTGGCCTGTCGTGCGCTGAGCAGTACCATCTCAGATCCATTAACACTCTTCCCATGGAAATAGAGAACAATGACTTAGATATACGTTTTCAACTTCTCATTTAAAAAAAAGAAAAAGTTTAAGACTATTTAATTCATCATGATGTAGATTTATGCTTTAGACATTTAAAAGACTGCGGCATAATGAGCCAAATAATAATGAGACAGGAACCAGAGATGCGAGTTCAAGGCAACCTTAGTCATTGCCTCGATCCGCGCTGTTCAGCGCGGCAGCCGCTACCACTTGTAACTATCACGCACTTAAAACTGAAGCACACTGCAGGCGCAAAACACATCAAAGATTCAGCATGAAGAAATATGTAACTTATCTCAATTTTTAAATTGAGTCTATGATGACAAGGTACTAGTTTAGATACACTGAGTTTAAAAACTATATTAAAAATTTAAAAACACCAATATCATACTGAGGTGTGGGAGACAAGGAAGGAGCACTTACTGACAAGGGGACTGTGGGAAGATCTCTCATTCAATAGCACATGTTGGGAAGGACTCATTACACCACAGCTCGTGGCATAAATCGATAGAAATCAGTTGCCTTTTTGCTCTCCCGAGAGCTACAAGAATTTGAGTTTAATTATCCTTGATTAATCCCAATATGCTGAAAAGCTGCTACTGCTAAGTTGCTTCAGTCGTGTCTGACTCTGTGTGATCCCATAGATGGCAGCCCACCAGGCTCTGCCATCCCTGGGATTCTCCAGGCAAGAACACTGGAGTGGGTTGACATTTCCTTCATTTACTCAAATGTAAGCAGGTGAAGAGTTGCTTGGAAATATATATAGGCATTATTTTAAATTATATTTATGAAGAATGTGGCCACAGACTTATAAATCCCCATTTGCTTTAAATGATGCCAGTGATTCATATTTAAGTCACACGTGGAATTTTCAGACAGAGGACTCTAGGAATAAAGACATAAATTTTTACCAACATTTCCCCAAACTGGTATTTGAGCAAAGAAAATTAGCTCTTACGGCTGTGAGGAATGGGACGCTTTTTTTATATTTAGTGAGAGAACTGCCTGAGCAAGTTGTACAATTCCCAACACGTCTGTTTTTAGCTAGCAAGGGAAAATCTGATAGAATATTTGAGTTCTTTGATGAAAAAGGTGATAGGACACATTTAGAGAGTGCTCTCAGTAACAAAGGGGTTCCCAGGACACACAGCTGATCGAGACAGCGTATGTCCGGGAAACAGTGAAAACATTACTATTCATCATAATAAAATGTCTCGTTCTTTCTCAGATGCCAAGAAATAGTCAAATGTTTCAGGCCAATTCCAACTCCTTTTGGTCAGCCCTCTCTAACCTCTTGTGGATGTTCTTTTAGCAGCAATGAGAAAGAAAAAAAAAATGTGAACTAGGAGATGTGCCCTCCAGGAAGAGGGAGTGAACATACCAACAGTTCCTGTGTTAGGTGTGGAGGCAGCTGCTGAGTCTCAAATACACACAGAGGCGAATTTAAAGACCAAGGACACAGTGCTCCATCGTGTTTCCCCCAACTGCATTTGATACCTAGTATTTTTATTGCTTTTTTTAAGAGTAAATATAAAATTGATCTTCACGTGGCTCTTTTAGAGCAGGTCCTGGTTTCGCCTTTCAGATTAATAGAGGAAATCATTCTATTCTTCTCCCAATCTTGAAGCATAAGACTTGGGTCTACAGGAGCCCCAGGAGTGAAAGCTTTGTGTGCTTCAATCACCAAAACAAGTTAGGCAAAGTTTACTTCATTAATTGAAACCTAGTTATGGTTTGCTGCTGCTGCTAAGTCACTTCAGTTGTGTCTGACTCTGTGTGACCCCATAGACGGCAGTCCACCAGGCTCCCCTGTCCCTGGGATTCTCCAGGCAAGAACACTGGAGTAGGTTGCCATTTCCTTCTCCAATGCATGAAAGTGAAAAGTGAAAGTGAAGTCGCTCAGTCATGTCCAACTCTTAGCAACCCCATGGACTGCAGCCTACCAGGCTCCTCCGTCCATGGGATTTTCCAGGCAAGAGTACTGGAGTGGGGTGCCGGTTTACATATATATTTTTACATGCTGACAATGATGTAATATTGAGGAATTGTCTTTATTAAGTATATTTTAAAACATGATGATGAATTTTCACAAATCACTCATTTATCTCCTGGATCTGTTGACAGGAGAGAGTACTATAGGAAAGCAGGAGCATTTACAATAGAAAGAGATCTGAACCAGTCCCTCAGGGATACCACAGAGTGAAATTCCATGCTTACTTAGCCATGTCATCCGGAGAAGGCAATGGCACCCCACTCCAGTACTCTTGCCTGGAAAATCCCATGGACAGAGTAGCCTGGTAGGCTGCAGTCCCTGGGTCGCTAAGAGTCGGACACGACTGAGCGACTTCACTTTCACTTTTCACTTTCTTGCATTGGAGAAGGAAATGGCAACCCACTCCAGTGTTCTTGCCTGGAGAATCCCAGGGACAGTGGAGCCTGGTGGGCTGCGGTCTATGGGGTCACACAGCGTCAGACACGACTGAAGCAACTTAGCAGCAGCAGCAGCAGCCATGTCATCAAGGGCCTCAGAATACCTGGAGGAGATAGGACTGGACCATACAGAGAGTGAATTGGTGGCCACAAAACTGATGTGATGATCTGAAGGACTGCTTCACCACAGGCTGTCAAAATACCTGGATTCCACCTTCAGAGCCAAACTATGACCTCCAGAAAGATCAATTAATGTGCAAGTGTTTAACCTGCAAGAAGTGTTACATTACTTTATTAATTCCACACTTGGCATGGATAAGATAAGCAAACTGTGATGTTCCCTAGTGAAATGGCTCAATGGGAAAGAAGAGTTTGAAGATGAGATGGGAGTTACAGATTATCCCGCGTAGGGACCTTGCTTGCATTTGTGGAGAGGTGGCAGATGGCAAGCCAATGGTCAAGTGTGTGGACCCTGAATAAGGGTGGGTAGGAGTTAGAAAAGGATAAGGGAAAAGTCTCAGGGCCTGGCACTCTGGATCATTTGATGGTAAATCCTACCAAGTGAGGGCAGAAAGTTTCAGATCCTGGAAACTGAGAAAATGTCTCACCATTTGGTCAGGTGAGGCTGAAAGGAAAAATCTACGTTGAGGGAGCGGGGATAGTGTTTTTAATGAGAAGTGCAGCTCTAGGGAAAGCATTGCAATTCTCGCTGCTGACAAGCTCAAGGAAAGTGTTTTTGAGATGGCGGAATGTGAGTCACTGTGGAAACAGATGGAAATTTGTATTTTAATAATTATATATGTTTAATATCTATTAGAAAAATATAAGTAGCATACCAAACCTATGATTTCAGGAAAACTATAATTTAGAAAGAAGCTGAAGTAAAAAAAAAAAAACAAAAAAAACCAGTTAATTTAGAGGAAAACATTAACTGGATAAGAAAAATCATAAAAGCATATGAATGAAGTGTGTAAAACACGGTTTTAGAAATATTTGGAAATCAATGTAACACTGGTCTATTTAAGAGTTATGGTATATTTTTCTGTTGTTTAGTCACAAAGTCATGTCCAACTCTTTTTGCAACCCCATGAACTGTAGCCCACCAGGCTCCTCTATCCAAGTGATTCTCCAGGCAAGAATACTGGAGTGGGTTGCCGTTCCCTCCTCCAGGGGATCTTCCAGACCCAGGGATCGAACTCTAGGCTCACGCATTTGCAGGCAGATTCTTTATCGTCTGAGCCACCAGGAAAGCCCACAAATGTAAAGGGCTTTGCAAACCTGAAAAATGGTTAAGATCTCAAAAAATAATTGTTTTGATATTCTTGTTATCCCTTTTACCTCTGTCGTTTTTCAATATTTTAAAAAATACCTTTAACTAATCTTTATCACTCCTCTATAGACATGATACATATTTTGGTTTTGTATGTCATGGTATTGTTATAAAAGATCAAGGCAAAGTAGAGTTTACTCCCAAAGGAACTCCTGACAAAATGCCTCCCTGGGTGATTCAACCATAATCGTTCTCTGCTCTTTATGCGTTTCTAACTCTTTTGATTTTAATCCCAGAAGATCCCAATAGTCTACCTTTTTTTCTTTTTTTGGAAGCCAAAATTCCAGGAAGGCTTCGTGATGATCCTTTACGCATTTGAAACTTCCATAAGAGCAGACCGACCTTGTAACCACATGACACATTCCTTAATTCGTGGGTCATCCACCTCTTTCAGAAAGACATTGAAAAGGAGTCTTCTGTTTCTTTATCTAGATTCCATGTGCCAGTTGCGGGGCCCACATAATACCAGGAGAGGGCCACAAGGAGACATTGCGGACCCAACATTCTCTAGTGCCAAGCTGATCAGGGGAAGCTTTCTAGAGCTGAATCCTAACACTCATTATTTAAACTGTTAGCCTAACCTAACAGGAACCTAAACTATCAGATAACTAAGGCAAGGCTATACTATTTTGAAGCAGCCTTTTGCAATCCCTTCAGTGTTTTTATAATACACTTTCAATAATGAAGATATAATTGTCCTCACGATCCTGCTGATCGCCACTGCCATCATGGTTTGATTCACAGAATACTGTCTTTGTAACCAGCACGGGTTCAGGTGTGAGTCCCAGCCCTAGTGCATACTGGGTGGCCTTTAACCAGTTCTTTTTTTGGAGGCAGGGGGTGGGGGCAGAGGGTGGGGTGAGGAATGCCACGTGACTTGGGGGATTTAGTTCCCCAACCAAGGACTGAACCTGGGCCACAGCAATGAAAGTACTGAGCCCTAACCACTGACCGCCAGGGAATCCCACAGCCAGTTCCCGTATTTCTCAGTTTCCCCGACTATAAAATGGGAAGCACGTGTAAAACGCACAGCAGAGTGTCTGTGTGTTGTGTGTGGCCAACTGTGGGCAAAACATGATATAAATGTTGAGGCTGATGATGCCACACACATACCAACAGGGTGTTAAAAGGTCTATTGTGACGAGGTTTGGCGGAGGGCATGGCAGGCCTCCCAAGCTGGTCCAAAAATACTTTGGGAGGGCAAGTGAAGGAGGATGGGTGGGGGTTTCACTGTGGTTAGTAGGTAAGGCAGGCTGAGGGTGGGACCTTTCTGGTTTAAGTTTCCCACTAGTGCCAAAGGAGGGAGCACTGGCTGTCTTTATTTCCCCCAGATGAGGGACACAAGGGAGGGAAAGGCTTAAAAGCTGTGAGCAGTAAAACATCAAAAAAAAAAAAGCATTGGAGCAAGTGGCCAGTAAACAATGCCCATTACTACGTTTCCCTTCCTCTAGTCTCAAGGTTCTATTACACGGTTCTCAAGGAGTCTGGACCTAATCATGTGACAAACCATAGAAACTGAACACATAGATTTTGTCTGTTATAAAAAGGTCTTTCACTTAAACCTCACTTGGCTATACACTATAGGTTTTTGAGTTCCTGGGTGCCATTTACTGACAAATAAAGCATCACCCTGAATGCATCCCTATTGTCTCCAAAAGACCAAATCCATGTCCCTATGTAAGCACTTCATTAGCAATGGAAAATATCTTAAGAGTAGTGAAGAAAAGTTTCTATCTTTTTAGATGTTAAGAGCATGTATATGTATGTATGACTGCACAATATATGTCTCTGTGCATATCATAATAAAACACGATAATTGATTATAACATTACTATCAGTATATTAGAATAATTTTTCCATTTTTATCAGTCTTTGAGATGGTTTGGTTTAGTTCAGTCGCTCAGTCATGTCCAACTCTTTGTGACCCCATGAACCTCAGCATGCCAGGCCTCCCTGTCCATTACCAACTCCTGGAGTTCACCCAAACTCATGTCCATCAAGTTGATGATGCCATCAAACCATTTCATCCTCTGTCGTCCCCTTCTCCTCCTGCTCCCAATCCCTCCCAGCATCAGGGTCTTTTCCAATGAGTTAGCTCTTCGCATTAGGTGGCCAAAGTATTGGAGTTTCAGCTTCAACATCAGTCCTTGCAATGAACACCCAGGACTGATCTCCTTTAGAATGGACTGGTTGGATCTCCTTGCAGTCCAAGGGAATCTCAAGAGTCTTCTCCAACACCACAGTTCAAAAGCATCTATTCTTCAGCACTCAGCTTTCTTTACAGTCCAACTCTCACATCTGCACATGATTACTGGAAAAACCATAGCCTTGACTAGACAGACCTTTGTTGGCAAAGTAATGTCTCTGCTTTTTAATATGCTGTCTAGGTTGGTCATAACTTTCCTTCCAAGGAGTAAGTGTCTTTTAATTTCTTGGCTGCAATCACCATCTGCAGTGATTTTGGAGCCCAGAAAAATAAAGTCAGCCACTGTTTCCACTGTTTCCCCATATTTCTGCCATGAAGTGACGGGACGAGATGCCATGATCTTCGTTTTCTGAATGCTGAGCTTTAAGCCAACTTCTTCACTCTCCTCTTTCACTTTCATTAACAGGCTCTTTAGTTCTTCACTTCCTGCCAAAAGGGTGGTGTCATCTGCATATCTGAGGTTATTGATATTTCTCCCTGCAATCTTGATTCCAGCTTGTGCTTCTTCCAGCCCAGCGTTTCTCATGATGTACTCTGCATAGAAGTTAAATAAGCAGGGTGACAATATACAGCCTTGACGTTCTCCTTTTCCTATTTGGAACCAGTCTGTTGTCCATGTCCAGTTCTAACTGTGGCTTCCTGACCTGCATACACGTTTCTAAAGAGGCAAGTCAGGTGGTCTGGTATCCCCATCTCTTTCAAAATTTTCCACAGTTTATTGCGATCCACACAGTCAAAGGCTTTGGCATAGTCAATAAAGCAGAAATAGATGTTTTTCTGGAACTCTCTTGCTTTTTCCATGATCCAGCAGATGTTGGCAATTTGATCTCCAGTTCCTCTGCCTTTTCTAAAACCAGCTTGAGCATCTGGAAGTTCACAGTGCACATATTGCTGAAGCCTGGCTTGGAGAATTTTGATCATTACTTTGCTAGCATGTGAGATGAGAGCAATTGTGCAGTAGTTTGAGCATTCTTTGGCATTGCCTTTCTTTGAGATTAGATTGAAAATTGACCTCTTCCAGTCCTGTGGTCACTGCTGAGTTTTCCATATTTGCTGGCATATTGAGTGCAGCACTTTCACAGCATCATCTTTCAGGATTTGAAAGAGCTCAACTGGAATTCCATCACCTCCACTAGCTTTGTTCATAGTGATGCTTCCTAAGGCCCACTGGACTTCACATTCCAGGATGTCTGGCTCTAGGTCAGTGATCACACCATCATGATTATCTGGGTCATGAAGATCTTTTTTGTACAGTTCTTCTGTGTATTCTTGCCACCTCTTCTTAATATCTTCTGCTTCTATTAAGTCCCTACCATTTCTGTCCTTTATTGTGCCCATCTTTGCATTAAATGTTCCCTTGGTATCTCTAATTTTCTTGAAGAGATCTCTAGTCTTTCCCATTCTGTTGTTTTCCTCTATTGTTTTGCATTGATCGCTGAAGAAGGCTTTCTTATCTCTCCTTGTTATTCTTTGGAACTCTGCATTCAAATGGGTATATCTTTCCTTTTCTCCTTTGCTATTTGCTTCCAGTCTTTTCACAGCTAATTGTAAGGCCTCCTGAGACAGCCATTTTGCCTTTTTGCATTTCTTTTTCTTGGGGATGGTCTTGATCCCTGTCTCCGGTACAATGTCACGAACCTCCATCCATAGTTCATTAGGCACTCTATCAGATCTAGTCCCTTAAATCTATTTCTTACTTCCACTGTATAGTCATAAGGGATTTGATTTATGTCATACCTGAATGGTCTAGTGGTTTTCTCCACTTTTTTCAATTTCAGCCTGAATTTGGCAATAAGGAGTTCATGATCTGAGCCACAGTCAGCTCCCAGTCTTGTTTTTGCTGACTGTATAGAGTTTCCTCATCTTTGGCTGCAAAGAATATAATCAATCTGATTTCGGTGTCAACCATCTGGTGATTGCCATGTGTAAAGTCTTCTCTTGAGATGGTTAAAAGTATTAATATTAATCTCAGGAATATAGGAATATGAGTGATAGGTGTGCTATTACTTTAAATTTTGATGCAAAAGTCAAGGAGAGCTTTAGTGTTGTGTTTTGTGTATCAATTTTATTGTAGCATGATTTACATGCAATAAATGTGATAATTTTGGTGTGCAATATGATGAATTAGGCTTCCCAGGATGGCACTAGTGGTAAAGAATCCACCTGCCAATGCAGGAGACTTAAGAGACACAGATTTGACCCGTGGGTCGGGAAAATCCCCTGGAATAGGAAATGGCTGCCCACTCCAGTATTCTTGCCTGGAAAATTTCATGGACAGAGGAGCCTGGCAAGCTACAGTCCATGGGGCTGCAGCCAGTCAGATACAACTGAGCACACACACACACACTGAATTCTATAAATGTACAGTCATGTAACTACCACAAGTAATCATCATATTGCATCACCTGATAGACTTCTCTTACAATCCTTGGAGTCAGTCTCCTTCCCAGAATGCCTAGCAACCAACCACTGATCTGATTTCTATTACTGTAGGTTTACCTTTTGCAGAATTTTATATAAATGAAATCATACAGTATGGTGTCAAGTTCCTTGTGTTGGTTTGCTATTGCTGTTGTAACAGATTACCACAAAAAGTAGCTTAAAACAGTGCAAGTTCTCTGGGTCTCAGGTCCAGGTGTGGTGTGGCTCAGCTGGCTCTTCTGCTTAGATTTCACAAGCTCAAAATCATAAGGCAGCACTATGCTCCTAACTGGAGACTCTGGAAGACAATCTGCTTCCAAGCTCATTCAGGTTGTTGGCAGAACTCCGTTCCTTGCAGCTATGGGACTGAGGTTTTCCTGCTGGCTGCCAGCTGGGGTTCTCCTTAGCTCCTTTATCTAGTGGTTGTACATGGCCCTCCGATATCTCAGAACCAGCAAAGGCACATCACATTCCTGTCAAGCTTGGAATCTTTTGGACTCTTGCCTTTCTGGCTGTATCTCTATGACTCCAGCTGGAGAAAGTTCTGTGGTTCTAAAGGCTCATGTGATTAGACTGGGCCCACCTGGATAAACCAGGATAATCTCCTTACATGTTAAATCCTTAACCTTAACAAAAGGGATTCTGCAGATGTTAAGATTATTTAATGCAACATATTCATAGAGTCCAGGGATTAGGGTGTGGACATCTTTTGGAGGGCATTCTAGCTACCTCACTGCTTTCACTTTATATAATGCTTTTAAGGTTCACCTACGCTATTGTCTGTATCAAATACAGTTCTTTAGTTTTTTTGGTTGAGTACTATGCTGTTATAAAGATGTACCACAATTTGTTTATTCATTACTAGTTGATGGCCACTTGGGCTATTGCCAGTGTTTGTCTAAAATTAATGAAGTTGCTATGAGACATTTGTATACAAGTCTTTGTATGAATATATATTTTAATTTCTCTTGTGTAAGAATATTTCACTTTAGGGAAAACACCAAATTATTTTCCAAAGTTGCAGTACCATTCTGCATATCACCAGTAGTATTTGAGAATTCTTGCTGTTCCGCATCCTCAGCAATAGTTTGTATTGTCAGCTAAAAATACAAATAGTTTCTCTCATGAGTGTGATGGGTATGGAGGGGTGTTTCACTGCAGTTTCAATGCCCTATGATGTCAAATAAGGTTGCATGTTTTTTCTTTTGCACATGGATGTTTAATTACTAACATCAAGTCTTTAAAGATTATCCCTTTCCCTGTCACCTTTGGTGAAAACCAATTGGCCATGCATGTATAAGTCTCTTTCTGGACTCTTCTGTTTTACTGGATTGTCTATCATTATGCCAAACCACGTTGCTTTCATCACTATAGATGTCTATAATACTCTCATAGTATGTCCTCTAATTTTATTCTTCTTTCAAAATTGTTTTGTCTATCCTAATTTCTATAGAGTCAGCCCATCAAGTTTTACCCTCGAAAAACTGTTGGGATTTTGATGGAGATTATACCAAAACTATAAACCAATTTAGAGAGAACTGACTTCTTAACAATATTGAGTCATTAGATTGATGAGCATTGTATATATCTCTATTTAGTGAAGTCTTTTTAGATTTCTATCAGCAATGCTTTGTAGCTTTTCGTGTAGCATCCTACAAATTTTTTCTTAAATTTATCCCTAAGTATTCCAACATTTTTAAGCTATTGTAAATGGTTTATAACTTCAATTACTATTTTTTAAAATCAGTATTGGCTTGAATTATTTAACTCTTAAGTTTCTGTTTCTTAATTTCTAAATTGAATATGTCACATCCGTTTTGCAAGGTTAGCACAAAAATTAAAGAAAATATACTTAGAAGTAAAAAACTATTATAGGATAGATACTCTAGAGAAGTCATCTTATTTAAGGCATAAAACAACACTTTTAGGTAAGTGCTTGTCAGTCAAATGATGACTAGCCCCCCCCTCAAAAAGAAGTTTGTCCACATCTAAATACCTGGCACCTTTGAATGTAATCCTATTTGGGGAAAGTGTCTTTGAATATGAAACTAAAGATCTCAAGAGAATATTATCCTGGCTAATCTAAGTGGACCCCAAATCCAATGACAAATGTCCTAAGAAGAGAAGACAAAGGCAGAGAATGGAGTTTTACAACCACAAGTCAAGGAACACCCTGGATAATAAGAAGCTGGAAGAGGCAAGGAAGAATTCTCTGCTAGAGGCTTCAGATGGACCTGTTAATACCTTACTTTCGGATTTCTGGCCTCCAACAAAACTATAAGACAATAAATCTTTGTTGTTTTAAACCACCTGGTTTGTGATAATTTGTTATGGCAACACTAAAGAAAGGAATGCCAAAGACTATGCTTTCACATTGTGGTGTTAGACAAGCCTCTTCAGAGTCCTGTGGACTGCAAGGAGATCAAACCAGTCAGTCCTAAAGGAAATCAACTCTGAATATTCATTTGAAGGACTGATGCTGAAGGTGAAGCTCCAATACTTTGGCCACCTGATGCAAAGAGCTGACTCATTGGAAAAGACCCTGATGCTGAGAAAGATTGAATGCAAAAGGACAAGAGGGCAGCAGAGAATGAGATGAGTAGATAGCATCACATCTAATGGATATGAATTTGAGCAAACTCCAGGAGATAGTGGAGGACAGAGAGCCTGGCGTGCTGCAGTCTGTGGGGTTGCAAAGAGTTGGACACAACTTAGTGACTGAGAAACAACAACAAATAAATGAATACAGTACTATTATCCTTGTTTTACAGATAATGAAACTGAGTGCCAGAGAAATTAAGTAAATTTCGAGGTTCCACAGCTATCAATCAAACAATTTTTCCTGCCCGAATCTTCTGTGATTAATCATTTCACTATATTCCACCTTATACATGCTAGGTTTTGTGGTCATCACAGAAAAAGGCACTGGTCTCCTTCCCCTTACAACCTTTAAAACATCATTCCTAAAAATAAAGAAACTGGATTTATAGTACAAAAACAGACTGATAGCCTCCTAAGTACCCAAAGCTGTTGTCCAACTGTCTCTTGGTTTTCTCTTTCAATTGGGCTTTTTCTCTTGTTTCTGATGCTCTTTAGGATCTCTAGATAGATATAGCAGAGCTAAAATTTAGTTTGCTTCCTACACAAAGCATTGAGCAGAAGAGAAGGAATAGTGTCCAGAACAAAATATATTTAACTTTTGATAAACAAAAAGAGGATAATTAATTATAATCAATTATTAAGAGAGGGATGTTGAAATCCTCAACTATAAATTATGTAGTTGTTATTTTTCTTTTCATTCTATCAAGTTTCATTTAAAGTGCTTAAAAACTCTAATATTAAATATTTAGAATTTTTAACTATTGATGAAATGATTTTGAAATGACTCTTGATCCCTGATCTTCTTTGTCCTAAAATCCAATTTGTCTGTTACTATAAAATTTATTTCCGCATGGTGTATATTTTTCTATCTTTGTACTTAAATTTACATCTTTATATTTAAAGAGGGTTTCTGGTAGACACTGTATAGTTGGGTCTTGCTTTTGACAACCTTTGCCATCTAAATTGGATGGCTAGCCTAGTTTCACTTAATACAATGATCAATACAGTTGGTTTTAAATCTACCATTGTCTTGATTTAGGCTGCTTTAACAAAATACAGTAGACTAGATGACTTACAAGTTATAGGAATTTACTTCTCACAGTTCTGGAGGATGGGAAGTCCACGACTAAAGTATCTGGTGAGGACCCACTTCCTGGTTCATAGACTACTATCTTTTCACTGAGTCCTTACATAATGGAAGGGGGCAAGGAAGTTCTCCTGGGCCCCTCTGATAAGGGCACTAATCACATTTATAAGGGCTCTACCCTCAATCTAGTTGATCACCTCCCAAAGGTCTCACCTCCAAATATTACGCTGAGGATTAATTTTCAACATATGGATTGGGGGAAGGGCACAAACATTCAATCTATAGTAACCACATGCCTATTATTTTTTTCCTGGGTTTTGTTACCTTTTCCTTCCTTCAATTGGATTATGTTTTTATGGTTTCATTTTCTATTATTGGTTTGTTTTTTGCTTTGACTTATTTTCTGGGTTTTGTGGGATTTTTGTTTTTTTGATTTTTCTGTAATTTACAGTGTACATCTTTCACTTATTATAATTTACTTTCAAATATGTCATTTTTATATTCAGCATAAGAAACTTACAGCAGTATATGTTCATTCCACACCCCCATCTTTGTACTACTATTGTAATACATTTCACATTTACTTATGTTATAAACCTAGAGTACATTACTACTTTCACTAATCAATTATATTTTAAAGAGATTTAAAAATTAGGGGAAAAAATCTAATATACTTAATCATGTATGCACCACGTCTGGTGCTCTCCATTCGTTCATTTGTAAGATGTGTATTTCCATCTGAAATAACTTTTTCCTTCCACCTGAGGGACTTTTCTCTTTCTTGTAGTGACAACATACTAGTAACAAAGTCAGATTTTATATATATGAAAAGTCTTTTGAAAGATCTTTTTGCTGAGCTTATAATTTTTCCTGTGAATACTTTAAAGATGTCAATCCATGTATTCTTTCTCTTTTTTTTTTAATGAGAAGACTACAGTTATTATTAGTTTAGCCATAGACTGAATTGTGTGGTCCCCCACCCTCCAAGGAGAAGGCAATGGCACCCTACTCCAGTACTCTTGCCTGGAAAATGCCATGGACAGAGGAGCCTGGTAGGTTGCAGTCCATGGGGTCGGGGTCTCGAAGAGTTGGACACGACTGAGCGACTTCACTTTCACTTTTCACTTTCATGCATTGGAAAAGGAAATGGCAACCCACTCCAGTGTTCTTGCCTGGAGAATCCCAGGGATGGGGAAGCCTGGTGGGCTGCCATCTATGGGGTCGCACAGAGTCAGTCGGACACGACTGAAGTGACTTAGCAGCCACCCTCCAAATTCCTATGGTGAAGCCAAATGTGACTTTATTTGAAGATAGGGCATTTAGGAGGTAATTGAGGTTAAAGGAGGTCACAAGGGTGGAGTCCTTATCCCATAGGATTGGTGGCATTATAAGAAGAGGGAGATCTCTCTTTCTCTCTCTTCCCCTCCCTGTGTACATGCACAGGAGAAAGACCATGTAAGCACACAGCCAGGAAGCTGTCATCCACTAATCAGGAAAAGATCCTTCACCAGAATTCAACCATGCCCCCATGTGATCTCAAACTTCCAGCTTCTAGAACTGGGAGAAAATTAATTTCTGTTATATAAGCTACCCAGTCTATGGCATTTTATTATAGCAGAGAGAACTAACAAATATATCCTAATTCTCCTACATGTAGAATTTGTTTTCTATTAGTAGTTCCCAGAAATTTGCCTGTTATGCCTAATGTGGTTTCCTTCATGTTTTCTGCTTAGAGTTAACTGAATTTCTTGGATCTTAAGGTCTGTGCGGCTGCGACGGGTGCGCTCAAGCGCAGGCGGCTGCCACGGGGGCGGCGCTCAAGCGCGGGCGGCTGCCACGGGGGGGCGCTCAAGCGCAGGCGGCTGCCACGGGGGCGCTCAAGCGCAGGCGGCTGCCACCGGGGTGCTCAAGCGCGGGCGGCTGCCACGGGGGGGCGCTCAAGCGCGGGCGGCTGCCACGCGGGCGCTCAAGCGCGGGCGGCTGCCACGGGGGCGCTCATGCGCGGGCGGCTGCCACGGGGGCGCTCAAGCGCGGGCGGCTGCCACCGGGGCGCTCAAGCGCGGGCGGCTGCCACCGGGGCGGCGCTCAAGCGCGGGCGGCTGCCACCGGGGCGGCGCTCAAGCGCGGGCGGCTGCCACCGGGGCGGCGCTCAAGCGCGGGCGGCTGCCACCGGGGCGGCGCTCAAGCGCGGGCGGCTGCCACCGGGGCGGCGCTCAAGCGCGGGCGGCTGCCACCGGGGCGGCGCTCAAGCGCGGGCGGCTGCCACGCCGGCGCTCAAGCGCGGGCGGCTGCCACCAGGGTGCTCAAGCGCGGGCGGCTGCCACGGGGGGGGCGCTCAAGCGCTGGCGGCTGCCACGGGGGGGCGCTCAAGCGCGGGCGGCTGCCACGGGGGCGCTCAAGCGCGGGCGGCGCTCAAGCGCGGGCGGCTGCCACGGGGGGGCGCTCAAGCGCGGGCGGCTGCCACGGGGGGGCGCTCAAACGCGGGCGGCTGCCACGGGGGCGCTCAGCGCGGCCGAGAAGAGCCACCCCACGTCCGAGGTCAGGGGCAGCAGCCGGGAGGACCCCATGCCTGAAGGGCGGCAGCCAAGAGGAGTTACCCCACGTCCGAGGTCAGGGTCAGTGGCCAAGAGTACCCGACTGCGACGGCGGAGGAACGGCCGAGAGGAGCTACCCCGCATCCGAGGTCAGGGGGCGCGGCCAAGAGGAGATACCCAGCGTCCAAGGTCAGGGGCCATGACGAGAGGAGTTACCCCGTGTCTGAGGTCAGGGGCGGCGACAAGAGAAGTCACCAACGTCCGAGGTCAGGGGCGGTGGCTGGGAGGAGATACCCCACGCCCCAAGCCTGAGGCCAGGGGCGGCGAGCAGGAGGAGCTACCCCACGCCCCCACGCCCCAGGCCAAGAGCGGCGGCGGGGAGGAGCAACCCCACGTCCAAGGAGCCGTGGCTGTGCCTGCACAGGAAGGCCTAGAGGAGCTATCCCACGTTGAAAGTCAGGAAGGGCGGGGGTGAGGAGATACCCCTCATCCAAGGTAAGGGGCAATGGCTGCGCTTTGCTGGAGCAGCTGTGAAGAGATACCCCACGCCCAAGGTAAGAGAAACCCAAGTAAGACGGTAGGTGTTGCAAGAGGGCATCAGAGGGCAAACACACTGAAACCATACTCACAGAAAACTAGTCAATCTAATCACACTAGGAACACAGCCTTGTCTAACTCAATGAAACTAAGCCATGCCCGTTGGGCAACCCAAGACGGGCGGGTCATGGTGGAGAGATTTGACAGAATGTGGTCCACTGGAGAAGGGAATGGCAAACCACTTCAGTATTCTTGCCTTGAGAACCCCATGAACAGTATGAAAAGGCAAAATGATAGGATACTGAAAGAGGAACTCCCCAGGTCAGTAGGTGCCCAATATGCTACTGGAGATCAGTGGAGAAATAACTCCAGAAAGAATGAAGGGATGGAGCCAAAGCAAAAACAATACCCAGCTGTGGATGTTACTGGTGATAGAAGCAAGGTCCGATGCTGTAAAGAGCAATATTGCATAGGAACCTGGAATGTCAGGTCCATGAATCAAGGCAAATTGGAAGTGGTCAAACAGGAGATGGCAAGAGTGAATGTCGACATTCTAGGAATCAGTGAACTGAAATGGACTGGAATGGGTGAATTTAACTCAGATGACCATTATATCTACTACTGCAGGCAGGAATCCCTTAGAAGAAATGGAGTGGCCATCATGGTCAACAAAAGAGTCCAAAATGCAGTACTTGGATGCAATCTCAAAAACAACAGAATGATCTCTGTTTGTTTCCAAGGCAAACCATTCAATATCACAGTAATCCAAGTCTATGCCCCAACCAGTAACGCTGAAGAAGCTGAAGTTGAACGGTTCTATGAAGACCTACAAGACCTTTTAGAACTAACACCCAAAAAAGATGTCCTTTTCATTATAGGGGACTGGAATGCAAAAGTAGGAAGTCAAGAAACACCTAGAGTAACAGGCAAATTTGGCCTTGGAACACGGAATGAAGCAGGGCAAAGACTAATAGAGTTTTGCCAAGAAAATGCACTGGTCATAACAAACACCCTCTTCCAACAACACAAGAGAAGACTCTATACGTGGACATCACCAGATGGTCAACACCGAAACCAGATTGATTATATTCTTTGCAGCCAAAGATGGAGAAGCTCTATACAGTCAGCAAAAACAAGACCAGGAGCTGACTGTGGCTCAGACCATGAACTCCTTATTGCCAAATTCAGACTTAAATTGAAGAAAGTAGGGAAAGCCACTAGACCATTCAGGTATGACCTAAATCAAATCCCTTATGATTATACAGTGGAAGTAAGAAATAAATTTAAGGGCCTAGATCTGATAGATAGAGTGCCTGATGAACTATGGAATGAGGTTCGTGACACTGTACAGGAGACAGGGATCAAGACCATCCCCATGGAAAAGAAATGCAAAAAAGCAAAATGGCTGTCTGGGGAGGCCTTACAAATAGCTGTGAAGAGAAGAGAAGCAAAAAGCAAAGGAGAAAAGGAAAGATATAAACATCTGAATGCAGAGTTCCAAAGAATAGCAAGGAGTGATAAGAAAGCCTTCTTCAGCGATCAATGCAAAGAAATAGAGGAAAACAACAGAATGGGAAAGACTAGGGATCTCTTCAAGAAAATCAGAGATACCAAAGGAACATTTAATGCAAAGATGGGCTCAATAAAGGACAGAAATGGTATGGACCTAACAGAAGCAGAAGATATTAAGAAGAGATGGCAAGAATACACAGAAGAATTGTACAAAAAAGATTTTCACGACCCAGATCATCATGATGGTGTGATCATTCACCTAGAGCCAGACATCCTGGAATGTGAAGTCCAGTGGGCCTTAGAAATCATCACTACGAACAAAGCTAGAGGAGGTGATGGAATTCCAGTTGAGCTATTCCAAATCCTGAAAGATGATGCTGTGAAAGTGCTGCACTCAATATGCCAGAAACTTTGGAAAACTCAGCAGTGGCCACAGGACTGGAAAAGGTCAGTTTTCATTCCAATCCCAAAGAAAGGTAATGCCAAAGAATGTTCAAACTACCACACAATTGCACTCATCTCACATGCTAGCAAAGTAATGGTCAAAATTCTCCAAGCCAAGCTTCAGCAATATGTGAACCATGAACTTCCTGATGTTCAAGCTGGTTTTAGAAAAGGCAGAGGAACCAGAGATTGAATTGCCAACACCTGTTGGATCATGAAAAAAGCAAGAGAGTTCCAGAAAAGTATCTATTTCTGCTTTATTGACTATGCCAAAGCCTTTGACTGTGTGGATCACAATAAACTGTGGAAAATTCTTCAAGAGATGGGAATACCAGACCACCTGATCTGCCTCTTGAGAAATTTGTATGCAGGTCAGGAAGCAACAGTTAGAACTGGACATGGAACAACAGACTGGTTCTAAATAGGAAAAGGAGTACGTCAAGGCTGTATATTGTCACCCCATTTATTTAACTTATATGCAGAGTACATCATGAGAAACGCTGAACTAGAAGAAACCCAAGCTGGAATCAAGATAGCTGGGAGAAATATCAATAACCTCAGATATGCAGATGACACCACCCTTATGGCAGAAAGTGAAGAGGAACTCAAAAGCCTCTTGATGAAAGTGAAAGTGGAGAGTGGAAAAGTTGGCTTAAAGCTCAACATTCAGAAAACAAAGATCATGGCATCCTGTCCCATCACTTCATGGGAAATAGATGGGGAAACAGTGGAAACAGTGTCAGACTATTTTTCTGGGCTCCAAAATCACTACAGATGGTGACTGCAGCCATGAAATTAAAAGACGCTTACTCCTTGGAAGGAAAGTTATGACCAACCTAGATAGCATATTCAAAAGCAGAGACATTACTTTGCCACCAAAGGTCCATCTAGTCAAGGCTATGGTTTTTCCTGTGGTCATGTATGGATGTGAGAGTTGGACTGTGAAGAAGGCTGAGTGCCGAAGAATTGATGCTTTTGAACTGTGGTGTTGGAGAAGACTCTTGAGAGTCCCTTGGACTGCAAGGACATCCAGCCAGTCCATTCTGAAGGAGATCAGCCCTGGGATTTCTTTGGAAGGAATGATGCTAAAGCTGAAACTCCAGTACTTTGGCCACCTCATGCGAAGAGTTGACTCATTGGAAAAGACTCTGATGCTGGGAGGGATTGGGAGCAGGAGGAGAAGGGGACGACAGAGGATGAGATGGCTGGATGGCATCACCCACTCGATGGACATGAGTCTGAGTGAACTCCGGGATTTGTGATGGACAGGGAGGCCTGGCGTACTGCGATTCATGGGGTCACAAAGAGTCGGACACGACTGAGCGACTGATCTGATCTGAAGGTCTGTACTCCTCAACATATTTTAAAAATTTTGGCCATTGTTTTTCAAATAACTTTTCTGTTCCCCTCCCCAACTAAACCTTTCTGGGACTTTACTTACAAATATAGTGGGCTGCTGGACCTTGTTCTATAACTTACGGTGCCCTATTCACTTTATTCCAGTCTTTGTTCTGTTTTATTTCAATAGTTTCTATTTCTAGGTCTCCAAATTCACTATTGTCTTTTCTTCTGAAGTATCTCATCTATTGTTCACT
The DNA here is from genome assembly GCF_029407905.1 of Bubalus kerabau. Lineage (NCBI taxonomy): Eukaryota > Metazoa > Chordata > Mammalia > Artiodactyla > Bovidae > Bubalus > Bubalus kerabau. The sequence goes on along the minus strand of NC_073639.1, from coordinate 16,958,854 downwards.
CCATCTATGTTGTTTTTGCCTCAGGTATTGCGTATTTCATCTCTAAAAGTTCCATTTGAGTCTTTTTTATATCTTCCATTTATGATTTCCTCTATCTTCTTGAATATATTCAGTATTTTTATAGATTGATGTCCTTTTCTGCTAATTCTATAATTTGTAATTACATTTTATAAATATATTTTGTCCAGTTTTATATTTATTTAAGATGGGGACGTAAACCCAATCCTTATGATACTATTGTGTTTAGAAGTGGAAGTCTCTAATATTGTTGGGACAATTGTTGAAGAGAGTTAGTTATCTGCTTTATGTCCTAAGGGTATAGGCAATAATTAATCAATTAGGAAAATACAAAAACTTATCACTGAGTTAATTCCAACTTGGTGAAAACTAGTGTTTGCTACAATTGAGCAAAAGCTATGATTAAACGATTAGAAACAGACATTGAGTATGTTTTGAAGGCTCTAAATGTTTGCTTTAAATACAATAAAACGTTTTTCTATCACTGTTTTTCTTCTCATTTGATACACCACCACAATCACTACATTTCCATAAGGCTGGTGGCATTTCCTAAGTTTGTACTCTTCTGTACCTCAGAAATATGCCTATACTACTGGAAGTAGTCTTACTGTTAGCTTCCAGCCATTTGAGGATCTTCACTTGCAAATGCCTAGCCTAGTTTGCCTGCGGAAATTCTACAGATGGAGTTTACCAACTCTGGTTAGTATCTAATAAATGCTTAATATTTCTAGGCATATCCCAAAACTGATAAATGAAAAGGGTGTTGTAAAACTCTTCCCTTTTTGCATAAAGCTCTATTACTTAGTTATTTGAGATAAAAGTACTTGCTTAATTACTTGCTATATGGTAACTTCTTTGGAGAAAGCAATATGCCTTGATGCATCATGTGCTCACAGAGCTTATGCTGGGCACATGATAAATGCTGTGAATATTTGTAGAAACAAGTGAATAGACTGCTGTTTATACTGAATGGTGTCAAGAAGCATCTTGATTGTTCTGCTCTTATCTTTCAGAGTCTACACACTTGTGAATTCTTACACTTTCAGCTGAGCATCGAAAAAATTGAAAGGTAATAAATATGACAAGCTATTAACAAAACCTTAGATGTTGATGGTTATTGACAAAATGTTTTAGTCAGAGGTCCATCTGCAGTGGCCTATGAAAGCCAATATGCAAAATTTTAAAAGACCAGGTTACTAGCATCAGAATAAATTCCCAAAGGTGAATTCTTACCTTAAAGGCAAAACTTGACTCTGGGAGCATGAATTTTCATGGAAGGATACAAATTTAGCCCATCTTAAGATTATATGCCATAATTAAGAGTCCTTCTTTTACACATTATTCTGTATTTCACTATTTAATTTTACAGAGGAGGAGACAGTAAACATTTTGGCACAGTCGTAAAATATTTGTGGAAATTTACTTGTCAGCAGCTGGCCTCTGCTGTGTACTTTGTGTCCTTTTAGCCAAGCCCAAATTTGAAGGAAAATAACAGATGTTCAGTTAATCATTTTCCCGTGTGTGTGTGTGTGTGTGTGGCTGCCTTCCAAAGACATCAAACATAGGCATTGCTTACTGATGGCCATTATGTTTGGTTCCAGACTACTCAACTGGCAAAAATAAAGTCAATCCTACAGAGGGCATTTGGAAAATAGTTTATGACAAAAGTTCCAACAGCCATGTTCATCAGCAACTAGATCATAATTTGTGTTGTGTGTTCTGGGAATAAACAACGATGCTAGGTAGCTATGTGATCTTAAATGACTAACGTTAATGTGCTGCATGACTAAGAAGTTAACCAATTGGTCTTTCCCTTTAGAAAGCTTGGTTCCACTATATTCTGTGGGTCAAAGAGATAATACAATGACTTCTGCATCTAATTTATTGCAGTTGTCTGTAAATCTAGATTTTACAGTTACATTAGTTAAATAACTATGTAACAGTTATTTCATCTTTTTCAATGTTAGAGACTTGCATGATACCTATGTAACAATTTTTTTTTAATTTATCTATTTTTGGCTGTGCTGCATCTTCACTGTTACATGTGGGAGCTACCCTTCCTTGCATTACTTGCATCTCTCACTGTGGTGGCCTTTCTCTTCTTCTAGAGCACAGACGGGTTCTGGAGTACACAGGCTTCAATAGTTGTTGCATGTGGACTCTATAGTCGTGATCCATGGGCTCTAGAGTGCTCAAGCTTAGTAGTTGTGGTGCATAGGCTTAGTTGCCCTGCAGCATGTGGAATCTTCTCGGACCAGGGATTGGACATGTGTCCCCTGAACCGGCAGGAAGACTCCCAACCACTGGGCCATCAGGAAAGTCCAAGTAACAGAATTTTAAATCAGTGTTTCAATTTAGCATTCAAAGGCAAATAACTAGCTGATAACTCAGCAATATACACAACTATAATATTTATATAGGCCAAAGTTACCTTAAGGGATTTGCAAACTTGATTCACACCTTGAAACAGGGTAGGATTAGGGCTAAATGAGTTATGACTGTGATATAATGAGTTCTGCATTTTTCAAAGCAGATGTTACTAAAATTAGTGTTTTCCACTTTAAAGTGGGTACCATAAAAGACCACATTTATTTCAATTGTATCACCATTCAGTTCAGCTCAGTTCAGTCGCTCAATCATGTCCAACTCTTTGTGAGCCCATGGACTGCAGCACGCCAGGCTTCCCTGTCCACCACCAACTCCCTGAGCTTGCTCAAACTCATGTCCACTGAGTAGGTGATACCATCCAACCATCTGATCCTCTGTCATCCCCTTCTCCTCCTGCCTTCAATCTTTCCCAGCATCAGGGTCTTTTCCATGAATCAGTTCTTTGCATCAGGTGACCAAAGAATTAGAGAATCAGCTTCAGCATCAGTCATTCCAATGAGTATTCAGGACCGATTTCCTTTAGGATTAACTGGTTGGATCTCCTTGCAGTCCAAGGGACTCTCGAGAGTCTTCTCCAACACCACAGTTCAAAAGCATCAATTCTTCAGCTCTCAGCTTTCTTTATATTCCAACTCTCACATCCATACATCACTACTGGAAAAATCATAGCTTTGACTAGATGGACCTTTGTTGACAAAGTGTGTCTCTGCTTTTTAATATGCTGTCTAGGTTGGTCCTTTCTTCCAAGGAGCAAGTGTCTTTTAATTTCATGGCTGCAGTCACCATCTGCAGTGATTGTGGAGCCCAGAAAAATAATCTCTCACTGTTTGCATTGTTTCCCCATCTATTTGCCATGAAGTGATGGGAACGGAGGCCATGATCTTAGTTTTCTGAATGCTGAGTTTTAAGCCAGCTTTTCCACTCTCCTCTTTCACTTTCATAAAGAAGCTCTTTAGTTCTTATTCACTTACTGCCATAAGGTTGGTTTCATCTGCATATCTGGAATTATTGTTATTTCTCCCAGCAATCTTGATTCCAGCTTGTCCTTCATCTAGCCCAGCATTTCTCATGATGTACTCTGCATATAAGATAAATAAGCATGGTGACAATATACAGCCTTGATGTACTCCTTTCCCTATTTAGAACCAGTCTGTTGTTCCATGTCCAGTTCTAACTGTTGCTTCCTGACCTGCATACAGATTTCTCAGGAGGCAGGTCAGGTGGTCTGGTATTCCTATCTCTTTAAGAATTTTCCACAGTTTGTTGTGACCCACACAGTCAAAGGCTTTGGTGTAGTCAGTAAAGCAGAAGTAGATGTTTTTCTAGAACTCTCTTGCTTTTTCCATGATCCAACAGGTGTTGGCAATTCGATCTCTGGTTCCTCTGCCTTTTCTAAAACCAGCTTGAACATCAGGAAGTTCACACTGTTGAAGCCTGACTTGGTGAATTCTGAGCATTACTTTGCTACTGTGTGAGATGAGTGCAATTGTGCAGTAGTTTGAACATTCTTTGGCATTGCCTTTCTTTGGGATTGGAATGAAAACTGACCTTTTCCAGTCCTGTGGCCACTGCTGAGTTTTCCAAATTTGCTGGCATATTGAGTGCAGCACTTTAACAGCATCATCTTTTAGGATTTGAAATAGCTCAACTGGGAGTCCATCACCTCCAGTAGCTTTGTTCATAGTGATGCTTCCTAAGGCCCACTTGACCTTGCATTCCAGGATGTCTGGCTCTAGGTGAGTGATCACACCGTTGTGGTTATCTGGGTTGTGAAGATCTTTTTTGTATAGTTCTTCTGTGTATTCTTGCCACCTCTTCTTAATATCTTCTGCTTGGTCCATACCATTTTTGTCCTTTATTGTGCCCATTTGACTGAAATGTTCCCTTGGTATCTCTAACTTCCTTGAAGAGATCTCTAGTCTTTCTCATTCTATTGTTTTCCTCTATTTATCTGCACTGATCACTGAGGAAGGCCTTCTTATCTCTCCTTGCTATTCTTTGGAACTCTGCATTCAAATAGGTATATCTTTGCTTTTCTTCTTTGCCTTTAACTTCTCTTGTTTTCTCAGCTATTTGTAAGGCCTCCTCAGACAACCATTTTGCCTTTTTGCATTTCTTTCTCTTGGGGATGGTCTTGATCACTACCTCCTGTACAATATCATGAACCTCCGTCCATAGTTCTTCAGGCACTCTGTCTATCAGATCTAATGCCTTGAATCTATTTCCAACTTCCACTGTATAATTGTTAGGGATTTGATTTAGGTCATATCTGAATGGTCTAGTGGTTTTCCCTACTTTCAGTTCCCCTACTTTCAATTTAAGTCTGAATTTGGCAATAAGGAGTTCATTATCTGAGCCACAGTCAGCTCCCGGTTTTGTTTTTGCTGACTGTACAGAGCTTCTCCATCTTTGGCTGCAAAGAATATAATCAATCTGATTTTGGTATTGACCATCTGGTGATGTCCATGTGTAGAATCTTCTCTAGTGCTGTTGGAAGAGGGTAGTTGCTATGACCAGTGCATTCTCTTGGCTACCATTCTCTGGTAGTCTTTGCCCTGTTTCATTTCGTACTCCAAGGCCAAATTTGCCTGTTACTCCAGGTATCTCTTGACTTCCTACTTTTGCTTTTCAGTCCCCTATCATGAAAAGGACTTCTTTTTTGGATGTTAGTTCTAGAAGGTCTTGTAGGTCTTCACAGAACCATTCAACTTCAGCTTCTTCAACATTACTGGTTGGGGCATAGACTTGAATTACTGTGATATTGAATGGCTTCCCTTGGAAACGAACAGAGATCATTCTGTTGTTTTTGAGATTACATCCAAGTACTGCATTTTGGACTCTTTTGTTGACCATGATGGCCACTCCATTTCTTCTAAGGGATTCCTGCCCACAGTAGTAGATATAATGGTCATCAGAGTTAAATTCTCCCATTTCTGTCCATTTTAGCTCACTGATTCCTAAAATGTCGACATTCACTCTTGCCATCTCCTGTTTAACCACTTCCAATTTGCCTTGATTCATGGACCTAACATTCCAGGTTCCTATGCAATATTGTTCTTTACAGCATTGGACTTTACTTCCATTATGAGTCACATCCACAACTGGGCGTTGTTTTTGCTTTGGCTCCATCTCTTCATTCTTTTTGGAGTTATTTCTCCACTCTTCTCCAGTAGCATACTGGGCACCTACTGATCTGGGGAGTTCATCTTTCAGTATCCTATCTTTTTGCCTTTTCATACTGTTCATGGGGTTCTCAAGGCAAGAATACTGAAGTGGCTTACCATTCCCTTCTCCATTGGACCATGTTTTGTCAGAACTCTCCACCACCATTAATTGATGCATTTTTGATAGTTCTTTTAAATTATGTTTATAAACTACAAAAAACAGCAGTATTAGTATTATCATCATATTTTCACCTTAAATATAAGTATATAGGTCTGTCACACTCATGTATTTACTGCACTTGGCTATTTTCCTTAACCATATTCATCTTAAAATTTGAACACACTGAGCACATAAAAAGGGATGAAGTAGGGACTTACCTTTATAGTCCAGTGGTAAGACTCTGCACTCCCAATGCAAGGGGCCTGTGTTCAATCCCTTGTCGAGGAGCTAGACCCCACATCTTGCAACAAAAGATCCTACACGCTGCAACTAATACCTGGTACAGCCAGAATAAATAATTTTTTAAAAAGTGAAAGTGAAATTGCTCAGTTGTGTCCGACTCTTTGCTACCCCATGGACTGTAGCCTACCATAATCCATCCACAGGATTCTCCAGGCAAGAATACTGGAGTGAGTTGCTATTTCCTTCTCCAGAGGATCTTCCCGACCCAGGGATTAAACTGAGGTTTTCTGTCTTGCAGGCAGATGCTTTACCCTCTGAGCCACCAGAGAAGCCCTTTAATTTAATCCCATGGATGGAGGAGCCTGGTAGGCTACAGTCCAGGGGGTTGCAGAGTCGGACACGACTGAGCGACTTCACTCACAAATTTTTTTATAAAAGGAATGAATTATAGACTCCAAACAAATTTCTATTGAAAAAATCTGAACACAGATATCATAATTAAATGTCTTCTGTAGAGAATCCCTTCAAATTTCAGATATTTTTATTGTTCAGTTCAGTCACTCAGTCGTGTCCAACTCTTTGAGATCCCATGAATCGCAGCACGCCAGGCCTCTCTGTCCATCACCAACTCCCAGAGTTCACTCAAACTCATGTCCATCGAGTCAGTGATGCCATCCAGCCATCTCATCCTCTGTCGTCCCCTTCTCCTCCTGCTCCCAATCCCTCCCAGCATCAGAGTCTTTTCCAATGAGTCAACTCTTCGCATGAGGTGGCTAAAGTACTGGAGTTTCAGCTTTAGCATCATTGCTTGCAAAGAAATCCCAGGACGGATCTCCTTTAGAATGGACTGGTTGGATCTCCTTGCAGTCCAAGGGAGTCAAGAGTCTTCTCCAACACCACAGTTCAAAAGCTTCAATTCTTCAGCACTCAGCTTTCTTCACAGTCCAACTCTCACATCTATACATGACTACTGGAAAAACCATAGCCTTGACTAGATGGACCTTTGTTGGCAAAGTAATGTCTCTGCTTTTGAATATGCTCTCTAGGTTGGTCATAACTTTCCTTCCAAGGAGCCAATGTCTTTTAATTTCATGGCTGCAATCACCATCTGTAGTGACTTTGGAGCCCAAAAAAATAAAGTCTGACACTGTTTCCACTGTTTCCCCATCTATTTGCCGTGAAGTGACGGGACCAGATGCCATGATCTTCGTTTTCTGAATGTTGAGCTTTAAGCCAACTTTTTCACTCTCCTCTTTGACTTTCATCAAGAGGCTTTTTAGTTCCTCTTCACTTTCTGCCATACCATAGTGTCTTTTAAATTCATATGTACACATATGCTAAATTGCTTCAGTTATGTCCATTATGTCCGGCTCTTTGCAACCCTATGGGCTGTAGCCAACCAGGCTCCTCTGTCCATGTAATTTCCCAGGCAAGAATAATGGAGTGGGTAGCCATTTTCTTTTCCAGGGGATATTCCCAACCCAGGGATCAGACCCCAATCCCTTACATCTCCTGCATTGGCAGGCAGGTTCTTTACCACTAGCACCACCTGGGAAGCCCTTAAAATTCATATATTAAATAAAAATTAATCAGAAAAAATTATGCTAAAAGAATAAGGCATGGTGTAAATTATCTGGCCTTTTGAGTTAGATTAATCTACTTTGTCACCTATTCTGTTATCTTGATAAATTATTTAACCTTTAAATTTCAGTTTCTTTTAATTTGTAAAATGAGAGTTATAATGTCCACTTTGCAAGGTCTTTCTGAAGATTAATAAAGATGAGTTACCCCAAAGCATCTATAACTCAAAATGTATTATAGATCAGTTACATTAAGAAGGTGGTAATTTTAGCCTCAAAACAAGCCTTCTTAGAGATTATATAATGGCCAAGGAATCAATTCAAGAAGAATATATAACAATAGTAAATACATATTCACTCAAATAGAAGCACCTAAACACATACATATTAACAGGCATAAACGGAAAAATTGATAGCAATACAATTTAACATTCCATCAGTGGACAGATCATCCATACAAAAAATTAATAAGGAAACACTAGACTTAAATGCAGAGAAGGCAATGGCACCCCACTCCAGTACTCTTGCCTGGAAAATCCCATTGACAGAGGAGCCTGGAAGGCTGCAGTCCATGGGGTCACAGAGGGTCGGACACGACTGAGTGACTTCCCTTTCACTTTTCACTTTTATGCATTGGAGAAGGAAATGGCAACCCACTCCAATGTTCTTGCCTGGAGAATCCCAGAGACGGGGGAGCCTGGTGGGCTGCCATCTATGGGGTCGCACAGAGTCAGACACGACTGAAGCAACTTAGCAGCAGCAGACTTAAATGACACATTGGATCAGATGGACTTAATAGATTATATATAGAATATTTTGTCCAAAAGCAGAAGAATACATTCAAGTGCATATGAAACATTCTCTAGGATAAATCATACGCTAGGTCACAAAACAAGTTTCAGTTAATTTTAAAAAACTGGATCATATCATGTATATATTCTGACCACAATGCTATGAGATTAGAAAGCAAGTACAAGAAAAAGTTACAAACTATACAAAAAAGTGGCGGTTACACAACATAAAAACTAAAGAACCAATGGATCAAAGAATAAATAGAAAAATACCTGGAGAAAACTTAGAACAAAAATACAATGGCCCAAAATTCTCGGGATACAGCAGAAACAGTTCTAAGAGGGAAGTTTATAGCAATACAAGTATACCTCAGGATAAAATGAAACTCTCAAATAAATAATCTGACACCTAAAAAACCTAAAAGAATAAATAAAATAAAACCCAAAGTTAATAGAAGGAAATAAATCATAAAGATCAGAGCAGAAGTGGAGACTAAAAACAATAGAAAATATCAGTGAAATTAAGGGTGGGTTCTTTGAAAAGATAAACAAAACTGATAAATCTTTAGTTGGCTTTATGAAGAAAAAATGAGAGGGGGCCTAAATCAATAAAATCTGAAATAAACAGAAGTTACAACCAACACTCCAGAAATATAAAGAATTTTAGGAGATTACTATGAATATCAATACACCAAGAAATGGACAACCTACAAGAAATAGGCAAAATCCTAGAAACAATCTCCCAAGACTAAACCAGGAAGAAATAGAAAATTTGAAAAGACCAATTACCCGTGATAAAATTGAATCAGTGATTAAAAAAAAAAAAAAAATCCAACAAATGAAAGTCCAGGACCAGATGGCTTCAAAGATGAAATCTACCAAATATTTAGAAGAGTTAATGCCTATCCTTCTCAAAAATATTCCCAAAAATTACAGTGGAAGGAATACTTCTGAACTCATTCTATAAAGCCATCATCATCCTAATACTAAAATCAGACAAAAATACCACAGAAAAGAAAATTACATGCCAATATCACTAACTTAGACAAAAAAGTCTTCAACAAAATATTACCAAACCAAATCCAATAATATGTTTAAAGGATCATACACCATGATCAAGTGGAATTTACCTCAGGAATAAAAGGGTAGTTCAATATCCATATATCAATGTGATATACCACATTAACAAAACTGAAGAATAAAAATTATACAATCATCTCAATAAATGTAGGAAAACTTTTGACAAAATTTAACATCTATTTATGATAAAAACTCTCCACAAGGCAGGTATAGAAGGAATATACTTTAACATAATAAAGGTCATACATAAGCCGACAACTAACACACTCTGTAGTGAAAAGCTGAAAGCATTTCCTCTAAGGTAAGGAATAAGACAAAGATGGTCACTCACCATTTTTACTCAATATATACTGGAAGTCCCAGCCATAGCAATCAGACAAGAAAAATAAAAAGAATCCAAATTGGAATGAAAGTAAAACTGTCACTGTTTGCAGATGACATGATACTACACATAGAAAATCCTCAAGATGACACCCAAAAAACTACTAGAAGTCATCAATGAATTCAGTAAAGTTTCAGGATATAAAATGAATATACAGAAATATGTTGTATTTCTATACACTAACAATGAGCTATCAGAAAGAGATACTAAGGAAACAATCCCACTTATCACTGCATCAAAAAGAAGAAAATACCTATGAATAAATCTAACTAAGGAGTTAGAAGACCTGTACCCAGATAACTATAAGACACTCATGAAAGACGCTGAAAACAACACAAACAGATGGAAAAATATACCATGTTCATCATTTGGAAGAATTGATAGTTACAATGACCGTCATACTATCAAAGGCAATCTAAAGATTCAATGCAATCTGTATTAAAACACCAATGGCATTTTTCACAGAGCAAGAAGAAAATAATTCTAAAATTTGTATGGAAACAAAAAAGGCCCCAATGATCAAAGCAATCTTGAGAAAGAAGAACAGAGCTGGAGATATCACATTCCTGTATATCAGACTGTCCTACAAAGCCACAGTAATCCAAACAGTGTGGTACTGACATAAAAGCTGACAGATAGATTAATGGAATGGAATAGACTAGAGAATCCAGAAATAAACTCATTCACTTATGATCCATTAGTCTATGACAAAGGCAAGATTATACAATGGGGGAAAGACAGTCTCTTCAATCAGTGGTGCTGTGAATACTGGACAGCCACATGTAAAACAATGAGATTAGAACATTTCCCTAAACCCTCAAACCATATATAAAAATAAACTCAAAACTGATTAAAGGCCTAAATGTAAGACCTGAAATCATAAAACTACTAGAAGAGAACATAGGCAGAACACTCTATGACATAAATAGTAGCAGTACTTATTTGGATCTGCCTCCTAAGTTAAAAACAAGAGCAAAACTAAAAAAAAAAAAAAATCGGACCTAATTATATTTAAAAGATTTTTCACATCAAAGGAAACCATCTACAAAATGAAAAGAATATCTACTAAATAGGAGAAAATATTTGCAAATGATATGACAGATAAGCTATTAATATTCAAAATATATAAATACAAATCAAACTAATAAACCCAATTAAAAATGGGCCAAAGACCTGAATAGACATTTTTCAAAAGAAGACATACAGATGGCCAAAGGCACATGGAAAGAATGCTCAACCTTGTTAAACATCAGAGACATGCAAATCAAAATCATGAGATATCATTTCACACCTATGAGAACAGTTATCATCAAAAAGACTACAAACAACTAATGTTGGCAAAGAGGTGGAGAAAACAGAACCCTTGTACACTGCTGGAGGAAATGTAAATTGGTGCAACCACTACAAAAAACAGTACAGAGATTCCTCAAAGAACTAAAAATAGAACTACTGTATGATCCAGCAATGCCATTCCTGGATATATAAGTAAACAAAAACACTAATTTAAAAAGATACATGCAGGGCGGTCCTAAGATGGTGGAGGAATAGGACGGGGAGACCACTTTCTTCCCCGCAAATTCATCGAAAGACCATTTGAACTCTGAGCAAATTCCACAAAACAACTTCTGGACGCTGGTGGAGGATACCAGGCACCCAGAAAGGCAGCCCATTGTCTTCAAAAGGAGGTAGGACAAAATATAAAAGACAAAACGAGAGACAAAAGAGTTAGGGATGGAGACCCAACCTGGGGAGGGAGTCGTGAAGGAGCAGAAGTTTCCCAACACCGGGAAACCCTCTCACCAGCGGGTCTGTGGGGAGTTTTGGAATCTCAGAGGGCAACATAACCAGAAGTAAAAAAAAAAAAAAAAACACCACAGATTACACACCTAACTGCAACTGCCAGCGTAGAAGTAGCCCAGATGCTCCTGTCTGCCACCAGCAAGCTGGGCGGGGGTGGAGGCTGAACAGGGAGGCATGAGCTGCATTGCTTAGGGAACGGACCAGGCCTGAATGCCCTGAGGACAATCTGAGGGAGCTAACTTGAGATAGCAACTCAAATTGTGGGAAAGCCAGAGAGAGAGAGAAAAAAAAAAAGAGAGGGAGAGAGAGAACTTTCCCAGGAAAAGCTTTAACCTAAGGCACTGCCAGGCCCTCTCACAGAACAAAGGACTGAGTGAATACCAGAGGAGAGCTGGCTGGCTGTGGACCGGCCCATCCCCCGCCAGAGGCAGAGAGGCAGGCGGGCAACAGCCAGAGCTGGAAGGTGAGGGGCAATCTCGGCCCCAGAGATAGCATCCTCTACCAAAGTGTGAGCAGGCTACCAGTTGCTAACCAAGTCTTCCTGGGATCCTGGACAATTGATATCCACCAAAAGGGTCACAGCCAAAGATCAGCTCTCCAGAGAAGACACATGGCACACCTGAGACAGCGCTCCCACTGCACACCCAGGAAACCAATTGGCTGGGACCAGGGAGGTGATAAGATGCACCGCCCTCCTGGGGAGAGTGTGCTCACCAAGCACCTGGTCACCTGAGCTGCTTGGACTTGGGAAGGGCACAAAACGCAGGCCCAACCAAGTCTGTGCCTTTGTGGAGCACCCAAGAAACCTGAACCTGAGTGGCTTAGACTTGGGAAGTCCAAGCAACCCAGGACCCGCTTTAGACAGTTCCCCTGTAGAGCAACCTGGAGCCTGAGCAGTGTGGACCAGGAAAGCACACACGCCATGAATGGGGGCAAACCCAGTGCAGCCCAGACGCTGTGAGCACTCCCCACTCATGCCAGTGATATTTCTTTGCAGTGTTCCTCCCCACAGCACAACTGAACAAGTAAGCCTAAATAAGGGACCACCTTTACTCCCTTGTGCCAGAGCAGAAATTAGACACTGAAGAGACTTGCAAACAGAGGAAGCCAAAATAAACTAAGAAGAGGGAACTGCTTTGGAAGTGACAGGTGCAACAGATTAAAACCCTGTAGTTAGCACCGGCTACACTGGAAGGGGCCTATAGACCTTGAGAAGAAGTATAAGCTGGAACAAGGAACTATCTAAAACTGAACTGATTCCACACTGCCCTCAGCAGCTCCAGAGAAATTCCTAGATATATTTTATTATCACTTTTTTAATTTTTAAAATTTTTATTAAGTTCTTAGCCCTTTTTCATTTTAATAACATACTGTTACCTTGCAAAAAAAAAAACACCCCTATTTTTAAACCAAATTTCATATGTATTTTTTTATAATTTTTGTGATTTTGCTTTGCCTTTTTAATATTGTATTTTTGAGAGTCTAACCTCTACTCTACATTTTTAATTTTTGCTTTTTGGTATTTGTTATCAATTTTGTACCACTAAGAATCCAATCTTCAGTACCCACTTTTACTTAGGAGTGTGATTACTGGCTTGATTGCCCTCTCCCTCTTTTGACTCTCCTTTTTCTCACCTAGGTCACTTCTATCTTCTTCCTGTTCTCTTCTCTACCCAACTCTGTGAATCTGTGTGTGTGTCCCAGGCCGTGGAGAACACTGAGGGAACCGATTACTGGCTAGATCTGCCTCTCTCCTTTTGATCCCCTCCTCTTCTCCTCCTGATCACCTCTATCTCCCTCCACCCTCTTCTCTTCTCCACGTAACTCTGTGAATCTCTCTGGGTGTCCCTCACTGTGGAGAATCTTTTCTCCCTTAATGTAGACGTTTTATCATTGGTGTGATATGGATGGAGAAGTCTTGAGCTACTGTGAGAATAAGACTGAAAACCGGAGGCAGGAGGCTTAAGTGAAAAACGAGAACACCAGAAAACTCTTGACTCCAGGGAGCATTAATCAACAAGAGCTCATCCAAAAGCCCCCATACCTACACTGAAACCAAGTTCCACCCAAGAGCCAACAAGTTTCAGAGCAAGACATACCAAGCTAATTCTCCAACAATGCAGGAACATAACCCTAAGCATTAAAATACAGGCATCCAAAAGTCACACAAAACCCATAGACACCTCAAAACTCACTACTGGACACTTCATTGATTCCAGAGAAAAGAGATCCAGCTCCACCCACCAGAACACTGATGCAAGCATCCCTAACCAGGAACCTTAACAAGTCACTCGTCCAACCTCACCCATAGGGAGGAGCCTCCACAATAAAGAGGAACCACAAAATTCCAACATACAGAAAGGCCACCCCAAACACAGCAATCTAAACAAGATGAAAAGGCAGAGAAATATTCATCAGGTAAAGGAATGTGATAAATGCCCACCAAACCAAACAAAAGAGGAGGAGATAAGGAGTCTACCTGAAAAAGAATTCAGAATAATGATAGTAAAAATGATCCAAAATCTTGAAAACAAAATGGACTTACAGATAAATAGTCTGGAGACAAGGATTGAGAAGTTGCAAGAAATGTTTAACAAGGACCTAGAAGAAATAAAAAAGAGTCAATCAATAATGAATAATGCAATAACTGAGAGAAAAAAACACTCTGGAGGGAACCAACTGTAGAATAACTGAGGCAGAAGATAGGATAAGTGAGGTGGAAGATAGAATGGTGGAAATAAATGAAGCTGAGAAGAAAAAAGAAAAAGAATTACAAGAAATGAGGACAACCTCAGAGACCTCTGGGACAATGTCAAACGCCTCAACATTCAAATCATAGGAGTCCCAGAAGAAGACAAAAATAAAGGCCATGAGAAAATACTTGAGGAGATAATAGTTGAAAACTTCCCTAAAATGGGGAAGGAAATAGCCACCCAAGTTCAAGAAACCCAGAGAGTCCAAAACAGGATAAACCCAACGCAAAACACCCCAAGACACATATTAATCAAATTAATGAAGATCAAACACAAATAACAAATATTAAAAGCAGCAAGGGAAAAACAACAAATAACACACAAGGAGATTCCCATAAGGATAACAGCTGATCTTTCAAGAGAAACTCTTCAGGCCAGAAGGGAATGGCAGGACATACTTAAAGTGATGAAAGAGAAAAACCTACAACCTAGATTACTGTACCCAGCAAGAATCTCATTCAAATATGAAGGAGAAATCAAAAATCTTTAGAGACAAGCAAAAGCTGAGAGAATTCAGCACCACCAAACCAGCTCTTCAAAAAATACTAAAGAATCTTCTCTAGACAGGAAACACAGAAAAGGTGTATAAACTCGAACCCAAAATAACAAAGTAAATGGCAACAGGATCATATTTATCACTAATTACCTTAAGTGTAAATGGGTTGAATGCCCCAACTAAAGGACAAAGACTGGCTGAATGGATACAAAAACAAGACCCCTCTATATGTTGTCTACAAGAGACCCACCTCAAAACAAGGGACACGTACAGAATGAAAGTGAAGGGCTGGAAAAAGATATTTCACACAAATGGAGACAAAAAGAAAGCAGGATTAACAATACTCATATCAGATAAAATATACTTTGAAATAAAGGCTGTAAAAAGAGACAAAGAAGGATACTATATAATGATCAAAGGGCCAATCCAAGAAGAAGATATAACAATTATAAATATATATGCACCCAACTTAGGAGCACCTCAATCTGTAAGGCAAATGCTAACAAGTATGAAAGGGGAAATTAACAGTAACACACAATAATAGTGGGAGACTTTAATACCCCACTCACACCTATGGATACATCAACTGAACAGAAAATTAGCAAGGAAACACAAACTTCAAATGGTACAATGGACCAGTTAGACCTAATTGATATCTATAGGACATTTCACCCCAAAACAATGAATTTCACCTTTTTCTCAAGTGCACACAGAACCCTCTCCAGGATAAATCACATCCTGGGCCATAAATCTAGCCTTGGTAAATTTAAAAAAAAAGAAAAGAAATCATTCCAAGCATCTTTTCTGATCATAATGCAGTAAGATTAGATGTCAACTACAGGAAAAAAAACTATTAAAAATACAAATATATGGAGGCTAAACAACACATTTCTGAATAACCAACAAATCACAGAAGAAATAAAAAAAAAATCACAAAAGGCATAGAAATGAATAAAAATGAAAAATGAAATCTATGTGATTCAGTAAAAGCAGTGCTTAGGGGAAGGTTCTTAGCAATACAAGCTTACCTCAAGAAACAAGAGAAAAATCAAATAAATAACCTAACTCTATACCTAAAGCAACTAGAAAAAGAAGAATGAAGAACCCTAGGGTTAGTAGAAGGAAAGAAATCATAAAAATTAGGGCAGAACTAAATGCAAAAGAAACAAAGGAGACCACAGCAAAAATCAATAAAGCTAAAAGCTGGTTCTTTGAGAAGATAAATAGACAAACCATTAGCCAGACTCATCAAGAAAAAAAGGGAGAAGAATCAAATCAACAAAATTGAAATGAAAATGGAGAAATCACAACAGACAACACAGAAATACAAAGGATCAGAAGAGACTACTATCAGCAACTATATGCCAATAAAATGGACAACTTGGAAGAAATGAACAAATTCTTAGAAAAGTATAACTTTCCAAAATTGAACCAGGAAGAAATAGAAAATCTTTGTTAACCCATCTGTTATGGTTAATCTCTGTTGACCCATCACAAGCACGGAAATTGAAACTATAATCAAAAATCTTCCAGCAAACAAAAGCCCAGGATCAGATGGCTTCACAGCTGAATTCTACCAAAAATTTAAAGAAGAGCTAACACCTATCCTACTCAAACTCTTCCAGAAAATTGCAGAGGAAGGTAAACTTCCAAACTCATTCTATGAGGTCACCATCATCCTAATGCCAAAACCAGACAAAGATGCCACAAAAAAAGAAAACTATAGACCAATATCACTGATGAACATAGATGCAAAAATCCTTAACAAAATTCTAGCAATCAGAATCCAACAACATATTAAAAAGATCATACATCATGACCAAGTGGGCTTTATCCCAGGGATGCAAGGATTCTTTAATATCCCAAATCTATCAATGTGATACACCACATTAAGATATTGAAAGATAAAAACCATATGATTATCTCAGTAGATGCAGAGAAAGCCTTTGACAAAATTCAACATCCATCTATGATAAAAACCCTCCAGAAATCAGGAATAGAAGGAACATACCTCAACATAATAAAAGCCATATATGATAAACCCACAGCAAACATTATCCTCAATGGTGAAAAATTGAAAGCATTTCCCCTAAAATCAGGAACAAGACAAGGGTGCCCACTCTCACCACTACTATTCAACACAGTTATGGAAGTTTTAGCCACAGCAATCAGAGAAGAAAAAGAAATAAAAGGAATCCAGATTGGAAAATAAGTAAAACTCTCACTGTTTGCAGATGACATAATCCTCTACATAGAAAACCCTAAAGACACCACTAGAGCTAATCAATGAATATAGTAAAGTTGCAGGATATAAAATTAGCACACAGAAATCCCTTGCATTCCTATACACTAACAATGAGGAAACAGAAAGAGAAATCAAGGCAACAATTCCATTCACCATTGCAATGAAAAGAATAAAATACTTAAGGAATATATCTACCTAAAGAAACAAAAGACCTACATATAGAAAACTATAAAACACTAATGAAAGAAATCAAAGATGACACAAAGAGATGGAGAAATATACCGTATTCATGGATTGGAAGAATCAATATAGTGAAAATGAGTATACTACCCAAAGCAATCTATAGATTTAATGTAATCCCTATCAAACTACCAATGGTATTTTTCAGAGAACTAGAACAAATAATTTCACAATTTGTATGGAAATACAAAAAACCTCAAATAGCCAAAGCAATCTTGAGAAAGAAGAATGGAACTGGAGGAATCAACCTGCCTGACTTCAGACTATACTACAAAGCTACAGTCATGAAGACAGTATGGTACTGGCACAAAGACAGAAATATAGATCAATGGAACAAAATAGAAAGCCCAGAGATAAATCCACGCACATATGGACACCTTATCTTTGACAAAGGAGGCAAAAATATACAATGGAGAAAAGACAATCTCTTTAACAAGTGGTGCTGGGAAAACGGGTCAACCACTTGTAAAAGAATGAAACTAGAACACTTTCTGACACCAAACACAAAAATAAACTCAAAATGGATTAAAGATCTAAACATAAGACCAGAAACTATAAAACTCCTAGAGGAAAACACAGGCAAAACACTCTGATGTAAATCACAGCAAGATCCTCTATGACCCACCTCCCAGAATAATGGAAATAAAAGCAAAAAATAAACAAATGGAGCCTAATTAACCTTAAAAGCTTCTGCACATCAAAGGAAACTATTAGCAAGGTGAAAAGACAGCCTTCAGAATGGGAGAAGATAATAGCAAATGAAGCAACTGACAAACAACTAATCTCGAGAATATACAAGCAACTCCTCCAGCTCAACTCCAGAAAAATAAATGACCCAATCAAAAAATGGGCCAAAGAACTAAATAGACATTTCTCCAAGGAAGACATACAGATGGCTAACAAACACATGAAAAGATGCTCAACATCACTCATTATCAGAGAAATGCAAATCAAAACCACTATGAGGTACCATTTCACACCGGTCAGAATGGCTGCGATCCAAAAGTCTACAAGTAATAAATGCTGGAGAGGGTGTGGAGAAAAGGGAACCCTCTTACACTGTTGGTGGGAATGCAAACTAATACAGCCACTATGGAGAACAGTGTGGAGATTCCTTAAAAAACTGGAAATAGACCTGCCTTATGATCCAGCAATCCCACTGCTGGGCATACACACTGAGAAAACCAGAAGGGAAAGAGACACGAGTACCCCAATGTTCATCGCAGCACTGTTTATAATAGCCAGGACATGGAAGCAACCTAGATGTCCATCAGCAGATGAATGGATAAGAAAGCTGTGGTACATATACACAATGGAGTATTATTCAGCCATTAAAAAGAATACATTTGAATCAGTTCTAATGAGGTGGATGAAACTGGAGCCTATTATCCAGAGTGAAGTAAGCCGGAAAGAAAAACACCAATACAGTATACTAACGCATATATATGGAATTTAGAAAGATGGTAACAATAACCCTGTGTACGAGACAGCAAAAGAGACACCGATGTATAGAACAGTCTTATGGACTCTGTGGGAGAGGGAGAGGGTGGGAAGATTTGGGAGAATGGCATTGAAACTTGTAAAATATCATGTATGAAACGAGTTGCCAGTCCAGGTTCGATACACGATACTGGATGCTTGGGGCTGGTGCACTGGGACGACCCAGAGGGATGGAATGGGGAGGGAGGAGGGAGGAGGGTTCAGGATGGGGAACACATGTATACCTGTGGCGGATTCATTTTGATATTTGGCAAATCTAATACAGTTATGTTAAGTTTAAAAATAAAATAAAATTTAAAAAAAAAATAAAAAGAAAAACACCAATACAGTATACTAATGCATATATATGGAATTTAGAAAGATGGTAACGATAACCCTGTATGCGAGACAGCAAAAGAGACACAGATGTATAGAACAGTCTTTTGGACTCTGGGAGAGGGCAAAGGTGGGATGATTTGGGAGAATGGCATTGAAACATGTATAATATGATATATGGAACAAATTGCCAGTCCAGGTTTGATGCATGATACAGGATGCTCAGGGCTGGTGCACTGGGATGACCCAGAGGGATGGTATGGGGAGGGAGGTGGGAGAGGGATTCAGGATGGGGAACACGTGTACACCCGTGGCAGATTCATGCTGATGTATGGCAAAACCAATACAATATTGTAAAGTAATTAGCCTCCAATTAAAATAAATTTATATTAAAAAATTAAAAATAATAAAAAAATAAAGTAGTTGCCATATGGAAAGAGCCAGATCTGACATTCACAGCATTAATAAAATGGTATCTAAAGTGTAAAAATAAAAAAAATTACATACAGATGGCTAATGAATACATGAAAAGATGCTCAACATCACTCATTATCAGAGAAATGCAGATCAAAACCACAATGAGGTACCATCTCACACTGGTCAGAATGGCTGCTATCCAAAAGTCGGCTGCTGCTGCTAAGTCGCTTCAGTTGTGTCCGACTCTGTGCGACCCCAGAGACGGCAGTCCACCAGGCTCCCCCATCCCTGGGATTCTCCAGGCAAGAACACTGGAGTGGGTTGCCATTTCCTTCTCCAATGCATGAAAGTGAAAAGTGAAAGTGAAGTCGCTCAGTTGTGTCCGACTCTTACAAACAATAAATGCTGGAGAGGGTGTGGAGAAAAGGGAACCCTCTTACACTGTTGGTGGGAATGCAAACTAGTACAGCCACTATGGAGAACAGTGTGGAGATTCCTTAAAAAACTGGAAATAGAACTGCCTTATGACCCAGCAATCCCACTGCTGGGCATACACACCCAGGAAACCAGAATGGAAAGAGACATGTGTACCCCAATGTTCATCGCAGCACTGTTTACAATAGCCAGGACATGGAAGCAACCTAGATGTCCACCAGCAGATGAATGGATAAGAAAGTTGTGGTACATATACACAATGGAATATTACTCAGCCATTAAAAATAATGCATTTGAATCAGTTCTAATGAGGTGGGTGAAACTGGAGCCTATTATACAGAGCAAAGTAAGTCAGAAAGAAAAACACCAATACAGTATATTAACACATATATATGGAATTTAGAAAGATGGTAACAATAACCCTATATGTGACACAGCAAAAGAGACACAGATGTATAGAACAGTCTTTTGGAATCTGTGGGAGAAGGTGAGGGTGGGATGATTTGAGAGAATAGCACTGAAACATGTATATTATCATATGTGAAGTAGATCACCAGTCCAGGTTCAATGCATGAGACAGGGTACTCAGGGCTGGTGCACTGGGATGATCCTGAGGGATGGGATGGGGAGGGAGGTGGGAGGGGGGTTCAGGACGGGGAACACATGTACACCCATGGCTGATTCATGTGAATGTATGGCAAAAACCACTACAATATTGTAAAGTAATTATCCTCCAACTAAAATAAATTAATTAATTTAAAAAAAGATACATGCACTCCAATGTTCATAGCACCATTATTTTTAACAGCCAAGATAAGGAAGGAACCTAGGTAGTATCCATTAACAGATGAATAGATAAAGGATCTGTGATATATACACACACACATATACAAACAATGGAAGATTACTCAGCCATAAAAGAAGAATGGAAGTTTGCTATTTGTGACAACATGGATGGATCTGGGAAGATTATGCTCAGTGAAATGAGTCAGGCAGAGAAAGACAAATATTTTATGTTATCACTTTTATGTGGAATCCAAAAAATAAAACAAATTAATTATTAAAAAAAAAAAAAGATACAGGAAACAGACTAGTGGCTACCAATGGAGATGGGGAAGGGTGGGCAGAATAGAAATGATTAAGAGGTATATGCTGCTGCTGCTAAGTCACTTCAGTTGTGTCCTACTCTGTGCGACCCCAGAGACGGCAGCCCACTAGGCTCCTCTGTTCCTGGGATTCTCCAGGCAAGAATACTGGAGTGGGTTGCCATTTCCTTCTCCAATGCATGAAAGTGAAAAGTGAAAGTAAAGTCGCTCAGTCATGCCCGACTCTTAGCGACCCCATGGACTGCAGCCCACCAGGCTCCTCCGTCTATGGGATTTTCCAGGCAAGAGTACTGGAGTGGGGTGCCATTGCCTTCTCCGAGGTATATGCTACTATGTATAAAATAAATAAACTCCAAGGATACATTGTACAGCACAAAGAATATAGCCAATATCTTATAATAACTTTAAATGGAATATAATCCATAAAATTTTGAATTACTACATTGTACAAGTAAAATATTATAAAATCAACCATATCTCAACTTAAAAACATGAAAAGGGAGACATAATACAAATATAGGAACAATTGTTTAATTTAGCAGAAATGGAAACTTCTGTTTAAAATGTACACTACCAAAATGTGTTTAAGAATTAAAAAAAAAAAAAAATCAGTAACTGTTACCAAAAAAAAAAAAAAAAAGCCCCACCCTTTCCTATGTAAATACTTACTATCTCTCCATTTTACACATAATGAAACTAGGTGCCAGAGAAATTAAGTAACATGTTCAAGTTTCCATGGCCAATCAAACAAAACTATTGTGCTTAATCACTATACTCTACCCCTACCTGATACATGCTAGATTTGTGGGCATTGCAGAAGTAAAAGATGCTGATCCCTCATAGGATGCTTAGAATTCCCGAAAATATAGGAACTGGATTCATGGCACAGAAACAGACTGAAAACCTCCTAGGTATCCAAAGCTATATTATCCAATTGTCCCTTGATTTTTCTCTTTCCAGTTGGAGTATTTTTTTTCCCTTTTGTTTTTGCTGCTCCTTTGCATTTCTACATGATATACCAGAGATGAAATTTAGTTTTGTTTGTTGTACAAAGAGCTAGGTGGAAGAGAACAGAGACTGCCCAGGATGAAATTTATCTTGTTAAGCAAAAGAGATTAAGTCATCATAATCATGTTAGAATAGGTAACTAGATACAACTTCATATTAAAGCAATCCTTCTGGAAGTCCTTGCCACTGGACAGGTTAATGGAACTGACATGAAGCAAGTTTCTCTTGCTATATCAGTGAAAACTATAGTATATAAGATAGACCTCATTTTTTTTTTTTTAGTGCCTTGTATTTTTTTAAACAGTGTTATTGAAGTATAATTGAAATATGAACTACATCTGTTAAAGTGCAAATTTTGATTTGTTTTGATATACATAAACACCTGTGGAATCATTAGTACAGTCAAGACTAATGAACACATCCATCAGTATCAAAAGTTTCTTACTGCTCCATTGCTAGCCCCTCCTTCCTTCCCTCCTCCATACTCCCCTAGCCTCCAAACACCCACTGATTTGCTTTCGGACACTATGGATTTGTTTATAGCTATTGGAATTCTATATACATGGAATATGCATACTGTATATATTATTTGGGGGCGGGGGCTTAGAGGTTTATTCACGTTGCTGCATGTACCAACAGTTTATTCCTTTTTGTTGCAGAGTAGTGCTTCAGGCATGCTGTACCATAATTTATCCATTCCCCTTTTGATGGACATTGTGGTCTTCTCAGTTTTTGGCTACTACAAATAAAACTGTATGAACATTTATGTATAAGTGGACAGATGTTCTCATTAAGAATGTCCACTCATTTCAGAATGGACATACGCTTTCATGCCTCTTGGATAAATACCTGAGAGTAGAAGAGCTGAATCATTTGATAGGAGTCTACTTAATTTTTAAACTGCTTTTCAAAGTGGTTGTATAGTTTTCCATTTCCTTCAGCAAAGTATGTGAGTTTTGGTTATTCTGAATCCCTGCCAGTACTCGATACAGTCAAACCTCTTAGGTTTTGTTGTTGTTGTTATTGTTTTAGTCGCTTAGTCATATCTGATTCTATTGTGACCC
The DNA here is from genome assembly GCF_029407905.1 of Bubalus kerabau. Lineage (NCBI taxonomy): Eukaryota > Metazoa > Chordata > Mammalia > Artiodactyla > Bovidae > Bubalus > Bubalus kerabau. Next base: position 16,935,669 of record NC_073639.1, on the reverse strand, counting down.
CATGGACTATAGCCTGGCAGACTTGTCATTCTAATCAGTGTGGGACTAATAATGATGAACATTATTTCATGTACTTACTTGCCTTATATATTAAGTGCATCTGTTTCAAATCTGTCCAAATATTTTGCTGTTTTTAATCTGATTGTGTTTTCTTACTATTGAGTCTTGACAATAATTTATATATTCTGGTTACAAGTCTTTATTAGATGTAGGACCCCCACGAAGATGCCCACGTCTCAATCCCCAGAACCTATAAACATATTACCTTCTATGGCAAAAAGGACTTTGCTGATGTGATTAAGCTTAAGGACCTTGAGATGGGGAGCTTACCCTGGATTATCTGGGGGACCACCAGGCACTGTTTCCTCTAATCTTTTCAGCGGATTCTTTTCCCAGATTTGATTGGTTTCCTCCCATGCATTCATGCCATCTCTGGGATTTTTCTCTGCCCTCTTCTCTCTTCTCTGGTTCTCTGTCTTCTGAACTATAACTATCTTGATCTATCTGGACTCTAAACTCCATCTTCTCAACACAGTTTGCCAGGCTCCACATAGGTTTGCCCTTCCTGACCCACAACCTGGAATTTCTCACAAATCAGTAAATGGAGGCAAGCACAAGGCCCACCTTTTTATTTTCTAGGTCTCAAGGATCATCTCCAGTGAAAAAATTATGATTTCATATATTTTGTATGGTTTTTTGGTTGTTCAAATGGAAGAGAAACATGATTTCTTTTTCTCCATTTTGGCCAACAGCAGAAATCCAGTTTCAAGTGTCTTAAAGACACAATGTTACGGCAGGACTGCATGCTACTTCAGCAAAGTGTGTATATTACCTTATTATTCCATAGCAACAAAGAGGTACCTAAAATAAGTGTGTAAGACATAAGCAACTATGTCTTATTCATTCTTGCGTACTGAGACATATATCATAGTTTCTGGCCTATAGCACATAGTAACTGCTTGATAAATATTTTTTTAATTACCATGATCAAAATAAAGTGAAAAGATATCCTAGGAACATTAGATTCAGATGCTGCCTCCCCGACTTTCGAACTTTCTCACTTTGTATATGCTTGGCTGTTAGTCTTTCTCACAGAACCAGGCTTTCTCCATACATCAGGGAAGATTTTTCCAAGCAGCTACACTTGCACATTCTTCCAGCTATGTTACTCTAGAGACAGGATTCCTTTTCCTCCAGTTTCAAATGGAAAAATCCTCGGGAAGAACCATAAGCAGCCCAGATGATCATATGCCCACCCATTTGCCAAGGGAGAGCAGGATGCTGTGTTTACTGCTTAACAAGGCACTTTCCCATTAAAAGGGCTTTCCTGGTAGCTCAGTTGGTAAAGAATCCGCCTACGTTGCAGGAGACCCGGGTTCAATTCCTGGATCGGGAAGATCCGCTAGAGAAGGGATAGATAGCCTACCCACTCCAGTATTCTTGGGCTTCCCTTGTGGCTCCAGCTGCAATGCGAAGACCTGGGTGTGATCCCTGGGTTGGGAAGATCCCCTGTAGAAGGGAAAGGCTACTCACTCCAGTATCCTGGCCTGGAGAATTCCATGGAATGTATAGTCCATGGGGTCGTAAAGAGTTGGACATGACTAAGCGACTTACACTTTCACTTTTCCCATTAAAATGTCTTTTGGAGAAATGTTATACAAGTAGAAAAAAGACAATCAATGTAAGTATCTCATCATTCACAGACAGACTGTATTAAATTTCTAGAACATTTCTTTCCTTTTCTGTGGGTAATTTCCTTTGGGAAGTGGGTAGCAGGGTCACCATGTTATTTAGCCTGGAATTTCAGTTTCTGCTTGTGAAGGCTTGGTTTTACTTTTTCTGAGGAAAGTCAGATGGAATTAGAGACCAATCAGACCCTATAATTTACACTGTAAGTCTATGTTTTAGTTGAACACTAGGAAATAAGGAAAGAGAAGAGGAACAATTCTACCTCTTCACTTGTAGTAAGAAATGCTGTATCTTTAAGAAATCCACAAACCATGCTGTTCCCATTGCCAGGCTTGACTCACCTGCATTAAGAAGCACCTGTATACCTTCGGGGGAGTCTCTTTTGAACACCTGTATAAAGATTTGCCTTTAGATATTCCAAAGCACTGTGTCAAAAGTTACATTAAAAAGGAGAGTCTTGGCAAATCAGCTCCAGTAATTCTCAAATGACATATGCCTTATGACACAGGTTTTAAAACAAACTCCCCATTTTATCTGGATGAGCCATGCATCAGTGTTTATTGAATATCTACTTTGGGCATAATACTATACATGGTGCTTTGGGGATCATAAAAGAAGTGGATTCATGATTCTCACTCTAAAACAACAAACCACCCATTTAGTTGGGGAGGGAGGTAAAATGGGTTTATCATCTTTATTGTGAGTGTACTCTTGGAGGAGGTATTAGGATTTTAGAACCACGCATCCCAATTTGACAAACATTCAGTTCAACAGTCTTGTATTTTATTGCCCAACACCATGTTACTCACTGCACTTTTCACTGGTCCCTACAGTTAAAGTTATGGTTTTTCCAGTAGTCATGTACAGATGTGAGAGTTGGCCATAAAGAAGGCTTGAGCACTTAAGAATTGATGCTTTCAAACTGTGGTAATGGAGAAGACTCGAGAGTCCCTCAGACTGCAAGGGGATCGAACCAGTCAATCCCAAAGGAAATCACCCCTAAATTTTCACTGGAAGGACTGATGCTGAAGCTGAAGCTCCAGTACTTTTGGCTACCTGATGTTAAGAGCTGACTTATTGGAAAAGACTCTGATGCTGGGAAAGATTGACGGTGGGAGGAGAAGGGGATGACCGTGGATAAGATGGTTGGATGGCATCTCAACTCAATGGACATGAGTTTGAGCAAATCTGGGGGATAGTGAAGGACAGGGAAGCCTGGCGTGCTGTAGTTTATGGGGTCGCAAACAGTCAAACATGACTTAGCATCTGAACGACAAAATATGAGAGGCACATTGTCTCTCCCTCCAGGGCTCTTCCTAGACCATGAAGTGCCTCTCAACAGAGGAGATGGAGATCTCATCCAAATCCCTCCTGGTGGGGCTTTACAAAAATGTGCCCTCTTCTGACTGACCAATTAGAAAAAGGTGTCCCTCTGGTTGGACTAAATGGGGAAATGTGTCCCTTCCCCTAAAGCCCTGGGCTGAGCAGAGGGGTCGGTGGAATTTGGACACTATTTGTTCTCCAGCAGTACAATCTACAGGCAGAAACCATAGCTCCTTATTCTCTGCTCCTTACATTTTAAAATAATAAGCATATCTAATTCTTTGAGCCAGGTAAACAAGAGCTGTGGGCTTCCCAGGTGGCTCAGTCATAAAGAACCCACCTGCCAATGCAAGAGATGTGTGTTCCATCCCTGGGTCAGGAATATCCCCTGGAGAAGGGAATGGCAACCCACTCCAGTATTCTTGCCTGGGAAACCCCATGGACAGAGGAGCCTGGCGGGCTATAGGCCATCAGGTGGCAAATGAGTCCAACATGACTTAGCGACCAAACAACAACTTAGAGCTGTAGAACTCTGTTGCCTTAAGTTGTTGCTATGACTTTCTGTTAATCTCTTGGATTTTCTTCAGATTGCCCAGGCTTGGTGGGGCGCTTATTATTTCAAGAGATATAGGTACCTCTGCTTTTCCCATGTATTGTTAGATATGATGGCAGAAGATCTAAAGAGTTTGTCATAAAAAGCCCCGGGCAGCTGCAGGGGCTTCTGCCAATGCATGTATTTCAGTGCTATGACTTATGGGTAAAGACAAGAGGGTTAGAGAATCTTTGAGCAAATACACAATCCTTCAGTGACCCCTCTGGCAATACATCAGAGGTTCTGCAGTGTAGCTCCAGGCAACAAACTGAGGCCAGCCAGAATTGATGTGGGGGCGGGGGTCTTGGCTGTGCTCAGCTTTTGAAAATACTTCACTACGTGCAGCACAACTGGCTTCTGATTGAGTACATTTGATGACTCCAAACTGGGCCTGATTGCTATTCAGGCTGGAGGGTCTTCGGGAGTGCTTTGGAGAGATCATTATTGTTTGCGAAACTTTCTTTCAAGTAAGGGTTGTCTCAAGGGTATAACAAGGGTGTTCCCATAACCAACTCCAAATAAATTAAACCTTAATGCTCAGAACGTTTAGCCTTTTTATAAGCTTTGTTATAAATTACCTTGGATTTGTTGGGACTACCAATTTTACTACAGTTTGTACCTTGAAAATGAATATTGTTTCATAGTGTTAGCCTCTTTGGTTAGAAAATAACTGGATTCCTGGCCTTCTTCAGGTCTGGTATCCAACAGCTATTTGGAAAGCATGAGATTTTCTCTTCTTTCATCTATACTTGTTTACTCTACTTAACCTTTCTAAATAAATAATAATCTCACCAAATGAGAAAGATAATTTAAGCTCCTTGAAAGAGAATTAGGTTGTTTGTTGCCACAGTATTTATACTAGTTGGGAGTTGGAGGTAGCCTCAGGATCTATTACTAGGTAATGAAATGTGCACCATGAAGTGGTTAGAAGAACTTAAACGTACACATAGCATCATAAATGGGCCTAAACCACAAACTAATGTGAAAGGGAAAGTGTAGTCACTTAGTTGTATCCGACTCTTTGCAACCCCATGGACTGTAGCCTGCCAGGCTCCTCCGTCCATGGAAATCTCCAGGCAAGAATACTGGAATGGGTAGCCATTCCCTTCTCCAGGGGACCTTCCTGACCCAGGATCGAATTCAGGTCTCCGGCATTGCAGGCAGATTCTTTACCATCTGAGCCACAAGGGAAACCCAAACCACATGCTATTTCATGAAATTTCATGGAAAAAATGAAAAGCGGGAGCATACATCATCAAAAAGTCTATGAATAATAAATGCTGGAGAGGGTGTAGGAAAAAAGGAACCCTTTACACTGTTGCTTGGAATCAGTATAATCAGTAAATCAGTATAGCCACTAGAAAGAACAGTATGTAGGTTCCTTAAAAAGCCAAAAATAGAGCTACCATATGATCCTGCAATTGCACTCCTAAGCATGTATCCAGAAAAAAACATAATTCACAAAGTCACAGGATAAAAAAATCAATACACAGAATTCACTTGCATTTCTATACACTAATAATGAAAAATCAGAAAGAGAAATTAAGGAATCAATGCCATTCGCCACTGCAACAAAAATAATAAAATATCTAGGAATAAACCTACCTAAGGAGACAAAAGAAAATTTTGTATCAGAAAATTATAAGACAATGATGAAAGAAATCAAAGATAACATAAACAGATGGAGAGATATTCCTTGTTTCTGGGTAGGAAGAATCAATATTGTGAAAATGACTATACTATCAAACACAATCTATAGATTTAGTGTGATCCCTATCAAATTAGCAACGGCATTTTTCATAGAACTAGAACATAAAATTTTGTAATTCATATGGAAACACAAAAGACCCTGAATAGCCAAAGCAGTCTTGAGAAAAAAGAATGGAGCTGGAGGAATCAACCTTCCTGACTTCAGATTATACTACAAAGCTACAGTCATCAAGACAGTATGGTACTGGTACAAAAACAGAAATATAGACCAATGGAACAAGATAGCCCCAAAACCCATGCACCTATGGGTACCTTATTTTTTTTTTTTTTTTAAACAAAGGAGGCAAGAATATACAATGGGACAAAGACAGTCTCTTCAATAAGTGGTGCTGGGAAAACTGGACAGCTACATGTAAAAGAATGAAACTAGAACACTTCCTAACACCATACACAAAGATAAAATCAAAATGGAGTAAAGACCTAAATGTAAGACCAGAAACTATAAAACTCTTAGAGGAAAACATAGGCAGAACACTCGATGACATAAATCAAAGCAAGATCCTCTATGACCCACTTCCTAGAGTAACGGAAATAAAAACAAAAGTAAACAAGTGGGACCTGATTAAACTTAAAAGCTTTTGCACAGCAAAGAAAACTATAAGCAAGGTGAAAAGACAACCCTCAGAATGGGAGAAAATAATAGCAAATGAAGCAACTGACAAAGGATTAATTTCCAAAATATACAAGCAGCTCATACAACCCAATACCAGAAAAACAAACAACCCAATCAAAAAGTGGGAAAAAGACCTAAACAGACATTTCTCCAAAGAAGACAACACAGATGGTTAACAAACACATGAAAAGATGCTCAACATTGCTCATTATTAGAGAAATGCAAATTAAAACCACAATGAGATATCACCTCACACTGGTAAGAATGGTCATCATCAAAAAACCTACAAACTAAATGCTGGAGAGGGTGTGGAGAAAAGGGAACACTCTTGCTCTGTTGGTGGGAATGTAAATTGATTCAGCCACTATGGAAGGCGGTATGCAGATTCTTTAAAAAAAAAACTAGGAATAAAACCACCATATGACCCAACAATCCCACTCCTAGGCATATACCCTGAGGAAACCAATATTGAAAAAGACACATGTATCCCATTGTTCATTGCAGCCCTATTTACAATAGCTAGAACTTGGAAGCAACCTAGATGTCCATCAACAGATGAATGGATAGAGAAGTTGTGGTACATATATACAATGGAATATAAAGGCCATACAAAGGAATGCATTTGAGTCAGTTCTAATGAGGTGGATGAACCCAGAGCCTGTTATATAGAGTGAAGTAAGTCAGAAATAGAAAGATAAATATCGCATACTAACACATATATAAGGAATCTAGAAAAATGGTACTGAAGAATTTATTTGCAGGACAGCAATGGAGAAACAGACATAGAGAACAGACTTATGGACATGGGGAGAGGGGAGGTGAGGGTGAGATGTATGGAGAGAGTAACATGGAAACTTATATTACCACATGTACAATAGGTAGTCAATGCAATTTGTTGTATGTCTCAGGAAACTCAAACAGGGGCTCTGTATCAACCTAGAGGGGTGGGATGGAGAGGGAGATGGGAGGAAAGTTCAAAAGGGAGGGGGATATACATTGGAAAAGGCAATGGCACCCCACTCCAGTACTCTTGCCTGGAAAATCCCATGGATGGAGGAGCCTGGTAGGCTGCTGTCCATGGGGGCGCTAGGAGTCGGACACGACTGAGCGACTTCACTTTCACTTTTCACTTTCATGCATTGGAGAAGGAAATGGCAGCCCACTCCAGCATTCTTGCCTGGAGAATCCCAGGGACGGGGGAGCCTGGTGGACTGCCGTCTATGGGGTTGCACAGAGTCAGACACGACTGAAGCAACTTAGCAGCAGCAGCCTTTCCCTTCTCCAGGGAATCTTTCCAACTCAGGGATTGAACCCAGGTCTCCCACATTGCAGGCAGATTCTTTACCAACTGAGCCACAAGGGAAGCCAAGAATACTGGAGTGGGTAGCCTCTCTTCTCCAGCGGATCTTTCCAACCCAGGAATCAAACCAGGGTCTCCTGAATTGCAGATGGATTCTTTACCAACTGAGCTATGAGGGAAGCCCTGGCATAGGCCAAAGACTAGTTCAACATAATGCGATTTCTGCTTTTTTCCCCTGAAGAGTTTCAGACAAATGTGTTGGGATTTCATGGATCAGTATTTAACAAGCACTGTCCTTAAGTCTTGTGATCAGAAAAGCTTGTGGAACACTGCTCTAAAGTCTAGAGCAATCATTGGAGCAACGGATGAGAGCCTCTTATGAAAGGTGAAAATGTTGTAGGATAGGGATTCAAGGAAGAGAAAGGAGATATTGCCATGCACAAGAATATTTGGGGAAAGCATCCAATCAGGTGCTGGGAGGTCTAATGTTCTTTGAAGCACACATAGTGTGGACAATTAGAAGGGGGGATTGTTGGCATTCTAGGAAAGAGTGCTGAGCCAAGTTTCAGAAGTAGGCAGCACAGAATGAGGTGCTTAATATGAAGACTGCATTTTGGATTGGCATGCAGAAGGCTGTTGAACAAATAGTCTGAAGAAAGATTTTTCAGGACTTTGGAAGCCAGGGGGAGATTTAGACTGAGCCCTGAATAACAACAGAACTTAGAGGTCAGGTAGAAGAAAGAAATCCAAGAAAGGAGCTTGAGGAAATGTAGCCAGAGATAGGAGGAAAATGTAGAGGAAGGATTTTCAAGAAGGTGGGTCAACTATTTGGAATGCTGCTGAAGTGTTAAGTAGGAGGAGGATTAGAGGGTCTTCCTCAGGTTCAAGAGCACGAAGGTCACTGGAGATGCAGAAACACAGCTGCCTAATGGATCCCAAGCCATTCCCCACTTTTTCTTTCTGGACACACAACCAGACTACCTTTCAGCCTTTTGCAGTTTGGTTGTGGTCAAAGTGAATAGGAGTTCTTGGGCAACTTTTGCCTCATTTACTTAAAAGAAAACTCCTACCCTTGAATGTCCACTTTTCACACTGCCTGAAATGCAATGACTAACCTGACTTTCAGAGAAGGGAATAGCACCCGACTCCAGTACTCTTGCCTGGAAAATCCCATGGATGGAGGGACCTGGTAGGCTGTAGTCCATGGGGTCGCTAAGAGTCAGACACAACTAAGCGACTTCCCTTTCACTTTTCACTTTCATGCATTGGAGAAGGAAATGGAAACCCACTCCAGTGTTCTTGCCTGGAGAATCCCAGGGACGGGGGAGCCTGGTGGGCTTCCATCTCTGGGGTCGCACAGAGTTGGACACGACTGAAGCGACTTAGCAGCAGCAGCAGCAACAGCAACAACCTGACTTTGGAAGGTAGACGTTGAGGATGACAGAGCCACTGTCATGGTGCAAAGGTATCCACTAGCTCTCACGGTCACCTCAACAGTGTGATGTAGGAGAGAAATACAGTTCTTTGTTCTTTAAGACACACTGTTGACTCTCTTATTACAGCAGTTTAGCCTGCTATCCTAATAGAAAGCTGGCACCCAGCACAGGGTGGGTGTGGTACCACTAAAACAAAGAATTAAAATTCTGTTGCATTGGCTTAAGAGGCTGGTTGCAAGTACTCAGAACAGACATCACTGTCTGGAAAGCTGATGACCCTTATATATCACAGTAAAACATTTAGTAGAAGAACCACCTGCAATAGTTTGGAAGGCAGCATCCCTAAGGAGCTAACAGCTCTAGAAGAAGGGGTGGTTAAGAGCCAGAAGATGGATTTCAGTTGCCTACTTCTCAAAGAGGGATTCACCAAGAAGCTATTAAAGCTTAAGGGCCCCTCACTGGATGCACCGCTTCCATGGGCCTGGAAGCAACATGTTCACAAGGGCATAAGACAGTACTTGTGCACGCTCAGTCGTGTGCGACTCCTTGTGAACCCATGGACTGTAGCCCGCCAGGCTCCTCTGTCCATGGGACTTCCTAGACAAGAATACTGGAGTGGTTTACCATGCCCTCCTCCAGGGGATCTTCCGATCCCAGAGATCAAACCCGGGTCCTCTGCATCTCCTGCATTTGGCAGGCAGATTCTTTACCAGTGAGTCACCTGGGAAGCCCCTCTTCACAAAGGTATATGTTCTGTCAATTTTTCCAAATTAAGATTTTTCAATTCTAATCAGTTAAGAGAATTCTGTTTCTACTCCAGCTTCCCCTGTGTCACATGTTCCCTCATGGGAGACGATGAAGTAATGGCCACATTTTAGTTGATGATACATTAACTTGGGGTAAAGTGAAACATAATTACATGGTTTGCTGTTACTTTCACATATGGGCAGGTTATTGCTAGCCATCCCAGAGTAAGAATAGCTTCTAAAAATATCACTACTGCTTGGTGGGCTATCTTACAGAGAATATGGCAGGAAGACTTGGCATTACTTTAACAATGAATGACTCCTACAGTACCCAACATCACATGTATGTAGACAGTGGAGGAAAAAAATATATAGATGAGGTTGCTGCTAAGCTGCTAAGTCACTTCAGTCATGTCCGACTCTGTGCGACCCCATAGACGGCAGCCCATCAGGCTCCCCCGTCCCTGGGATTCTCCAGGCAAGAACACTGGAGTGGGTTGCCATTTCCTTCTCCAATGCATGAAAGTGAAAAGTGAAAGTGAAGTCACTCAGTTGTGTCTGACTCTTCCCGACCCCATGGACTGCAGCCTACCAGACTCCTCTGTCCATGGGATTTTCCAGGCAAGAGTACTGGAGTGGGGTGTCATTGCCTTTTCCAGCAAGTTTCATGAGAATGGTCATGACAGGCAGGAAGGTGATTTGGGGGGCTGATTTACCTACCACCCAGCACAGCATCCACTCCAGTATTCTTGCCTAGAGAATCCCCATGGATAGAGGAGTCTGGCAGGCTACACGTCATGGGGTCACAGAGAGTCAGACACAACTGAAACGACTTAGCATGCACGCACAGCAGGCAATGAGCGTAACATCCCAAATGATAAAGTGAGGCACCCTGACCCAAGGTGGCAGCTCAGTTGTTAAAGATTTTAGTGATGACGACCTGGGGAAATGTTCTGAAGGAGGAAAACAAACGTGCAGGGCAGTGAATCAGCCAGACATGGAATCTGACAGAGCACAGCATACACACCAGAGGCCCTGTTCACAGGGCAGGATGCGAGAGTGGGCCCACAGCCACGGGGTTCAGCGGTCTGTAAGGTGCCATCATCCAGACGGAGCCAGCCTCATGGAACAGTGGAATAACCTTTCCAGGTTATTCAGTGCCAGCTCTGAGACTTTCCTCTGGAAGGGTTAGGTACTGCTCTCCAGGAGACATCATATGTACTTAATCAAAGAGCCTGCTATGTCCCCATGAGGAAGAAGACATGGTCCTAGAAACCAAGGGGTGGAAGCATAATGACCCCACTTACCATGATTCCCATGACCCAACTGAAAATCATCTGTTATTTTATTCGACAAAAGGAAGCTCTGGACGATTACAACCTGCTGTTGAAAAACAGCCACTGTCAGGCGTAGGACGACACTCCTGTTGTGGAGGTGAGGACCGAGGGATGTGAGCGTGACTTATGTTCCTTATGTTAATATACCTGCATGTACGTCACGTAAGGCTCATTCCTTTCGTAGGAGTCATGTTTTGCACAGCGATAGCTTTCCAGCTTGCCCCAAAGATGGACTATTCTAGACACAGAGGCTGTCACGGGCTGAACTGCTGCCCCTCCTAAATTCACACGTTGAAGTCCCAAACCCTCAGTACCTCCGATTGGGGCTGCGTTTGGAAACAGGGCCTTTAAAAAGGTTGGTAAGTTAAAATGAGGCTGTTAGAGTGGGTCCTAACCCCACTGACTTTATAAGAAGCAATTATAATACCAACACACAGAGGGGGGATTGGGTGAGGACACAGGAGAAGATGCTATCTACAAGGCAAGAGGAGAGGTCTCACAGAAACCAACCTTGCCAACACCTTGATCTTAGACTCCAACACTGAGAGAAACTTAATTTCTGTTCTTCAAGCTACCTAGTCTGTGGGACTTTGTTATGGCACCTCGAGCACATTAATGTATGTGCTAACCTAGATTTTTCTGTAAAGAAACTAAATGTAACCACAAGGTCTACCTCCTGTAAGCTTGTTCAAGGCTTACCTTTTTTTTGGTGCACTGCGTGGGATATTGGAGAAGCAATGGCACCCCACTCCAGTATTCTTGCCTGGAAAATCCTATGGATGGTGGAGCCTGGTAGGCTGCAGTCCATGGGGTCACTAAGAGTCAGACACGACTGAGCGACTTCCCTTTCACTTTTCACTTTTACGCATTGGAGAAAGAAATGGCAACCCACTCCAGTGTTCTTGCCTGGAGAATCCCAGGGATGGGGGAGCCTGGTGGGCTTCCATCTATGGGGTCGCACAGAGTCAGACACGACTGAAGCGACCTAGCAGCAGCAGCAACAGCGTGGCATATGGAATTTTAGTTTTCCAACCAAGGATCAATCCTGTGCCCTCTACAATGGAAGCACTGGACTGCCAGGGAAGTTCTAAGACTTGCATTTTAAGGAAAACCTATATTTTTAAAGATTTGAACAAGAAACCCAAATCCATTTTCCTTTTGAAAAATATTTACACAATATATTGATACAGTAAATTACATCATTTTAATTGCAATTTGTACAGACATTTAGAACATTAAAAATGCCTGATCTGGACATATATGAAGGGTATTTTCTTTTGTCATCTATAAATTTATATATTCAACAATAGAAGTAAAACTCAAACTTACTAGAATGTGAAAGTGATAAAGATAATTGATTAAATCAATAGGAATTATTTTGACATAAAGCAAATTATAACCCAAAACTTTTCAGATCATACCAAAAACCATAATGCATTGAGAATTACAGATCTATTTGTATGTCTCCTTTGGGAAACTGTCTATTCAGCTTCTCTGCCCGTTTTTAAATATGGTTGTTGGGGTGGAGGTTGTTGTTGAGTTGGATGAGTTCTTTATATATTTTGGATATTCACCCTTTATCAGATATTTTGCCAAAGACATACAGATAGCCAACAGGCACATGAAAAGACGTTCAACATCACTAATTACTAGGGAAATGCAAATTGAAACCACAATGAGATGTCACCTCATGCCTATTAGAACGGCTATTATAAAAAAAGCAAGAAATACTAAGTGATGGCAAGGATATGGAGAACAGAGAATCTTCATACACTGTTGGTGGGAATGTAACTTGGTACAGCTACCATGACAAACAGTATGAAGATTTCTCAAAAAATTAAGAAGAGAACTACTATATGATCTGGATCTCCTACTTATGGATATTTGTTCCAAAGAATACAAAAACACTAATTCAAAAAAAGATATGTACCTCTGTGTTCACTGCAGCATTATTTACAATCTGCAGCCAAGACATGGAAACAACCAAAGTGCCCATTAATAAGTGGATAAAGAAGATAGGATATTCATATTTAATATGTATATTATAAAAGATATATTATATATGGGCTTCCCAGGTGGTGCTAGTGGTAAAGAATCTGTCTGCCAATGCAGAGACACAAGAGTTGCAGATTCAATCCCTGGGTCGGGAAGATCCCCTGGAGTAGGATATGGCAACTCACTGCAGGATTCTTGCCTGGAAAATTCCATGGACAGAGGAGCCTGGGGGCTACAGTCTGTGAAGCTGTGAAGAGCTGAATACAAATAAGCAACTGAGCATATTATATATGCACACACAGTGGAATATTACTCAGCCTTTAAAAAGAATGAAATCTTGCCATTTGTAACAATAGGGATAGAGCTTCAGTCTATTAGGCTAAAGTGAAATAAGTCAGATAGAGGAAGACAGATATCATATTATTTCACTCATTTAGAGAGTATAAAAACAAACAAACTAAATGAACAACCAAACAAAAAATTGACACACAGATACAGAGAACAGAGTAGTAGTTACCAGAGGGTAAATGTTGGCGGGAAACCAAAATGGATAATGGGGATCAACTGTATGGTGACAAGTGGAAACTAAATTTTTGGTGGTGAGTACATCATAGTGTATACAGCAGTGGAAACATAATGTTATGCACATGAAATGTTACCTCAATAAAAAATAAATTTAAAGAAAGAAAAATAGATCCATCTCAAACAGAAATAATGAATAAGTTCTTTGATTATTTGGTAACACAATTAATTAAAATAATGATATATACAAATACATGGGGAAAACATAAATTGCTGCTGATTTAACAAAATTCTGATTCCATCCAAGACACTACTAGAAAATTTGTATTGCTCTGCCTAAACAAGTAATCACTTTTCAGTGACAAACTACCTACTGAGTGCTGTCAATTCAAAGATTATTTAAAAGTTGACCTGCACTAGAAATCTTGAACTACTCTGCTATCTTATAGCCCATACATGAAAGAAACCAGATTGAGGTTTTCCCTCAATAATCATGAAAATAATCAATAAAATCATAAAAAAAGAGATGAGACCATATTGATAAATGAAAAGAAACATAAATTCCACATACACTTAGAAATTAACAGACTATTAAATCATAGTTCAAAAATAAAAATTTAAAACACTTAAAAATGAATAAAGCTTGAACATATAACTTGCAGAGTGAGGTGCAAATGGCACTTCCAATGGGGGAGTGTTGTAGAAACGAAGAGAGATTGAAAATGAATGTATTAAATGTCCAACTAATAAGTTAGAGAAAACAGGATAAGTCTGCAGGAAGGAGATAACAATGACAAGAGCAGAAATGAACAACATAGAAAAAAATTACAAAAAAAAAAAATCAATAAAACCAAAGTTGGTTCTTTAAAAATATTTACTAAAAGGTTAATCTCTCATAAAAGTGATCAAGGAAGAGAAAGTGAGAGACAGCATAATCAATACTAGCATTGAAAAGGGATGCATCACTTATCTCTGTTGTATCCATGGTTATAATATTAACAGTACTATGAACAAACTTATATTAATATAAAATTGAAAATAAGGACAAAATGCAGAAATCCTTGGAAAAATATATCCCAAAAGTAACTCAAAATAAATATCTATTATATATGCAATAGGCAAATTTTACCAAATTTTATGAAATGAATAATTCTAATCTCATACAAGCTTAGAAATGTAAAAAGGGGGAAAACTCAGGAATATATTCTCTGGGGGCATTTTTAACTTTGATACTAAAACTCGAAAAGATTGGTACAAGAAAATTATAGGTCAGTCTATTTTGGGAACATGATGCAAAAATTTTAAATAAAACATTAGCAAAATGAATCTCACATGTACAGAAAAACAAAATATACCATGACCAAGTTGTATGTTTATCCCAAGATTGAAAGACTGCTTTAATATTAGAAAATCTATATATGCCAGTTACCACATAAAGGAGAAAAACAGTGTGGTCATCTCAACAGATGTAGAATAAAAATTGCATAACTTATTTTTGATAAAAATCCCTAATAAATTAGAAACAGAAGAGAATTTTCTCAACCTAATAAAGGATAGCTACCAAAAACTTACATAAACTATCATTTTAAGTGTAGAACATTGAAAATATTCCCTTTAAAAGTGGGAACAACACAAAAAGTTCCACTGATAGTAAACATTGTGATAGATATCCAAGCCAGTGAAATAAAGAAATGAGATACAAGGAACGGAAAGGAAGAAAAACAGTCATTTTTCACAAATGCTGTATATATAGACATAGAAAACCCAAAAAAACCTATAGATAACTTATTGGAACTATGAGTTTGATGAGGTAGCTTGCCAAAGATCAATACACAAAAATCAACTGCATTTATATATGCCAGTCCACAAAGAGTAAATGGACTCCAAATACCCATTGAAAATGGCACCAACAATGGCTGATTTTATGTGGCCCAGATTTCATGAAATGTATCCAAAGATTATTCCAAATGTAATCAAAATACCTGCAATTCAAGACACTCACTCAGTGTCCAGGAATGAATGAATGGATAAAGAAAATGTGGTGTATTTATACAATGGAATCTTATTCAGCCTTGAAGATAAAGGAAATCTTGCCATTTATGACAACATGGACAAACCTTTAGGATAGTATGCTAGGCGAAATGAGACCAAGACAAGTACTGCATGGAATCACTTGTATGTGGAATCTGAAAGAAACTCAAAAAACGAACTCACAAATACAGAGAAGAGATTGGTGGAGGTGGGGAGTGGGCAAAATGGGTGAAGGTGATCAAAAGGTACACAGCCTCACTTGCTTTTAAAGGACAAAAATAGGCTATATTTCAAAATTTAGGTCCTGGGAATATAATGTACAGTACAGTGACTATAGCTAATAGTGTATTGTGTATCTGAAAGTTGCTGAGAGTAAATCTTAAAAGTGCTCATCGTAAGAAAAAAATTGTAATCATGTGATGGTCATTTTGCAATACATGCAAATATTGAAGCATGTTGTACACATCAAACTAGTATAATTTTATCCATCAATTATATCTCAATATAAAGAAAGAAATTCAACAGAAGTCCCAGTGGGTTCTTTCTTGAAGCCCCTCAAGACAATCACTGCTGCTGCTGCTGCTGCTTAAGTCGCTTCAGTCGTGTTCGACTCTGTGCAACCCCATAGATGGCAGCCCACCAGGCTCCCCCATCCCTGGGATTCTCCAGGCAAGAACAGTAGAGTGGGTTGCCATTTCCTTCTCCAATGCATGAAAGTGAAAAGTGAAAGTGAAGTCCTTCAGTCGTGTCCGACCCTCAGCGACTCCATGGACTGCAGCCTTCCAGGCTCTTCCATCCATGGGATTTTCCAGGCAAGAGTACTGGAGTGGGGTGCCCTTGCCTTCTCCGAAGACAATCACTAGAAACTTCCAACACAGAGAACCTGAC
Source organism: Bubalus kerabau (assembly GCF_029407905.1). Taxonomy (NCBI): domain Eukaryota; kingdom Metazoa; phylum Chordata; class Mammalia; order Artiodactyla; family Bovidae; genus Bubalus; species Bubalus kerabau. The sequence goes on along the minus strand of NC_073639.1, from coordinate 16,919,427 downwards.
TTTTACGCATTCGTAAGAAGACGGCAGTTTATAGTTAACCGAGGGCGGGGATACACAAAAATGGCAGGTGTTTCCTACCTCTTCAAAACAGACTGCAGGTGATTTGGTTCAAAATCACTGATGATTTTAGACAACTTCCAGACATTGTCTTACCTATTTCCTCTGGTTACACATATACATATAAGAACTGAGAACCAAGCTGTTAGCCAAGTAAAATGACTGGTCCAACGTGATGTAAAGTGTTACAGAATTGCCACTGGCAATTCCTTAATGCCCAGTCTTGAGGACTTTCCTGTAAGTCAGAGGAAAAACTTTTTTGTTTTCACTAATCCCCTGTACCCTGGTAAATCATAGGGTACTCCCAACAAATAAACAGAATTGACCCACAAACTTCTTTCAGAGAAGAGCCAAGAAAATGTGAATACGATTTGGGGCTAAAGAAGAGTTTAACTGGAGTGAGAGGATTCATTGAAGAGACATGAGGGAGAAGGCATAGCATGGTTCTCAATTCAAGGTCTGGGGACCTGGAACACTTTTTCATAGAGTCTGTGAGGTCAAAGCCATTTCCCATTTATACTGAGATGTGGTTTCCCTGTTCACTCTCCTTCTCTCTAAGCATACAATGGAATTTTCCAGGGGCTACATGACCTGTGATATCACAACAGACTCAGTGCAGAAGCAGATAGGAGAATATAGCTGTTTTCTACTAAATCAGACACTGGCGAGATTTACAAAAATGTGAAATGATGCCCGTCTCCTAATTTTTTTGAAAAATAGTTATCTTTTCATAAAATGTGTTAACATTATATCAACATACATTTGTTATTGTTATTTTTAAATATATAAGTAAAAATATCTTGGAAATTTCTTCAGTCTTAACTTCCAATACAGTAAATGGTGACAGATGTTGCCTGTCTAAATGAAGGCTCTTTGAGGTTCTCAAGAACTTTTAAGAGGGAAAAGGGATCCTGAAACAAAAATGTTTGAAACCACTGTTCTAGACTTCTAAAACTATGCTGAAGAATGTATCTCTCACTCGCAGGGAATGGCTTGTCACTGGATGGTTTTGATCAGGGAAGCGCAAGGTCAGAGGCAGGCTTTTGGGAAGACTTATCTGACTTACTTGTGGGTAGATGGACAATGAAGGGGGGGTGAAGATACAACTATTAAGAGGCCATAAAAATGCAGTTGAAAAGCAGTGACACGGTGGGACTAGACAGAAGTAGGCAGAAGGATACAGTAGTAGGATTCATGAGTGAGGCAACCGATGGGACTCAAGGGGTACTGCAGGGAAACTGATGGATGTGTTCCTGAGTTGACCAAGATTGTGGTGGCATCCTTAACATAAGCAGGGAAACAGGGAAGTAGATGTGTTTCTCGGTGTTGCGTTTATGCTCTGACATGTTCACCTCGAGGCAAAACTGTGACTCTGATGAGCAGATAGCTGGAAACATGGAAAAGAAATTTGAGAGAGGTTCATTCACGTTGGGGATGTGGAGGTGAGTGGGTTTGAGATGATGAAGACATTCCCCAGCAAGACATGGGGGGAGATAAAGATGGGGAGCAAAAAAACCCAGAGGGGCAGCAGTAGAGTGGTGAGGGAAGCTTGGATCCTAAAGGCAGAGAAGAAGTTGGACTTTGCAATGTCTCAGAAGACAGGAAGGAACACTTCTAAAAGAGAGTAAATGGCACCCAGAAGTCCATAGGGTTGAGGGGCTAAGAGAACTAGAAAACCCCCAGGAGGAAGGCATGGTAACCCACTCCAGTATTCTTGCCTGGAGAATCCCCAAGGACAGAGGAGCCCAGCGATCTGTAGTCTTTGGGGTCATAGAGAGTTGAGCACGACTGAAGTGACTTAGCATACACACACAGGAAATTTGACATGTAATTTTATTGGAGAGGTGGCTGTGAGTCAGACCACAAGGGGCAGAGGAATGAGTATAGGTCGAGAAAGCCTAAGAAGAAGTATGCCAGCAAGAGAAAAGAGAGAAGGTGATAGCCTGCTCAGAGAATGGAAAAACTCTCTGAGGATGAAGATATTCAGAGAAAAGAGCAGAGGTACCAAATAAATTCTCTCTTTGGATTCAGTAAGAGGATGTCTGAAAAAAAAGGGAAAAGACTGATTAGTATGGTAGAAAATGAGTGGACAGAATGTGAAAGAAAAAAAAAAAGAATGTATGACAGTGTTAAAGGTAGCAGAAATGTAGGGCCACCTGAACTGGGAGAGATGAGTGCATGCCAGGATTCTACGCCTGCCAACAAAACAAAACACAAAAAGGTTCTACTTCCAGCAAACTCCCGGAGCTTTGGCAACAGTGAACATTCAACTCCGTTTCCTCTGAAAAGTAGAACTCTGGGAGATCTAATTTTTGCATATTCTTCTTTATAACTGGAAAGTTATCAATTTTTTGATCAGGAGTTTGTATTTCTTTTATAATTAAAAACATTCATAGTTTTTAACACTGTGTCAAGGCCACAGTTTTATTTTTAATTTTTTTTAAGGCTGCACTGCTCAGCATTCGACTTCCCTGGTGGCTCAGATGGTAAAGCATCTGCCTACCATGTGGGAGACCCGGGTTCAATCCCTGGGTTGGGAAGATCCTCTGGAGAAGGAAATGGCAACCCAGTCCAGTACTCTTGCCTGAAAAATCCCATGGATGGAGGAACATGGTAGGCTACAGTCCATGGGGTCACAAAGAGTCAGACACAACTGAGTGACTTCACGATCATTCACAATCTTAGTTCCATAATCAAGAATCAAACCCGTGCCCCCCACATTAGGAGCATGAAGTCTTAACCACTGGACTGCCAGGGACGCACCAGGGCCACAGTTTTAAACAATCTATCTCTGGGGAATAGGAAGAAGCTATTATTACTCTCTACTCTATATATTACTTATTACTCTCTATATATTCTCACTTATTACTGTACACATTTATACTTCAGAATTTCAAATGTGCATGAAATTAAAACATTTTAAGACTTTCAAAATACTGTCACAAAGAGGAGAAACAAATAGTTGATGTTCAGCATTCAGTGTGAGGCACAAGGATATAAAGTCCTTGCCCTTGGAGTGTAAAGGGATGGGACATAATGCAAAATAGCTTCTAAGTGCTAACCCAGTGTACAAAGTAAAAATGTCATGGCACAAGTTATAAGGCCATTGGGACTGATAAGAAACAAAGTAATTTGATACTTTCTAGAGCAGTGTCAGTGGGCTTCTGGGGACACCAGGTTTTAGAAATTAAGGAAAGATTGAATGATGGTAAAAAGAAGGCATCAAGTGTAAACCACTCACCTGAAATCACAGCTGGGACAAAAAGCACTTTATAGAAAAGTGCTTAGGAGTCCATGCTCTAAAGTCATTAACACGTGGGTGTGAATCCTGGCTGTCTCTTCACATTGTGTAGTCTTGGGCAAATCAATTAATCTTAAAAGGGGATAACTGTAATATTTGCTACATAAAAGTTTCACGAGAATTAACTGTGAAGCTACATGTAAAACATTTAGTTGGGTACCTGGCATATTGTCAGTGTTCAATAAATACTTGTTATTTTTACTTGTCAAGTTGCATTTATGTCTGTTATAAAATATAAATGTAGCAAACATGGGCCTCCATAAATTCAATTAATATTTACAGTCTACTCCTAGTTGTTTATGCTAATATAAAATAACATAGCATGAAAATAAAAATTCATTACAATAAATGCTTGAGAACACCATGCCTGCAGATATGCCACAAAATGTATGAGATATTATCCCTGCCTTAAACACTAATTTGCAAACAAGATTTTAAAAGATATGTAATGATACAGGTCAGCTTATGCCGCGTTTCAAATGCATGATTTGGATCAAAGTGGTTCTGGAGTTTGAGGGTTAAAGAAATCACTGAGCACAGAAAGAATTAGGAAAGATGTTTCACGGATAAGATTTGAATTGATCTGAAGAATACATAGGACTTATGAAAGTCAAGAAAGGAAAAGGGCATCCTGGGGAGGGAAAATGTGATCAACAGAGCTAGAAACAAAAAAAATGCACCTCATCTAAATGAACATGGTGTCCTGGACTGTATCCTAGGAGAGCCAAAGGACATCAGCAGGAAAATGGGTGTTTAGTTAAGAGTAAGCGAAGAGTTGACTCATTGGAAAAGACTCTGATGCTGGGAGGATTGGGGGCAGGAGGAGAAGGGGACGACAGAGGATGAGATGGCTGGATGACATCACCGACTCGATGGATGTGGGTTTGGGTGAACTCCGGGAGTTGATGATGGACAGGGAGGCCTGGCATGCTGCGATTCATGGGGTCGCAAAGAGTCGGACACGACTGAGCGACTGATCTGATCTGATTGACACAAGCCTAGCTAGAGATTTTGGACTTCTGCAGTCCTTGTAATGTCACTGAATGTAGAAGGATGGTGGAGAAAGGAGCAGAGCCAGCCTTGAAATGGGTGCTCTGTCCCCACAGAGGCTTGAATGTCATTGTTATTAGTTTGTACTTGTTCAATCCCACACTCCCTGAAAAACAAATAACGTATTTTCACTTTCATATTTTCCCCGGTTATTAAAATCCTAATGCTGGGTTAAATGGAACCAGAACTCACAGAACCTTTCAAAGTTCATAGAACAAACTCTGAATCAAAACGGAACCAGGACATACAGATCCTTCTGGAGTCCATGGAACAAACTTTGAAAAAAATGGAACCAAGGCGTACAGATCCTTCTGGCAATGAACTGAACAAACTCTGATTAAATGGAACCGAACTCACAGAACTTTCCAGGGTCCACTGAGCAAACTCAATTCAATCACAACTCACAGAACTTCCAGAATCCACTGAGCCAACTCAGAATTAAATGGAACCAGAGCTCACACAACCTTCGGAAGCCCACTGAGCAAGCTCAGAATTCAACCTCACCAGAACACACAGAACCGCCCAGAATCCACCAAGCAAACTTTAAACAAGCAGAACTCACGTGGAAGCTCTGGGATCGCAGAACCTTCGGCAGTTGGCCAGGCATCCCTCCGCCCCCGCCGTGCGCTGCGCTGTGCGCACCCGTCCCGGCAGCCTGGCTGCTTTGACTCCTACGGCTCCTGGAAACAGCAGACACCGCACTGCTTTGCGTTGCTGCCTCTCACTGAAGTGGGGTCGGGGGCTGAATGCTCCTCCTCCTTGTGGACCACGAGCCCACCCATTGGCACCACCTGGATCTTGTAAAAGTCCTGCATCCTAGGCCTTCCGCAGCAGATGGTTAAAGGATATGCATTTGACAAGGTTTCTCAATTATCTGCAGCTACATAACAAACCACTCCAAAACGGAGATGCTAAACCAGTAACCATTTACGATCTCACACCTTTGCAGAGGGTCAGGGATCACCTTCGCTGGAGGGCTCCTGCCGCTGCTTCCCAAGGCTGCAGTGGCAGTGGTTTAGCTGCTCAGTCGTGCCTGCCTCTTGACACCCCGTGGACGGTAGCCCGCCAGGCTACTGGGTCCCTGGAATTTTCCAGGCAAGAATACTGGCGTGGGTTGCCATTTCCTTCTCCAGGGGATCTTCCCGACCTGGGAATCCAACCTGGGTCTCCTGCATTGCAGGCAGATTCTTTACCAACTGAACTAGGAGGGGAGCCCCTGCAGTTGGACGTGGCCAAGGTTTTCCTTGGTGGCGGGGGAAAGTCCACTCACTGCCTGGCCAGTTAATACTAGTGTGACCAGAGATGACAGATCTTCATCACGGGGCTCTCCACCCCACAGGACAACTTGAGTGTCCTGACAACATGGCAGCTGGGGTCCCACGGCAATGGTCCAAGAGGGAGCCAGGAGGACATCCCAGCGCCTCTGAAGTCACCTGCGTCATTACATAGGTCATGTGTAATGACATGACCTGCCTCACTCAGCCGGGGAGGGACACCCGGGGCCGTGACTACCAACCTGAGGCTACCAACCCTGCCCAGTATAGTCGGGGAAGCACCAGCTTCACCCAGAGCTCACAGCCCTGATGCGTGGGGGCTGGGAAGGTTTTTGAGATTCCTTGGCATTGGCAGGATGTGGGGCCTCCTTCAGGGCAATGGGCTGCTCACGCTGTCCAGTCTGGAAAAGCCTTACCCGGCCCTTGCTGCAGACGCCAGAAGGATGAACGCATCCAGACTCACTGACCTGCTGACACGTGGGGCTAATTGAACACCGTGGTGCTTGTGAGCACCACTGTCTTCCCAAGGAGCCTAGGTGACTGGCTCTCCCACTGGCATCTCCATCCCTTTGCCTCCCATCAACACAATTTCTATGTTTCCCACTTTGGTGGATGTGAAATGGATCTCATAGTTATCATGTGATTGGAGAAGGAAATGGCAACCCACTCCAGTGTTCTTGCCTGGAGAATCCCAGGGACGGGGAAGCCTGGTGGGCTGACATCTATGGGGTCACACAGAGTCGGACACGACTGAAGCGACTTAGCAGCAGCAGTTATCATGTGAATTCCCAAGATTAGTTACTAAGGCTTGCTAGCCATTTAAATTTCCTTTGTGTGAAATGCCCATTTTTCTACTACAGGGTTTCTTTCTTGACCACTGACATCTTTTATATATTTTGGATACTAATCTTTAGCAGTTACATGTGTTACAAACAAATTCTGGTCCTGGGGTAAACTACCAGAGGCTGGGGAGATGCAGATAACTGATTGACTCCTCCCCCTCCATACCTTCCAACCCTGATCATTCAAGCCTTCATGACTTGGCCTCACTCAATAGCCATAGTCTTGGAGCGGACTTTTTCTTTATGAAAAATTAGCATTGGAATGAGGTGCCACTTCTGCTGTATAGCCAAGAACAACCCCTTGGAGGATACTGCTTCCTTGTATAGAAGGATTAAAAATCAACAAAGCCCTAAGTTATGAAAATGTGAGGCAAACAGGCAGTCCTGCCAGTGCAAGTTTATGCGTAGGTGTAGGTGTGTAAAATGACTGTGCTTGTTGCTTACCAACACTTGACTTTCTCCTTTAGGCGCAAGGAGAAGATCCCTTGTTGGGAGGAGTCATGGTCCCATCTAGAAGGAGTGAAGCCGGCTGCATGGGGAAGATTTATTGCAACACCTCAGGAGGCTGGGGCTGGGTTTTTTCCAACATGGCCTGCCTGGCACTGTGCTAAGCTTTAAGGGGAAATGGCTGGGCGTGTGACTGTGATCTTAAAGAGAAGTGTCCTCAGGGTTCAGGGGGACGCTACTGGGGTGATGGAAAGAACAGAGCTGAATCAATAGGAGTCTCTTAGCAAGCATGAACTGGTTTCCTGCCATCAGAGTGTGCAGGACCACCTGTAACCTCACATGGCAGAGACCCAAGGCCTAGGCGTTCGCGGACTGGTCACGCTTCCTGGTTTTCTCTCTCTTCCTGGCTTCTTGCTGCAGAACCGATCCGCTTTGAATCAAGTTCAAACCAACCCAAGTAGGGTGGTTGGGGGAGGCTTTGGGAAATAAGGAGACTTCCTGTCACTGAGGGCAGGGGGGTGCTCGAGCAATGCACTGAATAAATAAAAGGTGAGGCATTTATACTTCAAGCTAGTATGTGGGTCATTCCAGATCCACTACTGACATGGATTTCTACCCAGTGAGTCACTTCCCTTACGGTCTTTCTCTAAGTTTCTTAAATGCATTCCCACAACACCTGCAGTTAAGCTCAGTGTTTCTGGGAATGTAAGAAGCAAAACACATCTCTGAGAAAAATGGACCCACAGGGTAATAATGAGGGCTTTGAGAACAGGAAATCTGCATGTGCTGGTCTGGTTCTTTATGCTTCTTCTTGCTCACCTCCCAGCAGGCTGCCTGTCTGAAGCCATCTGTAAGGACACTTGCAGGATCCTCTAGGTTAGCTCTTCCATGAAAGCAGGAGTTCTGTGTTCCTTACTGACCTACAGGAGGGCCAGTTAGAAGCTCAGTAAATATTTATTAAAAAAGACGAATCTAGAGAGCTAAGGGACATGAGAGTGTCTAAACACTACCATGCAGGATTGAAGATGAATGACAGTTCGTTTCTGCTCACTGAAAACCCTATAGGGAGGGACCAGTTTCCTCAGAGAAGATTTGGTGCAAGGAAGGAATACATTAATATAGACACCCTGGGGAGAAAGCCTGTGTGATGGAGGGCTTCAGTCTAGGTCTCTCGGAGTTAAAATGAGCCAAAGAACATTCACTTACTGACAAGTATCCATACCAAGAGGAAATAGAGAGCTTCAAAGAAAGGGAAGTAAACCTCAATATTCTGGGCCTGATGCCAGATATTCTAGCGCATGAAAGATGACAGACAAAGGAGACAACACCTCGAGACCTATTCCAGACTGTATATTTTCCTCCCTTTGTGGGTCAGCCGCTGTTGAGTAATGTGTGTCCAGGAAGTAATAGAGAATGTGAGGAAAGATGTTTTCTGCTGCACTCTCTGTAATTCTAGGAGCCACACTGTCAGGAAGGCTTGAGGTCTAAGTCATGTTGTGATGTCTAGACTGTGTGAGAAGAAACAGGATGATGGTAAGATGTAGCTTATCCAAGGATGCTTGTGGCTGAACGTATTAATAGTTTGATCCCCCTCCCCCTAGAGTGACTGGAAAGGTCAAGGCAGCCTCTGTGCTGTGCTGCGCTCAGTTGCTCAGTCGTTGTATGACTCTTTGCAACCCCATGGACTGTAGCCCGCCCGGCCCCTCTGTCCATGGGATTCACAAGGCAAGAATACTAGAGTGGGTTGCCATGCCCTCCTCCAGGGAATCTCCCCAACCCAGGGATCGGAACCCAGGTCTCCCGCATTGCAGGTGGATTTTTTACTGTCTGAGCCACCAGGGAAGCCCCAAGGTAGCCTCTACTTACTGGGAAAGAAGAATATTTTATCTTTTTTGTTTTTTAATTGTTGCCATATTAGGAAACTCTATTGCAGGTTTTCTGGGACTTTGTACATGTTTTTCTCCCTAGGCTAATATAGAGAATGATCTAGTAAATCACCTGTATCTTGCTACTTGTTCAGGTTTCCCTGGTGGCTCAGAGTCAGACATGACTGAGTGATTAATACAAACTCTTGCTACTTGTAGCAGGGGAAGAGTTTTGGAAAATGTAGAATTTTGAAAAGGCACAGGGTTTATCTGATCTGAAAGGTTTATACCTAATTCAGGCAAAGTGGGGAGGCTTTCTGCAAAGATGAGAATTGCAAAGCATGGGAGTCTGAAAGACTGAAAGAACTACAGGCTCTAAAAATCTTGAGTAGAAAAATAAACACATTTAGAAAATTTACTCTGGAGAAGGCAATGGCACCCCACTCCGGTACTCTTGCCTGGAAAATCCCACGGATGGAGGAGCCTGGTAGGCCGCAGTCCATGGGGTCGCCCAGAGTCAGACACGACTGAGTGACTTCACTTTCACTTTTCACTTTCATGCATTGGAGAAGGAAATGGCAACCCACTCCAGTGTTCTTGCCTGGAGAATCCCAGGGACGGGGGAGCCTGGTGGGCTGCCGTCTATGGGGTCGCACAGAGTCGGACACGACTGCCGTGACTCAGCAGCAGAAAATTTACTCATGCAGGCTGGGTTCTCATTACTGTAAAAGTAGAGGTAAGACTTAGCAGGCCACAACATTCTTACAATTTACATGCTTTTCCTTATTAGTGAAAGGGCCACTTAAGAAAAGCAATTTTGGCAAAATAACAAACTTGTAGTGAGGCTGTTTTACACAATTAGCATTATTGACGTTTAGAAAACTTAAGTAGAATAAAGTCAATAAAATTATAACAGGTATTCATCATGTTCTTCAGTTTTGATTCAGTGTATTCCTTTATTAAATAAATATTTAAGCATAAATAGTATATTGCTCACTTAAGAAAGGAAACCCAGAGCCCAAACATCTGAGTTTAAAATAACGCTTGGGGAGTTGCTTCCTTTGCAAACGTGTGCTGAGCGCCTGTGACGGGGCCAACCCTGTAGCGGGTCTCTTGAACACGTGGCTGAGCAACACCCAGGCACTTGCCTCGTGAGCAGCTCGCATAATCCAGGCAGGAGATGCTCACACAAAGGCAATTCACAAAATAGGGGACACTGAGCTCGTCCCGAGTGCCAGCCAGCACTATATGCAATTCCCACAGTCTTACCACAGAAGGCCTATTAATCCATTTCCTAGATGACACAAAGAACGTCAGTTCCTTGCCCAATCTCACAGGGTAACCTGGCTCCAGAGCTCTTGAAGCTTTCCTCTGCTTATGTGTAATATATACAATGATGGGCCTGTAAGTGATGGACACACGCACGGTATTATAAAAGCACGGAAGTAGTACTTTTGACTGGGTTGGTGGGAATAATGAGGGAAAGCTTCCTAGAGGAAGCCAGGCCAGAAGGAAATCCTAAAAGATGTATGAGTATTAATGTTACCAGCCAGGGTTCTCAGCCTTCCCCAGTCAATAGAAATTGACTAGAGGCCAGACAAGAAATTCAAGCAAGGCTTCACTGGGGCCCCTGCTGCAGCAAGTGTGAACTCAGACAGCAGGGTCCCTTGCTTGCTTGCTCCCTGAGGGGCCTGAGTTTGTTCCTTATATGGGGTGAGGGTGGGCATTGGGCTGGAGGCGAGCTTAAGGTGTCTTGCCCGCCCCTCTGGTGCTGTCGAGAGCAGGCGACAATGAGCAGTACTCTGCCTTTACTCCTGGCTCCTCAAAGGTGCAGTTGGGGTTTTTGGTCTCTTTGTATCTTTTAGGTCAAGAATTTGCTCCAACTGTGCATGTACGCAATTGTTTTTCTTCTCATACAGTTTCTTTGCATTTTGTTGCTCAAAGAGTGGTGTGTCCAGGTGCAAGCATCGCAGTACAGCAGCCCAGGGCCCCAGGGCCCAGCCTGTCTCATTAAGCTGATGGTTGAGGGGAGGTAGGCAGGAACGGATGCTGGAGAGCCCTGTGAACCTTCCCACAGAGCTTGGACTTCTCCCTGTATTCAGGGAGAGTCTACCGAAAGGTTTTAAGCTGGGAAACAACACGGCCAGACTTTTAGATCCATCTTCTCTGATGGCTTTTCAGAGCTGTGGATCTCAGAATTAAGCGTTTCTCTGAGGGCTTTTGAGTTTCCCTGGTGGCTCAGCTGGTAAAGAATCTGCCTGTGATGTGAGAGACCTGGGTTCAATCCCTGGGTTCAGTCCCTGGGTTGGGAAGGTCCCCTGGAGAAGGAAACGGCTACCCACTCCAGTATTCTGGCCTGGAGAATTTCATGGACTGTATAGTCCATGGGGGTCCCAAAGAGACATGACTGAGCGACTTTCACTTTCACAGAGGGCTTTTAAAACAGAGGGCTGGGCCCCATTCCCTGAGTTTCTCATCCAGTCACCTTGGTGTGAGGCCTGAGAACTTGCATTCCTAACAAGCGATGCAGCTGTGGCTGCAGGAGCCACACTTGGAGACCTCCACTGTTGTTGTGCAGGATGTATTTGAAGGGGGTGAGGCTGGAGAGCATTTAGGAGGCTAATATCAGTAATTTAGGAAAGAGAAAAGGAACATCTAAAACCTAGAACTAGAGTATAAGCTCTATGAGAACAGGAATTTTGTCTCTCTTATTTAATTCTGTATTCCCACCATCTAGATTATTGTCTAAAAGTGAAGTGCTAGTCACTCAGGCATATTCGACTCTGTGATCCCAGGTACTGTAGCCCACCAGGCTCCTCTGTCCATGGGATTCTCCAGGCAAGAATACCGGAAGCAGTTGCCATTGCCTTTCCTAAGGGATCTTCCGGACCCAAGGATCAAAACCGGGTCTCCTGCATTGCAGGCAGATTCTTTACCACCTGAGCCAACACAGAAGCCTCGATTACTGTCTAGCACATAGGAAGTGTTCAATAGGCATTTACAGAAAAAAAGATAGAGTTCCAGGTTCCTAAGCTGGATGACTGTGAGTGATGCCATGAATAGTGGTAGATACTACAGGATGAAGGACAGCTTTGGGATGAAGATGGTGATATGTTTTGGATATGTTGCATCTGAAGAATGTGTGAGAGTTCCAGGGGAATAAAATCATATGACAGTTGGGTGTGAGAATCTAAAGCCCAGAGCGTGAGAGCTCTGGGCCAGAGATACCCGTTTGGACCCCACTGGCAAGAGGATAGCTGGTAGAGCCAGGAGATTGGTCAATGAACTTGCTCAAGTGGAGCAGTTGGAGTGAGAAGAGCCAAGAGTTAAGAGTGAAGCACCACAATTTATGGAACAAGTAAAGAAGAAGGAAGACAAAGGAGGTGGTCAGAGAGGCAGGAGAGAGCTAGGGGAGTGCAGTCATGGGAGTCAGGGGTTTTAATTATTTGCTTTACTTTTTATTATATAAAATTCCACACATAAAGAAGAGTGGAAAGAGTAATATGATTTCCCATAGAGCCCTCAACAATGGTCAACTCACAACCAATCTTATTGTACTTATATTTCTACCCACTTTCTCTTGCCAACTAAATCATACTATTTTTTAAATGAAAAACACATATCATATTGGTTCATTAGCAAATAGTTCAGTTCAGTTCAGTCGCTCAGTCGTGTCCAACTCTTTGCAACCCCATGAATTGCAGCATGCCAGGACTCCCTGTCCATCACCAACTCCCAGAGTTCACTCAGACTCACGTCCATCGAGTCAGTGATGTCATCCAGCCATCTCATCCTCTGTCATCCCCTTCTCCTCCTGCCCCAATCCCTCCCAGCATCAGAGTCTTTTCCAATGAGTCAACTCTGCATGAGGTGGCCAAAGTATTGGAGTTTCAGCTTCAGCATCATTCCCTCTGAAGAAATCCCAGGGCTGATCTCCTTCAGAATGGACTGGTTGGATCTCCTTGCAGTCCAAGGGACTCTCAAGAGTCTTCTCCAACACCACAGTTCAAAAGCATCAATTCTTTGGTGCTCAGCTTTCTTCACAGTCCAACTCTCACATCCATACATGACTACTGGAAAAACCATAGCCTTGACTAGATGGGCCTTTGTTGGCAAAGTAATGTCTCTGCTTTTCAATATCTATCTAGGTTGGTCATAACTTTCCTTCCAAGGAGTAAGCATCTTTTAATTTCGTGGCTGCAGTCACCATCTGCAGTGATTTTGGAGCCCAGAAAAATAAAGTCTGACACTGTTTCCCCATCTATTTCCCATTAAGTGATGGGACCGGATGCCATGATCTTCATTTTCTGAATGTTGAGCTTTAAGCCAACTTTTTCACTCTCCTCTTTCACTTTCATCAAGAGGCTTTTGAGTTCCTCTTCACTTTCTGCCATAAGGGTGGTGTCATCTGCATATCTGACGTTATTGATATTTCTCCCAGCAATCTTGATTCCAGCTTGTGTTCCTTCCAGTCCAGTGTTTCCCATGATGTACTCTGCATATAAGTTAAATAAGCAGGGTGACAATATACAGCCTTGACGTACTCCTTTTCCTATTTGGAACCAGTCTGTTGTTCCATGTCCAGTTCTAACTGTTGCTTCCTGACCTGCATACAGATTTCTCAAGAGGCAGGTCAGGTGGCCTGGTATTCCCATCTCTTGAAGAATTTTCCACAGTTTATTGTGATCCACACAGTCAAAGGCTTTGGCATAGTCAATAAAGCAGAAATAGATGTTTTTCTGGAACTCTCTTGCTTTTTCCATGATCCAGCGGATATTGGCAATTTGATCTCTGGTTCCTCTGCCTTTTCTAAAACCAGCTTGAACATCAGGAAGTTCACGGTTCACGTACTGCTGAAGCCTGGCTTGGAGAATTTTGAGCGTTACTTTACTAGCATGTGAGATGAGTGCAATTATGCGGTAGTTTGAACATTCTTTGGCATTGCCTTTCTTTGGGATTGGAATGAAAACTGACCTTTTCCAGTCCTGTGGCCACTACTGAGTTTTCCAAATTTGCTGGCATATTGAGTGGAGCACTTTCACAGCATCATCTTTCAGGATTTGAAATAGCTCAACTGGGATTCCATCACCTCCACTAGCTTTGTTTGTAGTGATGCTTTCTAAGGCCCACTTGACTTCGCATTCCAGGATGTCTGGCTCTAGGTGAATGATCACACAATCGTGATTATCTGGGTCATGAAGATCTTTTTTGAACAGTTCTTCTGTGTATTCTTGCCACCTCTTCTTAATATCTTCATACATGTCTCTAAAAGGTAAGCTGTCTTTACACAAACAGCGCCATTATGTTAATTCAACTAGTCCTCTAGTTGAATGGATATTTGGGTTGTTTCCAGTCTTTTACAAAGTCAAAGTTTTTGAGAATGAAGGAATGACTTGTAGTGCCCAGTGAACCTGAGTCATCTGATGGAAGACATTAAAGTATTCACTGGATTTTGCAACATGAAGGTCAGTGAAATCTTAACCAGGGCTAAGGTGTACATATACAAACTACCCAGCAGTATGCAGTACGGAACTTGGCAAGGGTGACATCATGGTGCAAACGGAAATCGGAATATAGTGGGTCACTGGGTGACTGTAAGAAAATGGAGATGTCAGGATGTATAAACTACTCTTTGAACAAGTTGGATAGGAAAGGACACAGAATTGTAACTGGATAAGCATTTGAAAATAAGGGGTTTTATGTGGGGGGGCTCTGTTTTCTATATTTATGAATGTATCAGAAGATATACAGCATGTATGGAGATATAGAGTTAAAATGAAAAAAGAAATGTTGATGGCAGAGAAATGCTGTAATTCTTCATTTTTGAAGAGAAGACTTGCAGTTGTTGAACACATGGTTGGAAAATCTAAATATGTAACAAGCATCTTTAAAAAAAAAATACATTTCCTGAAATGTATAGGAACTCAAGTCTCCATGAAAAGGCAACTTTCACTGGCCTGATCCTTGTCCCCTTGAAGCTTATTATAAAAGAGGCATTTATCCTTATAACAGCATTCTATGATCTTTGCTACATTTCTATCACTACTGCCTAGCCGAAACCACCATCTTTTCTTGAGACCTCCATAGTAGCCTCTGAACGGCCAGCCTGCTTTCTTTCTTTATTCTTATGTGGTTCCCCTTTTCCACAGAGGACCCAGGAAAATGTAACTCAAATCCTGCCTCTCCCCTGCTTTAAACCATTCAGTGACTCCCTATTGCAGTTGAAAAAGACTCCAAAGTCCTTGGAAGAGTGTGCAGATGATGATCTGTAACTTTTTCTGTCTCCTCTCACTGTCCACATCTTAGCTCAAAGCTCTTCCCTTAGAGGGGCCATCTCTGGCTGCCCTACCTAAAACAGAACGCTGCCCATTCCCTAAAGTCACTATTTATCACCACGTTGTGTTTGTCCCCCTGGCTTAAATGATCACATCTTCACTCACCTTGTGTTCATTGTCTGTCTCCCCAGTTAAAACACAGACCAACCGAAAGGAAAAGCCTTTAGTTCATTGTAGTAACCCCGAGGCCTTAAACAATGCCCAGAACACAGTAGCCACTCAATAGACATTCGCTGACTCTATTAATACTGTTCTTTGACTTTTGCAAGGATCTGTTATCTTTGTACCACTTCTTTTCTCTCCTTTGCTTTTACACAAAGCATTTCAACTGAACAATTATGACTTTGGGGAATCAAACTTTGAAATGGACATAATGGAGTGTGAGTTCCTTAACAACCAAATGCAAACTTTAGGGAGCTTTATATAAGCAAAGTGGAGTATCCCTGAGTTAACTGGAAAAAAAAAAAAATCCTGATCACCCTGTCTCAAGTGGAAAAGTACATTAGCCTTTCTTTTGAAAGATGAGATAACTTGGAGTATGTGCAGATGCAGAGTGGAAGACTCCTTTACGGAACCTGAAGAAGGGTATTCTTGGTGAAGGAGTAACCCTTTTGATCCAGCTGTACAGATAAATTGCAACCCACAATGCTAATGCCTGAGACTGCCTAGTTTGGAGGCAAAGTATTAGCAAGCCAATTTGGCTACAGATCTATGGCTCAATATTCCAAGCTACTTTATAGATAATGAAGATTGTGTTTTGAGTTCCACATCCCTGACTTTTGGGTTTGGTTCTTGTTTGTCCCCATACTCAGGAGACAAAGGAAGTGTTATTTATCAGCTATCCTCCAAAAATTCTTGAGAAGACAGTGGCTTAAATATGATTGATTCAGTTGGATAGCCAAGCCTTATAGATCAATTATTGCTGATCATTGTTTTAATTTTCAAATAAGTTTCCTCATCACAATGGCTATAGTCAGAAAACATTAGCTAGAGTAAATTATAAAAAGCAAGATTTTTTAAAAGAAAAATCTCTTTTACAAGAAAAAGGTTGACTGTATTTACACAACGGACTTTAAAGGTGATGCCTGTGCCATGCCGTGCTCAGTTGTTTCAGTCACATTTGACTCTGTGAGACTCTACGGACAGTAGCCCTCCAGGCTCCTCTGTCCATGGGATTCTCCAGGCAAGAATACTGGAGTGGGTTGCCATGCCCCTCTCCAAGGGAACTTCCCGACCCAGGGATCAAAGCTACATTTCCTGTGTCTTCTGCATTGTAAGAAGTTTCTTTTTTCTCTCTCTTTTTTAAAAAATTATTTTAAATTGAAGGATAGTCATGTATGGATGTGAGAGTTGGACTATAAAGAAAACTGAGCGCCAAAGAATTGATGATTTTGAACTGTGGTTTTGGCGAAGACTCTTGAGAGTCCCTTGGACGGCAGGGAGATCCAACCAGTCCATCCTAAAGGAGATCAGTCCTGAATATTCATTGGAAGGACTGATGCTGAAGCTGAAACTCCAATACTTTGGTCACTTGATGCGAAGAAGTGACTCATTTGATAATACCCTGATGCTGGGAAAGATGGAAGGCAGGAGGAGAAGGGGACGACAGAGGATGAGATGGTTGGATGGCATCACCGACCCAATGGACATGAGTTTGAGTAAACTTCAGGAGTTAGTGATGGACAGGAAGGCCTGGCGTGCTGCAGTCCATGGGGTCACAAAGAGTTGGACACGAGTGAGCGACTGAACTGAACTGAATTGTTTTACAATATTGGTTTGATTGCTGCCATATGTCAACATGAATCAGCCATAGGTATACATATGTCCCCTCCCTCTTGAACCTCCCTCCCTCCTCCCATCCTTTCCCACCCCTCTAGGTTGTTGCAGAGCCCCGGTTTGACTTCCCTGAGATACAGCAAATTTCCAAATTGGCTTTCTATTCTATATATGGTAGTGTATACACTTCCTTGCTACTCTTTCCATTAGTCTCACCTTCTCCTTCCTCTCCCCCATGATGTCCACAAGTCTGTTTTCTATGTCTGCATTACCATTGCTGCCCTGCAAACAGGTTCATCAGTACCATCTTTCTTGATTCCATATATATGCGTTAATATATGATATCTTTTTCTCTTTCTGACTTACTTCACTCTGTATAACAGGCTCTAGTGTCATCCATCTCATTAGAACAGACTCACATGTGATCCCTTTTGTGGCTGAGTAATATTCCATTGTATATATGCACCACAACCGCTTTACGCATTCATCTGTCGATGGACATCCAGGTTGCTTCCGTGTCCTAGCTGTTGTAAATAGTGCTGCTGTGAACATTGCGTACATGCACCTTTTTCTATGTTGTTAATACGCCTAGAAGTGGCATTGCTGGGTTGTATGCTAGTTTTATTCCTAGTTTTTAAAGGAATCTCCATACTGTCTTCCAAAGTGGCTGTATCAGTTTACATTCTCACCAGCTGTTGGAAAGCGTTCCCTTTTCTCCACACCCTCTCCAGCACTTGTTTGTGGATTTTTTGATGATGGCCATTTTGATCAGTGTGAGGTGGTCTCTCATTGTAGTTTTTATTTGCATTTCTCTAATAATGAGTGATGCTGAGCATCTCTTCATGAGTGGATTAGCTGAGCACCTCTTCATGTGTTTGTTAGCCATCTGTATGTCTTCTTTGGAGAAATGTCTGTTTAGGTCTTTGTCCACTTTTGATT
Source organism: Bubalus kerabau (assembly GCF_029407905.1). Lineage (NCBI taxonomy): Eukaryota > Metazoa > Chordata > Mammalia > Artiodactyla > Bovidae > Bubalus > Bubalus kerabau. The sequence continues at coordinate 16,901,541 of NC_073639.1, read as the reverse complement.
CCCAGGGTAGGCCAGATGGCCTCACAAGTGAATTCTATCAAACATTTAGAGGCGAGCTAACACCTATCCTTCTGAAATTCTTCCAAACTTGCAACAGAAGGAATACTTCCAAACTCATTCTACAAGGCCACCATCACCCTGATACCAAAACCAGACAAAAACATCACACAAAAAAAGAAAACTACAAGCCAATATCACTGATGCACATAAATGCAAAAAATCCTCAACTAAATTCTAGCAAACAGAATTCAACAACACATTAAAAAGATCAAGCTGGGTTTATCCCAGGGATGCAAGGATTCTTCGATATATGCAAATCAATCAGTGTGATACACCATATTAACAAATGGAAAGATTAAAAACTTTATGATAATCTCAATAAATGCAGAAGAAGCTTTCAACAAAATTCAGCACCCATTTATGATAAAAACTTTTCAAAAAATGTGCATAGAAGGAATCTACCTTAACATAATAAAGGCCATATGCAACAAACCTATAGCAAACTTATTCTCAATGGTGAGAAACTGAAGGTACTCCCTCTAAGATCAGGAATAAGACAAGGGTGCCCACCCTCATCACTATTATTCAATATAGTTTTGGAAGTCCTAGTATGGCAATCAGACAAGAAAAAGAAGTAAAAGGAAATCACATTGGAAAGGAAGAAGTAAAACTCTCACTATTTGCAGGAAGATTCTTTACCACTGAGCCACTGGGAAAGCCCTTAAAGGTGATAAAACAATACTAAAAATTCCAGTCCTTGAGTCCTTTCACTATTCAGCTAAAACTATCACAACATTGTTAATTGGCTCTACCCTAGTACAAAATAAAAAGTTTAAAAAAATAAAATAAAAATTTTAGAAATAAATGAAAACCAAGTTTTAAAAGATATCATCCAAAGAAATACAAAGTTAAAGACAAGTTTAATGGAAAATTTCAAAGGCTTCTCTGCCAGTCTTATTCATTTATCATAAGAGAAAGATAAAGAAAAATCTAAAAGTACAGCTGGCAACTCTAATTTAGATGTGACTTTGTTTCTGATGCTCAGTTTGAAATACCCTAAATTGTATTTTTGAGGTAAAATCCCATAGGTGAGGTCATGTTCACCAGCCCTTGAGATTTTCTTTCCAGTTTCTGGCTCAGCTCCTGAAATCATTCTTCTTACGTTCTCTCTCCAAACCAAAGGGAAGGCAGTCTTTCTGCCTATCAATGCTGTGTTTTCAAGGGCCTGGTTGTGTTCAAAAAGGACAGCAAAAACAGGACTTACCTAAGGAGTCTCCTCTTTTAAGGGTGAAACACCGTCAGTTCCTCCTTATAATCAGGAGAAGAAAATGTTCCCCCGTACTCTTTTTCCAGGAGTACATTTTGAAAGAAGAAATTATTTTAAGACATTTTTATACCTCAGTAGAGTTATACCTTAACTCAGAAAATCTGGTCTGTCTTTGTGACAGCTTGATATGACAGTTCTCTAAACACAAAACGCAGGAGCTGTTTCTGCACGTGTGTGAGTCTTACCAGAACAGAATATTTTTACGTAAAACTTTTTCAAGTTCCAGGACAGAAACTTATAAGTGTTTTATGACATCCTTAGTTTAATACCAAAGAAAAACTTTTACAATTTCTAGGAAAATAATAAAACCTAACATAAATGGATACACCTAACATCTTTACACAGAGAAAGCAATGGCACCCCACTCCAGTACTCTTGCCTGGAAAATCCCATGGATGGAAGAGCCTGGTAGGCTGCAGTCCATGGGGTTGCTAAGAGTCGGACACGACTGAGCGACTTCACTTTCCCTTTTCACTTTCATGCACTGGAGAAGGAAATGGCAGCCCACTCCAGTGTTCTTGCCTGGAGAATCCCAGGGTCGGGGGAGCTGGTGGGCTGCCGTCTCTGGGGTTGCACAGAGTTGGACACGACTGAAGTGACTCAGTAGCAGCAACATCTTTACACAATAAAAAGAGGGGTATTGTTAATATACCAAGTACTTCAAAAGATTATCTGCCAAAGTGTTCACAAGCCACAACCATTATGGTCCGAGATAAATGACAAATACGGAAGGGCTTCCCAGGTGATGCGAGTACTACCAATGCAGGTAGAATAAGAGACGTGGGTTGAATCCCTGGATTGGGAAGATTCCCTGGAGGAGGGCCTCTCCACTCCAGTATTCTCACCTGGAGAATCCCAAGGACAGAGGAGCCTGGTGGGCTATAGTCCATAGGGTCACAAAGAGTCAGATACGACCGAGGTGACAGCATGCACGCAGAGTGTGGAAGCTAAGAAGCCTTCTGCAGCAGGGACTTCTAGTTACCCGTACAATATTCAGCGGGATGGTGATATATATGTCTAGCAACAACAAAAAAAGAAAGTAAGTCTTAATTTTCTGGTGTTTGTCAGTTTTTGTGGTGTAAATGCTCCCATTGTGACATACTTCAGGCTACCAATGTGTTTAACAACCACCTTGCTAAAAAAAAAAAAAAAAGAAAGAAAGAAAACCACCTGAAAATTTAACCATTAGCTCTCACAAGCCAGAAGGAGCTATTTGGAGCACATCACTGCATTCACCCTCCTCTTCTTCTTCACTAACTGAAGTTCCATGTTGTTGCACTGACAATTTTCTAGGATTAAAAACAAAAGAAAGGCGTTTCCCAGTCATTTTTCTTTTTGCCCCAGTCATTCTTGAAAACCGACCGTAAGATACCGTGTGCTGATGAGAAGTAGGCACAAGTCATGGTGGCCGTGCTGCTAGTGGTGTGATCCTTACAAGAGCTTCAGAGTGCGTTCAGCCTTACTGTCCTCATCCTGTCCTTTTTCCTGCCTGGAATGCAGACTTGAGGACTGGAGCTGCAGCAGCCTTTTTATAATCAACAGTGAGAGAGGAAGGGCAAGGAAATCACAGAGATCTTGGCCCTGACATCTTTGAGTTGCCTTACCACCTTTGGAATTCTTATTTCTGATCTTTTTGCGTTTTGTTGTTGTTGTTGTTTTTCTTTACAAGAAAACACATTCCTATATTGCTTAAGCAACTGTTTTGTGTCAAAGGCAGCCAAAGCCCATCTTTTACCTTGGGCAAACTTATCAATGGATGTAGACCTCATGAAGAGAAATTGCCACCAAAAGCAAACATGTTTAAATTTTTTTCTGGATATCACATAGCCATTAAAACTTTTAAAGACTGACCAATCCACTAAATATTTTGTTGGAATGAGTCTACCTAAAATACTTGACTTTGGATACAGAAATTGTATTCTCAACACAGCACCATGAACGTTCAGTGAAAACAATATTGGCTACCATTATTGAACATCTCCAGTGTACCAGATACCACGTTAAGCACTGCAAAAGCAGCAGCATACTCGCTGTGTGACCTGGGGCAATTCACTTAACATTCTGATGCTTCATTCTTGTCTATAAAATGGAGATAATGTAATAGCTATATCATAGAGTTGTTTTGAAAGATAAAGGAGTTAATAATATATATGTAAGGCAATGGCACCCCACTCCGGTACTCTTGCCTGGAAAATCCCATGGACGGCGGAGCCTGGTGGGCTGCAGTCCATGGGGTCGCAAAGAGTCGGACACGACTGAGTGACTTCACTTTCACTTTTCACTTTCATGCATTGGAGAAGGAAATGGCAACCCACTCCAGTGTTCTTGCCTGGAGAATCGCAGGGATGGGGGAGCCTGGTGGGCTGCCATCTCTGGGGTCGCACAGAGTCGGACACGACTGAAGCGACTTAGCAGCAGCAGCAGCAAGGTGTTCAAAGCAACGCCTGACAAACAGTAAACACTAAAGAAATGTTAGCTATTATTAGCATGATTATTATTCCCCACAAACGCTATTGGATAGGCACTGTTATTACCAGCAGATGAGGGTAAGGGCATCTGTTTCATAGGGACATTATGAGACCACCAGGAGACGATGCCTCTCTCGTGTTTAGCATTGTGCCAGGCAAACGCTCAATAAACTCCAGCTATGATGAGTTCAGTACAGAACAGCACTCAGATGAGACTCTTAAGTGAGGTCTGTGCCAAAATAGTGTGAAGGAAAAGAGTAGTTACGTGGGGATGGGCGTGGGTGGGGGGGTGGGAGAGAAGGTTAGTGTTATTTATCTATCCCTATGATGTACTTATGGTACCTTGTGATAGATAATTAAGCTGTCAGAGGATGAGTGATATTTGACATGCAATAGATATGAAACAAACATATGGACATGGCAAGAAGGAAAAGCAGCAAGAAGGCCTCGGGTTGGGGGCTTTGGCATAGCGAAGACAGAACTCAGGCTCAGGGAACCTGGAGTTGGCCCTGATTCTGCCACTTACTGGTTTTTGACTTTGGGCAAATTATTTAACTTTTCACTTCCCTCATTTGTTAAAGTGAGAACTCTGAACTCAATGCACTCATCCATCCCAACTTTTTGTTGCCTATTAATTAACTCATTTATGTATTTGGCTGCACCAGGTCTCAGTTGTGGCATTCGAACTCTCGGTTGCGTCATGTGGGATCTCGTTTCCTGACCAGGAACTGAAACTAGACCCCTTGCATTGGGAGCACAGAGTTTCAGCCACTGGACTACCAGGGAAGTCCCATTTCAACTGTAAGTAGGAATTTTGTTTGTTTAGTATCTAGGAGGTGATGTTGGACCGTAAAGAGTAGGCCAAATTTTGGAAACCAGAGCTGCTGGTTCATACACCAAGTATGAATCCAGGACATAATATTTAGATGCGTTGGTGTAATACTGTTGCAAATGTACCAGCATGTTGCTTGAGAGTATGAGTGAGACCGGGAAGGAAATGTGAGTCGGGGTCATGCTTTGAGAATCTTGGGTACCAGGCCTTGAAGTTAGAAGTGTATTGGAAGCACTGCTAAACTATTGAACTCCCCCCCCCCCTTTTTTTTTTTAATATTTATTTATTTGGTTATACCAGGTCTTAGTTGCTCCATGGGGAACCTTTGATCTTTGTTGCAGCATTTGGGATATTTTTTTTTTCTCGATATGGCATTAGAACTCTAGTTGCAGCATGTAGGATTTAGTTTCCAGACCAGGGATTGGACCTGAGCCCCCTGCATTGGGAGTGTGGAGTTTTAGCCACTGGATCATCAGGGAAGTCCTCATTGAACTTTTCTGAGCAGGAGAATGACATGCCCAGATCACTCCCCTTGGGAGATTATTTCAGCAAGGAGAATTTTTTAAGGCTCACCTGAGGTATGGAGGAGGGTTGGGGGACCACTCTAGAGGTTTAGGCATGAGATCAAAGCAACTGGGGGCATGGGAAAGGAAGGATATGAGACAGTGTCAAGAAGGATGGGAGTGTCACATGGAAGGGATGAACCCGTGGAAATTCTCCCATATGATTTAACTGGCAAGGCATTGATGTGACAGTTCAGCAGTTTAGTGCAGAGCCATTCATTCTTGGCACGACCTGGGGATCAGAACATTTGTTAGGTGAATTTGGAAACAACAGTTTGAACGGTAGGTGGTAAACTCATAAACTCAGGGGATCAGCCTTTGTTAATAATGGTTGAATTAACAGGTCAGATAAGCAAAGAGAACCCTATCGATTTATCATAGTTTAGGAATTCGGTAGCTTTAATATTCACTGTGAGTTTGGGGGGATAGCAATACTGAAATTCCTTGTGGTAGAAAAAGGGAGGAAGGTCTTCAAAGGCCTATCACTAGACCCAAATGGAAATGTGGTCTCAGAGAATAATCCTAAGCAAGGATTCCAGAAGGTCCCACACACTTCAGAAACTGTGGAAATTCTTCCCAAATTCTACTGTCCCCAGGATATTTATCATCAAATGTCCACATAGAACTTTTACAGAGTGTACAGACTGTTTAGAAACTCTTACGGCTAACAGCTTTGGGGAAATTCTTAGAAGTATCATTAGATCTGAAATTTAAAGTTGAGAGTAGGGACCATCATGAGAAAAAAAGCATTACTGTGAAGTATGCTCTCCTCTGGGCTTCCCAGGCAATGCTAGTAGTAAAGAAACTGACTGCCAACACAGATAGACGTAAGACACTCGTTAGATCCCTGGGTTAGGAAGATCCCTTGGAGGAGGGCATGGCAACCCACTCTAGTACTCTTGCCTGGAGAATCCCATGGACAGAGGAGCCTGGAGGCTGCAGTCCATAAGGTCACATGACCGAAGCAACTTAGCACGCATGCATGCACGCACATGCTCTGCTTTAAGAAAGATGCCCATTGGAATTTTCACAGCCATTCTATTACAGACTTATTTCTTCAGCAAATATTTGAGTGTCTACTGTGGTAGGTCTGTGCAAACTTTGGGGATGTAATGGAAAACAAACTAAATAGAGCTCCCACCTTCGTATTACTTAGAAGGCTGTAGTCTTCCCATGAATATTCAACAACACGCCTAAATACATCTGTAACTACAAGCAGTTCAAAGTTCTCTGGAGGGAAGGGTATGATGAGAGAAGAAAGGGATATCAACATCCAAAATGTATGAATCTCGCCACCCCATTCTCACTGGAACCGCCCCCCTTTACTTTTGCCTCCTGCTTTTTTTTCCTTCTAGTTTTATTGAGATGTGATTGATACCAGCACTGTATAAGTTTCAAGTGGATAGCATAATGACTTGAATGACATACATCATGAAATGATGACCGCAGTAAGTTTAGTGAACATCCATCATCTCTCCTAGATATAAAATGAAGGGAACTTCCTTCATTAATGTGAAGAACACCACACCAGTGATTCTTGGCAGGCTCCTTCCTGGGAAACATTCACTTCAATTCACTTAAAAAGCACAAACTCTACATTGCATTTATTTTTTCTGTAGAACCATCTCTTAACATAAGCTTTTGGGTTCATAGTTTGCATATATAAAATTTGCAGCCAATTTTAAGGGCCCACCTTTTGGTAAGTGATTAATAATTGATAGACAAACTGCTTACATAGTAAAATGAATTTGTCTTCTGTCCCATGATACCTGCTTTTCTGTGAGGATCTGGTCCACCTCCCTAGCTCAGCCCATCCACTTTCTCTGATCATACTGCTGAATCTTGTCATTATCCCAGACTCTCCCAGCTCCATGATTTTAATCTCCAGCATCCCATTCTCAGACTGTTCCTCAGCTTTGGGAGTGGTTCCCAGCTCCAGCAATGGTTAGAGCCCTCCCAAGCCCCAGACCATCATTCCTTTCATCTTCTCACCTTTCCATCATCATCACACTCTCCTGTGTCCTCTCCTCCCTCCTTATCAAAGCTTTTCAGAGTCTCTCCCTTGCCTACACCCTCTGCTTTCTGACCCTGGTTCCCTCCATCACATCCACCTGCAAAACCCCAGCTCTGCCCCCTTAGGCCAACGGAGGCTAGAGGGAAAGCCACAGCCATGCTGACTGGCCTTGCTTTAAATTCATGACTACTAACCTCAAACAGGCACTTAATAGCTCTGCCTGGCAAATTTGCTCTCAAACTCTTCCCCAGAAGAGAACCATCTCACGTCTGCTCCTCTCTCTTTCAACCTCCAGCATCTCTTCCGCCCTCACCAATTCTCAGGAAGTAGGGTCTGTGGCTATTTCACCAAGATAAGAGACGCAGAAACAAGAGAACATCCCTGTGTTTCCAGCTCTGCAGTCATCAGCCCGTGTGTAGCTGGCTTCACACACTGCCTTCCTTCCCCTGTTAGTTTCTCCCCGCTTCAGCACGGAGGCTCCTGGCTCTTCCGTGAAAGGGGAAAGAAGACTTAGCATCAGGGTCCTTTGCACTTAGAAACTCTCGCTGCAAATCCCACGGTAGGCTCCCTCTTCCTTTAGGACTTCTTGACAGGAAGGTTTTTCCCCTCCATGGACATAGCCGGGCTTCGCAGGTGGTGCTAATGGTAAAGAATCCGCCTGCCAAGCTAAGAGACAACGCAGGTTCGATCACTGAGTAGGGAAGATTTGCTGGAGGAGGCCATGGCAACCCACTCCAGTATTCTTGCTAGGAACATCCCATGGACAGAGAAGACTGGTAAGCATTCTTGCAGATTGATGCATTCACTCATTCCTTTCTCCAACAGTGTCAGGCTGTGCTCTAGGCACAGCGGGTACAGCGATGAATAGACACAAAATCCTGCAGTTTTGGTGAGGGAAGTACTTAGGTAGTGATAAGTGAAGTGTCCACGCCAAGCAGGGAACGAGGATACAAAGTGTATGTATTTGGTGGAGATGTGGTGGGGGTGGGGTGAGATTTTAAAGTGACCAGGTAGGCCCCACTGAAAGAGGAATGTTTAAGTGAAGAGGGGAGAGAGGTGAGGGAGAGTCCCGTGTGCGCATCTGAGGGAAGGGCTTTCTGGGGAGAAAGCAGCTGGTGCAAAGGTTCTGAGGTGTGAGTGTAGCCCGGTTGATTCCAAGACTTGTGAGACGATCACGGTGACTCAAGGAAGGAGCAAGGGATAGAGCAGGAGAACAGGTCAGGAGAGTAAAGGGAGGCAGGAAGGAAAGTTCATGAAGGGCCTTCTCCACATTGTGAGAACTTTTGAGTGAAATCGGGAGTCAAGGGAAGATTTGGGAGCATACAATGATATCAAGGCAACCCACATTCAAGTTTTCACGACTGTCTCAATAAGGTCCTTTTAAAAACAGTTCAATTTTCTATTGCCATTGAAAGAAATACCTGGCACTTGGGGCAAAATCAAATTTCATAGCATGTGTGGACATGAGTTTGGGTAAACTACGGGAGCTGGTGATGGACAAGGAGGTCTGGAGTGCTGCAGTCCATGGGGTCGCAAAGAGTCGGACACGACTGAGCGACAGAACTGAACTGAACTGAACTGTGCTATTAGTAATTATCATTTGGGGCTACTAGGCTGGAGAGGGCGATGGCACCCCACTCCAGTACTCTTGCCTGGAGGGCTGCAGTCCATGGGGTCGCTTAGGGTCCGACACGACTGAGCGACTTCGCTTTCACTTTTCACTTTCATGCATTGGAGAAGGAAATGACAACCCACTCCAGTGTTCTTGCCTGGAGAATCCCAGGGACAGGGGAGCCTGGTGCACTGCCGTCTATGGGGTCGCACAGAGTCGGACATGACTGAAGCGACTTAGCAGCAGCAGCCGGCTGTGCTGGGAAAGGTCATCTATAGGTTAAAAAAATTAACAGCTCTGTGTCTTTTTAAAGCTTTCCCCCAGAATCCAGGATCCAAACATGGGTTAATCATCATGTCTTTTTAAAAAACAGCTTTATTGAAATAAAATGGACATGTCATATAAGTTGCCCACTTAAAGTGTACAGTTCAACGAGCTTTAGTATATCTGTATAGAGTTGAGCAATCATGATCACAGTCTAATTTCATTTTATTTATACATTTATTTTGGCTGCACTGGGTCTTAGTTGCAATATGTATGCTAAGTCGCTTCAGTTGTGTCTGACTCTGTGACCCTATGGACTGTAGCCCGCCAGGCTCCTGTGTCCATGGGATTCTCCAGGCAAGAATACCGGAGTGGGGTGTCATCCCTTCTTCCAGGGGATCTTCCCAACCCAGGGATGGAACCCATGTCTCCTGCATTGACAGGTGGATTCTTTACCTCTAGCGCCACCTGGGAAGCAGCTGCAGTATGCAGGATCTTCATTTGAGGCATGTCGGATCTAGTTCCCTGACCAGGGCTTGAACCCTGGCCCCCTGCTTTGCGAGCATGGAATAGCAGCCATTGGACCACCAGGGAAGACCCAGACTAATTTTAGAACATTTTTGTCACCCCCTAAAGAAACTCCATAACCTTTAGTTATCACACCCTGCCCTCAGCCCTTCCATTCCCCCCAAACATAGGCAACTATCATTCTACCTTCCAACAGGTGTGCCTGTCCTGGATATTTTGTATAAATGGAACATTACAATCTGTGGTCTTTTGTGTCTGGCTTCTTTCACTTAGCATAGTGTTTTCAAGTTTCATCCATGTAGCTTGTGTCAGCGCTTCATTCCTTTTTATGACTGATGGGGAAACAGTGGAAACAGTGTCAGACTTTATTTTGGGGGGCTCTAAAATCACTGCAGATGGTAATTGCAGCCATGAAATTAAAAGACGCTTACTCCTTGGAAGGAAAGTTATGACCAACCTAGATAGCATATTCAAAAGCAGAGACATTATTTTGCGAACAAAGTTCCGTCTAGTCAAGGCTATGGTTTTTCCAGCGGTCATGTATTGATGTGAAAGTTGGACTGTGAAGAAGGCTAAGTGCCGAAGAATTGATGCTTTTGAACTGTGGTGTTGGAGGAGACTCTTGAGAGTCCCTTGGACTGCAAGGAGATCCAACCAGTCCATTCTAAAGAAGATCAGTCCTGGGTGTTCTTTGGAAGGACTGATGCTGAAGCTGAAACTCCAATACTTTGGCCACCTCATGTGAAGAGTTGACTCATTGGAAAAGACTCTGATGCTGGGAGGGATTGGGGGCAGGAGGAGAAGGGGACGACAGAGGATGAGATAGCTGGATGGCATCACCGACGTGATGGACATGAGTTTGGGTGAACTCCGGGAGTTGGTGATGGACAGGGAGACCTGGCATGCTGCAATTCATGGGGTTGCAAAGAGTCGGACATAACTGAGTGACTGAACTGAACTGAATGTTCCATTATATGGATATAGCATACTCTCTTTATCAAAGGAGGGTTTGAGCAGAGGAATGACCTGATCAGAGTGGCATTTAACAAGGCTCACTCCACCTATTGTTTCAAGGAGTAGACAATGAAGAATTGTGTCAAATGTTGATTTTAGGGAAAATAAGACAAGCCCCAAGAATTGATCTATAACTGCTCAAATCATTTAATGAAGAAATTAGCATAAATAGTGTGATCTGTGTATAAACAGGGTTTACATATTTTGAGGGACTTGTTGCATTTCCTTTGAATAATTAAACATGGAATGCAGAAATAATAAAATAGCTAATAAGAATTTTAAATGAATGTGCACATGTAAAAGTACATGAACAACTGGAGAGTACCATTAATTTTCTAAAAATACTGGTGGTAATGGTTCTTTTGGTACACGTGAAGTTTATTCCTCGGAATAATTATTCGCCTCTAAACATAACTCAGCATTATGGTAATTATCCAAGATTTCGTGCCAGCTTACAGAGAGCTGGCCAAGAGAAAAATTAAATCTTACAAAAAGACACTGTCAATGTCTATGCAGATCAGGTTGCTGGGAGTTAGTTCGTTTTATTTGGGGAAGTTCATGTCATTTGAAAGACTTAGAAACTGGATGGAAAAATTGTAAAGTTCTATTGTGGCATTTGTCATCTGGAGCAACGAGGTAACCAACTGGCATCATTAGATCCCGAACTGGCATAAAACACACGTATTGATTGATTCAAGGTTTGGTATAAACACAGGCAATAGTCATTAGGTTATCCAGTTCTGGGTACTAGCAACTTCTGGGGCTTGCAAATCACTAAGTGAGGGACAAGGAAAATTAGACAGTAAAAAGGCGAAGCTCGAAAGGTAATTGTCAAAATGCACTCCGCGTTTCCAGTGCGGTTCGGTGGGCACGGTGGGAGTGTGGATGAACATTTTGGAAATAAACACTGAAAGCGAAACTTCACCGGCAGGTAAGGCGCAAGTCCGTTCCCCCTGGACTCAAGGAGGCAGGGGCAGTAGTGCTTTCTCCTTGGAACAAGCGGGGTTGTGGGGCTGGAGGCGGGGGAGGCGGCGCGGGCCCAGCGCTCGCGCCGGCAGGGCCGGGAATTTGGAGAGGATCCCTGGTCGGGCGGCGGCGGCGCGCGGGTGCGCGTGTGAGCGAGCGAGCAGGCGGGCGGGCGAGTGCGCCGAGTATTGGCAGCCGAGGAGTGGAGGCTGGGCGGCTCCGACTCCCTGACGCCAGCGCGACCAGATCAATCCAGGCTCCGGGAGCGAGCGAGCGGGCGGGCGGGAGGAGGAAGGAGAGGCCGAGCCGCTGAGCCCGGGCCGAGGCTCGGGGAGGGACCCTGCGAGCGCAGCGCGGCGCAGCGCCCGGCAGCCCGGACCGGGGCCGCGGGGGACCCGGCTCTCCCGGCCAACTCGTGCGCCCGCGCGGATGGGCGCGCAGCCAACCCGGTAAAACGAAACAGACCCGAACCCAACTTTCCTCTCCGTCGCGTCCCCGCCCTCCCCTCGGCGCCCCGGGCTTTCCAGCGCTGCCGCCGCCGCCTCGGACTGGGGCGGGCCGGGTGGCCGCGACGGAGCGCGGGGCCGGTGGCGCGGGCTGCGGCGGGGAGGGGGTCTCTTCCCCGCGTGGGGCGGATCGGGGGACCCCCACCCCTGCCCATGATGGCGCCTCCCGGCAGCTCTAAAGGAGCAAACCTACCACCTTTTGCCCTCGGTGCCGGACCAGCCGGGCAGGGCTCGGGCCGTGGTGCCCCCCGCGTCTTTGTTGGGTCTGCGGTGGGGAACCGCGCTCCGGGGCTCCCGGGCTCCCGGCCCTGGCTGCGCCCGGCCCTCCGCGGCCACCCTCCCCCTCCGCCCGTTTCCCTTTCCCTTCGTGCAGCCGGGCCTGGGCGGTCGGCGCGGCCCGCGGGCCCATTGTGTCCCGCGCCGGCCCGGGCGACCCCTGCGGGAGTCGGAGGGCGGCCGCCGGCGCTGCCCTTTCCGCGGAGCCGGGCTCGCGCCAGGGGGACACCCGGTGCCCTGGGTCCCTCCGCGTGCGGGGCGGGCTCCCTCCTCTGCCCCCACCAGCCTCTTGGGGGTCGAGGTCAAGGAAAGTTCGCACCGAAATTCCCTCTAATTTATTCAAAGGTCTGGCTGCGGCGGCGTGTAAATTTTTTTTTCCTCTTCCGCCTACCCCCCCTCCCCCCCGCCGAGTCGCAGAGTGTCGTCTCATTCCTTTCCCTTTCCCGGATTCGATTGCCTCACTGCATGTGTGTTTGTGAGTTCGCGGTGCAACAACTGTTCATTTACTCTGCGCTCGGTCTTTGTTAAGTGTTTCTCGGGGTTGTTGCTGCGGGAAGGTGGGGGTGGTGAGTGTGAAAGAGATGTGGGCTTGTTTTTCTAGTTGATTAATATATATATATATATATATTTATATATGAAGGCTTCCAGGGAGAGCGTTTTCTTGATGTACCTTGGGAAGGGCGGGGGAACCGATGCCTGCAGGATCTTACAACTACAGTAGCTGCGGCTTTTGTTTATTTTGCGGCGCGGACGTTGTTTCCATGCACTTGCAAGATCGCCGGTAAGGCACTTCCCTTTCTGAAAATCCGGGCGCGTCTCCCAACCATCTCCCGAGAAAGCATCGTTGTCGTAAGGGCTGTGACAACCGGCCGCCTGTTTGTTTCCCCTGAGGGTCTCTTGCCGTTGTAGCTGAAGTTTCTTGAGTAGGTGGAATGACACAGAAGTTGCCTGATTTTTCGGTGTGCTGTTCTGCTGCTGAAACTTTGAGCACGCCGCTCAATCGCAGAATGCCTTGATTTCAGAACATTTCTCGCTCTCGTGGCCTGCCGTGGATAGCGTGCTTACATTCAGGAACACAATGAGAAAACTGTTCTCTGCGCTGTGTTGATTTTTCTTCTTTCTAATTACCGCCTGATGCTTTATTGGAGGTAGGAGAGCTGTACTGGAGCCACGATTGAAAAAGAATCAGGCCCGAATCAATGTTCACGGCCCCGCGATTCTTCAGTGGTATAAATATTTTGCATCAGTGTTATTCTGTTGGAGCGGCCAGGCCTGAATATGCTGTAACTGATTTAAGTGTTTGTGCTCTACTCTCCCTCTGTCCTTCCCATTTGCAGTTATCTGATATTTCTGTGCAGGTGGTGTACATTTGTGCACTATTACAATTCTTTAGGAAACTAACCAGGGTCTCGGGAGATGGTTTTCTAGAGGTGGGTGATGCCAAAGCCTCTGGAGGATCCGGGCAGGATCAGGTTTCTTCTGAGGGTAGGGATTTGTCCTTGATTTAGTTTTGACCGCTCCAGCCATAGGTATGTAACGAAATACATTTTTCCTTTTTTCAGTGTCCTTTGGTGTTATACCCCTGAAGAGCCGATGACCTTTGCATTTTAGAGAAGTGACAATTTTTAGGCCATTTAAAATGTTAACTTATACCTCTTGGAATTCAGTTTTCTACTGAGCTCAATGAAGCATTAAAAGGAAGTGTCTCATTTTTCCAAATACATTTATTAGTTGAAAACTAAATTGCAGTTTGTAATTTTGATTTCTAGTAATTCTGGGTTTAATAACTTCGTTAGATTGGAAAAAGAATAAACTTGAGTGTAATTAGATGAGTGTATTTAAGCTGCAGTCGCTGCCATAATCAAGGCCAAGTTGTGTGTGTATAAAAGATCTCATTTGTGTAGTCTTACAAGGCTAATGGAGGCATCATTGAGGCTTTATAAATAATGTAAGTTGTGTATAATGTAGAGTCTCCAGAGACGGCACAGAAAGCATCATTACCAGCCTTTTCAACCTGCTTGAGATCTTAAATTGATTTACAGCACTGAACTGGTGCAAAATGATACATCAGGATGACATGGGGTCAGCCTGTAAAAGTCTATGATGTCAGCCTATTAGTTCAGTCATCATAATTAAACCATATTACAGGGGCAGCTGAGCAGGAGTCTGGCGTTATCCTTCAGATATGGGTGGTACATGGATTCTGTTTATAGCGGAAATGCGGAACTGGTGAGGAACGCTCATATTTCTGGAAGAGAAGAAAGGCTTACAGAACTCTGAGTTTCTGAAAAGAATTGAAGATAAATTAAGGGATGTTAAGTCTGCGTTAAGTAGCTTTCCATTTGGTAGTGGACAAGCAGATGCTTTGGGGATGCTGATAAGGACCTTTGCAGCTTTGATCCCTGCACTGAATCATGCTTCATGTGAGCTTGAATTTAACTTGGCCTTAGGGACCTTTAAAATATCAGAGGACCACATACTTCGCATCTCTGATCCTTAACATGGAGTTGTACTATATTGATGTATCTGCTGATATGTTATTTCTTGAACTAATCAGAGTTACCAGCTCTCTATTGAAAACAGAGACACTAATATTTGAATTGAACATATGAACAGTTCAGGAAAAGAAGATCCTTATTTTTTGCTTAAATTTCTGGCACTCCTTATTCAGTGTATCTGTCATCCGGGGGTGACAATCTGGTAGCCATATTGTGCTGTCCAATCTGGTAGCCATAACCACATGTGGGTATTTAAATTGAAATTAATTAAAATGAAATAAAAATTCATCTTCCCAGCAGCACTAGCCACATTTCAAATGCTCAGCTAATGTGGCTTGTGGCTACCACATTGCACAAGGTATACACAGAATGTTCGCATCGTCACAGATGGACAGTGTTGGACACTGCTCCTCTAGAACCTTCGCCTCTCCTCATCCTTGCTTTCTACTCATCTTTCAGCTGCTACTCTGCCTGTTACGTCTATGGATGAGTTTGTGGGGTCAGAGACAAAGAGCTACATCACTTAATTTTGCTGTTTACTAGTTGCTTTTGTCAAAAAAAGCTTGGAAGTAACCATTGAAGCTGCTGCATAAAATGAGGTTGACTTTTCTGTGGATCCTATTTATCATTGGTGTCATGGACTCTGATTTGGAGCTTTGGGTAGGAGAAATAACAGTAGCTGATTTCCGCACCCCCCCCCCCCACCCCCCGGGTTTTTACCATATCCTTGTCTTGAACGCTCATATCTCATTTAAGCCTCAAAACTTCCCTAAATACTGTTGTCACATTTTACAGGTAAGGAAACTGAGTTCAGAGCAATTCATTGTCTTGCCTCAGGCTACGTACCTAGTGGTTATATTCTTCGCAGTGATATGAACAAGGCAGCCTCACTCTAGAGTCTCTCTTTTTTTTAACGGTTCTCCCCCTTTTTACTTTCTTTTTTAAATGGGAGGGTAATTGCTTTACAGTGTTGTGTTAGTTTGCTGTACAACAATGTGAATCAGCTTTAAGTATATATGGTATCTTTTCTCATAGCTCAGTGGGTAAAGAATCTGCCTGAAAGGCAGGAGACCGGGGTTTGATTCGTGAGTCGGGAAGATCCCCTGGAGAAGGAAATGGCAGTCCAGTATTCCTTCCTGGAGAATCCCATGGACAGAGGACCCTGGCAGGCTACAGTCCATGGGGTTGCAAGAATCAGACACGACTTAGCACCTAAATCACCACCATAATATATGCTTCTCTCTTGAGTCTCCCCCCACCCACCCATAGAGTCTCGCTTTTAAATATATTAATATATCTAGAGTACCTAACTCAACATTGTTCTGCTGGGCTTTATTATTCTGGTATAGACATAGCTTTACTTTTATTTTTATGCTTTTAAGCAAATTTGCCTTCTCTTATTGTGCTCTACTGGGTCATTTTCTGTTGTCTTTTAAGTGCTTAAAGGAAACATAATGATCCTGCGTATCTAAGCAGAACATAATTGGAGGAATAATTCTGGCATAAAAGTAAGGCATTTCAAAGCCAAATTAGTTTTATCTCTGCTTTTCTGGAAACCGGTCACTTTCTTTTCCCTTGCTTTTTTCTTATGTAAAATCACAAACTGATGGTGCTAAAAAAATGTTCCAGTAGTTCTGTTTATCTCATTAAAATTAATCTCCCTTCAGTTGGTAAACACTGCATCTTGAGATGCAAATCGTTCACTGCAAATTCCTTGGAAAACTTTTTTCTTTATATTTAATGTCTACTTTAGTGTAGTCTTGTAGTTCAGCCATTGTTAAATTTGGGTGGGGGGCAGGGCCATCAGGGCTGTTTAAGAAATCTGATGAAACCCTGGATCCTCTGTCTCACTTGCATCCTCTAATCCAAACATGCTTATTTGCTCTGGTAAGCTTGTGTGTACACAAAAGTACCCCAATCGCGTGATATTTCAGGTGAAGGACATCCATGGGCCTGCCTTGCCAAGTGTGCTCATAAACACAGGATTTGTAATTTCCTTTACAAATAGTAGAGATACTGAGTGTTAAAAACTGCTCGGATGACTTTCTGCTCTAGTTGGTTCCTATCGAGTTGAGCGATCGGGCATCAGGGAGGGACGGCGGGCTTGCCTGAAGTCACCAGCCCGTGATTGGAGGCGGGAAGCCCATGCTTGGATCACTCTCACTGTCAAGTTCCCAGGTGTTTGTTTTTTATCCACCATGCCTGCAGTGTTCCTGGGCTTCCCTGGTGGCTAAGATGGTAAAGAATCCGCCTGCAGTGCAGGAGACGCTTTATTCCTGGGTTGGGAAGATCCCCTGTAGAAGGGAATGGCAGCCCACTCCAGTATTCTTGCCGGGAGGATCCCATAGACAGAGGAACCTGATGGGCTACAGTCCACAGGGCCACAAAGGGTCAGACACGACTGACCAGTTAACACTTTCACAGTACTCCTGGGGCTTTTGGTCTGATCATATCCAGCGTTAATTGGGGAAGGGAGGAAAGAAGAATTTTTTGGCACGATACTGACTTTGTGTGCCCAACATTGTTTGAGATGGTAAGGGATAAAGTCTGATAGCCTCACAGAGACTTTTTTACACATTAAAATTGATTTTTTTTTAAGAGAAGGAAAAGAAAATGCCTCATTTAATCAATGAAACCTTTCTAGAAAATGGGAGATCCAAGATTGTACAAAGCGCAAATGAAATCAGTCAATTCTGCTATACAAATCTCCTCTTTCAGCTCTCAAACAAAAAAATCACATTTCCCACCAAAAGCTCAAGATTGAGGTATTTAGGGAAGGAGCTGGGGGGTACTAGGGAGAGAATTGGAAGGTCTAAGGAGAAAAGGGATAATTTAAATATAAAAAGGTAGAGAAATTTGCCATTAGTTATAAAATGACATTGAGGTTGATGAAGTATTCTCTGTTGTTGTACTTCTGTTTGTGGTTTTTCTTTTCTTTTTGAATCGCTGTTATCGGTTTATCGTAAAAGGGTATGTACGTCAGGAACAGCCAGATGGAAGAGATGCACAGGATGGTACCAGAAAAAGTGCTCCATGCCCTCTGCAGGCACCCCACTCTCATAGCATCTTTTTTTTTTTTTTAACCAAGGCTTGCTTATTTATTTGGCAGCATCAGATCTTAGTTGCCACACGTGGGATCTTTGTTGTGGCACATGGAGTCTCTAGCTGTGGCTTCCCGGCTTAGTTGCTCCGTGGCATGTGGGATCTTAGTTCCCCAACCGGGAATTGAACCCGCGTCCCCTGCATTGTAAGATGGGCTCTTAACCACTGGACCCCTGGGGAAATTCCCTCTAAAAGCATCTTAATGTGTATTCACCAGCCTGGAGGCTCTGGTCTTAACATTTTGGTACCAAGATGAGCAGGACATGCTTTGATAGCAAATAGAGGCATCTCCGTTTTGCCTTGAACTGAAATCTCTTGACTCTCTATATCCGTTTTCTGTTATTACCTCGTAGTGCAGCTATTCCAGCTAATCTGGTGATCCGTCATGTGATTTGCTGCAAAAATACCTGAAGTATTTTTAATACTTCTTCTGGAGTTACTTTCTTTAAAAAGAAAACAAAAAAAGCTAAGCTAAGTTGCATGAATGTATTTACTTAAAATCTAAGTCTAATCTTCACTTTGTTGTTCATTATTTTTTTTTTACATTTTAATAATCATTTTATTAGTAACAGAAGAATCTCCACTAGTATTTACGTAGTGCAAAAAAAGCTGTTATTACCCCTAAAATGTGATATAGCTGACATCCTTCATAACAGCAAAAGAACAAGAGGAAAATCCCTTCGTGTTATAATTGACACTAATTTTGCTAGTTTTAAATTAGAACATTACAATGAAGACCTTAAATTATAAATTGATGTGGTATGTTTAGAAATTAAATTACAAAATAATACAAATCCTTTTAAAGTATAATGTGCCAACAAAGTTTAATTAGGATTCAGGTTTCAGATTAGGCAAACAGTTTGATTCTGTGAAGTGTATAATGTTTGGAAGGAAGAAGGTAGGAGGAAGATAAATTATTTCACAAACTTTTTTTTAAAGATCAAAAAAAGATACAGTGTTTAAACAGATAAGTTAATGTTCTACCTTGTTGGCTGCAACATACAGAAAATACTTACTTTTTTTTTTTTTTTAAGCAAACTGTGTTCATTATTAAGATAGGGTCAGTTTTAAAGACATACTGCTGATCCTAGGCAAAATAGTAACATTTACAGCTTGCTGGCTGACTTGCAGAAGTAGCAGGCCCTGTAGAACATTCATTTGCATAATGAAAACTGTCTTTCAGACGGGAAAAACCAATCTTTAATAAACAGTTCAACTCCAGTAACTGCATCAGGATTTTAGGCAGATACTAGAAAGTGCAGTATTTGAGCAGTTTAACTTAACATCTTTGTGATTTTTTAATAAGCTACAATGAGAACTTTAGGGAAGATTCCCTCTTGAAGATAAAGCTTCAGACTACGGTTTGAGGGAGTCCATGCCTGGCAATTCTCCCAAATCTCTGTTTGGTTTGTGTGCTCAGATAGGAGCCTTATTTAGAACCCAGGTCTATGGTGCGTGGATTGATTTCTTAACTAATTTTCTTGAGACAGACAAGCCTGCGTTTCAAGGAACACATACAACATACACAACAGTTAGTTATGCATTTATATGCTTTTAACCTCATAATTAAAATAAATATTCACTAATGTCATGTTTGCGAAAAGGATGGAGGATTCTAGCTTTTGATTCAAAAATATATGCATACTTATTTAATGCTTTATTTGTAGTTTCCTTTTAATTTTAGGGCAGCTATATTGTATTTTTTCCTACAATCTCAAATAGTTAGGGTATAGTTACTCAAAGTATTCATTCATTTTACCTCTCTTTGTCTATCTTTTGTGGTTTCTTTGTGGTGTGCTTTTGCAAAGTGGAAGTATTTCAGACCTCTATAGTTTTTTGTTTTTTGTTTTTTTTAGTTTTGAATACCACAAGAGAAAAAAGGGAACTAATTATCTTTCAAGTATTATAATTAGGCATTAAATTAAGT
This sequence comes from Bubalus kerabau, assembly GCF_029407905.1. Lineage (NCBI taxonomy): Eukaryota > Metazoa > Chordata > Mammalia > Artiodactyla > Bovidae > Bubalus > Bubalus kerabau. The sequence goes on along the minus strand of NC_073639.1, from coordinate 16,881,644 downwards.
AATTATTTAGTTAGCTAAATGCAAGATCTTTTTGTTTTTTTTTCAATTGAAAGAGAACATGTCTTTTTACTGGAGAAGGGTATGAAATGTCTCCTTACTTGATAATTTTGATGTAGTATAGTAATGAGCATATGCTTCACTTAGCAAATCTTTATTAGTTCAGAGTGGCTCAGTAATTAGTGAAAAGACAGAAAAAAGTGAAAAATTGGATGCAACATTGCAAGAGTTGTTACATAGTGTTAATAATATAGGGGTAAGTTGTACAGAGAGCACACATGAGGTCTTCTGTGGTGTGGAAGGACCTGTAGGTTTGCATGGGCCAAAGGATGACACCTGGGGGCAGAGGAGCGGCTTGGAAGACTGGAGGGAACATAAGCGTTAAGAGAACTTTCTGCCGTGATAGAAATGTTCTGTTACTAACGCTGTTGAGCATTTAAAATATGGCTAGTCCAACTGGGGACTACATTTTTAATTTTCATTAACTTACATTTAAATAGCTACCTAATTAACAGTGAGCTCTTTTTTTGGACAGCACAGATGTGGAGGCTAGCATGCAGCTCCAGAGAGTATTCCAACAGGGGGTATTCCTGACAGGGTCCTACAGGACAGCGGTCCCCAACCATTTTGGCACCAGGGACCAGTTTCATCCAAGACAGTTTTTCCACAGACAGAGGTGGGGGTGGGGGATGGTTTGGGGATGCTTCAGGCACGTTACATTTATTATGCACTATCAGTGTGATGTGCACTTTCTGTTATTATTACATTGTGATATATAATGAAGTAGTTATACAACTCGCCATAGTGCAGAATCAGATCATCAGGCATTAGCTTCTCACAAGGAGTGTGCAGCCGAGATCCCCCACATGCCCAGTTCTCATAGGGTTCGCGCTCCTTTGAGAATCTAGTGCCACCCGCTAACCTGACGGGAGGCGGAGCTCAGGCCGCAACTGGAATGCTGGGGAGCAGCTGTAAATACAGATGAAGCTTCCCTTGTTCACCCGCTGCTCGCCGCTCACGTCCTGCTCTGTGGCCCAGTTCTTCACTGTGGGTTGCTGTGCCTGGAGTTGGGGACCCCTGCTGTAGAGTGAGGTAGGAGGGGTGTTCCCCAAGGGGAAATTGGATGGGGATTTGAGGACCTCAGCATGCCTGAATAAGGAAGCATTGGGAAGTCGCTGAAGGTGTTTGAACATGCAGTTTGCGCTGGAGAGGGTAAAGCCCACGTGCCAGCAGATTGATAAGAAAGCACTTTGAGTTATCTCTCTGATGGAGTGGGTTTTGTGAGTGAAAAAAACACTTGGTAGTTATTGACTATAGAGTAATGGGAAAGAGAGATGTCAGAGATTATGCTTAAGTCTCCAATCTGTGCGTGCATAGTTACTTAGTTGTGTCCAGCTCTTTGACACCATGAACTGTGGCCCTTTGGGCTCCTCTGTCCATGGGATTCTTCAGGCAAGAATACTGGAGTGGGTTGCTGTTCCTTCTCCAGGGGATCTTCCTGACCCAGGGATCAAACCTGTGTCTCCTGCATCTCCTGCATTAGCAGGCAGATTCTTTACCGTTGGGTCAACTGGGAAGCCCTTCCAACCTGAGTAGGTAGAAAATTAATAAAGCTTTTACTTAAGAATAGAGAAGAACTGGTTGTGGAAGGAAGGTTGTGTGAATGATAAATTAGAACTGACAGGTTGAATGTAACGTGGTGTACCCAAGTATTCTACAGGCAAGTTAGAGACACATAGCCATGCTAAAGTCTACAGAGGGGCTCGGAGCTTTCTGTAGACTCCACATAGTAAGCTGCTGGGAAGGACAGTGGAACATCTAGGAATGGATGGGCATTTGGAGAGGGTCATGAACGGAGAAACTCTTCCACTGATGCCCACAGTTAAGAACTAGTAGAAAGGAGAGGGATGTTTGAAGTAGACCAAAGAAGGAACTGGAAGAAAGTTCTGGGGTCAGAGGAGTTAAACCAGGAAGCCAAAAGGAGAGAGAACCCAGAGGAATCTCTGGGGAGCGTGTTGTATGGTTCAGGGTGAAGGAGAGGAGGTCAACATTCATCAAGTGAATGCAGCTGAGGTGAAGAGGCTGCGTATATTAAGAGAAATAGTCTTGTATGCCCTCGAGGGACTTACGTTTCAAAATTGATGAGACTTCTTCATATTTGAAGTGGAAACAGTGTCAGACTTTATTTTTTGGGGTTCCAAAATCACTGCAGATGGTGACTGCAGCCATGAAATGAAAAGACGCTTACTCCTTGGAAGGAAAGCTATGACCAACCTAGATAGCATATTCAAAAGCAGAGACATTACTTTGCCAACAAAGGTCCGTCTAGTCAAGGCAATGGTTTTTCCTGTGGTCATGTATGGATGTGAGAGTTGGACTGTGAAGAAGGCTAAGTGCCGAAGAATTGATGCTTTTGAACTGTGGTGTTGGAGAAGACTCTTGAGAGTCCCTTGGACTGCAAGGAGATCCAACCAGTCCATCCTAAAGGAGATCAGCCCTGGGATTTCTTTGGAAGGAATGATGCTGAAGGTGAAACTCCAGTACTTTGGCCACCTCATGGGAAGAGTTGACTCATTGGAAAAGACTCTGATGCTGGGAGGGATTGGGTGCAGGAGGAGAAGGGGACGACAGAGGATGAGATGGCTGGATGGCATCACTGACTTGATGGACAGGGAGGCCTGGCGTGCTGTGATTCATGGGGTCGAAAAGAGTCGGACATGACTGAGCGACTGAACTGAACTGAACCTCATATTTGAAGGTTGAGGGAAAGAAGTTAATGGACAAAGAACCAGCACAGATGATGGAGTTAGTGATCTGGAGACGGTGACGAAACCACAGTCATGGTAAGGAGGGAGACTGCGGAAGAGGCAGGTTGGGGTCCACAGAGGAGAGGGAAGCAGATGGTAGTGCTCTTGCCAGCTTGTGCTGGTTTCCCTAGTAGTGGAGGAGACAGGTCAGTCCCTCCACTGGGATAGTGAGCGGAAGTGGAGCATCAGAAAACGGTACTGAAAGTGTGAGAATAACGGAGATGTTTGGGAATAACCGTCATCGGTGGCGTGCTAGGAAATCTATGGAGAACTTCAAGTTTGAACAGCCCAGGGAAGCCTGGGGTAAAGCTTGATGTGGCTGTAGAGTGGACTAGTAATTGTTGCTTTTTAATGTTGATAAAACTTGGTGGCCTGAAAGTAAGGTTGAAGAGGAGTGCTGGCAGAGATGATTCTGGCCTAGGGAGAGCAAACAGGTTAGGAAATGAGGCATTAGAGTCAGGTTGCCTGGGTTTAAGTCCATGCTCCTAACATTTACTTACCTTTTTTTTTTTTTTTTTTAAACTTTGAGAAAGCTACCATTAACTTTTGAACGTCAAGTTTGCTCATCTGAAAAACAGAGATAGTAGTGTCAGCCTCAGGATTGATACAGTAAGATGAGTTATCCTTCCATATTTCATCCAAGATGCTGCTAGTCATAAGATGTTATTTCATATGCTGCTGAGGAAAAAACCATCATGTGGGGACCACATACCATTGATTGTAAATTTCCTGGTTTGGAGCGGGTGCATCTTGCTGTCAGTGACGTAAAGAATACATGAAGGACTTAGCCTGGGACCTGGCACGTAGTGAGCATTCAGAAAATGTTAGTGTTCATTTGTAAGAGGCAATGTGATTTTGGAGTCTAGGATGTTAACGAGAGCAATATCGAATCCAATCTAGATATGGGGTCACAGGTTCTAAGGCGTTTAGTGCGTTAAATGAATTGAAAAGGGTTAAGCACTGAGAATCCCGATAAATGAAATTGTAAAATAGCAGGTTTGGGAATTTGTAGAGCAAGTGTTTCCCTGACAATTCCAGATAAATCTTTTTAAGAAAAGTGTAGTAATTGAATTAAGCAAAGAATCTCCTTCGAAGATTGTTAAAAGCTGTTTAAGTTGCCCAGAGCTTTTAAAAGTATTCTGAATTTATCTTTGTACTTTTCTTACAGTGTTCATCAGTGTTAAAAAAATTTTTTTTTTAATCAGAGAATACATGCTCAGTGCAGAAAACTTCTGGCATGGATTCTTGTCATAATATCAGAATGGAAGGGGGAGATTGATTCTTGATAATCATTGATTGAGTGAATTGATTGTCATTTTCAAAAGATAGTGGAAGGGTAGTATTAATAGCTACCTATAGAGCTCTTCTTTCTCATCATGGCTTCAAAGGCAGAAACCATAACGGAAAAGTTTATACATTGAACATCTGTGTGACCAAGCACACACTGATGAATGACCACACACAAAAACACAACCTTTCAGATCTGCAGCAAGTTACTTTTCTTTGTAAGAAACGTTTTAAATCAATAGGAAATAGACCCCTGCAGAAAATTGGTACATGTACCCAGAGTATCATACCAAGTCAAGTCAGACAGACAAAGACAAATATCATAGGATGTTATTTATATGTGGAATCTAAGAACATAATACAGTGACCTTAACTGCAGAACAGAAACAGACTCACAGACAGAAAATAAACTTATGGTTTCCAAAGGTGAAAGCGAGGGAGGGATAAAGTAGCGATTTGGGGTTAACAGATACACACTACTGTATATAAAATAGCTAATCAGCAGGGGCCCACTGTATAGCACAGGGAGCTGTATTTAATATCTTGGTATAGCTTGTACTGGTTTGTTGCTGCTCAGTCTCTAAATCATGTCTGACACTTGTGACCCCATGGACGGCAGCACACCAGGCTTTCCCGTCCTTCACTATCTCCCAGGGTTTGCTCAGATTCATGTCCATTGAGTTGGTGATACTATCTAACCATCTCAACCTCTGCTGTCCTCTTTGCCAGTGAGTTGGCTCTTAGCAGACTGTAGTTGGCCAGGCTTCTCTGTCCGTGGAATTCTCCGGGCAAAAGGGAGTGGGTAGCCATTCCCTTCTCCAGGGGATCTTCCCAATCCAGGGATTGAACCCAGGTCTCCTGTATTGCAGGTGGATTCACTACCATCTGAGCCACCGGGGAAGCCCAGTTTATAATGGAAAAGAATCTAAAAAGAATATAATCAAAATAATTTTGCTGTACACCTGAAACACTATTAACCAACTATGCCTCAATAAAAAGATAAATTCTGATAAAGTTGGTAAAGGGCATGAGCAAGCAATTCACAGACAAATGCAAACTAATAGCATGAGATGTTCTGCTGTGTCCCGGATGAGACTCTTCATTGGAATGGGGACAGTGTCTTCTCTTTTACTTGACTGTATCATTCTTGTGGACCAGGAAGGATCAGTCTGGGGAAACTGCTTTTCTCACTGAAGGAAAGGAAGCCCAAATTTCCCTGTCTCCTGAGAGAAGCAGGAGTACAAAGAGGTACCATAAATCTAAGTTGGCGTTTTAAGAGACAAGTCAGCTCCATCCCATTTCCTTAATGTTGCCCCACGCCCCTCGTGACTTTGGGCTCGGAGTCTCCACATGAGGTGTTCCCAGCACTTCGGGGCTGCCGGCTCCAGGCAGTTTCTCAGTCAGCTGGCACGATCAGTGCACCTTCAGGACGCCAGTGCTTCATAGAGCATAGCGAGATGGGCCTTTCTCTCCCCGCTGAGTCGTGGTATTCGATTTGATTCATTGCAGTGTCTCCTTTTTCATGAGAGACACAGCGATGGTCTTGAAACATGGTTGTGATTATTGAGCTAGACTGGCTCATAAGGTATTAAAAATAACAAGTTCCCTCACATAGTAAAGCCTTGTATAAAGTGAAAAAAATTTCAAGTTAGGCATCAGCATTTAATTGTCTCTTAAAGGTAATACTGTAAGTCTCCTACATACAAACAGGTTCTGAGAGCCCGTTCGTAAGTCCAGCTTGTTAGTAAGTCTGACAAAGTTAGCCTAGGTAGACCCAACTGACACAATCGGCTGTAGAGTAGTACTGTATTGTAATAGATTTATAATACCTTTCACATAAATAATACATTAAAAACATAATAAAGGAACCATTTTTAATCTTAGAGTACTTTGAAAAGTCCAGTAGTAAGGTACAACAGCTGGCATGCCCGGGAACACTTGCATCTTGAATGTCCGCAGCTTGAAGATTCGTGTGTATAGTTAAGATTGTGGGTATAAGAAAGGCTTTTCATGTGACACCAGTTGGTGGTGGGGTCTTTACCTAACTGAAGTACACTCGGTCTTATCTCAGCATTTAGTTTTTACCCAGCTGCTGGACAGAAGAGAATTTGTCGGCATCTTCTGCCCCACCATCTCCTTTCTTTTAAAATGATCTGCAAATATTTCAGCATTTGGCGGGGGGCGGGGAGGCTTTTGAATCTCACCCACAGGCTTACCCCTGGGCCTGTTGCCTTTCCTCTTCATTCCTAAGTCCTTTTGGGGGTTGGTGACTCGGAGCAGGGAGCCTGAACAGGTAAGCATTAGGCAGGCACATCCCTCAGACTCTTTAAACGAAGTTGGGGAGGGAAGAGCCATGCCGGCACCGAGTCTTTTGATTTTATCAAAGTGTGTCTTTAATTTTATGGGTAGCCTTGCAAAGGGAGTGGTAATGCTGCAGTGAGTGTCTCTGTAGGAATTACACCCTCAGCCCTTTGCCATCCCATCTGTTAGAGCTTCCTGTTGTGCTGTGTCCGTTGCTGGCTTTGCAGTCTGGTATAATTAATAACAACCTCTTTCTTTCCCCAGTGTTCGTGTTGTGTGCTCAGGACTTCTATTCAGTTTGTTCAAGCTCGAGAGAACGTTTGATTCGTTTCAAATGGTCGTCTGTTAAACTGTGAACAAAATTAACTTGATTATTGTTGAAATGATCGGCATTCAAACCGTGTTGATAGCGTTTATTTGCATGGAAACGCTGAAGACTTCTGTCTTGTCACGCTGTGCGGGCTGAGATATTGATCTGTAGTCCAGGAAAGCCTCCTTTAAAAATAGGTGCACCCTCACTGAATGGTTCTGCTTTTTGTTGAGCCGGTGTTAATCGATTCTGCAAGTATTTCACACGTCGAGCACTGAGTTCTGTCTCAGGGAGGGAGAGAGCAGCGTCTCAGTCAGTGTTTTCCCTGCAGAAGCAGTCTTAACTACTGATAAGAGGAGACTATGATTCTTTGGTGGCTCAGAGGGTAAAGAGTCTGACTGCAATGCAAGAGACCCAGGTTCGATCCCTGGGTTGGGAAGATGCCCTGGAGAAGAAAATGGCAACCCACTCCCGTAATCTTGCCTGGGAAATCCCATGGATGGGGGAACCTGGCGGACTACAGTCCATAGGGTTGCAAAGAGTCGGACACAACTGAACGACTTCACTTTCACTTTCATGATCATACGAAAAGTTGAATAACAAGGTATCATTATTCATGTTATTGCATTTTTGAGGGTGTAACTCCAGTAATTGGGAGGGCCTTTTAGAATCAAGGAATGGGAAAGAAATTGGATGCAGTTGATAGAACTCCTGTGTCCTGCCCACTTCCAGCTTAGTGGATGGATTCTTTGAGCAAGTTTTTGAGAGTCTTTTATTTGTACTTCTGTTGTTAGTGTCTCTCTTAGCTTGATAAAGTTGACATAAGGAGTCATAAATGTAGGGAAGATCCACTAAGAGTTTGTAGGGGAAGATACCAAGAGCTTGTAACTTTGGGGAAAACATGAATCTTGTCTAGTTGGCTTCTGTTTTAATAACTTTTATTAGAGTTATCTTAAAAGAGAATGGCCACCCACTCCAGTATTCTCACCTGGAGAATTCCATGGACAGAGGAGCCTGGCGGGCTACAGCTTATATGGGTTGCAAAGAGTTGGACACCACGGAGCGACTGACACTTTCACTTCACTTTTGTTCAGCTTATAGACTGTGTTCCTTGAGGGTATGTGGACCGTGTCTTTATGATTTTTGTGTTAGCCCAGTGATTCTCACTTTGCATATCAGAATCCTGTGAAGGACAGCCACGGCACAAACACCAGGGCCCATCCCAGGGGGTCTGATTTAGGGGTTAGGGTAGGGAGCGTTTAAAAAAAGCATCACAGATGAGTTTCAACGTACAGCAGCATTAAGAATTGTCGGCTTGACACGTGGTAGTTTTGAGTGAATTCTTTCATTTCGATGTCTTTAAATACGTGTCAGGAAATAGGACCTGTGGCGTGTTGTAGGTCCCTCGTGAGGACGGACGATGTCTTGATACCTAGCAGTGCTAGGTGCCAGGTAATACCTATCCTCGGTGCTCCATGCTCCCCAGCAGTTCTGAGGGCTACTGTTTTCCACCCCCTTCTTTTCTCTGAGGAGAAAAGAGAATTATGTGTCTTTGAAAGCTTCTCCTTTTCCCTTCTTGAAGGAATCAGCAATTCCTTGTGTGCTGGAGTCTAGAGGTGGGGGCTCATAAAGACAGCGGTTGGGACCCGAGGCCCCAGGAGCTCACAAAGAGGAGAGGAGTGTTAGAGGAGAGCGGAGGCCGTCCACGGAGACCGGAGGAGAGCGGAGGCCGTCCGCGGAGCCCGCTAGAGAGCGGAGGCCATCTGGAGGAGAGCGGAGGCCGTGAGCAGAGGCCATCCTCGGAGTCCGTCTGCGGAGTCCGTCTGGAGGAGTGAGGAGGCCGTCCGCAGAGTCCGTCTGGAGGAGAGCGGAGGCCGTCCGCGGAGTCCGTCTGGAGGAGTGAGGAGGCCGTCCGCGGAGTCCGTCTGGAGGAGAGCGGAGGCCGTCCGCGGAGTCCGTCTGGAGGAGTGAGGAGGCCGTCCGCGGAGTCCGTCTGGAGGAGAGCGGAGGCCGTCCGCGGAGTCCGTCTGGAGGAGAGCGGAGGCCGTCCGCAGAGTCCGTCTGCGGAGTCCGTCTGGAGGAGTGAGGAGGCCCTCTGCAGAGTCCGTCTGGAGGAGTGAGGAGGCCGTCCGCGGAGTCCGTCTGCGGAGTCCGTCTGGAGGAGTGAGGAGGCTGTCCGCGGAGTCCGCAGGAGCGCGGAGGCTGTCCGCGGAGTCCGCAGGAGCGCTTGGGCGTCACAGCTGTGGGGAGGGCAGGGCTGTTACCACCAGCATCTCATGGGTAGAGGCCAGGGATGTGGCCCGACGTCCTGTGATGCCGAGGGTGAGAAACCCTGGACCAGGGGAGAACCAAGGGGACCAGGAGGCCGATGGGACCCAGAAGTGGTTGTGTCCCTGACCGCTGTTGCTGCCACACCTGTCTGCTGTTGGCTGTGTCCTTATCCCCTCCCCCAGATCCTCCAGAGTTGAGAGGGCTGTGTTTTGCCCCTATCTCTAGATAGCATTGTGACTGCCATCTGTGTATGAGCCATTAAAATGAATATCTTAATATTTTCTAGAATAAAATGTGATAGTTGGCAGAGTCCTTTAATTATTTTCCATCTCTACATTTACTTGAATGGGACAGTGTTAACCTCATGAAAAAAAAAGAGCCAGTAACTTTTGTTCTGTTTTGTGTATATTTTCAGTAAAGGACCTGAAGTAAAACTGGAAGAAAACATTAAAAAAAAAAATCGAGTCAATCTCTGAGAAAATCAGAATGAAAGACTTTACAATCTTAACAGAGGCTGGCTACTAAAAACTTATTTTTTTAATGTTATTTCTTAGTAAGTTAAAGTTGTTCAGTCCCGTCCAACTCTTTATGACCCCATGGACTATACAATCCTGGAATGAATGGGTAGCCTTTCCCTTCTCCAGGCGATCTTCCCAACCCAAGGATTAAACCCAGGTCTCCTGCATTGCAGGCGAATCCTTTACCAGCTGAGCTACCAGGGAAGCCTAAGATTACTGGAATGGGTAGCCTGTCCGTTCTTCAGCAGATCTTCCCGACCCAGGAATCAAACCAGGGTCTCCTGCATTGTAGGTAGATTCTTGACCAGCTGAGCTACCAGGGAAGCCCAAGTTATTGCTTAGAGCATCATTTATAAAGGAAAGGTTTGAGATAGCCCAAGTGTTTCCCTTTTAGGAGTGGATAAGAAAATACAGCCTGTACTTCTACTTTTTTAAAAAAGAAAAAACCTTGAAAAGTTCTGGAGGTGATGATTGTGATGGTTGCATAATGGTGTGAACTTAATGCTACTAAAGTGCACATTTAAAATGGTTACAATGAAAATGTATGTTTTGTATATTTTCACACAATAAAACAGTGCCATATGAAAGAGAAAAAACAAAAAAAAGACTACACAGTAATTGGTAAAAATAAACTAGATTTAAAAAAGAATAATCAGTGAGAATGTAAAGAAAATGAATTTCTTAAGAGGAGTTTAATTGTAATGTTCCACAGACTCATCACAAGAAAAGAATATTAATACTCAAACATATAACGTGGGCTGTTAGCGTGACGTAATAGTGCTAATTGCCTTGTGTCTTTGTTGAGTTATAACTTCTTATCCCTATTTTAGGCTCTTTAGATGAAAATGGACTTCATCTCGTACTTGCTGCCCTGGTAAAACTCTTGGTTTTTCCATGTTCTAGGAAAGTGGCAAGGTACCAAGAAGGAAGACAACACCAAAAACAAAAGTTGGGGTGGGAAGGAGCTAGAGGGATTAAAATAAAACAGTAAGCAAATCCTTGCTTGTCTCATGCATCCTTTATGCATGAGACAAAGGAGGAGGTTATTCAGGAGAAGCAGGATGGTGGAGGGGGTGCCTTGGCAAGCCCTTAACCTTTCTGCACTTTGGTTTCATCATCTCTGAAACAGTGTTTACGTCATGGGATTCCTGTACGGATTAAGAGAGTTAATAGGTATAAGTGCTTGGGACACTGCTTGGTGCTTCATTGTGGTGGTGGTGGTGGTGGTGGTGATAGCAGAAGGCTTTTCTTGCTCTCTCTGAATACTTGAGCTGTGTTGGAAATTGACGGCAACCATGGATACGCTCTTGCGTGATGTTTCCCATGGAACCACTGGCATGACAGCCCTTTGAAGTGGGTGGTGAGAGTTTATGGAGTCCTCGAACTGGGATATTTCAGATATTCTGTAAAGACTGCTGCCAGTAGGATGAATTTCGAGAGGAGGACTAGAGTGATTTCTGTGATGGAATAGGTTTTTAAGTTTTTATAATAAAACCATAGTTAACTCTCTCATCTACATATTTTCCACAGCAATATTAGAATCTTGAACAGGCATTTCTTTAGAATTTGCTATGTTCTCAAGAGTATAGAATAGTTTTATGATTAGTGTAATAAGCAGAATATGCTAAGGAATGAAAAACTTCTTTGATAAAAGTATAATACATATTTGAGAAGTAATGGTTAATTTTATTAAGGCTGCTTTGGATTATCCATTCTATAGTTCATCCCCACTGATGCACGTGGTTGATAGCTTAATAAACTCGTTTGGATTTCTGTATCAGGGTAGGTAACAGAAAGCCCAGGGTGCATGGGAGATGGAGTTGTGGTGAAGAAATGGCACAGGTTTTTGTCCACCCTCCCTTAGATAATTACAGAGCCTGAAGACGTCCTGTGACTCTTATCACAGTCAGCCTGATAATGTGGTTCTTCCACCCTTCACGCCTCCCCTCCACTTAACAACTGTGAGCTTGGTGATGCTGGGAACTGTAGCCTGCCCAGTTTTTTTCTACTGTACCTTTATGTAAGCCCTTACAGAATTGTTCAGTTAAGTAGTGAATTAGTGGAGAGTAAAGTTGCTTAGAAAGTTGAACATACAGAGGAGGAGAACTTGCATTCGGAAGCCTTCCAAGTGCACTCTGTTTATTGGGCTTTTCCATCCCCATTGGTAAATACCTGACCCTGGGCAGGCTAATAGGTAGAACTGGACTAAACAACTGGCCTGAGGTGAAAGAGGTCTAGGTTTGTGGCGCAGGTCTCACCTCATTCTGTAGGTGACGCCTGCTCGTACCCACAGCATCATTTCCCTAACCCGATGAAAGACAAGCGCTTCTGCTGCTTTTTTGCCCTTAGCTGGAGGGAGCTCTTGCTGTAGGGTAAAGCGGGCAGCCGCTCTTTGCTCAGTTTCTCCTCCTGAAGGCCTGTTAGTCCAGCTTGGGTTTTTGGCAGATTGAAAACAAGATGTCATTGATTGTGAAGGGGAGTGAAATCTGGCTGATCTCAATGTTTGTCTCAGCGGTTATGTAAACTTAGATTTTGAGGAGTTATTTTTTTCTTCCAAATAACAGATTTACATACTGGGAAAGGACAGAACTGAATTGCTTTTGAGGTATCTGATTAATACAAAACATTTCTTTGGTAAAAAAATTCATGCATTGAAAAATGTGAAGGATATTTGAGTTACTAATGGAAGGGGACTAGAACGGGGAGGAAACTTATTTTTTGTTATAATATGCCATTTTGTAAAATTGAGTTTTTTGATCATGTGGTTGAACTGCTTAATAAAACAGTACATTCCCATCAAATATCCTGTTCATCCAGAATTAGGTCATATATCCCAAATCCATACATAGGAATACATTTCTGTGAAAATCTTAGTTCAGTGATAATTCTGTTCTATACAGAAATACTTTCAATGTTTTTTTTTTTCTTTCTTTATAAAAAGATAAATCTTGCCACCTGTTAGTCATAATATTGTCTTCTGGGGCCATGTAGAACAAATCTCTTAACCTACTTTCAGTTTTTATTTGTTTTTATTATTGGGGTTTTAAAATTGGAAACAGTTATTGGTTGTAAGTAAAAATGGTCTGCTCTCCTCCTCTCCTCTCCACCAGCTCACTCGGTATAGTAATTGCTTGTTCAGATTTGTTTCTTTCCTGGCTTTTCAAGGTACACGTATATTTCACATGTACAGGTTTTGTTTCTATTCGAGTTTTTAAAATGAGATTATACTTTGTGTAGTGTTCTGCAGCTTTTTTTTTAACTGAACAATTATCATATTTTTTTTTTTCCATGTTAGACATGAAAGGCTGTCCTCCTCCTACTTTTCTAACGGTTAACATCATTGTCAGATGTACTATAAGTTAATCATTCCCTTATTGTTAGACTGCTAGGTTATTTGGTACGTGAGTGGTCTTGAACATAGATCATGCTCATCTGAGGATGCTGCTTCCCTGGGAGCTGTTTCTCTGGCTGTTTTCCCTCATAACCCTTATACCACAGGGTCTACAGGAGTGGGGGTCTCCGCACTGCCCCCTTCAGACCCTTCTTCCCGCATCCTCCATAGAAACACCCAGCTTTGACTGTCATGTCAAACTGTGCCATGCTTCCCCTCCTTATTATTCACTCCCCATCCTCCACCCTCATCACTACAGAATTTACTGTCTATATTCCCTCCTTTGGGGCTACCTCTGTGGCTCAGACAGTAAAGAATCTGCCTGCAGTGTGGGAGACACAGGAGACATGGGCTCCATCCCTGGGTCGGGAAGATCCCCTGGAGAAGGAAGTGGCAATCCATTCTAGTATTCTCGCCTGGAGAATCCCATGGACAGAGGAGCCTGGTGGGCTACAGTCCATGGAGTCACACAGAATCAGACACGACTGAGTGACTAACACACACACACACACACACACACACTCTCTCTCTCTCTCTCTCCCCCCCCCCCCCCCACTGTCTCTCCCCGTCTTCCCTTCCTTTCTACCTCCTATGATCATTCTTGAGAGAAGCCTGGTGGGCTACAGTTCCTGGGGTCGCAGAATCAGACATGACTGACTCACACACACCCACTCCCTTTCCACCTCCCATGATCATTCTTGAGCTACTTCTTTGCTGATCTTTGACTCCACCTCAGGTGCCATCTCATAGGGCTGTGATACGGGATTTTAACAGATCCCAGAATTAAAAATGAGACAGACATCACCAACTTTATGATTAAGTATTTTCTTCATAAAATGTATTTGTTCATAGCCGTAACTTCAGAATGTGTTAGTCATTCAGTCATATGACTCCATGGACTGTATAGCTCTCCAGGCTTCCCGGTCCATGGGATTTCCCAGGCAAGAATACTGGAATCGGTTGCCATTTCCTCTTCCAGAGGATCTTCATGACCCAGGGATTGAACCCCGACCTTCTGCATCTCAGGCAGATTCTTTACCATTTGAGCCAGCACAGCAGCTAAGGTCTGACCATTTCTGCTGGACTGATCCAAACCTTTATCATCTTGAACTGCATCAACCGCTGTGGCTTCCTCACCGGTCTCCATACTCCCTCCTACTCTGCCACGCCTCTTCCTCCTGCTCCCCCACCTTTCAGCCTGTTCTCAGCCCAGCCACACCATAGTCAGCCCAGGAAGCTGGCGGTGGGACCACACTGGCATCTCTGCTCCCAGCACAGTTCAGAGAGAAAAAAGCTCCAGAGTCCTTGTGGCTTTGCTGTCTGCTCCTCTCCCTTCCCTCTCTCCATCCGGGCCATGCTGGACTCTGCTGCCCCGGGATCATTTCAGGCACATTCTTGCCTCTTGGCCTCTGCTCTTCCTTGCTCCCCCTCTGCTTGCCATGTACATCCTCAGGATGTACTCCTCAGACTGTACTCCTGAGGATGTACTCCTCAGACTGGCTCCATCCCGCACCTTTTTAGGCTTCTGTTGGAAGATCACTTTCCCAGTGAGGTGACCTGACCACTAGAATGTAGGTCTCATGAAGGCATGAACTTTTTTTTTTAAAACTGTTTTTTTCCCCCTTGTTCAGTGCTGTGTCCCTGTGCTTAGAAGAGTGTCTAATAAAGGGGGCCCAGGTTTGATTCCTGGCCAGGGAACTAGATCCTGTATGCCGCAACTAAGACCTGGAGCAACCAAATAAATATTAAAAAAAAAAAAAGAATAGTATCTAATATATTCTGGGGGGTTGTCAAATGAGCTGAATGACTGCAGTGGTTATCAGCTTTTCTTTTTATCATTTTCTTTGTACAAAGTTCAAACTTCACTGGACAGACAAAAACTAAGAGACAAACTTTTGTGTAAACAGAATATTAAAATTAGCTTACTGTGAACCCACTCTGTAAATATGTTACATTTCTCAGCATGTTCGAATTTTCAAATCAATTTTACGTATTCCTATTTAAGGGGCTGGTAACAACCCAGTGGGGTAGGTGGTGAAATCAAAATTTCACGGAAAAGCAAATTGAGGCTCAGAGGTGTTTTATTCAAAGAGCAGCTGCTAAGTGGAAAGCTTCCCTTTAGACCTGCCTTTTTTCATTCCAAGTGAAGCTTCTGTTTTCTCACTTAGAAACGTCTTAAAATGACAGAAACATGGTGAGGATCTGATCTGAAAGTCTGGAGACTGGGTCCTGATTTCTCCCTCTGGATTTTGGCCCTGCCTTTTGTTTCTGCTTCGCAAGCACATGAAATCAATGGTTCGCTTTAACATTCCTGACAATGACAGAGCAACAAATTTTATTTCTCTCACCTGTGGAGGAAGTGGCCTCCACCCAGTTTTACTGAATTAGGAGGGAAGTGATTTTTTCAAGTGATAAAAAGAAATAAAATTCCACGTTCTTCCCAGAGGAGGAGTTAACAATTGGGAGAGTGGCGTGAGACCACATGTTGGTTTGTAAAAGGATATAACTTGTAAAGATGTTTCCTTTGATGCCTGTGATGAATATGGATGTGTTTCCCTTTTAGAGGGTTCTGATTAAACGACTCAATTAAGAGCAGAGCTGGAGGATCTAAATATAGGGAGAGGGCTCAGGCGGCCCTGCCTTGCCTATGTCACTCACCCCTACAGATGTGCGTGTTTGTGGTCATAAACAGCACCTGTGAGATCGCTGGAGAAGGAGCAATGTTCCAAAACCTGAAATACAGCAGGATTGGTCGGTTGGGTTTTGTTTTTTTTTTAAGTACATAGGATAGTTTTTTTCCTCCTATGGTCTATTCCATTTTCATCTGTGAATTTAGTATTTGAATTCCTTACTGTTTTAACCTGATGAATAGACTTTAGTATCTGTTCTGGTTTAAATTGTAGATCTACCGCTTACTAGAAAACGATCTGGAAAAAGTTGCTTAACTTCTGACCCTCAGGTTTATTAGTAAAATGGAGATAATGATATGCATCTTGAAAAGTTGGTATAAAAGGTCAATATGAGTGTAAAAACTACCAGTACAATCCTTCCATAGGGTAATAGCCCAACTAAAATAGTTTCTTCCATTTGTTAATGATTGAATCATTCATAACTGGTCACTTAATGGAAATTTACCACATTTAGCACTCTTTGCAAGCTGTAAAATTGCTCTTTTATGATAACTTAAAACACTCAAAAGAATTTTTTTCTAAGAGACAACTACTGCAGACCTTTTCCTCTTATAGACAGACAGTGAAGTTTGAAAATGCCTCTGCTCTTCTGTCTCCAGTGTTTGAGGAGTAAGCAGTTGCAAGCCAGTAACTCTACAGTTCTTGAGTTGAGGTGACTACAGATGAGATTTATCAGAGTGAGGTCTTTCAGTTCAGTTCAGTCGCTCAGTCATGTCCGACTCTTTGCGACCCCATGAATTGCAGCATGCCAGGCCTCCCTGTCCATCACCAACTCCCGGGGTTCACCCAAACTCATGTCCGTCGAGTCGGTGATGCCATCCAGCCATCTCATCCTCTGTCGTCCCCTTCTCCTCATGTCCCCAATCCCTCCCAGCATCAGAGTCTTTTTCCAATGAGTCAACTCTTCGCAGATGTGGCCAAAGTATTGGAGTTTCAGCTTTAGCATCAGTCCTTCCAATGAACATCCAGGACTGATCTCCTTTAGAATGGACTGGTTGGAGATCCTTGCAGTCCAAGGGACTCTCAAGAGTCTTCTCCAACACCACAGTTCAAAAGCATCAATTCTTCGGCGCTTTCTTCACAGCTTTCTTCACAGTCCGACTCTCACATCCATACTTGACTACTGGAAAAACCATAGCCTTGACTAGACAGACCTTAGGACCTGGATATCTTGAAAGGCTTACCACGTACAGAAGGACAGTTTTCCATTATAAGCATAAATTTGAGGAGGGGAATTCAGGGGGATTAAAGAATGCTGTACAACTTTTAGAAACTTCCCTTTAACTCATATGGTAAGAAATCTGCTTGCAATGCAGGAGACCCGGGTTTGATCCCTAGGTCAGGAAGATCTTCTGGAGAAGGGAATGACAACCCACTCCAGTATACAACTTTTAGAGGAAGTGGCAAGGAGATGTAGAAATAAGCCAGGTTTCTTGGTTGAAGTTGAGGACAGTAAGGAAACTCTGCTTTAAGCATCTGCCTAACTAAACAAGTATCATCTAGTGAAACAAAATCAAACCGACGCTCTTCTGCAGGGATTATCTATGACTAAGAAAAGTTGACCAGGTGCCCTATCGGCAGCCTGAATTTGTCAGGATAGAAGCACTTGTGTATGCAGAGCAGAACCAGAAAGAATTCTTCTCTTGAGGAATTTTCCAACACAATGAACATACATTGAATAGCGTACTTAGTGCAATTGAATATGTAAACTACAGCACTGTCGTTAGAGACACATCTAAGTGTGACATCCATAAATCCTTGATTCCTTTTCATTGAGAGGATGCTGCTGCTGCTGCTGCTAAGTCGCTTCAGTCGTGTCCGACTCTGTGCGACCCCATAGACAGCAGCCCACCAGGCTCCGCTGTCCCTGGGATTCTCCAGGCAAGAACACTAGAATGGGTTGCCATTTCCTTCTCCACTTTTGAAATCATTTGGCTGAAATATTACAGCCTGCAGTGAACTTCCAAGTAGCAGGTGGTAAGTGCATCCTTTTCTTTTTGATTCCTACGATCGCTTAACACTCAACACTCTGTTGAGAGAGACCACATCTCAGCACCTCTTGCTGGCTTGTCCCTCAGATCACACCTAAGAGACTGGAAGAGAGGCTGTTGGTGCCTGTGTTTTAAAGGCACCAGTACCTGCATGATTGCATGATGAAAATTAGCTTTCAAGAGCTGGTCTTCTCTTCCACCTTCACCCCCTAGTTTCTCCAGATTTGGAAAATTAATCTCTGAAAAAAATTTTAATGTAAAAGAGGCAGACTAGCTATTCTATGTCATCAGTCTCACATTTAGAAAGTGGAGAAAGGTTTGAAAGTAACTGAAATGGGCTGAATAAGAAACTCAGGAAAGTTGAAGTCTGTCTTCTGGGTGTTTGGGCTTCCCTGGTGGCTCAGCTGGTAAAGAATCCGCCTGCAATGCAGGAGACCTGGGTTCCATCCCTGGGTTGGAAAGATCCCCTGGAGAAGGGAAAGGCTACCCACTCCAGTATCCTGGCCTGGAGAATTCCATGGACTGTATAGTCCGTGGGGTCGCAGAGAGTCGGGCACAGCTAAGCGACCTTCACGTTTCTGGGTGTTTGTGCCAATAGGGCATTGCTGCTGCTCCAAGACCAGCAGGATTCCTCCGTGAGCTGCAGTGGGCATTCATGCTGCTTTCTTGTATAGGAGCTATAAATACTTATATTTATAGCTTATATATATATACACACCCACATATATATATACACATGTATATGTATTTCCCCCCTAGGGACTCAGTCAAAGTAGAGTTCCTTTTAGCCCAACTTCTGAGCAAAGAAGTAGGTGGTTTAAAAAGTGCTTTCAAGTCTGTCGAAGAGATAGAGGTTTTAGTCATCTGTACTTTTTTCTTCTAGGATTTTTTTTCCCCTTCCTTTTGATTAGTGGTGAGCTTTATTTAGCTGCGTTTGACCTGTTTGGAATTGGGAAATATTGAATGAAAGTTGAGGGCTAACTGCTTGTTTGATATAAGAAAAAGAAATGCAGAGGGACTTACAGGACAAGTATCTCAAAAACCACGTGAGTTCCTAGTTGGAGTAACTGAGAAAAGGAAACATTTGAACAGATGATTTGTTGAAATCAGATCACAGATCATTGTTACTCTGGGGTCTTTTCTGAGACTGAGATAGCTAGAGAAAACCTGTCTCTCTCTCTCTCTCTTTCTCTCTCTCTTCCCTCATTGGGATGTCATTGTACTTGTGTAGCAATTTTAACTTTATTTTCCTCCCCCGTTTGCCTTAAGAGTAGATGATGGTGTAGCATTTTCCTAAGGATCTGTGTGATCGATGCTCCATGATGCTTTTATTCAGAGCTGTTTGGAGTTGGTGCTGCTCCGGTTGTGTCCTGTCTGTTCCCAGAGTACTCTCTCTGCCTGTCTTCATTACTGGTTTTCCTGGTTCCCTTCCTAGGGTTGGTTTTCCAGCTGGAAATGTGAGCGTGTGTGTGGCTTCAGCCTTCCTGTTCAGGCAGTCTGTGGGGTGTCTTTGGTTCTGCTTTGAAGTAATAGGTATTTTAGCTTTATCCAAAGCTTGGTAGTTTCCCAGTTCTTCATAAGTTTTCATTAATTCTGTAGCCTAATTTTATTTAGGCCTGTTTGGTATGTTCTCCCCTTCTTCTGTGAATTCTCCATCATACTCTTCCCAGCAAAGCTCATGGCAGTTCTTGGATTCTTGGCTTAAATGGGTTGCACGTTATGTTTTAAAATGTATACTAGCATCGAGTCTCTGGAATATTTTTCTTTGCGGGCCTTCATCTTTTTAAGCATTTTCAACCCAAATCTGTAGTGTCCAGTCTGTGATTCTGTGGTTTCTATGAGTGTCAGGAATGTTCGGGTGTCTGTTTTATCCTTCTTGGGAATCCTCATTTGTTTTGAGGAGTCTGCTCTTGGTTAGGAGTATATATGGAGAAGGAAATGGCAACCCACTCCAGTATTCCTGCCTGGAAAATCCCATGGACAGAGGAGCCTGGTAATATATGGTCCTATGGGGTTGCAAAGAGCCAGACGCAACTGAGCAGGAAGTATGTCATTGACATTAGTACCTAAATGAAATAAAGCAGGTTAAAAAAAAAATAGTCCATTTTGGAGTAATGAAAAGTTACATTACAGATTTCCTGGTATGTTTACTTTTTGACCCTTTTTGATGTTTTAATTCAAGTATCTCAGGAGGTAAAAGTTCTCATCAGGCCTTGAATCCTATCTAAAATTGGATGTTAGGATAGAAAACACCTTTCAACAGTACTAATTAATATTGCCGCCAGTTACTTTATGCAATACACCTCTGAGGTACTTCCCGTTTCCATGGCATTCTAGTGAGGTGTATGGTGAAATAATTTAGACATGAGAACTACTAAACTACAGGAATCATATAGTTTGCTTATGATTTCTCAAAAGCCCCTCAGTCGCTCTTTGAGAACTGGAGTCTTTTTCTGTTTCTTCACAAGATCATCAGTTTAAGAAGAGCTGGTGGTATAAGTCAGGAAATACACATGCAGTTTATTTAGTTACTTGGAAGTACTTTCTCCAGCAAAATGGATCAGACTTTTTCATAGAAAGATAATCTTTACAAAGTTGTCTTCTTTCTCAAGTAACTTATCCAACGGTTAAACAGTTCTAAAGCGAAGTTAATCAATATCCCATACTTTTAGTTCCTTGATTCTTTTGATCTTTATGCCTTGATGTTTTACCATTAGAGTTAAGACAGTAATGAACCAAAGAACAAGAGGTTGGGGGCTGGGGTGAGTCTCTTGCTTCACTAACAATAGACCATTTATCTACTTTTTTTAAGGTACCTGGAAGGAGTCTTTGATACTTTTCCCCCAGTCGCTTTTGGAGCCTGTATTTTATGCTGATTTTGTTGAACAATTCTGTTCAGATCAGATCAGATCAGTCGCTCAGTCGTGTCCGACTCTTTGCAACCCCATGAATCGCAGCACGCCAGGCCTCCCTGTCTATCACCAACTCCTGGAGTTCACTGAGACTCACGTCCATCGAGTCAGTGATGCCATCCAGCCATCTCATCCTCTGTTCAGTTATTCCTCAGTATTTAAAGGGATCATTTATTTTGTCTAGTTCACTGAATTCATGCCAGTGCACAGATTGTAACAGCACTAGTCTGAAGCTGCAGAGGGCGACTGGCCATCATCTGTCCCCTCTTGTGCTTTTCTTGATTTGTAGTGCTTGGTAGCCCCCAACCCCCACCCCACCCCCATGTCTTTTTATCGTATCTGCGGATACAAATTAGAATAATTTTCCTTTAAAACTTTCAGTGGGAATCTGGGATCTGAGGTATTGCATGGCAGAGAGTGTATTTTGTTGATATTCACACAGTTGGATAATTACATGTTTCTTTACTAGATGAGGCAGAGATGACGAAAATGCCCCTTGTGCAATTGGCTAATGAGGGTTCCTTTCAATGTGGAGCACGTTCACACAGCAGTTAAAGTTATTTTACAGCTTTTTGCTTTTTTTCTTTTCATGTTAAGGAATACCACATAAGTTGCAGAATTCAATAGCCATGTCAAAAGGAGCATTATAAGCGTATTTTTCGCATTTGGTTCTGGTAGTGCCAATAGAAATCCTTTCCATGAGTGAGACTCCATAGGGAAAGGTACTGACTTTAGAAGCCTGTCTTAAACTGCATTTTTATTACGTCCTAAATCGGGTCACACTGTAAGTCTAATCTGATTTATAAGTAGACTTTGTATGTGGCTTGAATTAATGAATTGAGGTGGGTTTTTTTGTGTGTCATTTGCAAATATTTGTGTATAGAGGCTTTTTAAATTTTTTAAAGTTACAGATTTTCCATTAAAGCATGTTTGAAAAGTTTTAACAAGTAGGAACGAGAGAGACTTAACCTTCCAAACCCAGCCACTGTTAATACTTTGATATATTTACATAGTTGTTCAAGCTATATACACAGTTTTATATTCTGCTTAAGGTTTTTTCCAAGTTATCATTTTTATGAACATAATTTTTAAGGACTACATAATATTCTTTTGAGTGAGCTATACTACAGCTTCCTTAACTATCTTCCAATTTTTAGATATTTATTTTTTTCCTTACAGTAAAGAATACTCTGATGAAAATCATCATGCAAAAACAGTTTTACGTTTTCAGTGCAGAATATTTCCTTAGTGTACATTTCTAGAAGTGAAGCAAGCTACTGGAACAAATCTCACCCTTTTTTTAAGACTTCTTGGGGGTTCTTTACCAGTTGAAGTGCTTTTTCTTCTTTGTCAGTGTGAAATGTTTGTATTTGGAGAAGAGGGAAGGAAATCTCTGTTTGCTGACTCATGTTTTTATTTTGCGCTTTAAACTGATAAGGCCACTTAGCTCTTGACATAAACTAAAGCAGGAAGTACCAAAAGGGGCAGAAAAAAATGAGTTGTCTTGCCAAGGCCATCGTGTCATGGACTCTTGAGTTCCTGATGGGAGGTGGGTTACTTGTTTCACTTGAATATAAAAAAAGTGCTTAACCCAAGGAGGCAAAAATCAGTCATCAACCTGTGTTTTGTTTCATATGCACATTTATATGCAAGAGTTTATGATCTTGTCATTTTAATATTTTTAGTGGCATCAACCGCCACCCCCCCCCAACAATTGGCCCTAACAGTGTTTGGAGGTAGTAGCAGGGTTTTTTGTTGTTGTTGTTGTTGTTACTTTACAGGGAGGCCTGGTGTGCTGCGGTTCATGGGGTTGCAGAGAGTCAAACACAACTGAGCGAGTGAACTGATTAACAATGTTGTGATTCAGTTTTTTGACGTTGTTTTTGTTCCCTGGGTGGAGAGGCCTTCTATATTGAGGATGTCACCTTAGCTTTCTTTCTAAAACACGAATCTAATCCCTTTGATGCTCTGATTTAAAACCTTCCATTTGCCCACAGGATAATAGGTATCACAGGCCCTTCACAGTCTTGCCCCGCCCTTATCAGCCTTGTATCATCTACATCAACCTTGAACCCTAGCATTTCCCTGATGTCTGTTAGAACTACCTATTTAGAAAAGTGGTTTAAAAATTGAGGCTCTAGAGCCAGAAACATGGGTTCCCTCTCTGGCCCCACCACTTACAACCATGTACGTAAACCTTGAACAAATTAACTAACTTCTGTATTTCACTTTCCTTACCTGTATAGTAAGGAAAACAGAATGCTCCCTTAAAGAGGCTTTGTCACAAGTTTAAACTAGGTAATAAAGGGAACAGTGTCTCTCATGTAATGATGACTCCAAATATTAGTTCTGTTGTTTTGCAAAATTCTGCTCATCCTGTAATGATATTTCCTCTTTGGGAAAACTTCCTGAAATCCCTGGAATTAATTGTTCCTTCCTTTTCTTCTCTCCTTTTCTGCCTTTATGTATTGTCGTGCATCGTTTTTCCCTGCGGTACAGCTTTTGTGACACGGTGTGGTGGTTGGTTCTTGGTTGGCACATGCGCAATACAGGGGCCACCTCTTCTGTTCCTGCACTCAGAGTTCACCTTGTTCCACTCATGGAACTCCTCTCCTGCTGAGACCTGCACTTGCCTCCAGACTGCTCAGCACAGACCTTGAACTTGGCATACGGGGAGCCAGTTTGCTAACCGTGAGTTCACTGTTAACACACTGGCTCTTCAGGATGGAGCATCTTTGTCTCTGGCCTCAGTGGGGTAGCCTAAGTACTTAGCAGGCACTCAGTGCAACTTCGTTGAATGAATATCGATTCCAGTAGTTGAAGCAAAGGTCTGAAATTGTGGTCCTCAACCCCCACCACCACACACACACCTTCTATGATAAATCCATGAGTTCTAGAGTTTAAAATAGCCCCAAGTGATTTTGATAGAAACTCACCCCCTCAATTTGAAAACCATTGACTGAAATATAAAAACGCAGCTTTTGGAGTTAAAGAAGAGGACATACAGGATAAGGAGAAATGTATTCTGTTGATAAATTGTTACTAGAGGACAAGGAAAATAAGTTGTCTTTCTCGTTCTTCTGCACAATTAACCTTTAGTAAAAGTAAATAATCATTTCAGGAGGTACACTCTGACCAAGTGTGACTCTTGATGATAGCATAGTGCTTTGTTTTCTCTTTTATTGTTAGACAAAAATAATGCCACTTTAAAGAACTGATAAATCTGAGTAAAACTCTTTCCAGAAGGGAACAACTGAGCCCCTATAGCCTATTGAGTAAGTAAAGCTCCACCCTTGGCCTTCTAATTCCTTCAGGGAGCTAAATCATTCATCAAACATTTATTGAGACTCTGATATGTGCCAGGTACAGGGCTCTGCTCCAAAAACAGAAAGACAGTCAGATAGAATTCCTTTTTCCTCTAGTGAGGAAGTAACTCTTGGCATGTACAGTTTGCCATGACAGCAGTCCATCATAAATATCCCTTTCAGTTCTCAGAATCAGTAATGATTTCCCCCTTTTATTCCTGTTACGGGTAATCTGTGCCTTTTCTTTTATTGATTAGTTTTGCTAGAGGAATATCTGGTTTTATTAGTATTTTCAAAGAGCCAACTTTGATTTTATTTTCCTATTTTATATATATAGATATATTTAATTTTTTGCTCTCATTTCCTTTTACTGTCTTTGGGTTTAATTTGCTGTTCCTTTCTTTTTCTTTTGGTAGATACATAGAAAATTAGTTTTCAGCTGCTTTAATTTTCTAATATATGCACTTAAGATTATAAACTTCCCTCTAAGCATGGATTGAGCCACATCCTACAAGTTTGATGTGTCAGATTTTTATAATCATCCCATTTAAAATACTTTCTAATTTCCCCTACATTTTCTTCTTTGACTCACAGGTTATTTAAAAGTGTAATTCTTTTCAATAACAGTATTTGGGCATTTATTCTTAGTTGTACGATGATCAAAGAGCATATTCTGTATAGTTTTATCCCTTTGATATTTGTTGAGATTTGCTTAACGGCCCATTATATGGTCATGTGTTTTTTTTGTTGTTTTTTTTTTTATTTTATTTTTAAACTTTACATAACTGTATTAGTCCTGTGTGTTTTAAAGTGCTATGTATGCTGCAGTTGCTGGGTGCATACATGAATTGAGTCAAGTTTTTAAACATACAATCTCCTATATCTGTCAGTTTTCATTTGCTTGTTTTGTCATTTACTATGTTGATCTCCCACCAAGACTGTTTGTCATTTTAACTATGTCAGTTTCTACTTTATGTATTTTGAAACCGTTACTGCTTGGATTAAAAAATTAGGACTGTGATATATTCATGGTAGAGCACCTCTTTTAACATTATGAAATGTCCCTCTTTTATCCTTGGTGATACTTCTTTCTTTGAAGTCTCTCTTATCTGATTTGATAGCTCTGTGAACTTTTTTGTTTAGAATATGCACAGTACAGTTCTTTCCATTCTTTTTCTTTCAGCTTTTCTCTGTCCTTATATTTGATATGTGTCTCTTGTAAGTACACTATATATTTTCATTTGGCTTATTTAGTCTCTTGATTTGTAAGTAATTCTCGAGACTTTGAGGACTGCATCTGAATCTTAACTGTTTTCTGTTCGACCCACCTATTATGTACTCCTTCTTGTTCTGAAGTTTTTTTGGTTAATCATATCTCTAAATAGAATTCCATATTTTTAACTCCTCTATTACCTTTTCATCGCTTTTAAATTATTCTTTCAGTGGTTGCTTTATTATGACATGAATTCATAATTTGTATCAATAATAATTTAATGCTTTAGCATTGCCTGGGTAGCATAAGGACCTTAGAACTCTGAATTCATTGATCCCTTCTGCTTTTTTGTTATGCATTTTAATTCTGTATTTTAAACACCACAAGATATTCCTATAATTGTTTTGTAAAGTCAGTACCCTTATGGAACTCTTTGTTCTTTCCTGCAGTTTCTTGCTTTTCCCTTGTGCTTGAGAATTCCTTGTGGAAGCCAGTTATTTCAGATTTTGTTTGTTGTAAAGCACTCTTATTTCACAATCATTTTTGAATGATTTTTTCCCCACTAAGTATAGTGTTCTGAGTTACTATTTATTGCATTCAGCGTGCTAAAGATACCATTTTACTGTCGTTTTGTTTGCGTTGTTCCCATTGAAATGTCAGCTGTCATGCTTATTGTACTCATTTGAAAGTATTGTGTCTTTTTAAAGATTTTTGTTGTAGATTTTCATGATATGACACATTAAAACTTGTGGATTTCTATTTCTCCTTCTTGGGATTTGTAGGGCTTCATGAAACTGTGGCTAGACGTCTGTTGCCAGTTTTGGAAAGCCTCTGGCCAGTAACTTTCAATATACATATGTCTTCTCTCACAGTTTTTCTCTCCTTCTTTCCTTTCATCTTGATCTAGTCTAGTATTAAGATGATTCTAGGCTGTGTTCCTCGAAGAAGGCAATGGCACCCCACTCCAGTACTTTGCCTGGAAAATCCCATGGACGGAGGAGCCTGGTGGGCTACAGTCCATGGGGTTGCGAAGAGTTGGACACGACTGAGCGACTTCACTTTTCACTTTCATGCATTGGAGAAGGAAATGGCAACCCACTCCAGTGTTCTTGCCTGGAGAATCCCAGGGATGGTGGAGCCTGGTGGGCTGCCGTCTATGGGGTCGCACAGAGTCGGACACGACTGAAGTGACTTAGCAGCAGCAGCAGGCTGTGTTTCTAAACACTGTCCATTTCAGGTTAGCCCTTGCACTAGGGCATACCTCTCCAAGGGTCTCAGCGGAAAACCTGGCATGTTTACCAGAATTTCTCCTTCTTGGCAGGCCCTCAGCTCTGTTTTTTTTTTGGGGGGGTGGGTGTGCTCTCCTCAACACTATGAGACTCCTGAAATCTCTGCTTGGTCCTTTAGCTTCTTTCTACTTGGGTTCTTACAAAGTGGCTTTGGCAAATGCCTTGAGAAGAAAAGCAGTGAAGAATGTTCAGCTTATCACTTCATCGCTTTTCACATCTTTCCAGATGTGGCCGCTTGTGTCCTGAGTACTTTGATTGCTCATTGATGCCTTAAAAAAGTTGGGCTTCCCCCCCCACCTCGATTTATTCATTTGTATTTTATTCAACTTTTATAGTTGTTTGGGGAGGAGGTTGATTGGATACCTGCTACTCAGTCTTAGCTGGAGTTGGTGCAAAGTTATCATCTTTAATCTTTTTCACCATTTGCATTTTTATCTAGTGAAGAGTAACTGGGAGGTTTAAATGAAACGACTTGACTAAAGTATTTGATACAGTACGTGCTCATGTGCTTCATTCATTTCACGTCGATAAAAAGCATATTTGAAGAAGCAGGGAATGAATTTCCTGCCTTAATTGCCTGATAGTCCAAAGGCATAGACTTATTTACTGAATAAAGACCCTAAAATGTTGGTACATTTATCTAGTATAAATATAATGAACTACCTTTTCTTTTAGCATGAGATACTTGAGCAAACCAAAAACAGATGTTAAGACTGTTATAGTTTTACCTTGTCCTATTGCTTTTAGTTTTTGTTGATTGAGGTGTATTTCGAAATAAATATTTTAGAGCCCATGAGTGACTATAAATATAAAATATCACAGTATCTGTTGAGAACTTGAACTTTTTTTGCACTAAGGGGAATATTGCTTCTACCTCATAACTCATATAAAGAGTAGCATACTTCTTTTAAATTGTATCTCAGTTTATTCATCTATAAAATTGCAATGATTGTATTACCTAGTTGAAATAATTATTTAAAGGGTTAAATACTGTGCTAGTCTGCTGCCATAACAAAATACCACTGATGTAGTGGCTTAAACAATAGAAATGTATTTCTTACAGTTCTGGAGTCTGTGAACTCCAAGATGAAGGGTCCAGACAGTGTGGTTTCTGATGAGAGCTATCGTCCAGGCTTGTAGGCAGTGGCCTTCTCTCTGTGTCTGCAGGTGGCCTTTCCTCAGTGGGTGCACACGTAGGGCAGGAGAGAAATCTCTCCCTTCTTCTTATGAGGCCACTAATCCTCTCAGGTTAGGACCCCACCCTCATGACCACATTTGACCTTAATTACTTCCGTAAAGGCTCCAGGTTCCATCTCCAAATACAGTCACACTGAGGCTTCAATATGAGTTTGGGGGTGGGGGGGTGCATAATTCATTCCATAGCACACTGTAATACATAAAAGCACTTAAAAAAATACCTGGCCCATGGTAATTGTTTAATAAATTGTGATTTTGTGGTACAGATGATATTAAACACCTTTTCCCCTTTTTTCTTTTCTAGGTGCTCGCTTTCGGTTCCTTTTGGAAACACCAGGAATGGTCATTTCTACTTTTCAGGACCTCCGCACAAAGAAGCTAAGGAGAATCTTATGTAGATAAAGTGAAGCCTCTTTCACTGTCCTTTCACATTGGGGACGTCTATATTTCTCCCTCCACAAGGAGCGTGCGTAGTGCCATCATGAATGTGACAAGTTTATTTTCCTTCACAAGTCCAGCTGTGAAGAGACTTCTTGGCTGGAAACAGGGTGACGAGGAAGAAAAATGGGCAGAGAAGGCCGTTGATGCTTTGGTGAAAAAACTGAAGAAAAAGAAGGGTGCCATGGAGGAACTGGAAAAGGCCTTGAGCTGCCCCGGCCAGCCCAGCAACTGCGTCACCATTCCCCGCTCCCTGGACGGCAGACTGCAGGTCTCCCACCGGAAGGGGCTGCCTCACGTCATCTACTGCCGCGTGTGGCGCTGGCCCGACCTTCAGAGCCACCATGAACTGAAACCATTGGAATGCTGCGAGTTTCCCTTCGGCTCCAAGCAGAAGGAGGTGTGCATCAACCCCTACCACTATAAGCGAGTAGAAAGCCCTGGTAAGTGAGTCCTTTCCTGTAGATGCATTTAGCAGATTTGTGTTGTTTCTCGAAATCATCCCTTTGTATGTTTTTGTTGTTGTTGTAATTTCTAAGTATTAGGGGAAAAGTCATGTCTGTCAGTCCTTGAAAGGGTCATACGTTCTAACAGCATAGTCTCTAGTTAACTTTCTTAGGAGCAGGGCTGTGAAAACTGTCATGGAGGCATTAATGCATCTACCTTTTCGTAAATTGTTTTTTTGCTAAATTTATTCTTTATGTTTCCCTTTGGTTCTGTGCATTTCTCGGGACAGAGTTAGCTATGATTTTATTGCAAGGGAAGAAAATCAGGAAAGAAGCATGATGTTGCTGTCTACATACTTGAGGGTGGTTGCCAGTGACTTATATCACTTTATCCTTAAAAATAGCACTTTTTATCATCTCCAATAGAATTTTGCTATGGCATACTCCCTGTGGAGGATATGAAGGAATTGTGTTCTGCTGTGGAATCATTTGATACTATTACTTTATATGAGATACTTCTAGTTTTTACATGTGCAACCTTGGAGAGGGTGGAGGAAGCATAATAAAGGATATACTTTTAACATTTACTTGGTTTTGACTTAAATTAGAGTCCACATTCTAGACAGTGGCATCAGCTGGAAAATGATTAGGCAATCTCAGGCATTTAAATATCTCAGTGTCAGATTGGAATCAAATTTGTTGATGGATTAGTTATTAATAGCTGATGGTTACCAGGTGTTCCCAAATGAGGCTGTGTGTTAGATTCATGTGGCTCTCTCCCAGAAATTCTTATTCTGGCAAAGCCCAGTGATCTGTGTTTTTTTTTTTTTTTTGACCCATGTTTAACATGTACTCCAGATAGCGTTGATAGGGGCTATTGGATTGGTGTTTGGGAACTATGCTATATCCCATAATAACCTGGTTGTCAAATAAAAAGCATTCTGGTTTCTTATGGAATATTTATGACATTCAAAAAGGGAATAATAAACATCTTTGTATCCACCACCCAGTTGCCTTCAGTAACTACTGTTCTGAATCTGATGGTTAGATTTGATGAACATCATTCCCAGGCATGCTTTTTACTGTTGTTTTATATGTATGAATCCTTGACAGGATGTACTGTTATTTTGTATATTTAAAAGTATTGTATAGTGATAATTAGAGTATCCTTCTACAACTTGCTGTATTCATTCAACATCATGGTTTTGTGATTTCTGTATTACATACTTTAGGGTTACTTTGTCAAGGCCTGTGAAAAATCCTCAGGAGGTTTTATTTGAATTTCATTGATTTCATTTGGGGAAGGATTGACATAGTTGTGCTCTTGAGCACAATATTTTTCTAAATTTATTTAGGTTTTTAAGTTTTCTCCTTGAAAGTTCTTGCACATCTTTTCTTAGATTTATCAGTATTTCTAGATGACCAGGTTTTATTGTATCCTTTTAAAAGTTACATTTTGTTACAGTTGTTCATGGCTAGAACTGTACTTGATTTTTTCCAACAATCTTGATGAATTCTCCTTGTTCTAATATAGACATTCTTTTACTGCTTGTTATATCCACCATGATGTAAATTTTAATGTATAAT
The DNA here is from genome assembly GCF_029407905.1 of Bubalus kerabau. NCBI lineage: Eukaryota > Metazoa > Chordata > Mammalia > Artiodactyla > Bovidae > Bubalus > Bubalus kerabau. The sequence continues at coordinate 16,851,694 of NC_073639.1, read as the reverse complement.
ATATACAACAGGGTCATTCAGGTACATGGGTTTTTGATTCCCATAGTAACTTTAAGAGGTACAGAGGGAAGATTCTAATCCCACTTTACAAATGGCGAAACTGAGATCCCTATAAATTAAGTGACCTGTGTGTCAGACAACTAAGAACTGTATTGAGAAAACATTGTGGATCTGTTTTCTCCAGACCTCTCGCTCCATCCTATGACATTTCATCCTGTGCAGCAGCAGTTGCCTCCCGACTGGCGCCCCCTGCAGGGGGACTAGTGCACTACAGAGAGTGTTCCAGGATGCATGCTCTAGCCATGTAACCTTCCTGCTTCCCATTCCTTTACACGCAGCTTTGTGTTCTGGTCCTCGCCTACCTTGCCAGCTTCTTTTCCCACCTTGATTCTACTTTCATGTACTTCCCTGGTAATGCAAGTGGTAAAGAACCCACCTATCAATGCAGGAGATGCAAGAGACACAGGTTTGGTCCTTGTGTTGGGAAGACCCTGTGGAGAAGGAAATGGCAACTGGCTCTAGTATTCTTCTTGCCTAGAGAAGCCCATGGACAGAGGATCCTAGTGGGCCACAGTCCATGGGGTCACAAAGAGCTGAGCGTGACTGAGCACACACACGCTTCGTGTGGTTGAGTCACATGGGAACACTTTAATGCACTCCTCCCAAGTGCCTCATTTCTTCTCCTTCTCCTTAGTCTTCCTTGCAGGATAGTAAATCAAGCTCCAAGATGGCAGGAACCATGTGTATAATTAACATCTTTACTTTTAATAATGAGCACAATTCAGTACATTTCTGATGTTAAAGGCAAACACTACTTTTAATTTCTCTGTTGGGCCATTTTTTTTTTTTTTTTTTTACAGATGAGTTTTTGGTTTGTTTGTACCCTCTGACCATTATCTTCCCTTTTGTTTCATTTCATTGCCATTACTATCTGACATTAGATGAATATTAAAACATTAAAAGTTAATATGGAAATGATTTTGTTACTCTTAATAATTTAAAGATCCTGACTCTGGGAAAGATTGAGGGCAGGAGGGGAAGGGGATGACAGAGGATAAGATGGTTGGATGGCATCACCAATTCAATGGACATGGGGTTGGGTGGACTCTGGGAGTTGGTGATAGACAGGGAGGCCTGGTGTGCTGCGGTTCATGGGGTCGCAAAGAGTCGGACACGACTGAGCGACTGAACTGAATAATGTACATGTAAAACACTTGACGGGAAGGAGTTGGAAAACCAGCTAAAATAAGGCATTTTGAGACTCCATGGATATCACTTCATCCTCCCCTTTAGCCAAGAATCTGGGGAGCCATGTATAGACCAATTCTCAAAAACTACGAGGCCAAGATCTGGTGAATTTGAACATGTCAGGATTTTCCTTATATTTTTCATACTTTGAAGGGGACCACCATGAAGCAATCCCTGCACTTTGTGGGGGAAAAGCCCCACTAAATCAAAGTGCAGGGGGGCCTCAGCCCCACACACTCCCAGTTACACAGGCATGCGGCAGGGCACACTCCTGGCTGTTTCTGTGAACTGGGAAACAAGGCCGAGTTCTAAGCTGCAGAGGCACAGCTCAGCACTGCATTCCTTTGAACCTTGTTTTTACCTCTGAACTGTTTTACTTCAGATACAGTATTTCAAAGAGCAGTTCAGCAGTTGAAGCATAAGTTAATCAGGTCTCCCAAATTTGTTGTTTTCTGCCAAGGCCCCTGTTGAGACCTCAGGAGGAAAATCCAGGAGAAACTGCAAGTGTCTGGAAGGTTTAGAGCAGTGGTTTTTCAAAGTGTGTGGTCCCCAGACTAGCAGCATTGGCATCACCTGGGAACTTGGTTGAAATGCGTATTTTTAGATCCTTGCACAGACCTACTGAATCAAACTCTGGGGATGGGGCCAGCAGTCTGTGTTTGGACAGGCTCTCCAGGTGATCCTGATTCAGGCTTACAGTGTGAGAACCACTGGTTTCCAGGCAAGTCATCAAGTCCAGTTGACAAGATGAGGTCTCTTATTGAAAAGAGATGCTAATGAGTTAAGAGTTTGAAATCCCTCTTTATTTAGAAAGTTGCATTTTGTTAGGGGTATAAAATTGACTAGCTTGCTCTAGAATGTCCCTTCCTGCTGATATTTATAAAGATTAGCATTCTGATACAGTGAGTCTTTAGGGGGGTGGGAGAGTAGACGGGGAGAAAGGAATGCTTTGTTGTTTGACCCATAGACATTTTCTAATTGTTCTTTGGGGTATCTTTTACTATCTCTGTTTCTTTCACCAAAAATAATTTTAATGGATTTAAGTAACTGCTGTTTTTCTTTAACCTATGCCATTTGTTTTGATTTTTTTAGACACAAAAGAGTAAAAATTGTAGTGGTCTGGGGAAGAAACCAAAAGTTATAGAAACACTTGTATTCATCACAATTAACAATGGGATTTACCTATGGCTGATTTATTTTGTGGTTTGACAGAAAACAGCAGAATTCTATAAAGCAATTATCCTTCAATAATAAATAAATAAATAAAAAAACAAAACAAAAAAACAATGGGATAGGGTGTGAGAGGCAAGAACCTTTGGGGCTTCCCTGGTGGTTCAGACGGTAAAGAATCTATCTGCAATGCAGGAGACCCAGGTTCATTCCCTGGGTTTGGGAAGATCCCCTGGAGGAGAGCATGGCAACCCACTCCAGTATTCTTGCCGGGAGACTCCCATGGGCAGATGAGCCTGGTGGGCTAGTAGTCCATGGTGTCACAAAGAGTCGGACACAACTGAGCAACTAATTTCTTTTGTTCTTTTTTTGTAAGTACTTACCAGACCTAGCACCAAGGTCCAGAGTAACTTGGCCATTAATGAAACATGCGTCTTTGGGAAAAGTATTGATAGAAAGCAATAAGACTTGTCTGCAAGTGTGTGGACAGTTATAGGAAAGAGGAAGTTCTTGTGGCTTCTGAAGACTCTGACCCTGCTGATGATGTAACAGGCGGCTGTTTACTTGGACCTTTGGTAGTCTTTAGAGTCCAGGCTACTTATTAGTGGTTGGGTTAAATGGCGGTCTTCTTTTTCTTGACCAAAGAAATTGCTGACGTGATGAAGTCAGTCGTCTCGCTGTGGAGTGAAAAGCCATTCCGTTGCTATCTGCCGCCATTAAAATGCCTTCGTGGAGATTTCCTGTCATTTTTTTTTTCTTTTTTTAATGTTTTTCATGTGATTCCTGAGAATTATCTTCTGTACTTTGAACTTCAAAGGCCATATTGAATCTGAGCTTGAAATTCTGACATTTCAAATTTGATTTGGATCTCTCAAGTAACACCCTGGTGTTCGCTTCCTGGTTGGTGCTTCTTTCGTTTTCAGCATCATAGCTCCCAGCCGTTTAAAATTCACCTAAAATCCTCTTCAGAATTCACCTAAAATCTTCTTCATCTTTTGACTGACTGCAACGTTTGCCCCTTTGGCTGCCTCAGTCACCGGGTAGTTCCTAGCTCCGTAAATTTTGTCTTAAAATCTTAGAAATGGACAGTGCATCGGTGGTTACTGGGATCTGGAGGGGAGTGGGCGTGGCTGTAAGAGGCAGCGTGGGGGAGGCACCCTTGGGTGGATGGAAGGGTTCTGTGTCTTGGCTGTGTCTATGTCAGTGTCCTGACTGATGCTGTTCTAGTTTTGCAGGCTGTTACCATTGGAGGGTACTGGGTACAGGGTAGACAGGATTTCTCTGTTACTTCTCACAGCTGCATGTGAACCTGCCATTGTCTGAATCTAAAAATGGTGATCCCTGAAAGAAGCAGCTAGTCTTGAATGAGTCACCTGAGCGCCCCTCCTCAAGACAAACCGTTGTGTCTGGCAAGCAGCAGAGGTGCTCTGTGAGTCCTTTCATTTTGTCACACAGAATATTAAAAAGACGTATACTGAAGGCTCAAGATTTAATAAACTTAATATTCAAAAATAGAATCAAAAATTTTAATGCGTTTCTTCATGTTGTTAATGTGATTTTTCTTGAGCCAATGATGACAAAAACCTCTATGTAATTAAAGTGCCTTTTTTTTACAGTCTTGTATTAGTATATCCGTTTGGAGGATAGGGAAGGGTGGGGGGGATGTATTGACTCTTCCTCCAGGTTTATCTGAGTGATGTGGATACCTAGGAGTCTGGTAACTGAAGCTGTAAGCCAGATACCAAGATACAGCAGTTAGAAGCAGAAGCAGTTAGAAGCAGTTGTGAAGATTTGGGATTAACTATCAACAATATCAACTATAAAAATTAAAGCTTTATGACCTGTGCATTATAGTCAGTGTTCTCCAGAGAATCAGAACAAATAGGATAGATGTAGATCCTATGTATTTATAAGATCCTATTAAATTTAAAAATTTATTAATTATCCTACTAATAAGTCTACTATTGGTACTTCCATGGTGGTCCAGTGGTTAGGATTCAGTACTTTGTGATGAGGGCCTGGATTCAATCCCTGGTTGGGGAACCTAAGATCCCACAAGCTGCATGGCGTGCCCCCCTCCAAATAGATTTTTAAAGGTTTAAAAAGAAGTCTAATATCTGTTATAGATTTATTATGGACGCTGGCTCACATGAGCGTGGAGGCCAAGAAGTCCCACAATCCACTGTCTGCAAGCCAAGGAGCCAGGCAGACACTTAATGTAATCCCAGTTTTAGTCCAGCGGCCTTGGAACCAGGAGCACTAGTATCCAAGGGCAGGAGAAGACAGGTGCTCCAGGCTTTTTGCTGGCAATCAGCATTTGGGTGCAGCCCACTCACAGTGGCAAGGGTGGTCTTCCTTACTCAGTCTGTCATTTCAAATGCTTCTGTCCTCTGGAGACAGCCTCAAAGACACAGCAAGAAGTACTGTTTCACCAGTTCTCTGATCATCCGTTAGCTCAGTCAAGGTAACACACAAAATTAACCATCACACTCCATGAAAAAAAAAAAAAAACAAATAAAATAGAAGCAATACTGTAGCTAATTCAATCAAGACTTTTAAAATGGTCCTTGTGAAAAAAAAAAGAAAATTTCTTTTCACTCAAACATCTACAATTCATGTACAACTCCCCAGGAACTGAGTCTGCCCCAGAAAGACTGTAAAGAATCTGCCAGCAGTGCAGGAGAGCCAGGTTCAATCCCTGGGTCCCCGGAGAAGAGAATGGCAACCCACTCCAGTACTTGCCTGGAGAATTCCGTGGGCAGAGAAGCCTGGAAGGCTACAGTCCACGGGTCGCAAAGAGTCAGACACGACTGAGCGACTAACACACACACAGGAAAGACAGGCACGTGAGTACAGCACAGTGTGCTAAATTGAATGAATTCTGCTTCCATCTAAGCTCAAGGCACAGCCAAGTGGACGTGGAATTTGGATGGCAGACTTTTTTCCCCTATATTATCATTGGCATGTGGCTTGTGTCTGATAATTTCATCACTGTCATCTGCAGTTTTATTAGAAACAGATGAAGTAATGTAATTGTGTGTAGGATTTTATACCCAGATCTCTTAGTGGATTTCTTTATCTTAAATCCAAGACAAAATATGAAGTTGATTATTTTGCTCTTTTCTTCTTTCCTTGAGCAGCTGTCCTTAGTGCGTGATTTGGGGCACTGGTTTTATGTTATTTATGAATGGATGAACTCATGGTAAGCTTTAGCAGTTACTATGTATTATTTGTACATAAAATATAAAAGTACATAAATTACATAAGTTGAAGCAGGTATCTAGATAATTATTATGTGACTTGTTTCTGGGTAGAGTTTTTTTATTGCCAGATCTTTCCCAACTTGAAATTTTAAGACTGTGATCCACAGATTATACGAAGTATCTTGCTCATACTTTTGTTTTCCTGGCCATTATCCTCTACTTCATTCCTTTTCTGTCTCTGCAACAATTAGGTGGGCTAGAGAAGATATATTCAGACCTTTTGGATTCACTTAAAGGTTCATCGCCCTTGCATTTTTGCTCCTACAGTTCATAAGGCTGTAGGAAAACTAACCAGCCAGCAGCTATTAAAAACCAAGCACACTCTCAAAGAACCATGGCTGATGGAAAAGCAATTTTGAAAACCACAGAGAAACACTTGTAATAAAGTAGTTCACTGATTGCAGTTGTGAGGTAGTAATGTTTTCAATCAAAAGGAAAAGCCTAGCTAATAACTTCCAAGACTAGCTTGGGGCGAACTGACGTTGAGACCTGTGAGTAGTGTGTTGGGGCTTTTGATCCCCACGTGTGGCTCCTCCTCAAACAGCAATTTCTTGTGGGTCTGGGAGTGTTCTTTGTGGTTGTGGTGGGGACGCTGCAGGTGACTTGCCCTCGGTTGCTGTAGCGCCTTAGGCTCTTGATGGACCCTTGAAAAGTGAGAGAAATGAGGGAGAAGGTTGGCTTTTGTAATGATCTCAGGCTGATTCTCTTGGTTTTACTTTCAGCCTCCTTGGTATTAGATGTTCAAAGCTTCAAAGAAAAGACTGGACATTTCTTTCTCCTGAAACTGTCCCATCTCTTTGTCTTTTTCTACTCTGAAATGCAGTGATTTCTCAAATGACCCAGCATCATGCCTGACAACCCTAAGTTAGCCAAATCATCAGACCTCAGCCCTGATATTTGGAAAAACGAGATTTGTTTGGGGAGGAGATAGGGAAGGAAAGAGTGGAGGTTTACAGAGCAGGGCTGAGGGACTTCTGGCAGCTGGAGGCTACCCTGACTACTGTGTTAAAAATCTCAAGAGAGCCTGGAGAAAAGGAGAACTAAAAAACAAATATTGTTAATTTGCTAGCGTAGCACTGTTAGATGCTGGTCTCGGGACTGCTTTGAAAGGCTGCAGACTTGTTTCCCCTGCGTTTAGTCTGGTGTAGGCACTCACGACGTCAACAGCAGTTCTTCCCTGTGGGTGAAGATGTGTTAAGGGACTGAAACTGTCCCTTAAACCCATTTCACCTTCCTAATTACCAGTGCCCTCAACTGAGTTTCTCCATTGTCGTGAGCTTCAGCACTGAAGCCTGCCCTTGAACATTCCATTCAGTCTGCTCGTCATGACATTGGTACGGGCCACATGGGTTGTATAACTAGAAGTAATGTTAACCTCTCTGAGAAAGAAAGAAACCTGGAACCAGAGACTTTGTTTAAATAAAGAGATTTAGATCCACAACGGACTGTTTGGCATTTTTCTCCCCTGGTTATTTCTTTATTTTTCTTTTCTTTTTTTTTTTTTGAGAGAAATCTAGTTTCCAAAATTAGTTAAGTTTTGCTTTATTAGCTATGGAGGAGTAGACTTTTTTTTTAATTAAAAGTTTTTTTAAAAATTATTTATTTATATTTGACCTCACCAGTGGGCATGTAAGATCTTAGTTCCCTGTGGGCATGCTAAGTCGCTTCCGTCATGTCCAACCCTTTGCAGCCCTATGGACTGTAGTCCGCCAGGCTCCTGTGTCCATGAGATTCTCCAGGCAAGAATACTGGAGTGGGTTGCCACTCCTTCCTCCAAGGAATCTGCCCAACCCAGGGATCAAACCCCCATCTCTTATGTCTCCTGCATCGGCAGGTGGGTTTTTTACCACTAGCGCCACCTGAGAAGCCCTCAAACCCATTCCTTGCATTGGAAGCGCAGTCTTTCCACCACGTAAGTTCTGACCTCCACCCCCACCCATTCTTTAAATGCTTGTTTTTATGCTCTGGAATCCATTTAGCAGACCTTACAATGCAAGATGAGGTTTAGATCCTACTACACCATGATGTCATTTCCAAAGCAGCTCTTTGAGATGCTGCTGTTCTCAGCTCCCTGCTGTCTCACAAAGCAGCCGTGTCTTATCTGAGTTAAGGGTATGGCTCACATGGTCACACATCACCCGACCACCTGCCCACTTGCCTGGGTGGGATCTTCAGTCAGGAAAAGGCAAAAGGAGAGACTGTGACTCTTGAATATTATTTGGGCGGCTTTTTGTAAACTGAAGGTAAACATACATATGACAACAGAGTGAAATTAATTGCCTTGTGTGTTTTTTCCTCTATGTTTCCCTATAATTCCATCTAGCTAGCTCTGTAGCAGACTCGGCAGTATTTTTTCTGTGATGGTGTTGTTTCTTCAAGCATGTAAAAAATGTCTCCAGGGTATGATGCTGTATTGGACAGGTTTTTTGTGTGTTTGTTTAAAGAAAACATTAAAAACACTTTTTTTTAATTGTAGGAAAATTGCTTTACAGTGTTGTGTTGGTTTCTGGACAGGTATTTAGGTACAGTGGTCAAGTTAGGAAAGAGTTGTGGGCAAGTGCTTTTGAAACATCTAACTACAGTTTTCAATGGGAAAAAGAACAGCTGATGTTAAAATGAATTATTTTTCAAAGAGAAGACCGATGGGAACATGTCCTAAGGACTCGGGTCAGCTTAAATTGGCTGTTCCTGGCTAAAGCAGATAGTACAACCAACAAGATAATTAAGGTCAGAAATGAATTATCAGCCACTGGAGGATAAAAACAGGGATCCAAACTGATAATGAATGAGAGAGAGGGCTTCCCAGGTGGCTCAGTGGTAAAGAATCCGCCTGCCAATGCAGGAGATGCAGCAGACGCAGTTTCGCTCTCTGGGTCAGGAAGGTCCCCTAGAGGAGGAAAGGGCAACCTACTCCAGTATTCTTGCCTGGGAAATCTCACGAACAGAGGAGCCTGGCAGGCTACAGTCCCTGGGGTTGCAAAGAGTCGGACACGACTCAGTGACTAAACAACAATAAAGGAGAGAGGAGGGCTGTTGCTGACAGGAGAATGCTGACTGGTAGATGTGGAGTTCTCTAGGAAATTCAGGACAAATGGGAACTGTTAAAGGAGATACTTCTCTGTAGTTGTAAGGTTAAAACGTGGTGGGGTAGAAACTCGGGTCAGAAGGCTTGGACTAAAATTTGGCACTTAGTAATTTTGACCTTGGGCTGGTTCCTTCTCTTTGAGCTTGTGTTTGCTAACCTGTGAAATGGGGAGTGATAATATCTACCTTCCAAGGTCATGCTGAGGACTAAATCATGCACGTGAACATGCTTTCTGCACTCTGGGAACATTAAATGTGGCTGAAACAGTGATACAAAGAGCATAACTTCTGTGCATATCTTCTTCAGAAGAAAAACAAAATTCGTAATGTTACGTTTTCACCAAACACATCTTCAGAAAACTATAGTACAGTTGATTAATGAACAACTCGGAGTTTAGAGCCCTCCACACTGTGGAAAATCCATGTATGAATTTAAAGTCAGCCCTCCATATCCACGGTTTGGCATCCTGTGATTCAACCACCTGAAGATCATGTAGTACATATTTAGTGGAAAAAGAAAAAAAAATCTGTGATTGTGGATCTGTGTAGTTCAGATCTGTGTTATTCCAGGGGCAATATTTATGGTATTAATAACAGTAGCAATAAAAATTAAAACAGCTGCTTTTTATGTGCCAGGCACCGTGCTCATGGACTCATGTGCATGCTCATTTCCGCCTGACCTCAGCTGTAAGAGGTGCAGAGAGATGCCAAGCAGCTGGGCCTCTGAGCTGCTGTTGTGTCACGTGGCTTTAAGGGGCGAGGCAGCATTCAAACTTCAACTTTGTAGTTGAAGTCTAACCACAAAGTCCATGCTGCCACTCACCACACTGCTGCTTCCCTAAAGAAGTCATTCCCCACACTCAGCCAGTTTTCTTTCTTTGACAAAGGAGAAAGGTATGCAAAATTTTCAGTAGCAGAAGGTTTAATCCAAAATACATATGTGCACCAGCTGCTTGAGTTTGGGATTGATAGATCAAATCAGTCAATTCTAAAGGAAATCAACCCTGAATATTCATTAGAAGAACTGATGCTGAAGCTCAAATACTTTGGCCACCTGATGGGAAGAGCTGATTCACTGGAGAAGACCCTGATGCTGGGAAAGATTGAAGGCAGGAGGAGAAGGGGACGACAGAGAATGAGATGGTTGGATGGCATCAGCGACTCGATGGACATGAGTTTGAGTAAGCTCCAGGAGATGGTGAAGGACAGGGAAGCCTGGCGTGCTGCAGTCCATGGGATCAAAAAGAGTCAGACACGACTGCGTGACTAAACAAAAAATGGTAAATTGAGAGTCTACACCTGTGCTTCAGATGTTTCTGGAGGTTTTACTGGTATTTATTTCCCATCAGTCTTCATCATTAGATAACAAGTGTCTGTTTCCTGGAATATATTTAACAGAATCAAATTTGATCTCAGAATGAGAACTAATTGCATACTGCTGCAATTACAAATGACTGCCTGCTGTGACGCCTGGGGAAGGACCCTTTCCATATCAACAGCAGTCAATAGATGCTTAGGCCCCCTAGGCCAGGGCTGACCAGAGCCCAGGAACTTGTTAAAACTGACCTGAGCAACATCAAGAGACACCTGTCTCCACTCCTGCCTGGTTGTATATTCATGGGCAAGTTAGGTAGTCTCTACCTCAGTATTCACCCTAGGTCAGCGTCTTTATGAGGATTGTTACTGTTCTTCAGTCGCTAAATTGTGTCCGACTCTTTGTGACCCCATGGACTGCAGCACTCCAGGCTTCCCTGTCCTTCACCATCTCCCAGAGTTTGCTCAAACTCATGTCCATTGAGTCAGTGATGCCATCCAACCATCTCATCCTCTGCCTCCCCCTTCTCCTCTTGTCCTCAATCTTTCCCAGAATAGATTAGTTAACATTTGATACAGTACTTGACATAAGTCAGCACAATATAAATGATTAAATACAAAGAAACCTGTGAGAAGTACTAATGTTCCCATTTTACTAGTAAGAAATGAGGTGTGAAGAGTGAATTCCCCGTCAATTGGCTCCAAAGTAATTGAACAAGACTTCCATCCAGAAGTCCAAAGCTAAAGCTTGCTTCTAACTCTTTTTAAACTTCCTGTGAACCTTATGAAGGACCTTTTCCTCTCCTGATATTTTAAGCTGACACCCTGACTTGTTTTTTTTTATCTCTAACAAGCTATGAAGTCTCTGATAACATAGCACCTTCCTTCTGTGGGAGTTAAGCAAATACATATTGGGCAGAGGAAAGGAACCTGGGATAAGGATGGAAGAGGAGCTGGAGAGAGGAGCCGGCCACATTCAGCCTCCCAGAACGGGGTCTCTAGCCCTGCAGGGAAAGGGAGGCTCCTGCGCCTGAATTCACCCCGCCAGGACCCTGAGCTTCTTGATCTGAAGCCATTGCTTTTTCTGTGGCTCTAAGCCTTCTGACCAAAAAACCTGGACACTGAATATTCTTCTCAGCTTAGTATAAGGCTATGCTGGTCTACTCTATATCATTCTAACTTAATCTACATACCCAAGGATTGAGACTGATGCTGTATCGAGTTTTAGAGGTGGAAGGGATGCCGCTTAGACATCTAACAAGGTGAGAAAATTGAAGTCCAAGTTCCACAGCTGGTTAGAGACGGAGACAGGACAGGAACCATGGGGCTGCGTTGCCAGTAAATACAGTAACCCCTCACCTTCCCCACCCAGGCTGCGTTCACTCAAACCCCGGAAGGTCTTATCTGCTGTGTGGGGGTGAGATAGAGGAATCTTCCTCGAAACAAGTGTCTTCCTAATTGACTGAGGACCATGCTTTGAGCAAGGACTATGCTTCGAGCAAGACCTTGCTTATAATTATAGTCAGCTTATAATAACTAATCAAAAAATAGTAATATAATTCACAAACATAAATTAATTGAAAAAAAATTTATTAGGGACCTATTATATACCAGGTGCTGTACAATACAGAAGGAAAAAAGCTCAATTCTCCCCCAAAGGGGCTGGTGGTCTGAGTGAGTTAAAGTCAAATTAGCAGTAGAATGTTGCTGATGGCATGATAGTCTAAGCTGCAGTTGGGGCGCAAAGAAAAGAGAAATTCGTTTCTTCTGGGGGTGGGTAGAAAGAATAGGAAAAATACCCTAAAGGAAGCGACACTGAACCTGAGATTTGGGAGTATATCAAGTGAGCGAAAGTACAGGAATATGAAACCAGCAGATGGAAACTGCTGGAAGCTTGGGGTGGCTGGGTAAGGAGCAGGGTAAGAGAGTTATCCCAAAGGGTAGGTTGGAGCCTGTATCTGCAGTAGGTCATGGAGTCTTAGAGGACATCCTGTGGACACATAATCTTGCAGATGTGTTTCAAGGGGATCCCCTTTGGTGTTTAGAAAGAGGGAATCCCCTATTACTTAGGAAGTTGGGTTCTCAGAAGTTGATTTCAATTTAGGCCCTTTTAAACACATTATCGACTGGGGAATTTTTGCAGAAACTTAACACCTGTGGCACTAATGTGTGTCTGGTCAATAATGTGTTAAGTAAATTTAACCTTTTTTCGCAGATACTTTTGTTGAATACAGTTCATTTCTTTGTTTATATTTAAGTTTTGTTCACATGTTCATCTTCTGTTCATGTATGTGTACTCAAGAGTGAGCCAGTTCTAATGAGGTAGATGAAACTGGAGCCTGTTATACAGAGTGAAGTAAGTCAGAAAGAAAAACACCAATACAGTTTATTAATGCATATATATGGAATTTAGAAAGATGGTAATGATGACCCTATGTGCAAGACAGCAAAAGATACACAGATGTAAAGAACAGACTTTTGGACTCTGTGGGAGAAGCTGAGGGTTGGATGATTTGAGAGAATAGCATTGAAACATGTATATTACCATGTGTGAAATAGATCACCAGTCCAAGTTTGGTGTATGAAACAGGGCACTCAAAGCTGACGCGCTGGGACAACCCTGAGGAATGGGATGAGGAGAGAGGTGGGAGGGGGGTTTGGGACGGGGGGACACATGTACACCCATAGCTGATTCATGTCAGTGTAGGGCAAAAACCAGCATAATATTGTAAAGCAGTTAGCCTCCGATTAAAATAAATTAATAAAAAAAAGAGTAATTGATACATTCCTCGAAAGTAAATACTACAAAGTGAAAGGAAGTGAAGTTGCTCAGCCGTGTCTGACTCTGTGACCGCATGGACTGTAGCCTACCAGGCTCCTCCATCCATGGGATTTTCCAGGCAAGGGTACTGGAGTGGGGTGCCATTTCCTTCTTCAGGGGATCTTCCCAGCCCAGGGATCGACCCCAGGTCTCCCACATTGCAGGCAGACGTTTTACCATCTGAGCCACCAAGGAAGCAAATACTGTAAAGTTGCTATCTTTAGACAAAAATCATCTTAACTTTTAAAAAGATGTTCCCTCCAAACACTAAGCAGAAGAATGAAAAGAGAATGTTAAATACACAATCTCTTTCTAGTCTTACAGTACTGAGTACAATCGTCTGGTGGTTATTATGAGTAGACCTTGATTCAAACCCTGGCCTTCCGCTTAGCAGCTGTGTGACCTCAGACGTTGTCACAGAGCTGGGCTGAGCCTGCTTCTGCGTCTGCCATGAGGATTCGGGATCTGTTATAAACTCCGGGTGGGCAGGGGCAGTGACTGTCTCGCGGATGTCAGCATCTGCCGCGTCTCCCCAAGCCTGGCCCCGGGGTTCGGTGAGTGTATATGGAGTGCCCAGTGAACATTGGCTAATGTTGCTTCACACCCTGCCTTCTGCCACGTCACTACCAGTAAGCACACGAGATAAAGTGCCCCCGTTCAGGGACTTGGAGTTCTATTTGCGTTAAAATTTAACCTCAATTAAGTGTCCTGAGAATCTTTTCTTCAGTGTAGTTTCCCTGACATATCCTGAGGTCAGGAATTTTATTTCATAACTGCATATACTATTAACTTTTAAGTAGTTTTACCCTCTCCATCACTCTCTTCTGGAAATGTTTCTATTTAGGAGGTCACGAACACACACCGAATCGAGGGACATCTGCTTGGTACAGTTATGATACTGGGCACAGCTGCTCTGGCAGGTTGACTACCCTCCCCCTCCTCACCACCCCCCACCTATTTTCAGATGAGAATTGAGGCCGCAGGACCCGATCTCAGGGACCTAAGCTCCCATTAGCCCTGGACCACGATCCTGCTCTCGGGTGACCTCACTGACTGTCCTGAGCGAGGTGTGGTCTGCCACTTGGGCACCATGACGCTCCAGATGAGCACGGCAGCGGCAGCAGACTTGCCCAGTTCAGGGCTAGAAGGGCCTTCAGACCCCTTGCTCTGCGGAGTGAGGAAAATTGAGACCCTTGGAAATTAAGTGACTTTCTCAAAGTCACAAAACTAATAATTATCATCATCAGGCTAGAACTTGGGCATCTCCACTGTACCCTAAACTCCTTTTCCACGTCTTCAGAACTAAAAAGTGTTATGTACTGCTGGGTCGTAGCCAGCTTATTTGCCATCATGTCTGTATGGACAGGCAGCTTTGTTATCAGAACTCTCGTGTGTGTGAAAAAAAAATTTTTGTCCATGAACATTTGGCATATCGTAGCCTCATCTGCCTTCATCTTGTTACAAGACTACTTTATGCAGATGACTTAGTGATAGAATTTCAAATACTTCAAAATCTGAAAAACGTTCACCGATCTGGAGGGTATACAAGAATACTTTGCACAGCCCAGCCCCCGTCTCCGGGGTTAGCTGTTTCTCGTTTCTTTTTCATTCCTTTTCCCTGTGCCCTGGTAACGCAGAAAAGCTGAGTCCAGTGGCAGAATACAAATGGCTCCTGATACTCGGTTCCGGAAACAAAAATACATCCTGAACCTTTCTTAGTTTGGTTTCCCTATTGACTAGAAAAGGGATTTTATTTCATTTTTTAACTGAATGGTGGCGGTGGTTTTAGTTGCTACGTTGTATCCGGCTCTTGCAACCCCATGGACTGTAGCCCACCAGGCTTCTCTGTCCATGGGGATTTCCCAGGCAAGAATACTGGAGTGGGTTTCCATTTCCTTCTCCAGGGGATCTTCCTGACCCAGGGATTGAACCCACATCTCCTGCCACTAGGGAAGCCCCAACTGAAATAGATGCATAAATACTTCAAAAGGCAGAAATTTGATTTTTTTTTCCTCGTGAGCTATTAGGAAAAGATACATACGCAGTTACTAGGAGTTTTTGAGTAGGTGGAGGGAGGTGTTGTGAAATTATCTAGGAGCCTTCCCCCGTCACCCCCCAAACTAGAATCCTCCTGAAGAGATAGTGTGAAAACATCTCAAGTTTTTTGTTTATTTTAACCAAGGTTGAAAAGTTGAAAGTTAAGTCGCTCAGTCGTGTCCGACTCTTTGCGACCCCGTGGACTGTAGCCCACCAGGCTCCTCCGTCCATAGGATTCTCCAGGGTTGCTGCTGCTGCTGCTGCTGCTAAGTCGCTTCAGTCGTGTCCGACTCTGTGCGACCCCATAGACAGCAGCCCACCAGGCTCCTCCGTCCCTGGGATTCTCCAGGCAAGAACGCTGGAGCGGGTTGCCATTTCCCTCTCCAGTGCATGAAAGTGAAAAGTGAGAGTGAAGTCGCTCAGTCGTGTCCGACTCTGTGCGACCCCATAGACGGCTGCCCACCAGGCTCCCCCATCCCTGGGAGTCTCCAGACAAGAACGCTGGAGTGGGTTGCCATTTCCTTCTCCAATGCATGAAAGTGAAGTCCCTCAGTCGTGTCTGACTCTTCGCGACCCCACGGACTGCAGCCTACCAGGCTTCTCCATCCATTAGGACTCCTAAAATACAAGGATGATACAACACATTCGGAATTTTAAATGATTCAATTCAAAAAGAAGTTTATGGGCGTAAAGAAAGTGTTTAAACATTGGGTCCTTCTTTCAGAGGAGATTCTCACAATTCAAATGAACCAGTAGGAGCAGTCCTTAAAGGGAAGCTGCAAACGTAAGTCATTCTCTCAAGTTGCCAGGTAGGAGTAGTTTTATCAGTGTGCCGAGGAAAAGGGTTCCCGGGAGAGTCAGTGCTCCCCTGTTTGTCTTTTCCCTAAACTAGAAATAGACTGAAACGTGGAAAGAAATACTAAGAGGAGGACACTCCTCACCCTCTCTCCCTTCCAGTTTCTGGCCTGAGTCAGTTGTCGAGTTTGCACATCTCACTCCTCTCACCTGGCTCATCAGCCTCTCACCCAGGAAATAAGAATTTCATAGAGGTTTGTTTACACGTAGATCATTGGCCTGAGTATTTTTTTATTTTCTCTTCCCCCAATAGCAAACATAGCTTCATATTGAAATATTGCTGAAATGAAAGGAAGAGGAGTTGGGGGTCGGGGAGCCTCTGGGACAGAGCACGCATCTCCTTGTCCTTCAGGAGTCAGCGCAGGCGAGGCGCCTGGGCCTCGTTTTAGAGCAGCTTGTGTGTGTGGACGTAAGCCTGCCTGGCTCGCTTCCCCCTGTTTCTTCTCTTTCACATTAATACTTCATTCCAGGTCTAGCAGCTGTTTCAGACCCCCATACCATTCCTAAATGTAATCAGTTATTAATAGTTTGGATGACCATAAGATTTGCTGTCCAAACCAGAACACTTTTGAGAGTGATGTGTTAAGTTGCTTCAGTCGTGTCCGACTCTTTGCACCCCCGTGGACTGTAGCCTGCCAGGCTCCTCTGTCCATGGGGATTCTCCAGCAAGAATACTGGAGTGGGTTGCCATTTCCTTCACCAGGGGATCTTCCCCACCCAGGGATTGAACACGGGTTTCATGTTTCCTGCATTGACAGGTGGGTTCTTTACCACCTGTGCCACCTGGGAAGCCCTTTTGGGAGTGACATTGGGTCACCTATTAATAATTCCATCAGAAAACAGCTACAGGCTGGGACTGTCCCAGGCAAGCCAAAATATACAGATACTTTATTTATAATCTTCAAGCTATATGAATCAGATTTGGTAGTGATGCACCTATTAGCATCGTCAAGGAGTTAGAAGTGTTTCATAATTGAACTTATTTGACTAGACTGGAGTTTTCTCCTGTCAGTTGCGTGACCTTAATTTGTCCAGAAACACTTCTAGAATTTATTCTACTCACTTATCCCTTAAACATCCCTTAAACAGACTATATCAGACAGAATTTAACATTCTTGGAAAGTTGATCATCAAGACAGCAGAACCTCAGGGGTTGAGAGTGCCCATTGCCTTTGTTTGAATCCCAACTCTCCACCCTTTCTCTGGGACCTTAGGTAAGTTATCCCTCCAGCTTTCTTATTTGCAGGGTGTGATAATGTGCTCAGCATGGTTCCAGGCTTAAATAATTAAGTATTAATTAAGTAAGGTTAAGTAAGGAAAAAATGGAAGACATTAAAAGATACAAATAGAAAAATCATCATATTACAGCAATATAAAATTATGTTTAGAGTTTCCTTTTTAAAAAACACAGAAGACAAATAATTACACCACATAGAGAAGTACAGTAAATATAATAAATAACTAACAAAAAATAACATGACAGAGTTGATACCAAGCATGAGTCATATCAATAAACATAAATAGGCTTAATCACCTATTAAGAGATTTCCAAGTTGGTTCAGAAAGCAAAACTTTATGCTGTTTTCAAGAGACCCATCCCTCCCCCCCCCAAGAAAAAGTGATTAAAAAGCTAAAAATCAAGGAATTGGTAAAGATATATCAGGCACCTGTAAACAACAAGTGGAGGATTGTGATTCTGATATCACACAAAATAGAATTGAGAAGACCAGAAGGCACTGACCCAGGGAGACACTTCAGCACGTTATTGACTGGGGCGTTTTTGCAGAAACTAATAGGGTGGGTGATTGTTTTGTAAGTGAATATTGAAACACCCTCGTTTGAGTAAATAACAACTTTTTTTGCACTTAATGTGTTTATTTGAAACTTTGTATGTCTCACTAAAGCATTCTAATACTTCATTGGAGTGTGATAGCAATATAGCTGACATCTCTGTGGAAAAGAACAGAACGTCTCTTACAAATATACCATGATCACTGCACTTTCCCTTAGAAGAGCAGACTCCACGTTTTCGCAGCATTTTTCTTTTCATCCTCTGGGCATTATTTCCTCTAGAACATGTTCTTTGATTTTACTCGATAGTCAACAAGGTGGATTTCTTCAGGGGCTCTTTTAGAAATGAGAAATTTCGTGATGTGTCATTTTTTAAGATTTTATGGTAATAAACTTGCGTTTATCATATACACACGATTGGGACAAAGACCTAACAGTGAAATGTGAATGATTATGACAATCATAAGTTGTGTAATGAACGCTGGATCGATCTTAAGCTCTAAAACTTCATGATACATATGGTCAGTGATGTGTTAAAGTGAACATATATGCACCAAATATCACAGCAACCTCCTGTATAAAGTACAGTATGGCAGGAAAAACAAACAGAAACACACCCAATAATAGGAACTTTAATACACCAGTCTAAATACATGACAGGTTATGTGGGAAAAACCTAAGTAATCATAGCAGCCAGAGATTGGAAAACTGCCCACAGGCCAAGTCAAATCTGTTAGCTGTTTGTAAAAGTTGAGCGTTTTAACACAGCCACACCCAGCCGCTCTCCAGTTGCGGTGCCCAAGCTTCTCATGGCAGTGACCGCTTTTGTTGTGGGGCTCACGGGCATGGTTGCTCTGCAGCATGGGGAATCCTTCTAGATCAGGGATTGAACCTGTATCTTCTGCATTGGCAGGCGGATTCTTTACCACTGGGCCACCAAAGAATCCCCATTTCCATTACTTTTGAACAAAGTATTGGCACTACTAACCAGTTCAGTTAGGCACAAGAAAATAATTTGAAAGGGAGAAGTAAAATTAGCTGTGAGAGAATGATCATTTGCTGGAGAACTATACAGTGAGTCCATGATAAAAATAACTGAGACAACAAAAGAATTCATCCAGACAGTAACATAGAAAATAGAAACGTCAATAACCAATATATAAATAATTACCAGATAGAAGGTATAAGTGAAAGTGAAAGGTATAAGGTAAAAGTGAAAACTCCATTTAAAATAGCAACAGAAAAGATAAAATACTTAATAAACTTAATGAGAAATGTTTAAATCCTAATACAGTGTTATAGGTTAAATTCTGTCCCCTGCAAAATGTATCTGTTGAAGCCCCAGTCAGAAGTACCTAAGAATGTGACTGTATGTGGAAATTGGGCCTTTAAAAAGTTAAAATGAGGCCATTGGGCTGGACTCAAAACCGATTGGTATCCTTATAAGAAGAGGAGATGGGGAGATACATAAAGAGAGACACCAGGGAAGTAATATGGAAGAACCACAGCAAGTGGCCATCTGCAAGCCAAGAAGACAGGCTTCAGAAGAAACCAACTTGCCAAACACCTTACTCTTGGACTTCCAGCCACCAGAACTTTGAGTAAATAAATTTCTGTGGTTTAAGCCCCACGGTCTGTGGTACTTTGTTATGGGCAGACCTCGCAAACTAGTACAGATAGTAGCTATGGAACAATCCTGAAAGCTGCAAAAGTAGACTTGACCTTCCCAGTTCTTGAATAAAATATTTTAACATTATAAGATATTAATTCTTACTAAGTTGATGTTTAAATACAATTTGATTCCAGTAAAAGGATCAATAATCTTTTTTTTCTGGAGGTCTACAAGGTGACCATCAAAGTTCGTATGAAAAAGTAAGCATGTGAGTAAAACTGTGAAGTGCACCGTGAGAGGGGACTAACCCTACAGATATTAGCATATACTATAAAGTCCCTACGGGGCTTCCCAGGGGGCTCAGTGGTTAAGAATCCGCCTGCAGTGCAGGTGATGCAAGAGACGCGGGTTCAATCCCTGGGTTGGGAAGATCCCTTGGAAGAGGAGATGGCAACCCACTCCAGTATTCCTGCCTGTAAAATCCCATGGATAGAGGAGCCTCGCAGGCTACAGTCTGTGGGGGTCGCATAGCATTGAACACGACTGAGCATGCATGCACACATAAAGTCTCTATAATTAAACCAGAGTGACACAGGGCAACGGACTAGAATGGAATGGGATGGAACATCTGAAAAATAGACCCTAACATATGTGGAAGTTTGTGAGAAAGGTGGCATCTCTGACCACTAGGACAGAGGTGGGCTTTTTAATAAATGGTGTTGGGGCAGCTGGCTAGCCATTTGGAAAGATAAAATTAGATCTACTCCTTATGGTATAAATAAACTGAACTCCAGATGAATCAGAGATTTAAATAAAATATGATACCTTACATGCATTGGAAGAATGCTTGGATGAATTCCTCCTTACAACCTGGGTGTAGAAGAAGACTCTATGACTCAAAATCCACATGCAATTAAAAAAAAAATTGACTACCAAAAAATAAACTTGCACATAAGCAAAGTCAAGAGGCAAAGTGACAGACTGTGATAAGCTATTTGGAACATAATATATCATGGGCTGATATCTCTAATATATATAAGATATATAGATAAGATACAATATTTTATATATAGATAATGTATCTTAGATATTATTATATCTTATATAGATAATGTATAAGATCTATAATATGGATAAGATATATTTGCCTATATATTACATGATTTACTTATTTTAATGAAAAATGGGAAGACCAAAAGTGAGCAAAAGGTACAAGCAGACAGTTCACAAAAGAAGACTAACACAGGTCTTCTGAAGTACGTGAGAAGATGATCAACATGAAAAGACATCTATAGAAATGTAAAAGGGCACTAAAATGCCTACCATTTTTCACGCATCCAGTTGTCAAAAACGTAAGAAATTTGACAGAATAGTCTGTTCGGGAGACTTTGGGGGAAAAAATCACTTTCGTTTGTTGCTTGTAGCTATGCAAAATGGCACAACCCCTATGCATGGAGACGTGACGATAACAGAATTATACCTGTATTTACCCTTTGATGCAGTACGTCCGCTCCGAGGATACACCTTTAGCAGTACTGCAGTATATGCATGGAGTCAGTCACTGCAGTATTGTATATAATGGTTAAAATATTGCAGACTACCTAAATGCCCAGATATTGGAGATAGGTTGAATAAACCATGGTGCTCTTAGCTATAAAAGCAAGTTAGGAAGATCTCTACAGGTAGTATGAAGTTAATTCTAGAATATGCTAAGAGCCATGTCATTGGTAAAGACGCTGGGAAAGATTGAAGGCCAAAGGAGAAGAGGATGAGATGGTTAGATCGCATCACAGGCTCAGTGGATGTGAATCTGAGCAAACTCCAGGAGATAGTGAAGGACAGGGAGGCCAAGCGTAGTCCATGGGGTCTCAAAGAGTAGGACACAACTTAGCGACTAAACAACTAAACAAAGTTGAGAAAAGCAAAGCGCAGGGGCTGCCTTTCTTTTTATTCATAAAGATGAAATAAGCAAGCAAACATTTTATCTGCTTAATTTCCTCAAGAAGATGCACAGGAACCAGGGGAAAAAAAAAAAAAAAGAAATTGATTATCCTCTGAGGAGTTTAGATGGGCAGACTGAGTAAATAAATTGTAATACATACATATAATGAGGTGTTACATGCAACATTGGATAAATCATACAAACATCATGTTGAGCTAAAGCCAGACACAAGGGTGTATATGATTCCATTTATATGAAGATTTATACATTTTACTATAGATGTGTGATACCTCAATACCTTTTTTAAGTTTATTAAAATATACCTGTACCTACACCAGGAGTGGCAAAATCATCTCATCTTTTAATTGTCAGAGGTGAGAAAAAAGGTATTGATCTTGTCAAGCTCCTCTGTAGAGTGCTGCTTTGTTGTAGCTGGTGGTTCACTTCCGAGGTCACGTACAAAAGCTGATTGATCTCGCCTGTGGTGTACACCAAGGGCAGACCTGTGCTTTAGAGCCAGACCACTGCACACCAAACAACAGGTACACGGGGATACGTGTGCAGAGCATCCACCGGAGGTGCAGAAATACATTGCCTCCCCCTGCCTTCCGCTGCAGGCAATGGAGAAGAAAGAAATGCCCAGCTGTAAAACTGGAGGAGTCGCTGAAACAGGAGCCCAAGTAAGGGCGGTGGGGGGTGGGGGGGGCGGCGAGAGAAGAGAGACAGAGAATTGATTTTTCTGTTGCTGTCTGTGCTCCTGTTGGTAGGAGGGTTTACAGGCCAATATTTTCTAGCTTTTAAAGGTAAGCATCAGAATGGAGAAGTTACAGTAAGGTGACTATAAACACAAATTGGGAAGCAGTAATTCAAGTTGTAACAGCTGAAAGAAAAAGGGAAAAAGTGTTTGATTGTGTAGGTAACTTAAAGATACTGCACTAGTTCAGAGCATGTGTCTATTTTGGAATATATTGGGTTGACCAAAAAGTTCATCTTATGGAAAAACTCAAACGAACCTTCTAACCAACCCAGTGGATTTCTGTTGGTGTTGGGAAAGTGCTTGTGACTATTGGGAACTTTTTCTTCAACCAAAGTAGTTTACATTTCAAGTGATTCCTGAAAGGTAAAAGGAAGAATTATGTTTTTTCATTTTCTTTTTTTCTCTTTGTAGGTTTTTTTTTTTTATTGGAGTATAATTGATTTCAGTGTTGTGCTTGTTGCAGATATACATCAAAGTGATTCTGCTGTATACATATATATACACACACATACATTCTTTTTCAGATTCTTTTCCATTATAAGTAACTATCATGCTTTTGATTTGGACAAACTCCATCACTGTGTGAAAAAGGAAATACATTTATTACACTAAAAAGATTTGTTTCTAAAGGATTAAGTTGTAGGGAAATCAGTGAATTTTATGGAGGATTATGGAGACATTTAAGATGCAGCATATGAGACATTTTAACACCTTCAGAAACCAATTTTTACTTAATTTTCAGCTCATGAATCAGTTATAATCCAAGTGTTAAGAGCACTTTTTCCTATAGAAATGGTATAAGCCATGGATAGATTCACTGGAAGGCCCTCAAAAAATCTACTTAATTCCTAATGCCACTAAATACGGTTTCTTGGGGAAAGTGTATTCTGAGTCCTAACTCCCAGTAACAATAACAGATTTTAAATCTCTTCCTTTCTCCTCTCGTGCAGTTTACCAAATGGACTGTTTTTCTCCTTCTAACCAAGGCCACGAGAGCAGTAGGGATTCCAGGGACCTTTATTTTTCGGGAGGAGCCATCTGGTGACCCTGGCAGGAAGCTTAGGAACAACCCAGTTAGGGTTCTGGTATCTGGCCCGCCCCTTCCCTTCTCATCGCCCTTGTAGTGGCTTTGCGTCTGGAGTTTTCTGGAGATGGAGAACAACCCTGCTAATTATTGACTCCTTAGGTTCCTAACACACGGAGCTCTGGGGAGTGATTTGACTTGTTTGATTTCCTTCTCTACTAGGGCGTACATTTTTTTTGACCTTTGTACCTTGAGTGTTCAGTTGGTAAAATGCTGATTGTATTGCTTCCTTTGCCTATCAGGTGGTGATAAGGGTTGCTGAGAAGTGGTAAATGCACTCAGATCCTTAGAGGAAAGTGTTCATGAAGTGTGACTACTGGGACACGCTATAAAGCCTGTCCCACAAAATATTGCATTTTTATCTAATTAATTATCTTCATGGCGTTTGGATTTTATACTGCTCATTGTATTTATCCTCTCAACCTTAGTTACTATCAGCACACTTTCTTTGGTTTAAAGTGAGCTAACGTGTCCATTTAAAACATCTGTGGTGAGTGGGGACCACCCTGGTGGTTCAGTGGCTGGGATTTTGCCTTCAAATGCAGGGGGCACAGGTTCGATCCCTGGTGAGGGACCTGAGATCCCAGGTGCCTCACAGCCAAAAAAATCAAAACATTAAACAGAAGCAATATTGTAACAAATTCAATAAAGACTTAATTTTAAAACATTTGTGGTGGATAATTCACAGCATTCAATAAATATTATTAACTCTTAAGTATGAAATCTTTTCCACCAGGGAGGTAAACTGGAATTATCAATGGCGATGTATGTTCTTAGTTGTACCTTGGGTTTTAGTGGGTGAGAAAATAAAGAATCAGGGAACTTTAACATTTTTCACGTCAAAGAATGTATTTTGCAGACTTTGCCTGGGCACTTGGTTGATGCTGCAGGTCTCGGGCTGGGCCGTCAATGATTCTGAGCAGACCATCATCATTTTTACGGCATTTGTTCCCAAGTGGGAAATGGCTTTTCATTTGAATGGTGCTTTTGAGTTGGCAGCACGACAAGGTTCAAATAACTTGTTGTGACTTACGGATTATATTTCAACTTGGTTGTGTTTTAGTGTGACCTTATTAAAAGATTTTCATCATTCTCACTTTGGTCCCTCTTTTTTTTTTCTCTTTCCCCTTTTCCAGTTCTTCCTCCAGTACTGGTTCCAAGACACAGCGAATACAATCCTCAGCACAGCCTCTTAGCTCAGTTCCGCAACTTAGGGCAAAATGAGCCTCACATGCCACTCAACGCCACTTTCCCGGATTCTTTCCAGCAGCCCAACAGCCATCCGTTTCCTCATTCTCCCAACAGCAGTTACCCCAACTCTCCTGGAAGCAGCAGCAGCACGTACCCTCACTCTCCGACCAGCTCAGACCCAGGAAGCCCCTTTCAGATGCCAGGTAGGTTGCTGCATTCAGTAATGTTCTGTGGTCAGTGAGACGCATCATCACAGTGCCGTGGAGAAGCCAGGTTTCCTGGAATGGGGAGAGCTCGCAAGCCTTGGGACGTGGCGCTGTGCTCTAAAACTCAGGATACAACTTTGAATGAAAGGAGACACCTTGTAGCCAAGCAAGGCGGTGTTTTATTTGTCCGGCACAGATGCTTGAATATGTTTTCGTGTTTGATTTTTGAAAGGTTTTGAAACAGCTGCATCCTTCTGGGAGTGGCATGGTTGTTCCAGCCTTTGCTCTTGATAAAAGCGAGCGGAAAAAAAATAGCACGCCACACACATTTGCTGTTTTCATGCCAGGAAAAAAAAAACCCTGTCATAAGTGCAACCTCAGAAAAGATATTTCCTGGGGGATCTCACACACACGCACCCCCACACACACTTAATTAAATTCGTTTAAGTGGTGATGTAATCCTGAGAAACATACACTTGAACAACGAAGGACTTGCAGCAGAAGTACTGGAAACCATCTGCTTGTTTACCTTAGCAAAGACAAAAGACCATTATCTTTCTGTAGGCTTCTCTGAGGGTGTAATGTCTGTCAATTAAATGATTAATTAGGACATTATATTTTTCGCGTTATAGGTTAATAAGCCAGCATCTCAGAACAATAAAAATGATTAGTGCCAGATTTCTAGCCAGTCAGCCTCACAGAGGGTACATTAAGCAAAGATGCACTTGACATCTATTAACATTTAAGAAGGGAAAATGTATGGGCAAGCATGTTTAACATATTGAAATGTTTGGGGGCAAATTTGAATTCGATAGCGGAGCTAGTGTCTTCTCAAAAATGGAAAAGTGGCCCCTACTTGATATTCTTATCGTTTATTTATGTACTTAGTGCTTTTTTGCATTTTAAGCCTGTTTATATTGAACTGGCTTGTTTTCAATCAGAAACTGTTTAAGATGAGGATGGGAGACAGATTTATTTCAAAATCCAACTCATATCATCGGGTGATTTCCTGTTTCCTCCTGGACCCGTTGAGTTTGAGGAACAGGTTAGAGTCAAGGTTAGATGTTTTGGGTGGCTTTGAAGCAGTGGCAGACTCAGGGTAGCCCCAAGAGTGGAAAATACTGAAGATCATTGCTTGAATTTACACTTTGTCCCTGGCTGTCAGGGATTGAGGCACAGGCCGAGTAGAGAAAATGTGGAGCAGAGAAAGCTGAAGGGGTGGGAGGAGGGCCTCACGGAGAGCGCAGAGCATCACCCATAGTATGCGGTCCTTCCCACTGGAGCTGAGGCCACAGGGAGGTGATGAAGTTTTCACCAGTCTGCTTGCAGAAATTTATTGGATTTGGTCTCAGAGGAGGCTCTTTGTCTTCGTTTTTGGCTGGAAATAAAACAGAGGCAGTGTTACAGCTGCAAGGAAGAAGCTGAATTTTAAAAAAGCGGTAGAAAGGGTAGAAAAGGCATCCGGATCAGGTCCCTGCGGTCCTGTCTCTGTGCTTGGTAGCAGCTGAGGGACGAGGGGGTGGGGGGTTGGGGAGACGGTGGAAGTGGCCAGGGTGTGATTCAGCTGGAGAGTCAGTCTGGGAAATCACTAAGAAACTCTGCAAGAGCCGTGTTAGCTTTTTCTATCTGACGGTTGCCCCGAGTGGTGTCATCCAGGCTACTGGTTAAGGTGAAGCTGTGTTTCCTGCTCTGTCATATGTGCCAGATGGTACCATGGGCTCGCCATGGCCCTTTGAGGAACTTGTTTTTCCATCACAAAGGATTATTTGTGGGAAAACCATACCCTGTATTTTACTTAAGAAAGTACAAGACTGGGACTTCGCTGGTGGTCCAGTGGTTAAGACTCCTTCCAATGCAGGGGCTGTAGATTTCATACCTGGTCGGGGCGCTGAGGTCCCACATGCCTCGTGGCCAAAATAACCAAAACAGAAGCAATGTCATAACAAATTCAGTAAGGACTTAAAAATTGGTCCACGTCAAAAAAAAAATTAAAAGTGAAAAATGCAAAAGCACAAGACTTGTGTTAGTGTTGTTTCAAAAATCATGATGTTTGCATCTTATTTGCCAGTTGATTGTGAACTTTTCCAGAAGAAATGTATACAGAAATTCTGAAATAGAAGATAATTGTGACAAACTGATTTATTTCCTCTAATTCTGTTGCTAGAGACTATTTGAGTGGATAGGAAGTTAGGTGGTCCTGGCGGACTTCTTGAAGTCATGGGAAATTCAGAGTTTAAGTCAGTAAGTTGGCTGTCTTGAAACTCAGTTGGTAAATTCCTAAGAGCCCATAGATTTAATGCACGAGACCCTGCAGCTCCTTTTCTGAAGAAGCCCTGTGTAGCTTTCAAAAGTTTTCCATCCACCAGGGAAATGACAAAATGCGGAGGTCCTTTGAAGGTGGGTCGTGTGCAAGCACATTTAAATGCTCTTCTGATTGTTGTAAAAAGGAGTGATCCTGGGTAGGTAGACAGCGTCTAGAACTGGTATACGATGCTTTCCTCCCACTGAATTTTCACTGCAGTCCTAGAAGAATATGAGATGGTAACCATCTTCAAAAAGCATACCCCAAGCCCAGTGTTCAGTATCATCTAGTCTTCAGATGGGGACGGTGAAGTGGCCACTCAATCTTTTAAGAATTTCGGCATGGAAGAGAATATATGTTTTAAGCTTGTGTGCTTGTGTGTTTACTAAGGATAAACAAATCTTTTTTTTTTTTTTTTTTTCCAAATTTTGTAGCAGATACACCCCCACCTGCTTACCTGCCCCCTGAAGACCCCATGACCCAGGATGGCTCTCAACCCATGGACACAAATATGATGGCGCCTTCTCTGCCTTCAGAAATCAACAGAGGAGGTAGAATGCACTGCTGCTTCTTCTCTTTTTAGAGTCTGAAGTTCTCTGTCCAAATGTTGCTTTCTCTCACAAATTCTTTATTAGTCTTGAAAAAGATAGCTATTTGAAAAGGAGCACTTATAATAAGAGAATTTCAGTAGAAAGAATTCCTTGGATTAGAAATAAACCTTTTATATGAAGAACAGACACACCGATTTAGCTAATGAAAGTCTAAATATAATTGTGCAGCCATCTGTTTAGAGGCTTAGTACTTAATACTTCCAAATTGGTGATAAAAGAATATCTTTAAGTGAAAGACAAAGAGATGTTGAGGGGGGGAAAAAGTGAGTATAAAATTGAAGTAGAATTTTCACTGGTGATTTCCAGAATGAAAAGTTCATATAACAAGGCTTTCCAAAAGCTTCTTTGGTTGTCAGGATAAATAGTCATAAGCCTCATCTTCCTTCTGGCCCTCATCTAGAATAGTGGCAGCGGAACCAAACTAACAGCATTTGTTCCCTGCGTGCATGCTTCAATTAAGGCAAATTGAAGGACTTCACAGGTGGCACAGCGGTAAAGAATCTGCCTACAATGAAGGAGACACGGGTTCAGTACCTGGGTTGGGAAGATCCCCTCGAGTAGGAAATGGCAACCCACTCCAGTATTCTTGCCTGGAGAATTCCATGGACAGAGGAGCCTGGCTGGCTACAGTCCGTGGGGTCACAAAGAGTCTGACATGACTTTGTGGCTAAAAAACAACAACGCAAATTGAAGGTAAAATACAAGTTCATTATTAGGTATGTCTTATTTCATTCTTTCAGTTCAGTCAGTCATGTCCAACTCTTTGCAACACCATGAATCACAGCACTCCAAGGCCTCCCTGTCCATCACCAACTCCCGGAGTTCACCCCAACTCATGTGCATTGAGTCGGTGATGCCATCCAGCTATCTCATCCTCTGTCGTCCCCTTTTCCTCCTGCCCCCAATCCCTCCCAGCATCAGGGTCTTTTCCAATGAGTCAACTCTTCACATCAGGTGGCCAAAGTATTGGAGTTTCAGCTTTAGCATCAGTCCTTCCAATGAACACCCAGGACTGATCTCCTTTAGAATGGACTGGTTGGATCTCCTTGCGGTCCAAGGGACTCTCAAGAGTTTTCTCCAACACCACAGTTCAAAAGCATCGATTCTTCGGTGCTCAGCTTTCTTCACAGTCCAACTCTCACATCCATATATGACCACTGGAAAAACCATACCCTTGACTAGATGGACCTTTATTGGCAAAGTAATGTCTCTGCTTTTCAATATGCTATCTAGGTTGGTCATAATTGCCTTCCAAGGAGTAAGCGTCTTTTAATTTAATGGCTGCAGTCACCATCTGCAGTGATTTTGGAGCCCAAAAAGATAAAGTCTGACACTGTTTCCACTGTTTCTCCATCTATTTCCCATGAAGTGATGGGACCAGATGCCATGAACTTAGTTTTCTGAATGTTGAGCTGTAAGCCAACTTTTTCACTCTCCTCTTTCACTTTCATCAAGAGGCTTTTTAGTTCCTCTTCACTTTCTGCCATAAGGGTGGTGTCATCTGCATATCTGAGGTGATTGATATTTCTCCCGGCAATCTGGATTCCAGCTTGTGCTTCTTCCAGCCCAGCGTTTCTCATGATGTACTCCGCATAGAAGTTAAATAAGCAGGGTGACAATATACAGCCTTGATGTACTCCTTTGCCTATTTGGAATCAGTCTATTGCTCCATGTCCAGTTCTAACTGTTGCTTCCTGACCTGCATACAGATTTCTCAAGAGGCAGGTCAGGTGGTCTGGTATTCCCATCTCTTTCAGAATTTTCCACAGTTTATTGTGAACCACACAGTCAAAGGCTTTGGCATAGTCAATAAAGCAGAAATAGATGATGTTTTTCTGGAACTCTCTTGCTTTTTCCATGATCCAGCGGATGTTGGCAATTTGATCTCTGGTTCCTCTGCCTTTTCTAAAACAAGCTTGAACATCGGGAAGTTCACAGTTCACATATTGCTGAAGCCTGGCTTGGAGAATGTTGAGCATTATTTTACTAGTGTGTGAGATGAGTGCAATTGTGTGGTAGTTTGAGCATTCTTTGGCATTGCCTTTCTTTGGGATTGGAATGAAAACTGACCTTTTCCAGTCCTGTGGCCACTGCTGAGTTTTCCACATTTGCTGGCATATTGAGTGCAGCACTTTCACAGCATCATCTTTCAGGATTTGAAATAGCTCAACTGGAATTCCATCACCTCCACTAGCTTTGTTCGTAGTGATGCTTTCTAAGGCCCACTTGACTTCACATTCCAGGATGTCTGGCTCTAGGTCAGTGATCACACCATCATGATTATCTGGGTCGTGAAGATCTTTTTTGTACAGTTCTTCTGTGTATTCTTGCCATCTCTTCTTAATATCTTCTGCTTCTGTTAGGTCTATACCATTTCTGTCCTTTATCAAGCCCATCTTTGCATGAAATGTTTCCTTGGTATCTCTAATTTTCTTGAAGAGATCCCTAGTCTTTCCCATTCTGTTGTTTTCTTCTATTTTTTTGCATTGATCACTGAGGAAGGCTTTCTTATATCTCCTTGCTATTCTTTGGAACTCTGCATTCAGATGCTTATATCTTTCCTTTTCTCCTTTGCTTTTCGCTTTTCTTCTTTTCACAGCTATTTGGAAGGCCTCCCCAAACAGCCATTTTGCCTTTTTGCATTTCTTTTCCATGGGGATGGTCTTGATCTCTGTCTCCTGTACAGTGTCACGAACCCCCATCCATAGTTCATCAGGCACTCTGTCTATCAGATCTAGTCCCTTAAATCTATTTCTCACTTCCACTGTATAATCATAAGGAATTTGATTTAGGTCATAGCTGAATGGTCTAGTTGTTTTCCCTACTTTCTTCAATTTAAGTCTGAATTTGGCAATAAGGAGTTCATGGTCTGAGCCCCAGTCAGCTCCCGGTCTTGTTTCTGCTGACTGTAATAGAGCTTCCCCATCTTTGGCTGCAAAGAATATAATCAATCTGATTTTGGTGTTGACCATCTGGTGATGTCCATGTGTAGAGTCTTCTCTTGTGTTATTGGAAGAGGGTGTTTGCTTTGACCAGTGAGAATTAGCACTTTTTAAAGTAAAGGACTGGAAATAACCTCAGACTTTGTCAGAAGTTACGGATATTTTTTTAAGGTTTTTGAAGTTGATGATGAACTCAGAGAACTTTACTTCAATGTTCAGTGGAAGTTAAATAAATGGGAAGTTACACCTTTTTAACATGTAAACATTTCTTATATCTTTTTTATTGGCTTTGTGTTTTTTTACTGACTCTGGATTTTGATAATCTGTAAAGCATCCTCTCAAACATATGAGCTGACCAAGATTCTGGTTGGGGAAAATAACTCCTATCTCACACACCTTTGGAATGTGTATTTGGGGAACAGAAGAGAATGGGCACAGCCTGAAACAGTTACGAGCATGTGGACTTGCGGCCATGGTTGTTAAGCCAAAATGTCTGATTTCAGAAAACAGACCTTTAATTGGCTTTCAGATTTTTCCTTTAAATGGCTAAAAATTGCTTCCCCATTAGAAAGTAAGTTTACAGTTAATGTTTTTCTAAGGACTGCTGGCTTTATTGAACCTTGGTGGTTTTCCTGGAGCAGGGGGTCAGCACACTGCAGCCCACAGGCCACGTCAGCCTGTTGCCTATTTTATAAATAAAGCTTTATTGGGACGTAGCCATGTTTATTCATTACATATTATCTGTGGATGTTTTTGCACAGCTAGGGCACAGTTGAATAGCGGCCATAGAGATTGTGTAGCGTCTAAGACCTTACTGGCCTTTTACAGAAAAAAATTGTCAGTCTCCAAGCTAGATGAATAGTACTTTGAATGATCCTGGTAGCTGATTAAAGCCTTCTCTTAATGACGTTGCAGCCTTCTTTAAGATTTGGCCCCTGTATATCTGAAAGAACCTTGCTGATTGACATAATAGCTGATTGACATGGGATGACACTTAGCAATCATGGAAGATGGTGTTTGTTTTCAACTCACCTGCTTAAGTGTATAAAGCAGCGAACGTATGGATGGATTTTTTAATGATTATTTTTCTTAATTTCTTTACCGTATTCTAAAGTAAAGGGTGTTTTAATATTCATGGAGGTTGATGTTCAGAACACAGAGGTCGTTCTCCTTTAACAGAGTTCATGCTTCAAACATGGATTTTCTTTCCTTTTTTTTTAAGTGATTGTATACTCCAGGCTTCATAAAAACTTCAGATCATTACATATTGGCACAGTGGAAATATATGGTTTGTATTCCTGGAATCTCTAAAGCAGTGATATAAGAGGTTTTACTGCAGAAGGAACTTATCTTTAGAACCTTTTAGTTGCAAATGTTTAGAAGCATGTTCTGTTTGGAGATTTGTTAGTCTTAAGAGATTTGACTTAACAAGCTGCATCCTGTCAGTAAAGTTGGGTAATTTCCATTGTTGGCCCATTCTGGGAATGGAGAGACAAAACACACCTGCTCTGCATGACTTAAAGCAAATATAAGGAAGTTAGCATGAAATCTGGGTGAGAGAGATATGATTCATCCAGGAAGAATGGCCAGCTGGCAGGATTTCTTCCTGAGTTTGAGGACTGGAGCAAGGCTGTAACTGTGCGAGTTACTGGCAACGTGAAGTAAAGTAACTTTTTATCAATAATTAGAAACTGATTTTTCATTGCTTTGGAAAAGCATCGGCATACTGAGGCATTGTCCAGAGTCATTCCTTTTTTGTGCCAGCACCTTTGGCATATTTCCTGTCCTCTGTTGTTCTCTCCCCACTTGTTTTTTTCCCTTGCCACTTGTTGCCTTTCTTTAGATGGTGAGCCAGGGTCAGTGGTGGGGTCGTTTCCATTTTGGCAAATTATAGAGCCAGCAGCGTCCTGGGAGTGTCCAGCACATACTGCTGGCGTGCTTAGCTGCCGTCTTGTTGATCTGATAGCCATCAGAGAATATTATCTTCCAATGGAAGGTGAATGCCCCACTTAGCAAGGAGTCCCTGCTTCCGAGATCAGAGATAAACTCGACCTGATACTAGCGGTGGCTGTGTCGCGTCTTCATCCCATGACCCTGAGCCAACTTTACGCCGCAGCTTCAGTTTTCCAACGCCCGGGGCGCTCCCCGTGGGTGACTCTAAGCTTTCCTTTCTTTCAGATGTTCAGGCGGTTGCTTATGAGGAGCCGAAACACTGGTGCTCTATTGTCTACTATGAGCTCAACAATCGTGTGGGCGAAGCGTTCCATGCCTCCTCCACGAGCGTGTTGGTGGATGGTTTCACCGATCCTTCCAACAACAAGAACCGCTTCTGCCTCGGGCTGCTGTCCAACGTTAACCGGAATTCCACCATTGAAAACACGAGGCGGCACATCGGGAAAGGTGAGCCTTCGCTGGAGCTTCTCTTGAATGGTCTGTCTATCGCGTTCTCCTTCCCCCAGAACTGACGGGCAGTCATTCTGGAGCCAACACCAGATAATATACACCTGCTCCAGTTTGTAAATACTTTTTCGGTTTGTGTCGTCAGGAAGTTCTTCATTTCCCAATCAGTGATTTTTGTGGTCTACTGACTCATAATTTTTATTTAATTAGTTTAAATTGTGATTTGCTATTTGGGGATACTATTCTATCATATGTTTTGCTGCAGAATGAAATAGCTGTTAAAAATTCTTTACAACCTAAAACTAAAAGCAAATGTAAACAAGTAAACGCTAATGTATTTTAAGTGGAATACATTAACTCACTGGACAAATAAACTTCAAGATAACTTATGAATATAATAGTAATGCAGGAGACCTGGGTTCAATCCCAGGGTTGGGAAGATCCCCTGGAGTAGGAAATGGCAACCCTCTCCAGTATTCTTACCTGGGAAATCCCATGGACAAAAGAGCCTGGTGAGTTGCAGTCCATGGGGTCGCAAAGAGTCGGACACAACTGAGCGACTAACATAGCATTTGCATATCCTTGGCCTGGACCAGGTAAGGTAGAGTGCCAACAAACATATCCTGAACTCTTTTGAGTGCTCTTGATTATTTAGTGGCAGAATGAAGGAAACAGTTACGGAACTTTAAGATGTATTCATATTATAAAATTAAGCAAATGAGTGAATGTGTGGATGTT
This sequence comes from Bubalus kerabau, assembly GCF_029407905.1. Lineage (NCBI taxonomy): Eukaryota > Metazoa > Chordata > Mammalia > Artiodactyla > Bovidae > Bubalus > Bubalus kerabau. The sequence goes on along the minus strand of NC_073639.1, from coordinate 16,818,326 downwards.
GTGGGGAACCTGGGTTTTCACTGGTATAAGAGACATACAGGTGTGGAGGAGGGTAAAAAATAAACCCTGTGGAAGTTTTAGTGTGAAGTTATGCTTTTAGTAGTGTGTATGTGTGTGTGCGTGCATGTTTGTGGTCTCTGGTATATGTGTGTGTATGAAGGCCTATGTATTGGGTTGGCCAAAAAGTTCGGATTTTTTTCCATGTTACAGAAAAAGCCAAACGAACTTTTGGACCAATCCAATAGATGTGTTTCTGCGTGCATGTAGTTTCTGATTCATCTATTGGGTTCGATCTGTGTGCATATAGTTTTCGATTCATGTGCTGAAAGGGTCAAGAGGCAAAGATACCCAGCAGTAGTAAGCACATACAGTGATCAGATCATCATTTCTTGACACCATGCTGCTAGAGAGGAACCCAGACTGTGGAGAAAGGGCTGACTTCAAGGCTGGAACAGGTGGGCACAAGATGAGCATAGAATGTTTTGTTACGTCTGAAAGTAAAGAAATACTTATGCACGATGGAGGCATGTCACAGGAGCCAACTTGGAGTGATTTCCACTGCCAGCTTGGATAATTGAAACACTGAAATAATTAAATACAGTGATGAGTTTTAAACCACTGGAGAACAATAGTAATTCGTAAGTCCATGCCAATAATAGATAAGTAAATGAATGGCGAAGGCTGATGGCTAAATATAGTGTGAGTTGGTGGAAAGTCTCCATTTTGCAGCCCATCAGGCAAGAATCATCAATGGATGATAAGCATAGAGAGAATTTTTTAATGAGAATCTGATCAAAATTACCATCACCAGTGAGAGACAGGTGGCAATCATATGTCTGCAGCTGTGGTACCCTGATGAGGAGGTAACATCACCTACAGAGAATCTCCGTTGAGAATGCAAATCTGAATCTAATCACAGGGTACCTTCAGACAAACCACAGATGAGGAACATTCTATTAAAAAGGGTGAGGAGGGACTGTATTCTTCCGAAATATCAATGTCAAAAGACAAAAATGTGAAAATATTCCAAACTAAAAGAGGCTAATGAGATACCACAGCTCTGTAGTAATCTGACCGTGGACATGATCCTGTACCAGACAGGGAAAAAAAAATACTACAAAGATTATTACTGGGGTTAGCAGACAAAGTTAGAATATGAGTGGTAGAAAGGATAGACGTGGCGTATCAATGTTAGGTCCACTGGCATTGCTAACTGTGCTGTGGCTTGTAAGAGAAAACTCCTGATTTTAGGAAATGCACACTTAAGTATTTAGGGGTAAAGGGCCATCGTGAAATGGTTCAAGAAGAAATGATATATGTCTTTTATATTTATAGATCAATAGAGAGAGCTGTCTATCCATCTGAGAGTCCTGTGTCAGAATATATACACATGTGTGTGTGTATGAGGGTGTGTGTGGAAGAATAGACGGAGGGCGGTACCCATGGTGAACATATGGAGCACATTGTCACAACAGATGAATCTGGATAATGGTTCTATGGGTGTTCTTTGTTCTGCTTTTCTTTGTTGTTTGTTCTGTACCTATACATTTGAAATTGTTTCCAGAGTAAAAACTTTTTAAATGACCTCTTGTGAAATTTAAACCAAATTAAAAGGTTTTTTAATAGATCCTTAAAAGACATTGGAGATGCAGTTGAGCATTTAATCCTGGAAACAAAAATAACTCCTCATAAAGCAGGAATTGATAGACAGTTTCTTAGTATGGTTAAGGCCAAAAAAAAAAATCTAAACTACACATTTAATGATAGAATGCCAGAACTTAGGTTCATAGCATATAGATACCTTCCTGTGGTCTGTAAACCCCTGAAACTATATATAAACACAGTTTTGCATATATTTGGGACAGAGGAACATATTTTTCATTCTGTTCTAAAGTTGACCGTTACTGCACAGTAGTAAAAAGCCATTGTACTCTGGAACATTGCTAATGACAATTAGGAAGAAAACACGGATTCTGGGGATACTGCTAAAATTGTTCCAGATGCCTTGACTAGAAGCACTCAAATGAAGATTTATAAATAATGGAAATAAGCCAAAATTATCATCATTTGTAGATGAAATGATTAATTGATATTAAATGATAATATTCTTGGGATTGGCTCTTGAAGTGAAATTAGAAGGCCAAAAATTCTTCATGTATTTTGCCAAATTACTTTCCAGGAAATTTTTGTTAATTTTCAGTCATACCAAAAACTTATGAGTGTCCTTCCATTTTTACTCATTCAAAATTACTTACAGTGATTGTGTCTAGTAAAATGATAGGATTGTTTATCTAGAAATTACTAAAGAATCTATTTTTAGAAATTGTATGTCAGTTCTCTTTAATCTGGCAATAACTAGTTAGAAAAATATAATGGAGAGAAAAAAAAATCGCATTCTCAGTAGCAACAGAATGCATAAATAACCTGAACCAGCGATATATGAGAATTATATAAAGAAAACCAGATTTAACTGAGAAAGAAAATTTGAATAAATAAATGGCAGTCAATGTTCCTAAAAGAGAAGACTTAATATGATGAGAGCATTATAAGGCTATTCTAATTTTTCCTAATTTAATTCATAGTTTAAAACAATCCATGTCAGAATCACAGTGTGATGTTTTTTGAAAGTTGAAAGATGTATATTCTGCATATTATCTGGAAGTATGCATTAAAGGGGCTTCCCTGGTGACTCAGATGGTAAAGAATCTGCCTGCAATTTCAGAGACTCGGGTTGGATCCCTGGGTATACGTTAGTGAAAATAGCTAAATTTTTCAATGAAGGAGTAAAGAAAAGAATCTTGAGGTGGGGGTTAATAAAAGATTATGAAGCTACAGTTAAATCAATGTGTAGACAAAGCAATAGAATAAAATAAATTCAGACTGGACTATATATAAAAGTTTAATGTGTGTTAAATGAAACCAAACAAATGGGTAGACTGTTTCAATGGTCCTGTAATAACAAAGTTAGCTTTGCAGGAAGGCTAAGAGTTCAAATCCTGACCTTATTCCACAAATGCAGGTAGATTAATGAGTTGAATTATTTTATGGCAAGCTATTGAAAAGTTTGAAGAAAATAAACTGATCAGAGAGGCAGAGATTTTCTAAGCGTAAAAAGCAATAGAAAAGTTTACAAGAGATTTGTCTGCTTAGAAATTTCAGTTGCTTCATTTGCTATTATCTTCTCCCATTCTGACGACCCAGAGGGATGGAATGGGGAGGGAGGAGGGAGGAGGGTTCAGGATGGGGAACACATGTATACCTGTGGCGGATTCATTTTGATATTTGGCAAAACTAATACAGTTATGTAAAGTTTAAAAATAAAATAAAATTAAAAAAAAAAAAAAGAAATTTCAAACTTCTGTGGGTTAAAGAAAAACAATAGCATGAACAAAATCAAAAGACAAAGGACTAGCAGGGAAACAAATAGGAAATAAATTATTTATATCTTTCCTATATGTGCAGCTCATAAAAAATATTAAAATACTGGAACTCCAATGGGATAAATAGGTAAGAAATATGAACAGTAAATCCACAAGAGAAACACAGATGGTGAGTAAGCAGAGGAGCACTATCGAGACTCAGTGCAAATTAAAACAATATTGTTTTCCAGCTATAAATTAGGGGAATTTTGTTGTGTTTGAAACTCAGACTCAGTACTGGCGTGGGTGAAATAAGAAAGGCACACATCTCCTGCTGGAGACATGTAAATTGATAATTGCTCTCTGGCAAAGTGAATCAAAAGCCTTTGATCCAATGACTTAACTTTCAGGAGTCTCTCTTAAGGATATTATCAAGAATTATGCGGCAACATTGATCATGGCATTGTTATAACAGAAAATTAGCAATGACAGAATGGTCCAGTAATGGGAGAATCCTTTAAATAAATTGTTGTATTCATTCAGTCATGGAAATGTGTTAAATGTTTGCAAAGAAAGTTTGGTGATACCCAAGACCCAAAATGATGTGTATTCATAGTTATTACCTCTGGGCCACTAAAGGAGTGATCATGTGTTCTGCTTCTTTATATTTTGCTTCACTTTCTAAATTTTCTAAAATGAAAATTCCTCATTTTTATAATCAGGAAAAAGTAAAAAAACAAACACACACACCCTCAAATTGTTTTCTCTACATCAGACAGAAAAATGGGCTTCTGCTCCAGCGGCGGTTTAATTGTTACAGGAATCTTAGCCATTGTGTATACTTATAAACACAGCACACAGTATTTTGGATGAGACAATAGTTTTAGCACTGACTAAGCCTTGCCAGAGTTACCTGCGAGGTCCATTGTTGAAAGCCACATGGGATGTGACTCTGTTTGCTGGGTGGCCTGTAATGATATGGGGCTTTGTCAGAGTGGGGTTTTTTTTTCCCCTTTCATTTTTTTTTTTAAGGATTGGATAAGATCAATTTCCTACACTCCTGGCACTCAAGATCTCACCGGAAGAAGTTTGGAACAGATAATAATTCAGCGAGATCATATTCTACACTGAATTATTTTTTCTGGGCTTTTTTCCCTGGACCTTTCCTTCTTTCCGCTCTCAGCAATACTTCCTCCACCTCTGGTTTTCTGGTTCTTTTACTCCTCTTGATCCTCCCTTTCCTTACCCTAAAAGTTTTTGAACAGCTTAGCTGCAAAATAAATACGAGAGAGCTTATGTGATGAATATGTGTAGGATCCCATAATCAAGTCCAGCTTTCTTATGCTATATTTTTTAAGTGAGACTGTGCTCTCAGTCCATGGCCAAATAGGGCATTAAATGCTTTGAAAATGAAATTGCTATCCTCTGTTAACTGGTTTTTAAGTTAACACACTTTGCTGTGTTATTAAATATTTTCTCGAAATTGTCTAGACAGGCATGTTGGCATACGGGCTTTATATGAACTGATATCGTTAACTAAGATTTTATCAATTGTGTAAGACTTAGGGAATGTTTATCTAATAACCATGTAAATTTACATTCTGAAGCTACCGCGATGCTTGTCAGCTGTGAAAAACAATAATAACCACACTCTACGCTTGTCTTCCTGCAGGTGTTCATCTTTATTATGTGGGAGGCGAGGTATATGCCGAGTGCCTCAGTGACAGTAGTATTTTTGTGCAAAGTCGGAACTGCAACTACCATCACGGATTTCATCCCACCACCGTTTGCAAGATCCCGAGTGGGTGTAGTTTGAAAATTTTTAATAACCAAGAGTTTGCTCAGTTACTGGCACAGTCTGTGAACCACGGCTTCGAGACGGTCTATGAGCTCACAAAAATGTGCACTATTCGCATGAGCTTTGTGAAGGTAAGTGGTTCTGGTTCCTCTGGTCAGGGTTTAATGCACTTCTGCATTATATGTAAATCTGTATCCTCTTGATATATGTCTGTAGACACCAACTTATTATCTAGCCATTTTAACCTTTAATAAGAGGTCACCTATTGGGAAAATATCATTGGAATGTAGGAGTGTTTGTGTTAAATGTTAATAATAGCAGGTTTTTAAAAACTTTTCCTTATTTGAGTAGTGCTATTTTATCTATTGTAATATTATTAGAATATGTTATATATATATAACATATATACTCTAAATGCATGGTTGTCTTATGAGATCAATCCTGTAAACACAACCCTCTTTTTTTTAATTCTATATTTGTTAGTATTTTTATGATGATAAACACTTGGTACTTTTGTTTCAACAGTAAGCAAGTGATTTTTTTTTGTAGAGTCAAAGGTTTTTTTGAAAGTGAAAGTTTGCCACACTAGGATTTATTTTTGATTGGTCCAGGATATTTTTTAGTGGTTCCAGCAAAGCTTGTGATTTTGTTATAATTCAAGAGTTTAATAAGGCCCTTGCCTCAGCACTAAGATTGTGCTGTTAGGTTTGAGGAGGGTCAAGGTTACAGACATTGTTCACTAGAAGTGACCTCTTTGCTGCCTCTTCTTCTGCCACTGAGAAGTAAAAATTTTAAGATGCCATCAAAGTATAAAAAATAGTTCAAATATACGATTAAATTTATAAGTCAGTAGGTGGCTCAGTGGTAAAGAATCCACGTGCAACACAGGAGATGTAGGTTCGGTCCCTGGGTCAGGAAGATCCCCTGGAGAGGGAAATGGCAACCCACCCCAGTGTTCTTGCTTGGAAAACCCCACGGACAGAGGAGCCTGGCAGGCTTCAGTCCATGGAGTCACAGGAGAGTCAGACACAACTTGGCACCTAAGGCACCTAAACCACCACCAGCAACAACTTACTATGGCTGACTTGTCTCTGAATTCTCAAACATAGACTTTCCTCCTCTGTTACCCTGAGCAGCAAAACTAATTATATATTTGGGCAAGGCAAATCACCTTTCATGTCCTCTCCTCAGAAGCTCACTGAACTTGTTGTTAGACCTGTTCTGTGATGAATTTATTACAGAGGATAATTTCAGAACCTTACTTTGTTAATCATCCTTTACATCAAAGATAACTTTCCCTGAAAATCATTTTTTCCCTACTTCTCTGAGTCATGTTAGGAGAGTTTCACTGTGTTGTCTTAGTGTTTGTTTTCTTGAAACATAATTCAGCAGTTTCTTATAGCCGAGTCTGGTACCTTTCAAATATTAAAGGAGATTTTCTACCTTTTAGAGAGGTTTTCCTATATGCTGTATACCTATGAGACCACAAAGAGCTTTCGCATCCATTATTAATATGCATGGTTTAATTTTTTTTTAACTTTTTAAAGATTTTTCTTTATTGAACCATTTTAAACATCTGTATTGAATTTGTTAGTATTACTTCTGTTTTATCATTTGGTTTTTTGGGTCACAAGGCATGTGGGATCTTGGCTCCCTGACCGGGGATCGAACCCATAGCCCCTGCATTGGAAGGCAAAGTCTTAACCACTGGACCACCAGTTGTAGTTCTTCAGTCACTAAGTTGTGTCTGACACTTTTCAGCCCCTTGGACTGCACCTCGGCAGGCTTCCCTGTCCTCCATCTCCCGGAGTTTGCTCAAACTCACGTCCATTGAGTTGGTGATGCCATCCAACCATCTCATCCTCTGTCATCCCCTTCTCCTCCTGCCTTCAGTCTTTCCCAACATCAGGGACCAACAGGGAAGTCCCTAATTTCTGACTTAGCATTTTGACTAAAGTGAATTTAAAATTAGGATGATGACTTGCCAGCATTGTGTTTATTGTTTTTGTTGATAGGGAGGAAATACAATAAAACGTGAAGATCCATGTTCTTACTCTGTCATGTGATTAAGGCCCAGAGATTCCTTCCTGACCCCCCTGTTCATTATCTTTAAAATGGGTGGCTGTAGTTAGGGAACTGGGGTCCTTTGATGAGTCCATTATCACTATCAAAGGACCACTCTAAGAGAACTTAATGACTGTAATGCTCCAATTGACTTTCTTCTCAAACTTATCTCTTATTGATTACCCAATCAATTTTAATAATTTTACTTTTACAGATTTTTAATTATTTACTTTTACACAAGTGAAAACCACCTTTACACTAATAAAGAGTGTTTATAATCAAAGATATGCATTAAAAATAGATTAGTATTTCATTCATTCAGCAAACATTTTTTAGCACCATTCCAAAATAGCAATACAAAGATAATAAAACACCTAAAGTCTCTAGCTTCAAGATTCTGATGGCTCAGTCTATGTTTAATTATAATATAAATTGATAAGTACTGGAATGAAGGGTTATACAAGCTATAAAGGACAAGGCTGAGAAGCTAGATTTGGAGAGTTAAACATTTTAACCTCTTGCTGACATGATAAAGGGCAGCTACTTACTACATTAGCAACAAAAAATGTGATCACTGTATAGTCTTGTTCTTTATTAGCATAAGCACTACATACTCTTCCCTCAGCATCTTAGAGAAAGGATAGAAACCATTTTAATAATGTTAAGAGCTGATTTTGTACTATTTTGTGAAGATGATCAATTTTGGACTTTAAGCATGTATTTTATAGATTATTTGCACAGTAAACTCCCCATATGTGAAAATTCTAAGTCATTTCAGCTCAACAAGCATCTCTAAAGCTTCTGCTTTGTGCTGATCACTCTGCTAGATGTTTGAGAAGAAAAATAAGTGAGATCTGGTCTCTACCTTCAAAGAACTTACTGTCCAGTGCAGGAAACATGGACTTAAACCTTCTCATTAAAGTTAGCAGTATGTTGATATATTTACAGATGCATGGATGTTTATACCTATGCGGTTCATGTATTTCAAGTTTCTTCTTGAAGTTCTGATATTCAGATACATGTCTTGAAATTCCTGAGATAGATAAAGAGAACCCAGCCTTCTCTGACATCTCTCAGGAAGAAAGGGTTTATCAGTATCTCATATGCCGTCATCCACCACACCTGTAAGAATTTGATGTTTGCAATAGCAAAATTATTTTTCTCTTTTTCATAGAGACTTTTCTTCTGTCAACTTTCATGTCCTAATTCAGTAATCCTGAAGGTCTCTGGCAAGCTACCCTCTTGTACAAATGATCCAAGTCACTGGTTGCTGCTGCTAAGTCGCTTCAGTCGTGTCCAACTCTGTGTGACCCCATAGACGGCAGCCCACCAGGCTCCCCCATCCCTGGGATTCTCCAGGCAAGAACACTGGAGTGGGTTGCCATTCCCTTCTCCAGTGCGTGAAAGTGAAGTCGCTCAGTCTTGTCTGACCCTTCAAGACCCCAACCCCATGGACTGCAGCCCACCAGGCTCCTCCGTCCATGGGATTTTCCAGGCAAGAGTACTGGAGTGGGGTGCCACTGCCTTCTCCGAAGTCTCTGGTTAGGTGTTACTAATAGATTTTTGGATACTTACGTGCTCCTGCCAGATTTGCTTCGAGATCAGAAGGTCAGGAGCTCTGTGTTAGCAAGGGAACTGTCAGTGGCTGAATAGGGAGAAACAGAATGTCAGTTTGTCTTACATACCTTTTTTTCTTCTTTTCTTGATGATAAGATAAGAGTTTAAGAATCCCTGTCCTCACAAGGATGAGTAACATGATGGACAATGAAAATGAGAGCTACAGAGTGGCTATTACAGCAGCCTTGTAATGTACTTTGGGCTTCTGTGGTGGCCCAGACCGTAGAGAATCTGTCTGCAGTGCAGGAGACATGGGTTCAATCCCCGGGTTGGAAAGATTCCCTGGAGAAGAGAATGGCAACCCACTCCAGTATTCTTATCTGGAGAATTCCATGGGCAGAAGTGCCTGGCGGGCTGCAGTCCTTGGGATCACAAAGAGTCGAACACGACTGAGTCGGACACTTAATAATGTTGTTTAAAATTTTCATTCCCCGAGACTTGTACTTTTTTTTTTTTTTTTTTTTTTTAATTTTTTTGGCCGTACTGCATAACATGCAGGATCGTAAATTCCCCAACCAGGGATCCAGCCCGAGCCCCCTGCCGTGGAAATGCAGAGTATTAACCACTGGACCACCAGGGAAGTCCCCTAAGACCAGTACTACTTAATCTGGAATCCACATATGGTCTTTGGGGAGCTATGAAATTGTCTGCCAAATCATGTGTACACATTTGCGTTGTGAAGAGAACCATATCTTTAATGGGAGTGTCCGGTTGTGTGAGCTGTTCTTACTCGGTAAGTTGAACCACCGAGTCAAGCAGGTTCAATGACTCCCGCTGTTGTTTCCAGGGCTGGGGAGCAGAATACCACCGCCAGGATGTTACCAGCACCCCCTGCTGGATCGAGATCCATCTGCACGGCCCCCTCCAGTGGCTGGATAAAGTTCTTACCCAGATGGGCTCGCCTCATAACCCTATTTCATCTGTGTCTTAAACGCCTCAGGCTTCTGCCTCTGGAAAACTATTGAGCCTTGCATGTACTTGAAGGATGGATGAGTCAGACAACCATCTGAACTGACAAAGGAGCCTTGACAATACTTGACCTCTGTGACCAACTGTCGGATTCAGAAATTAAAAACCGGGGTAACATACTGTTGATATCAAGAACCTGTTTAGTTTACATTGTAACATTGGATTGTAAAATCAACTAAAATGCATACTTTTTAGCAGGACTTTGTGTATAGTTAAAGGAGAGAAGGCCAAGCCAGGGACAAATCACCTATTGGAAAAACGATCCTAAGAGAGTCTTTTGTGTTTGGCACTTTAAGGTCATCGTTTGGCAGAAGTTAAGCATTAATAGTCTTTCTGACGTGTGTTTTTATCAGGTTTAGAGCCTGCGTGGAGTCTTCTCTTCGTGGGTTTTCATAATATTTTAAAACTATTCGTTTAGTAAAGGTTTTTGTTTGTTTTTTAAGTAAAGGTTAATCTTGGTGATATACATAGTAATCTTTCTAAAATTGTATGCTGACCATAATGCTGTCAGAATAATGTTAGACATACGCTCTTTGCTAAATATATATGTACAGAATATTTGAAAGTTAAGAATTGATTAGACTAGTGGGTTTTAGGAGTATTGAAGGGGGCGGGGGGAGAGGGAAATGACAAATGTAGAATATACTGTAAAAATTCAGTTTGTTGCTTTAAAGAAACAAGCTAATGTCTGAATTTTGCTGTGTTTCAATTTTTTAGAGATTTTATCTTTTTTTTTGCATCTTCTATCTCATCTTCTCCAAAAAAAAAAAAAAAAGTTGTGCAGCTGGTTAATTCATGTAACTGTGAGAGCAAATGAATAATTCCTTCTGTTCTGAAATTGACTGCCTATGTATTTCAATACCAGTTGAATGGAGTTGCTTGAATTTAATAAGGAGTTTTTATGGAGTTTACAGTACAGAAATAGGCTTTAATTTTCAAGTGAATTATTTGCCAAACCTAGTAACTCTGTTAAATATTTGGAGGATTTAAAGAAATCCCTGTTTAAACCAATTTCAAACTTTAAAAAAAATTTTTTTGTACTATGTTTGGTTTTATTTTTCTTCTGCTAATCTTTTATATTCACTTACGCTCTCATACATTGAGTACTTTTATTCCAAAACTAGTGGGTTTTCTCTACTGGAAATTTTAAATAAACATGTCATTATTGCTTACTTTGATTAAAAATTTGTTGTTTCCTTTCTTCACACGTAAGATTTTAGGATTCATAAAATTCACTACTCTCGAGAGATTTTTCTCAAATATTCTTTGCCAAACATAACTAAATGACTAAAAAACTAAATTGCAGAGGCAGGGAGACTTAATCATGAAAAGAGCAGTGCGTGTCTGTTCAGTCACTAAATCATGTCTGACTCTCTGCGACCCCATGGACTGTAGCCCGCCAGGCTCCTCTGTCCATGGGATTCTCCAGGCAAGCATACTGAAGTGGGTTGCCATTTCCTCCTCCAGGGGATCTTCCCAACCCAGGGATGGGACCCCAGTCTCCCGGGTCTCCTGCGTTGGCAGGCAGAATCTTAACCATTGCGCCACTTGGGAAGCCCAAAAAGAGCAGAGTCACTTTAAATCAGAAAAGAAAGGATATAAAGGAACTTTAAATGTGAAGAAAAAAACAGACTTGCTGAACTTGGAATTCCGGATCTAAATGCACAACATTTTTTTATGTGAGGAATTTCAGCAACAGCTGTTATTGGTGGGTACTTCTCAGTCAACCAGAAGCCCCAGTTACTAAATGTCAAATGAGGATGCAAGGGTGACTATGAAAAGATGTGGGAGGAGGAAGGAAAACTGAAATTGCAACTGGACAGAATGATTGCCTCTGCCATCTCCTGGGGACTGGGCTGATCCCATTCTGTCTCTCGGCCCCACCCTACTCCCAATGCTGAGTTGTGACGGACACAAATGTGGGGAGACTCAGATTCTTTCCCGGCCAAACAGATCCCACTGCTTCTCCTGTACATTTTTATACCTCTTTCCCCGGGGTATTTATCAGCCTCATTTACTCTCCAAACTATGACCAAGTAGAAATTTCTGCTGCATCTTGCTGTCTCCAAACACATCATGGTGTAAGTGTAGAGAGTCAGATGGAAGACCTACGTCATAACGCACATTTATATGTGCTTTGCTGGGTTGTTGCGTTGCTGTGAACCTCCGTGCCCTCATCTGTAAAATGGAGATAATGTTGTTGTGTCCTCACCGCAAAGGTGAGGAGAGGATCTTTTGGAAGAAAAATATGTGTGAATATACCTTGGAAACATAGCTGCCATGCAAGTATGTGGTCAGGGTTTGCTTGGATCCTTTCTGTAGTCTGTTTTCCCCCTTACCTACTAAGTCATTCCTAGCCCAGGTGATCTGGATACCCGATGGTGATTGGTATGCATTTGTGCTAAGTCCCTTCAGCAATGTCTGACTCTTCGCGACCCTGTGGACCATAGCCTGCCAGGCTCCTCTGTCCATGGATTCTCCAGACAAGAATATGGGAGTGGGTTGCCACGCCCTCCTCCAGGGTATCTTCCCGACCCAGGGATCGAACCCGCATCTCTTACATCTTCTGCACTGGCAGGCGGGCTCTTTACCACTAGTGCCACTTGGGAAGCCCATGGCGATGAGTGAGCTATAACATAGAGAAGCTTCTCTGGTGGTCCAGTGGCTAAGAATCCACCTTGCAATGCAGGGTGGTGGGTTCAATCCTTGTTTGCGGAGTTAAGGTCTTCCTTGGTTGGGGAGCTAAGATCCTATATGCCATGGAGCAACAAAGCCTGCAAGCCACAACTAGAGATTGTGTACGCTGCAAGGAAAGAGCCTGCATGATGCAACTAAGACCTGACAAAGCCAAGTACATAATTAAAAAATGAAAAATGAACAAAGTTATCAGGCTTCAGCAATGAAGTGTAGCTGGAAATTGTCTAAGAATAAAGAGCTCAGGTCAGGGTTTCTCACCTTGTTCTTAGTGGACAGCTGTTTTTCACTTTCCTGTGTTCCTGGGGCTGCCTATTGGGACAGTTTTGCAAGTGGTGTAGCTACGCAGGCAGCCAGCTTGGAAATCTACCAGGTGAAACTCCCAGGTGTTCCAGGGCCCTAGGAGAAGGCAGTATGGAGCCTCTATCAGCCCTTCATGCTCAACTGCGATTATTTGTAGTTTTGGAACAATCCTGGGACTATTTGCATCAGCCCTGTGTGTGCTGAGTCATTTCAGTAGTGTCCAATTCTTTGTGACCCTATGGACTGTCGCCCACCAGGCTTCTCTTTGTCCCTGGGATTCTCCAGGCAAGACTCCCGGAGTGGGTTGCCATTTCCTCCTCCAAGGGATCCTCCTGACCCAGGGATCGAATCCATGTGTCTTTACCACTGGTGCCACCTGAGAAACCCTATGTCACCAGCCATAGGAGGCTTTTAAGTCTGGAAATTTTTCATTTAAGAAATAAAAAAGTCAAGCAACCGTTTGTTTGGATTACTAGAAAAAAAAATGTAAACTAACTCAAAAAATAATTAATGTGAAGTGTTTCATGGTAGCCGTGTTTTCTGCCCCTAAGAAACCACTAGATGGGATGATTAGAGGTGGAGGATCCTGGAGCTACTGCCTCATCCCACTACTTCACAGATTGGACTTCCAGCAAATTCTGAACTTCTCTGCACTTGTTTTCTCATCTGTAAAAATAGAGGCAATAAAGTCTATTTCACAGGTTATTGGGGCGATTTAGTCAACCTCTCATGAGTATTAGTATGACTGGTTAAATCTGGCTCAGAAGACAATCCGAAAGGAATTCAGTTCAACAAACATTTGATGAAGACCTACTTACCATTAAGGCATTTAATAAGGACAGTGGAAAATTCCGAATTTAAGGACTTTAGAGCCCAGCAAGGGAAATGGGAAGAGAAAAAACTAGCGATTCATGAGTATCGACTGAGCCAGGCTCTGTGTCTAGAGTTCCCACACAATGCCTTACATCCTCACAAGAATATGTGATTTACTGTGTCCTTGAGTCCTTAACTTTAAAAAAAAAATAAATGAAGAAACTAGTTCAGATGTGAAATAACTTGTCCAAAGTCACCTAGCTAGGTATCGTTGTTGTTCAGTTGCTGAGTTGTGTCTGACTCTGTGACCCCATGGACTGCAGCACGCCAGGTTTCTCTATCCTTCACTATCTCCTGGAGTTTGCTCAAACTCATGTCCATTATGTCTATGATGCCGCACAGTCATCTTATCCTCTGTCACCCCCTTCTCCTCCTGCCCTCAATCTTTTCCAACATCAGGATCTTTTCCAATGAATTGATTCTTTGCATCAAGTGGTCAAAGTATTGGAGCTTCAGCTTCAGCATCAGTCCTAGCTAGGTAGCATAAGACTGATTTTAAAAATCTAGAGTTAGTTTCATTCCAGTCTGATTTTAAAATGTAGAGTTCATTTTATTATATTCTTACTCTTGTCATTTTGCGACATGTAAACTTACTATAAAATAAGGCAAAATGAAAAGCACAGGGAGGCACAAAGAAAATTAAAAAAAAAAAAAAGAGTTCAGACTTGGCTGAGTGGAGATCAATGAAGGTTTTACAGAAAAAGTTGTGTTTAAGGTTGAACTCGGAAGGCTGGAAGCATTTTGAAACTTTGAGGCAAGAGGACAATCAGAGTAAAAGTCTGTATGATAGCTACCTGGTGTTTGAAACACACCAGCATCTATCTGTCCACCAATTTCTAAGACCGGCCTCCAACCCACAGGGTTATTGTGGGGTTTTCCGTACAGTATAACGTGATATTCCTTCTGGCTACTATCACATGGTCCAGGTGGGGGCCTGTTCAGGGCCTGGAAGTAGGGAAGTGCCTGGCTGAAGCTATGGTAAGTCTCAGCGGAGTCGCCTGCTGCCATCTCTTGTGCTATCTGAGCTGGAGATGAAAAATGAGAGAGACAGGGTTCCCAGGGAACCTGGGTTTCCAGGTCTAGGGTTTCCCAAGTGCTCCCACAGGCCTGTTCTTGGCTTTCTGGGGACACACCAGAATTTGTGGAGAATCCCCTCTTCTGCTTCATGTACTTTGATTTAGATTTTTGTTACCTGCCGACAAATGTGACTTAAGCAATTATTTGACTTTTTAAAGCTAGATCATTTTTATAAGTAATTCTGAAAGTGAAAGTTGCTCAGTCGTGTCCGACTCTTTACAAGCCCATGGACTATGCTGCTGCTGCTGCTGCTAAGTCGCTTCAGTCGTGTCCGACTCTGTGCGACCCCAGAGACGGCCGCCCACCAGGCTCCCCCTCCCTGGGATTCTCCAGGCAAGAACACTGGAGTGGGTTGCCAGTTCCTTCTCCAACGCATGAAAGTGAAAAGTGAAAGCGAAGTCGTTCAGTTGTGTCCGACTCTTTGCGACCCCATAGACTGCAGCCTACCAGGCTCCTCTATCCATGGGATTTTCCAGGCAAGAGTACTGGAGTGGGGTGCCATTGCCTTCTCCCCCCATGGACTATAGTCCAGGCCAAAACACTGGAGTGGGTAGCCTATCCCTTCTCCAGGGGATCTTCCCGACCTAGGAATGGACCCAGGAGACCCAGGGTCTCCTGCATTGCAGGTGGATTCTTTACCAACTGAGCTATCAGGGAAGCAAGGGTTAGTACAGGTGACTTTAAATTCTTATTTACTCAAGATTGTAAAAGTCCAACAAAAAGAAGAAAGTGAAAGTCACCTGTACTAACCCTTGATAAGTAAATTAAGTTTATCCTTGAACTAGGTGATTATGATAACTTAGCAGAGAGATATGCAGCAGGTGATGAGAAATTCAGGTCTGAAGGTTGATCTTCTTACAGAGATGATGATTGGCATTTATTAAGCAGTTACTGACACCAGCCATTGTACTGGGTATTACAAGTGAATATATCCTTATATTGGGAAAGGAGTACATCAAGGCTGTATATTGTCACTCTGCTTATTTAACTTCTATGCAGAGTACATCATATGAAATGCCGGGCTGGATAAAGGACAAGCTGGAATCAAGATTGCCAGGAGAAATATCAATAACCTCAGATATGCAGATGATACCACCCTTATGGCAGAACATGAAGAGGAACTAAAGAGCCTCTTGATGAAAGTGAAAGAGGAGAGTGAAAAAGCTGGCTTAAAACTCAACATTAAAAAAAACTGAGATCATGGCATTCAGTCCCATCACTTCATGGCAGATATATGGGGAAACAGTGAGAGACTTTATTTTCTTGGGCTCCAAAATCACTGCAGATGGTGACTGCAGCCATGAAATTAAAAGAGGCTTGCTCCTTGGAAGAAAAGCTATGACCAACTTAGCATATTAAAAAGCAGAGACATTACTTTGCTGACAGGGGTCTGTTTAGTCAAAGCTATGGTTTTTCCAGTGGTCATGTATGGATGTGAGAGTTGGACCGTAAAGAAGGCTGAGTGCTGAAGAATTGCTGCTTTTGAACTGTGGTGTTGGAGAAGACTCTTGAGAGTTCCTTGGACTGCAAGGAGATCCAACCAGTCAATCCCAAAGGTAATCAGTCCTGAGTATTCACTGGAAGGACTGATGCTGAAGCTGAAACTCCAATACTTTGGCTACCTGATGCAAAGAACTGACTTATTGGAAAAGACCCTGATGTTGGGAAAGATTGAAGGTGGGAGGAGAAGGGGACGCCAGAGGATGAGATGGTTGGATGGCATCACTGACTCAGTGGAGTTTGAGCAAGCTCTGAGAGATGGTGAAGGACAGGAAATGCTGCAGTCCATGGGGTCGCAAAGACACAGACATGACTGAGAAACTGAACAACCCGCTCTCAAGGAGCCTGCACTTTACTGAAAGAGGCGGAGAAGTGAGTTGACAATAGCACAGTGATTGGACTGCAAGGGGGTGGGGGGTGGCGCAGAAGGGGACTAAACGGGGGTCAGAAGAGTAAGGGAAGACTTCTCAGAGGGCTTGGCGCCTCTGGGCTCAGTCGCAGTATGCTGACTAGGGATGATGCCAGCACGGGATGGGAGTGGGGGAGGACGTATACTGGCAGAAGGGGCAGATTGAGGGAGAACTAGGCACATCTGGGGGCAGAAAATGCAGGGGAGCTGGACTGTAGGGCTGTTTGCAATGGTGAAGAAAAGGGAAAAAAGGGCCAGTCGTTAAAGATCTTGTTTATGTTACACTAAAAAAAATGAGATGTTTTGCCCCTAGGATTTTAGCTCCTAGAGACCTCAACCTGCATGTGGTTCAACAGTCCAAGGTCCAGGAGAGAATTTACAGTGAAGCACACACACAAGAGGTTTCTCCGGTGGTTCAGTGGTAAAGAATGCAGGAGACCTGAGAGACACAGAAGATCCCCTGGAGGAGCAAAAGGCTACCCTCTCCAAAATTCTTGCCTGGAAAATCCCATAGACAGAAGAACCTGGCAGGCTGCAGTCCATGGGGTCCCAAAGAGTCAGACACGACTGAGCAATTGAACACAGACCTACACACGAGGATGAGAAAGGAACTAACCAAGTACGAAAGAATCACTGAAGCCAAACAGAGACTGTCAGCAAGGAGGGTTTAATGAACAACACGAAGAGAACAGATAGAGAAGGGTGAGAACTTAAGGTTTACAGTTGTTTCGTAGTCCCTGGTGGCCTTAGAAGTTTCGGCGAGGAGGGTTCATAAAGCCAATAGATAAAGAGTTAGGGAGTCTAGACAAAAAGTGGAGGCAAAGAGTATTGATTGTAGAAAAGTTGAGTGGTGAGTAGGAGACAAGGAGAAGTGAATATGGTGAGTGGAGACAGGAGGAAGTGAGGAAGGCTGTGTTAGAACCAAGAGCTATTAGGTGCCTGTGAGATGATGTCTGCCCCCACTGAGATCGTCCCCTAAGGCTGGACTGAGGAAGCACGGAAAGGAAAGGTCGAAACATGCTCTGAAGAGAGAATTCAATCAGCAGTAAGTTGAGCCCTGGGGAGAGAATCAGTGGCACGGCTGAGGTGGGGATGTGAACTGGAAGTAGATCCCATCTTCATGGTTCCATAAGGCTCTGGAATTGGGGACGGGATTAGGGAAAATGAGCATGGTCACCTTCCCACATTTCCAACAGCTGAAGGAGGAGTAAGGTAGAAAGGATGACAGAGGATGAGATGGTTGGATGGCATCACCGACTCAATGGACATGAGTTTGAGTAAACTCCAGGAATTGGCGATAGCCAGGGAGGCCTGGCATGCTGCAGTCTACGGGGTCGCAAAGAGTCGGACACGACTGAGAGACTGAACTGAACTGAAGGTAGAAAAGCTGCTTGCCCGCTGCCATTTCTAGGGAGCATGGGTGTGGAACCTTCAAGTAAATTCTGGACCGGTACAATACCAGCTGAATCATTTACAACCATAGGTATTTCTTAAGAGAATATGTTTCATGTATTGCCTGCATTTGATCTACAGTGTTTTCTAACACTAGCAGAATTTATTAAAGAGGAACAATTTGCCTAGTGCCTTGCAAATTACTATACTAGATTTAGGATTCATTACTGTTTCACCCAACTTAAAAGATGAGCTGTTAGCCTCGATGTTAGTTGATTCTTCAATACATATACATTTTTTTTCTGGAAGAATTGGGATTGGAAAAACTGTAGGCAGTTTACTGAAAAGCCTATTTTTATTGAGTCCAGTGATTATGTAAGTGTTGTACTTTTATCATTCTTAAGAGGTTTCAAGGCAGTGGTCCCCAAAGAGGGTGCCCCTAGGACTCCTCGGGGCTGCAGTTTCCAAGTGCTGAAACTGGAAGCCTTTCAGCAGATCTGAAGCCCAGTGCTGGCAACTGAAAGGCTGTAATCCATGCCAGCTGAAATCTAGCATGGTATTTAAAAGGCAGGGCCGTATTATATTTAAAAGCTTGGGACTGACTTTGTGAAAAGCTGACAATGTATAAATTCCCCACCTCGGTCAGCAAACCAGTTAATCAGAGTAACACCAGGCTCTTTATCCCTTAACATAGAGCAAGTTTTAAAAAGAAAAAGAAGAAAAAAAAATGAAATTGAGCTGCCATTACCCTCTAGAACCAGATGCCCTTTGAAAACCTGAGAGAGAAACTTTCCCTTGATCTTGGGTCAGGTGGAGTCACTTCCACCTTATTTCCATCGCATGCGGATGTGGCCATTGAATCAGGGCATCTGTGTTTTAGGGACCAGTTTTCAATGCCAGCTCCGTCACTCTTGAGCTGTGTGTTTCAGGCAAATGGATTAACGTCCGAGCTTTAGTCTCATTATGTGTAAAACAGGAAAATAGTTGCCATGTTCTTGTAGGTTGTGTGATTCACTCTGATTCACAGGCATACTATGAACACTTAGTGGTGGCTTGGTGGCACTGGGGATGCTCACCTAGCCAGCATCATAAATGCAGGCTTGTCAATAAAGGGGGTGGTAGGGTTCTAAGTATCTCTGCGAGATGGGAGATAATTTAAAACTCAGAATTTTTCAAATCCCCTCAAAATAATAAAACATTCTAGTAAAGAAATGGCAACTTTCTAGTAAACAATGTTCTAGTAAATAACATTCTAGAAAGGAAATGGCAACTCACTCCAGTATTCTTGCCTGGAGAATCCCCATAGAAAAAGGAGCCTGGCGGGCTACAGTCCATGGAGTTGCAGAGTTGGACACGACTGAGAGACTAAGCACACACAATAAACATGTAGTGAGTTCTGGCAAAGAAAAAATGAAGGGGAAAAAAACGCAATGCCCAGTTAACTATAACTAATGTTAATAAAACAAATCTTGTTCTTTTTTTCTGATGCTTCCAACAAGACTCCCATCTGTGGATTCTTTTTTTGTTTTGTTTTTCTGCATTTTTTTCCTCTTTTAATTGAATGAAAGGTTCTTTTAATTCTATAATGCTTTACAACTTTCCAAAGTTTCACACCCATGATTTCATATGTGCTCAGTCGCTCAGTCGTGGCCAACTCTTTGTGACACCATGGACTATAGCCCGCCAGGTTCCTCTGTCCATGGTATTTTCCAGGCAAGATACTGAAGTGGGTTGCCATTTCCTCCTCCAGGGGATCTTCCCAAACCAGGGATCGAACCGGCATCTCCTGCATTGCGGGCAGATTCTTTACCACTGAGCCATGGAGAAAGCCCTATGATTTCATATAAACCCATAACAACCCCCTTTTCCTCCACCCCTGTGCTACCCCCTGCTTCTCTCTCCCCAGTGGTAATGGCTAGTTTGTTCTTTGTATCTGTGAAGCTGCTTCTTTTTTGCTTTATTCACTCGTTTGTTATATTTCTTAGATTCCACATATAAGTGACATCCATGTATCAATTCTTGACCAAAGAATCTCGAGATGACTATACTGCAAGTTTTGTCCTATTTACTAAAGAATTCTGCCTTCAAGGTGCTTATAAATACTGATTTTCCATTTTTTTTTCCTTTGGCTATGCTTCATGGCATGTGGGGTCTTATTTCCCTGACCAGGAATCAAACCTGCACCCCTTACAGTGGAAGCCTGGAGTCTTAAGCACTGACCCACCAGGGAAGTTGCTGGTGAAATGAAAATAGTGAAACAAAGTGAAAATATTGATTTTCATTTATATTGCTTCCTGCTGCTGCTACTAAGTTGCTTCAGTCGTGTCCAACTCTGTGCGACCCCACAGAAGGCAGCCCACCAGGCTTCCCGTCCCTGGGATTCTCCAGGCAAGAACACTGGAGTGGGTTGCCATTTCCTTCTCCAATGCATGAAAGTCAACAGTGAAAGTGAAGTCACTCAGTCATGTCCGACTCTAGTGACCCCATGGACTGCAGCCCACCAGGCTCCTCTGTCCATGGGATTTTCCAGGCAAAAGTGCTGGAGTGGGATGCCATTGCCTTCTACATTACCCCTAATTTAGAGACTAGCTCCTTGTTAGGACATCTCTTACCCTGGTGATTTCCAGTTCTACAATCCTTTCTTCATTCCTGGCTCCCTCCTGGGCTATTTGACATGGATGTTTACCACACCCGGTCTCAGACCTGTAACTTGCACCACCAGTCTTAGGGGGTTGCTAACCCCAAAATGTTCAAGCCACTCTTCCGTGCTCCCTTTTCCCCAGATTCTATTCCCTCTGCTGAAAGAACACCCCACAGGGAATTCTCACCCAGGGTACCCCTTTGCCACAACCTCAGCCGTTGTTCTTCTGCGCAGTGCCACATTCCACATTCTTGTTTATCCCTTTGTAGGCAAGGCTTTATTTTGGTGGTGTAATTCTGTCTCCACCGGTCAGGACATGGACACCTGCTGTCCCCTGCTTCTGGAAGATATGATTCCTAACTGGGTAAATTGGCGGCCACTCTGCCCTGGGTGTCTGCCTAAGTACACAGCAGATTCTCCCCTTACCAGTCATCAGATATTAATAGCTCATTTGTATCTCGTAAAACCCATTAACTCAGGGCCCTACCAATTTTCCTACTCCACCCAGGCACTTGCCTAAATATATTTAGAAACTTCAATGAACATAGGTCCTTTGGAGAGGAAGGTGACAAGATAAACCAATTTAACCTTTATAGGATACGTAATTCTACTTAAGTATAAGGCATTAAAGGTAACACCATTAAGAAATGTTTCTGAAGTTAAAAGCCATAGGACAGTGAAACACTCTAAAATTTGAGCCATTGAGAAGCCAATCCCCATGGGTCGTGACATTGATCTATCTTTAAAACGGGTAGATGGTTTCTATGTATATTCCAGGATCTAGATTCTGGCTTTCGGGAGACTGGGAGCGGGATGAAGTAAGGGAGAGGGAAAGGCTTTGAGTCAGAGATTGTGTCCACATCCTTCCCCTGATCTCCCCTCATGGTGGCCTCTATAAAGTTCTCCAGATCCTCAGGCTGTATTTTCTCTGTTAAGTGGGAAGCATTCCTCAGAGATGTTGCAAAGATCAGGAACAATTCTGTAAAATGCTACTTGCCATACCTGTCACCTGAGTTGATGCCCAATAAACAGTAGTTGCCATTATTATGTTTTACTTAAACCAGTGGGGTAATCTTTTTTAATTGAGGTATAATTGCTTTACAAAATTGTGTTAGTTTTTGCTGTACAACAAAGTGAATCGGCTGTATGTACTATATGTATACATATATCCCCTTCCTCCTGGGCTTCCTTCCCACCACCCACCTCGTAGTCCACCCATTCAGATCATCACAGAACACCGAGCTAAGCTCCCTGTGCTATACAGCACCTTTTAATTTACATGTTTATTTGACAATTCACCATAACTGCCTTCAAATTCAGAACTATTAAAGTTGTATGGTATGGGGTAAAAAAGTTGCATATGCGTGCATGTGCACTCAGTCGTGTCTGACTCTTTGCAACTCCATGGACTGTAGCCCACCAGGCTCCTCTGTCCATGGGATTCTCCAGGCAAGAACACTGGAGTGGGTGGCCATTTCCTCCTCCAGGAGATCTTCCCGACCTAGGGATTGAACTCGTGTCTGCTGAATTGGCAGGCAGATGTTTTACTGCTAAGCGATGGAAGATGTGATGGCTGGATGGCATCACTGACTCGATGGACGTGAGTCTGAGTGAACTCCAGGAGTTGGTGATGGACAGGGAGGCCTGGCGTGCTGCGATTCATGGGGTCGCAAAGAGACAGACACGACTGAGCGACTGAACTGAACTGAACTGAATGGAAGATGTATACACGTCTCAATAAAGCTACAAAAAAGAAAGATTTTTAAAATTTAGAAAATAGAGTCTATCAAGTTCCATTAGGAAATATACAGGTGATTTTTAAAATGAAAAATCTCAGGACCTATTCTGCAGGTGACCTGTAAATATTGATTAATGTACTTCATCTATAGTTTTTCATGAGGATACAAGCCCAAGTTCTCTCTTATATAGCCTGCCCTTAATCCAAACATTCATGACTATTTTCCTATCATAAGATTGTTTTGATAATCAGACTTTACTCATTGGAAAATAATTTGAAATTCATGATAAAATACATCCTTATGCTTTGATAAATGAGTATAATTGGTTTCCAAACTTTTTGTTCATGAGCCCAAAGTGGTGTCATCAATCATTAAATATTCCCATTTAAATTAATGGAAAACATCAGTGTTTCTTCTAATGGAATAATTAATAGAGTGCCTCGTTTAGCAGTGTTGGAGGACCCCAAGGTTCTGTCCTGACCCCCCCTTCCTTCCTCCACCACCCTCTTCCGCCAGGGAGACCTCCTCCACTCTCCAACCTCATGGCTTTGGTTGCCCTTTATGTACCACAGACTCAGCTCCAGCCAGAGCACCTCTAGGAAACTCAAACACCTAACTGATCACCTGACGTCTCCACATGGGTGTCACCATAAACCTAACATGGTCAAAACCGAACTCACGATTCTCAGACCACTTCCCCACCACCTATGTCTTTTTTTCCTTCTTTGTAAACAGCATTACTAATTTTCATTCTGAAAGAGATGGGAATACCAGACCACCTGACCTGCCTCTTCAGAAACCTATATGCAGGTCAGGAAGCAACAGTTAGAACTGGACATGGAACAATAGACTGGGTCCAAATAGGAAAAGGAGTATGTCAAGGCTGTATATTGTCACCCTGCTTATTTAACTTATATGCAGAGTACATCCTGAGAAACGCTGGGCTGGAAGAAGCACAAGCTGGAATCCAGATTGCCGGGAGAAATATCAATCACCTCAGATATGCAGATGACACCACCCTTATGGCAGAAAGTGAAGAGGAACTCAAAAGCCTCTTGATGAAAGTCAAAGAGGAGAGTGAAAAAGTTGGCTTAAAGCTCAACATTCAGAAAACAAAGATCACGGCATCTGGTCCCATCACTTCATGGGAAATAGATGGGGAAACAGTGTCAGACTTTATCTTTTTGGGGCTCCAAAATCACTGCAGATGGTGATTGCAGCCATGAAATTAAAAGATGCTTACTCCTTGGAAGGAAAGTTATGACCAACCTAGATAGCATATTGAAAAGCAGAGACATTACTTTGCCAACAAATGTCTGTCTAGTCAAGGCTATGGTTTTTCCAGTGGTCATGTATGGATGTGAGAGTTGGACTGTGAAGAAAGCTGAGCACCGAAGAATTGATGCTTTTGACCTGTGGTGTTGGAGAAGACGGAGAAGGAAATGGCAACCCACTCCAGTGTTCTTGCCTGGAAAATCCCAGGGACAGCCTGGTGGGCTGCTGTCTATGGGGTCGCAAAGAGTCGGACACGACTGAAGCGACTTAGCAGCAGTAGCAGCAGCAGTTGGAGAAGACTCTTGAGAGTCCCTTGGACTGCAAGGAGATCCAACCAGTCCATCCTAAAGGAGATCAGTCGTGGGTGTTCTTTGGAAGGACTGATGCTGAAGCTGAAACTCCAATACTTTGGCCACCTCATGTGAAGAGTTGACTCATTGGAAAAGACTCTGATGCTGGGAGGGACTGAGGGCAGGAGAAGGGGACGACAGAGGATGAGATGGCTGGATGGCATCACTGACTCGATGGACATGAGTTTGAGTGAACTCTGGGAGTTGGTGATGGACAGGGAGGCCTGGTGTGCTGTGATTCATGGGGTCGCAAAGAGTCGGACACGACTGAGCGACTGCACTGAACTGAACTGAAAGCCAAAACCTTTTTCTCATTCCACAGCAGTTCAATCAGTAGATACCATTACCTCTCCCCTCAAAACACATCCTCAGTCTATCCATTTCTTTCCACCTTTGTTCCTTCCATCCTAAGCTCAGGCACTATCATCTCTTGCCTAGAATACAGCCATCCCTTCCTGACTGGTCTCCCCGCTGCATTCTCACCCCTGCTGCAATCGATTCCTCACATGGCATCCAGAACAAGCTTTTAAAAATGCTAATAGTTTTTGTCACTTCCTAGCACTTTCAGTGAGCTCCCCCTGGGCACATAGAATCAAAATTCAAACTCCTTCCACTGAGGGCCTGCCTCAGTGGTTCTTGTTTCTGGGGAGTGATTGGAATTGAATAGGAGCATTTTTGATTGTCATACTGATTAGGAGCGGGGCTGCTACTGCCATTTAATGAGCAGGGTAAAGTAATCCCATGGACAGGATTTTCCAGGCAAGAATACTGGAGTGGGTTGCCATTTTCTTTTCCAGGGGATCTTCCCGACCCAGGGATTAAACTCAAGTCTCCCATATTGCAGGCAGACTCAACCCTCTGAGCCACCAGGGAATCCCTAAAGTATACCAGATGTCCCATAATTGTGGGCCTCTCAATTCTGCCTGCTAATCTATATCTGAGCCTGGATGGAGACTCAATATTATTTTTATTTATTTTGTTATTTTTGGTTGCAGTGGATCTTTGTCCCTGCTTGTGGGCTTTGTCTAGTTGCGGCTAGCAGAGGCTCATTTTTGTTGGAGTGCATGAGCGTCTCATTGTGGTGGTTTCTCTTGTGCAGCACAGGCTCTAAGCATGTGGGTTTCAGTGGCTGTAGCCCTCAGGCTCAGAAGTTGTGGTGCAGGGGCTTATTTGCTCTGAGGCATGTGGAATCTTCTGGAACCAGGAATTGAACCCCATGTCCCCTGCATTGGCAGACGGATTCTTATCCATCACACCATCAGGGAAGTCCCTGACTCAGTATTATACATTAAACACAAAGTAGAAAGGATGTGCTTTGTTTGGCTCTAAATTTTATCGAAAGATGTTAACCATTTCAGAAAATCATCCGTCTCTTGGAGAAGTCACTGGCTGTGTCTGAGTCACTATGGCAAATTTCCTTCATGTGCACAGTTATCCTACTTAGATGGGCAATCATTCATTTACTTCATATCTTCCAACAGAGCTGTGCCTAAGCATTTACATGTTGAAATACAAAATGCTATATTATAAATTGCCTTTTAAAATTATTCCTTTAGCACAAATTAGATTGGTTAATTATGCCAGTCCAGGCTTTAGAGTAAAACTTTTGGACTAACTATGTTCACCCTTGCCTCTATCGCCAGTCACATCCACAACTGGGTATTGTTTTTGCTTTGGCTCCATCCCTTCATTCTTTCTGGAGTTATTTCTCCACTGATCTCCAGTAGCATATTGGGTGCCTACTGACCTGGGGAGTTCCTTTTTCAGTATCCTATCATTTTGCCTTTTCATACTGCTCATGGGGTTCTCAAGGCAAGAAAGCATCACTATGAACAAAGCTAGTGGAGGTGATGGAATTCCAGTGGAGCTATTTCAAATCCTGAAAGATGATGCTGTGAAAGTGCTGCACTCAATATGCCAGCAAATATGGAAAACTCAGCAGTGGCCACAGGACTGGAAAAGGTCAGTTTTCATTCTAATCCCAAAGAAAGGCAATGCCAAAGAATGCTCAAACTACCACACAATTGCACTCATCTCACACGCTAGTAAAGTAATGCTCAACATTCTCCAAGCCAGGCTTCAGCAATATGTGAACTGTGAACTTCCAGATGTTCAAGCTTGTTTTAGAAAAGGCAGAGGAACCAGAGATCAAATTGCCAACATCCGCTGGATCATGGAAAAAGCAAGAGAGTTCCAGAAAAACATCTATTTCTGCTTTATTGGCTATGCCAAAGCCTTTGACTGTGTGGTTCACAATAAACTGTGGAAAATTCTGAAAGAGATGGGAATACCAGACCACCTGATCTGCCTCTTGAGAAATCTGTATGCAGGTCAGGAAGCAACAGTTAGAACTGGACATGGAACAATAGACTGATTCCAAATAGGCAAAGGAGAACATCAAGGCTGTATATTGTCACCCTGCTTATTTAACTTCTATGCGGAGTACATCATGAGAAACGCTGGGCTGGAAGAAGCACAAGCTGGAATCCAGATTGCCGGGAGAAATATCAATCACCTCAGATATGCAGATGACACCACCCTTATGGCAGAAAGTGAAGAGGAACTCAAAAGCCTCTTGATGAAAGTGAAAGAGGAGAGTGAAAAAGTTGGCTTACAGCTCAACATTCAGAAAACTAAGTTCATGGCATCTGGTCCCATCACTTCATGGGAAATAGATGGGGAAACAGTGTCAGACTTTATCTTTTTGGGGCTCCAAAATCACTGCAGATGGTGACTGCAGCCATGAAATTACAAGATGCTTACTCCTTGGAAGAAAAGTTATGACCAGCCTAGATAGCATATTCAAAAACAGAGACATTACTTTGCCAACAAAGGTCCGTCTTGTCATGGCTATGGTTTTTCCAGTGATCATGTATGGATGTGAGAGTTGGACTGTGAAGAAAGCTGAGCCCCGAAGAATTGATGCTTTTGACCTGTGGTGTTAGAGAAGACTCTTGAGAGTCCCTTGGACTGCAAGGAGATCCAACCAGTCCATTCTAAAGGAGATCAGCCCTGGATGTTCTTTGGAAGGAATGATGCTAAAGCTGAAACTTCAGTCCTTTGGCCACCTCATATGAAGAGTTGACTCATTGGAAAAGACTCTGATGCTGGGAGGGATTGAGGGCAGGAGGAGAAGGGAACGACAGAGGATGAGATGGCTGGATGGCATCACCGACTCAATGGACGTGAGTTTGAGTGAACTCTGGGAGATGGTGATGGACTGAACTGAACTGAACTGATGTTCACCCTTTGAGGGACGAGATGAGGGCCCTTAGATATGAGACACAATTTGTTTCCCAGTATGTAGAGTATGGTGGTCATAACAACCTTATAACCAAATAAACAATAACTGACATGGGACCTGTAGGAGTGGCCTTACTCTTCTCAGGACAAAAATTGCAGATGAGGTCCATTAATGTATGGACCACCCACAAACTTGGGGCTGGAATTTCAGTTTTAATATTTCTTTTGTTTCCTTGAATTGGATAGATTTTGTCTTCTCAATATGTTTTTAAATTTAAAAAACAGTTAAGGCGAAAAGTGAAAGTGAAGTCACTCAGTCGTGTCCGACTCTTTGCGACCCCATGGACTGTAATCCACCAGGCTCCTCCATCCAAGTGATTTTCTAGGCAAGAATACTAAAGTGGGTTGCCATTTCCTTCTCCAGGGGATCTTCCCGACCCAGGGATCAAACCCGGGTCTCCCACACTGCAGGCAGACGCTTTACCGTCTGAGCCACCAAGGAAACGGTCTAAGGTGAAAAAGGATCTGTATTATCTGGGAGTTTCATTTTAGGGCAGGTCCATGGGGTCGCAAAGAGTTGGACACAACTGAGTGACTGAATTGAACTGAACTGAACTGGAGGACCACTACAAAGTATATTTTTTAAGGAGGCATCAGGTCTCCGGTTTGAGAACCACTGTCCTGCGTGCCAGTATTCATGGGCTTCCCTGGTGGCTCAGATGGTAAAGAATCCGCCTGCAATGCAGGAGACCTGGGTTCGACCCCTGAGTTGGGAAGATCCTCTGGAGGAGGGCATGGCAACCCACTCCGGTATTCTTGCCTGGCTACAGTCCATGGGGTCACAAAAAGTTGTGTGCAACTCACACACGACTGTTTGACTAAGCACACACATATATCCTGCGAGCCCTGGCTTATGCTTACCTCTCCAGGCTTGCTTCATCCCACCCCAACCCAAGTCCCCAAACACACCACACCTTGTTGCTCCTGAGCACCTCTGCACCAGCTGCTGCCTCTTCCTCCAGTGTTCCTTCTCCTGCTGTTTGTACAAGTGCACCTCCTTGAATTCTTCCTCCAGGGTCCTTCCTGACCTCTGGCAGGCATGGTCTTGAGACACTCGGCACTCACCATCACATCACCTACTTGAATTCTCTTTAACCCTTGTCATCACCTGATGAGGAACCTTTTCTGTCTTTTCCCACAATGTGCAGTAAGTCCCTTCTTCAAGTTGCAAACTTTCAAAGATGCAAACATGTATTCCATCAACGTAAGGCATGAGTGAAATTGCAGCTTGCCCTCTATCTCCTACTGCTGACAATCCTTCAGCTCCACCATCTCCCACCTCCTCTCCCTCCTCTAGTCCTTAACTCTTCTTGCCTGTTCACTCCATGCCAGCCCCTGTATGCCAGCTGTTGTCCTCTACTACTGTACTTTTCACTTCACTGTAAGATTTAAAATGTTTTCTTAATTTTTTATGTTTGTTTTTTATGTATTACTTGTGTGAAAAGCATTATAAAGCCATTACAGTGCAGTACTATATAGCCGATTGTGTTAGTTGGACACCTAGGCTCTGTGTTGGACTTACGAACAAATTGGACTCGTTCATAGGTAGGGGCTTCCCTGGGGGTCAGATGGTAAAGAATCTGCCTACAATGCAGGAGATCCAGGTTCAATCCCTGGGTCAGGAAGATGCCCTAGAGAAGGGATTGACAACCCACTCCAGTACTCTTGCCTGGAGAATTCCATGGACAGAGGAGCCTGGTGGGCTGCAGTTCATAGGATCACAAAGAGTCAGACACGACTGAGCGAGTAACACACACACTTAGGTAGAGGACATATTGTATTCTCTGTGCCTTGAACATTGTCTGGGATATGGTAGGGGCCCAGTAAATATCTGTGGAATGAAAGAATGAATAAGATAATGCAAGATGAAGCAGCTTGGTGGTGATATATAAAAAGCGTTCATCATTTGAGCATGTCTAAAACTATAAATTTTTGCATTATGAAATAAAATGTTAAGACACTTGAATCCATATTGTGGCAGAGGTGGTACCCAGACTCACCATTTCAAGACTGCACGTTAGTGCTAACTGAAAGTGATGTTCACAATATTTTGCACGCCTTTATTTTCCAATTAGGTGTGGTGTTTCTTGTGCTCAGTTGCTTCAGTTGTGTCCAACTCTTTGCAACCCCATGGACTGCAGCCACCCCCCATCCCACACCACCGCCCTGCCCAGCCCCGACCCAGGCCCCTCTGTCCATGGGATTCTCCAGGCAAGATTACTGGAGTGAGTTGCCATGCCCTTCTCCAGGGGATCTCCCTGACACAGGGATTGAACCTATATCTCTTGTGTCTCCCTGCACTGGCAAGTTCTTTACCACGAGCACCACCTGGAGAGCCCAGTGTTTCTTAGTTAAATTATATTTGTGGGCAAGTGTGGAGGACATAAAAGCTCATATATGTGAGATCTTATTCAAACTGGGATGGAAAACAACATCATAATGGATGAACATGAGGTTAGATAATTCCGGGAAATGGTTGTGTGTGTGTATGTGTGTGTGTGTGAGAGAGAGAGAGAGAGAGTCATGTCCGACTCTTTGTGACCCCATAGACTGTGGCCTTACAGGCTCCTCTGTCCATAGGATTTCCCAGGCAAGAATACTGGAGTGGGTTGCCATTTCCTTCTCCAGTGGGTTGCCATCTCCTCCTTCCCTACCCAGGAATCAAACTCACATCTCCCTCATTGGCAGGCAAATTCCTTACTACTGAGCCACCAGGGAAGCTCAAGTGGACTTGCAGATTTCACTAAATTCTCAAAACCATATGTGACCAATAAAGGGTTAAGATACAGCCTACTATCAACCCCTGGCCCTTTATGAAATAAACTGAGGCCTGAGCAGCTGGGTGATTTGTCGAAGGCCTGGCAGCACCTTGATGTCTTAGCTGCATCTGGAACCCAATCTCCAGGGATATTCTCACCCCTTAACCATGTTGCCATCCTATCAGAGAGGGCTGATGCTCTGACAGTTTTCCTAGCAAGGTTTCTTAAATTCTTAATGTCAAGATCCCACTTGTCCTAAATTAAATATAATATGAAGAGGTACCACTTTAAAACTGGGGGTAAATGACTATTACATTGGTCTCTGTTTTACACCCAGACTACATAACTGTACTACAATTAAGTGCTATTGAATACTCCATTTTTTTTTTTTCCTGCGTGCGTTTTGGAGACACTGTAAAATTTCATTTAAATTTGTCTTACAGGTCAGAATGCAAATTTTGTAATAAAGTTACTGAGCTGTGTTTGAGCTTTAAAACTGCAGTTGCGCAGGCTCTTGGTTTCTAAAATTGAAATGACTTGCTTTATTTATACATGAACCAAGTTATTTAACTCTTTTAAAGGGACTATGAATTTTATTACTTTGTTTTCTCTGTTGGAAATGACCATCAGAAGTTCCCTGGAAAATTCTTATTTTGACCCCATTTTTATGCTTTAGAAAGAGGAGTGTCACTGCTCTTTGGGGATGGTAAAAAGAGGTTCTGTGTTTCCTTTCCTTGTGGAATGGGACCCTCTTTAGAACTACTGCTGCTGCTGCTGCTGCTAAGTCGCTTCAGTCGTGTCTGACTCTGTGTGACCCCATAGATGGCAGCCCACCAGGCTACCCCATCACTGGGATTCTCCAGGCAAGAACACTGGAGTGGGTTGCCATTTCCTTTTCCAATGCATGAAAGTGAAAAGTGAAAGTGAAGTCACTCAGTCATGTCCGACTCTTTGTGACCCCATGGACTGCAGCCCACCAGGCTCCTCTGTCCATGGGATTTTCCAGGCAAGAGTACTGGAGTGGGGTGCCATTGCCTTCTCCGTTAGAACTACTAGCTTGGTGCAATTGCTGTCAAAAGTGACAAAAACAGTCTATTTTCACATGCCTATTTTCTTAACTTTCTTAAAAATTGGAGTATAGTTAATTTACAGCATTGTTTAATTTCTGCTGTACAGCAAAGTGATTCAGTTGTGCATATGTGTGTGCATGCTCAGTTGCTTCAGTTATGTCTGATTCTTTGGGACTGTAGCCCACCAGGCTCCTCTCTGTCCATGGGATTCTCTAGGCAAGAACACTGGAGTGGGTTGCTATGCTTTCCTCTTCCCAACCCAGGGCTCGAACCCACGTCTCCTGTGTCTCCTCCTTTGCAGGCAGATTCTTTACCCACTGAGCCGCCTGGGAAGTTATACATACATATGTATTATACAAGGACTTCCCTGGTGGCTCAGTGGTAAAGAATCTGCCTGCCATTCAGAAGACTCAGGAGACCCGGGTTCGATCCCTGGGTGGGGAAGATCTGCTGGAGAAGGGCATGGCAACCCACTCCAGTGTTCTTGCCTGGAGAATTCCATGGACAGAGGAGCCTTGCAGGCTACAGTCCATGGGGTTGCAAAGAGTCGGACATGACTGAAGCGACTGAGCATGAGCATGTATTATACATTCTTTTTAAAATTTCTTTTCCATTATGGTTTATCATAGGATATCGAATATAGTTCCCTGTGCTATACAGTAGGACCTTATTGTTTATCCAAGCTATATATAATAACTGATATCTGCTAACCCCAACCTTCCACTCCACCCTCCCCCCACCCCCTTTCCCTTGGCTTTTAAATAACACTAAAGAACAGGAGTTTCTTCCCAGGTTGCACAACTGCCTGTGCCTGCGGTGATTCTCCTGAGATCTTGGAATTATTGCTGAGAAAGTCTCACTTAGAGGGCTCAAATCAATCAGGGGTGGGGGAGGAGGGAGGGGAGAGAAAGCTCTGGGCTGCTGGAGAGCTCCGTGAGGTATGTCACTATCATTCTGAAACACCTGTCCTCTCTCTGAGATCCCTAAAAATGACTAGATGGCGTGGAAGAAGAAAGGCCGGAAAGGAAATGATAAGAACCTTATGTAAATATGGAGAAATGAAGCATTAGCATCACGTCTGTAGGAGGAACAGCTGGGGGTACATTGCAAATGCATAACAGAATGGAGTAAAGCAGGAGGGGCCCCCAGAAGCCTAGACCAGGGGAAAAGCCACCCAAGGCAGGAGACAAACAAGAGCAGAGTCCAGAGCTAAAGCAAAAAGAGGAAAAGGAGAAGACTGTAATCTGGCCTCCACTCCCCATTCCCCACAACACCTGCCTCACATGCTCACCAGGCATCCCCACCCTCACAGAAACACCCTCAGGTGCCCACTTGCTGCCCTGCTTCTTTCCAAACCCCACACGCAAGCTTCTTCCTCATTCATTCATGTATGCGAGCATCTACCTAGCAAATGTTTACTGAGAATGGCTTCTGGTAAAAGTCAAGATTTCATCTAGCCTTGGAACAGGGCTGCCAGTAAATTGCAAAGAGGAAGTAAAACCTGGGATGTTTCCAAGGAGAGCCTGAATCGACTGCAGTGTGGGGTGACACTCTGATAGAATTGGGGTCACTGGCAAAATGGCCCCCCCTCCCCAGGTTCTATCACACAGGAGTCAAGTATTCGTTTGCTTTGAGCTGACCATAAGTGTGAGCAGCCAACAGGCAGATGACCTGATGAAACCTGGCGATGAGAGAAATGCCCTCTGATAGTGATTAGGGGTCAGACGCCAGGTGGAGTTAATGATAAAGAACCTGCCTGCCAATGCAGAAAATGTAAGAGACGTGGGTTCGATCCCTGGGTTGGGAAGATCCCCTGGAGGAGGGCATGGCAACACACTCCAGTATTCTTGCCTGGAGAATCCCATGGACAGAGGAGCTTGGCAGGATGGCCATGGGGTTGCAAAGAGACACAATTGAAGCGACTTTGCTCATTATGGTGTTGGAATTCCCAGATGTCTCAGTGGTAAAGAATCCACCTGCCAATGCAGGAGGTTCAGGAGACGGGTTCGATCCCTGTGTCGGGAAGATCCCCTGGAGAAGGAAATGGCAACCCATTCCAGTATTCTTGCCTGAGGAATCCCATGGACAGAGGAGCCTGGTGGGCTACAGTCCATGGGGTCACAAAGAGCACAACTGAGCACACACACACGTTTTGTTATTACGACATTATACTTGACTTATTCTCTGGTGTTCTTCCCCCGTCTCCAGCCCAGTTGTGTGCACCACCGTACTGAACGTTGACCCCCATGAATCTTCAGGGGCCTTCATTGAGGACACAGGCAATAGAAGACTAGGTGGAAATCCTGGATTCCCGTTGTAAATACTGTGACCACCACAGTTCTCTCTTGTGCCTACCTTTCACGTCTTACAAACCTCATGTGACCATTTGCTTTGGTTGAGATTTTGTTTACAAATACAATTATTTAAATTCTTCATAAAGATAATGTGCACATGGTTGATTAGCAATCAAAGAGTACAGAAGGACCCATCATGCAAAGCAACTGTCTGGACTCTGCTCTCCTCTGTCTTCATTTCGCTGCCCACATGCAACCATTGTGCCATCTGTTGTTTCCTTTTGGTTGCCATCTCCACAGCTCTGAATGATAAGCTTCTATGTCTAGGTCTTGATTTATCAATTCTGGACCTTGTGTATTGATTCCCTCCTGTGATAGAAGATTTAGCTAATCTGTATGGCTCCCACATCCCCTTCCTGCCTCCTGCTATCATGGATTCCAAGTTTGTGCTTCTCTCTGCACTGAGTTCAGTTCAGTTCAGTAGCTCAGTCATGTCCGACTCTTTGTGACCCCATGAACCACAGCACACCAGGCCTCCCTGTCCATTACCAGCTCCTGGAGTTCACCCAAACCCATGTCCATTGAGTCGGTGATGCCATGCAACCATCTCATCCTCTGTCGTCCCCTTCTCCTCCTGCCCTCAATCTTTCCCAGCATCAGGGTCTTTTCCAATGAGTCAGCTCTCTGCATCAGGGGGCCAAAGTATTGGAGTTTAAGCTTCAACATCAGTCCTTCCAATGAATACCCAGGACTGATCTCCTTTAGGATGGACTGGTTGGCTCTCCTTGCAGTCCAAGGGACTCTCAAGAGTCTTCTCCAACACCACAGCTCAAAAGCATCAATTCTTCGGCGCCCAGCTTTCTTTACAGTCCAATTCTCACATCTATACATGACTACTGGAAAAAACACAGCCTTGACTAGATGGACCTTTGTGGACAAAGTAATGTCTCAGCTTTTTAATACTCTGTCTAGGTTGGTCATAACTTTCCTTCCAAGGAGTCAGCACCACAAGCCAATAAACTGAGAGACAAGTGGTTGGGGGCAAGAACAGTGACATTATTCAGAAAGCCAGCAGACCAAGAAGATGGTGGACCAGTGTCCCAAAGCATCATCTTGCCCAGGTTTGGATGCTAGTATCTTTTCTAGAGCAAAGAGAGAGAAGTCAGGAGGTAAAGTAGACGAGGTGATGTTTAGTCACTAAGTCGTGTCTTAATATTGTCTAAGCTATAGGCAACATCCCTTTAGGGATTGCGTGCGAGCTTAGTCACTACTTCATGTCCCACCCTTTGTGACCCCATGGACTGCAGCCCTCCAGGCTCCTTCTGTCCAGGGGATTTCTCAGGCAAGAATACTGGAGTGGGTTGCCATTTCCTTCTCTAGGGCATCTTCCCAACCCAGGGATGAAACCCTCCTGCATTGGCAGGCAGGTTCTTTAGCACTGAGCCACCTGGGAAGCCCTATTTACTGATTAACTTGTAGAAAAAGCAATAGCATACAAACGTTAAAGTAAAAGAAAGGGATCCAACATGGAGTCAGGTTTGTTCTTCCCCATCACACTCCCAGTGTAGCAGTTTCACAATTCTTGTCTCTTTCACTTTGCCCTCAACTTCTCCTCCCAGCCTTGTAACCTGAACCTCTGTTTGTATAATATCAAGGTTGAAGCATTTACGCTGTGTTCCTTAAACAAATCAAGCCTCCTGTGATTTGCCCACAGGTTGATTCCACATGTTCCAAGCCAGTAAACAGTGTTTACTATCATTACCAGGTAAATAGTATCCACCTAGAGCCAAGTGCTGAGCATAGTGGTAAGATTGCGCAGCCTCCTCAGTGGCTCCAACATCACAACCATGCCCCTCAATGGAAAGTGTTTCTATGGTTAAGTTCAAATGGATTCTCCTCCTCTGTGTTCTATCATGTAAACAAAATAACATTTAATTTTAGTTTGCTTTTTACTTAGACGTACTTTTTTTTTTTTGATTATCAAAATTTTATATTTTTAAAAATTTGTATTGGAGTATAGTTGGTTTACAATGATATGTTAATTTCAGGTGTATGGCAAAGTGAATCAGTTATACATACACATATATCGCTTCTTTTTCAGATTATTTTCCCATATAAGTTAATACAGAAAATTGAATATAGTTCCCTGTGCTGCACAGTAGTGGACTATAACTTTCCAATGATGGAAATTTTTTTCTTGTAGTTTCTGATTCCTTTCTTCTCTTTTCTTTTGCCTACGTGGGATGAGGTTTTTGATATGTCAGCTTGTCTAGTCTAGAGTTCTGATATTCAAACTCTAATCAAGGTGTTGCTGTGAAGAGCTTTTGGTGATTAAAGGCCCCAATCAGTTGATTCTAAGTAAGGAGGATTAAAGTGGATGGGATGAAGTTTCTCTCAAAGAAAAAGAAGACATTTCTCTGGACCTGTGCACAACAGCTTCAGCCTGTGCCCATGGTTTCAAGCCTGCCATGATGTTTTCTTCCTGATAGCCTGGCCTATGGGCTTGAGGCTTGTGTAGCCAAGCCCATGATCAAGTAAGTCAATGCCTTGGTAATCTATCTATCTATCTAGCCTTTCATCCATCAATCTTCTATCATCTCTAACTGCTTCTGCTTTTCTCTTTGAACCCTGCTGCTCTTTTATCACAATTTCAAGATTTACCAGTGTTTTATCATACTGTTTAGTCCACCGAATCCCCCATTTTCTGGCGCTGTTCCCCCCACCTCCAATCCACATACATCATTCTCTAGCCCCGATAGACAGCCACTTTCTCAGGACTTACCTTCACTGCTCTCCCAAGTTGAACTTATGTTTTCTGGATTCATATCATCCTGTCTATTGGTTTACTTCCTCATTTTGTTGGAGTTCAACCAAAAGTTATTTCCTTTAAAAAAAAAGAAAATGAAGGTAAATTTTGAGAAAATGTTTCACATTTTGCTCTCCCTGTTGCTGGACAGTTTGGGTACAGAATTCCAGGTTGAAAATGACTCCCCCCTAAAACCTCTGAAAGCACTGATAAGAGTTTGTCTTTGCTCTCTAGGATTGCTGGTGAGAAACCTGTACCAGCAGATTATCAATCTGTTTTTAGGCGACCTGTTATCTTTCACCACTGGAAGCTTTTAGCTTTGTCATGCTAAATTCAAATGATAGTTCTCATTGTTATTAAAATTATTCCACCAATTTTTCTAGGCATACCCTGTTCACTAGAACCTGTGAATATGTTATCTTACAAGGCAAAAGGGACTTGGCAGATGTGACTGAGTTAAATATCTTGAAAGGGAGAGATTATTTGATGGTCCCAACGTAATCACAAAAGTTCTTATGAGGGAAAGAAGGAGGCTAGAGAGTCAGAATTAGAGAAGGAGATGTGACAATGGAAGCAGAAGTGGGCACCATTCAAACTGTTGAGGGTCTGAATACATTAAGAAGGCAGAGCAAGGGTATATATTCTTTTCTGTTTGAGCTGAGAAATCCACCGTCTCCTGCTTTTGGACACTGGTGCTCCTGGTTCTCAGATCTTCAGATTGGGACCAATATTACCACCAACTTTCCTGGTTCTCCATCTTGCAGATAACAGATCAAGGGATTTCTTGAACTTCATAATGCACGAGCCCACTCCTATTATATATAATAAGAATATATACGTGCATATATATATATATAGAAAGAGATAGAGAAATACAGATATATAATTACATATATATGTTAACTCAGCATTAATTTTTTCCATCATTAGCAGAAATGTTCACCACTTATTCAATAAATAATTAAGCATCAATTTTGTGCAATATAATATAATGAGATCTATTTTGGGCAGGATGCTTGGGATATAAACGTGAGCAAAAGTAGATATATTTTCTGCTCTCATAGCATTTACCGTCTTGAGATCACACAAGTAAATGTAAAATTACATCTGTGGTGAGTGCATCAAAGGAGTGGCACAATAGTCTATGACTGAATGCGGGCTTGCTGACCAAGTCTGAGAGGTAAGTGAAGGTTTTTGTAAGGAAATGACTCGTGAGTAGCATAATTTTCAGTAAATGCCATTTTATATTTTATAAACATTTATATACATATATATTATTATTGCATATATAGATTTCACCAAACATATAGCACATGAAAGATGATAGAGTAGCACATGAAAGATGTTTAGACGTGAGTCTGAGTGAACTCTGGGAGTTGGTGATGGACAGGGAGGCCTGGCGTTCCGCGATTCATGGGGTCTCAGAGTAGGACACGACTAAGCGACTGAGCGACTGAACTGAACTGAATTGATGGGGAGACCTGGGAAGCCTGAAGTCTCTCAGTGTGAGCTTTGCCAGCAGATGGCTGTATAGCCTAGGGCAGCTCAACTTGGCTTCCCTGGGCAGCAATTTTTCAGCTATACAGTGAAGGAGTTGGATAAAATGACCTGTTAGGTCATTTCCAGATCTATAAGTTTGTCAACATTGGTATATTTTCATTAAAAGTCTTGTCTCTCTTAAGTGTTTTGATTTAAGAAATAATTCTACTCAGGTCATGTAGAATTTCACAAGGAAAGATCATTTGTCCAAGAAATATTTGGGGGGTACTTGTTGTCTAATTGTGTGTGTGTGAATATGTGTGTGATGTTTATGTGTGTGTGTAGAGAGAGGGGAAAACATGTGAGTAAGATGGGTCATTTTAAGTGAAAATAGAAATATATTTCTATGTTGACAAATACATATTTTGTGTTTGTTTCTGGGAGATGCATTGACTGAAGAACAGGGTTTCAATCAACAATTACTTTTTGGAGCATTAATTAAGTATTCCTTTGGGACTTTTTATATGAATCCTGACTTTGTTTTCAATTGTAAAATGTCTTAAATGTTAGCATGCAACAACGTTAACACCTGCTCTGAAAATATTATTGGAAACTGGATGAACAGTGCATGCATGCATTCATGTGTGTGTGTGTGTAGTTCATTTATTGGTAACAAAAGCCCTCTTGGGGGGAAACACAAGATCTATTTTCTGATTTCATAGAAATATACTTAGAAATGGTTGCATGATTTGGAAAATTCAAAGGGAAAGTTATATGTAATGAAAAACACTAAAATAGATTTTAGAATTAAACTAGCTCTGTTTCTTGAAGTGAGTGATTTTTAATATTTTGTTTATCAGTTTGTACTTATTCTGGTATGTGATTAGAGATGCTTATGGTTTAGAAACAGTAATATAATCCAAGTGAATCAATTGCCCATATTTTTAAAAAATAAAGACATACGCTTCCATTTTTTATTTAATTTAATGTCAAAATACCCTGTTCATAATTTTAATTTCTACTTTGGGCTTCAAATTGCAGGGAACTTGTTCTCTCACCACTGAAGCAGTCCTTCTCACCAAGGACAGCGTGGGAACTCAGCTGAACTCACAGGAAGCGTGAGTCTACCGTGATTTCTTCGGGTACTGTTGAGTCAGCGAGGAAAAAGGAAACAGAACTGACAAGGGGAGGAGCCTCCCTGGGGTCACTGAAAACAGTCAAGAGAGAAATGGCTAGTTTCACCGACACATTCTTTCCTTCCTGAGAAACCGAGGTTCGCCAGCGGAATGCAGTCCTCAATCCCTTTTGATCTCGGAGGGCCTTTGAAACGCGCACATAATTACAAATAGGCTTTGGGTGGCATGTGGAAATGCTTAGGTAGCGTCACCTTTGGAAAAGTGCTGGTGTCCTCCTTCCACAGATCTCAATTCAAAAGCCGAATTCCTTTCCTGGAAAAAGTTTTGTATTTTTTCCATTTTCCGTAATGAACTTTGTGTTTCCATTGCTAACTACCATTTATAGTCTGGCCTGCACAATGAGATGACTATTAATGCATAAATAAATACATGTGAACTACTAACAGGTGTCTCTAGAAACTAAGGTCCCTTTCCACAATTCATCTGAGAACTACAGTATAGGCAAAAATAGTAACACACAGAACCTTGATCAGCTGTGGGTATATCCAAATAGCCAAAATGCAGCTGTGGGGGGATTAGGCCACATGTGCTAAATCCTTTCTTTATAATTGTATTCAAGTGCAAGACAGAAGAGATAAAATAAATGAAGGCATTTACATATTTCCTAAAACTACAAAGTCTGTGCCAATACTTCAGAGATACATTTTATTACTTTGCATATATATTTGTAAATATGGAATTTTTTTAACTGTTAAAAATTATACCAGTCATTCCTAAAGGAAATGTACCCTGATTATTCATTGGAAGGACTGATACTGATGCTGAAGCTCCAATACTTTGGCCATCTGATGAGAAGAGCTGACTTATTGGTAAAGACCTTGATGCTGGGAAAGATTGAGGGCAAGAGAAGGGGTGTCAGAGGATGAGATGGTTGGATGGCATCACTGACTCAATGGATATGAGTTTGAACAAACTCCAGGAGATAGTGAAGAACAGGGAAGCCTGGCATGCTGCAATGACTTAGTGACTGAACAACAAAAATTATACTGTGGATGAATATTTGTTGCAATGGGAAGAAGTTTGTGGTAGACTGTTAATTTAAAAATCAAATTTTTAAAACTGTGTACTGAATGGTCTCTTTGTAGTAAATAAATATATAATATAATACATTTTTATAATAAAAAGAGAGCTGAATTGATAACTAGTAGTTGTTAACAATGATTGCCCCTCAGTTCAGTTGCTCAGTCATGTCCAACTCTTTGCGACCCCATGGACTGCAGCACT
Source organism: Bubalus kerabau (assembly GCF_029407905.1). Classification (NCBI taxonomy): domain Eukaryota; kingdom Metazoa; phylum Chordata; class Mammalia; order Artiodactyla; family Bovidae; genus Bubalus; species Bubalus kerabau. The sequence goes on along the minus strand of NC_073639.1, from coordinate 16,778,135 downwards.
CCAGGCTTCTCTGTCTATCACCAACTCTTGGAGCTTGCTCAGACTCATGTCTATCAAGTCGATGATGCCATCCAACCATCTTATCCTCTGGCTTTCCCCTTCTCCTCCTGCCTTCAATCTTTCTCAGCATCAGGGGCTTTTCCAATGAGTCAGGTCTTTGCATCAGGTGGCCAAAGTATTGGAGTTTCAGCTGCAGCATCAGTCCTTCTAATGAATATTCAGGACTGATTTCCTTTAGAACTGACTAGTTTGATCTCCCTGCAGTCCAAGGGACTCTCAAGAGTCTTCTCCAATACCACAGTTCAAAAGCATCAATTCTTCAATGCTCAGCTTTCTTTATGGTCCAACTCTCACATCCATACATGACTACTGGAAAAACCATAACTTTGACTAGACAGACCTTTGTCGGCAAAGTAATGTCTCTGCTTTTTAATATGCTGTCTAGGTTGGTCATAGCTTTTCTTCCAAGAAGCAAGTGTCTTTAATTTCATGACTACAGTCATCTCATCTGCAGTGACTCTGGAGCCTAAGAAAATAAAGTCTGATTTCCCCTATATAGGTGTTTTATTTACTCTTTTTGCTGATCTATGTTTTGCAATTTTTCTTCAAGAAGATTATATTGCTTTTTCTAATAAGAAAAAAACAATGAGTATTACTTTAAACATATTATATCACAAAAAGTGTTAAGATCATTTGTGAGCAACTGAGCCACTGATAGATAACATGCAGTGATCATATAAGACATGAGTGAGAAGCAAATAACAGTATAAATGCTTTTCTTAATTCTGAGACTAATTCCAATGTGTGGGTTTTGCCCTCATCACCAAGAATTTCTCTGACACCAGCTGGGTGTACTGCAATTTAACTCATTTCTGACACTTACCTACCAAGAACCCCACAGGTGAAGGGCTCAGTTCCTCAAGACTAGCTCTCACCCCAACATACGCGCACACACATACCCATCACAGACACATACATACCACACACAACTGCAAGTCTGTTTGTGCCCTGTGCTTCTTATTGACCAGCTACGTGGAGATTCCAGTGACCCCCTCATTGGATTCAATTAATTTGCTAAAGTAAGTCACAGCACTCAGAGAAACACATTACTTACCACATTACCAGTTTATTATAAACAGGTGTAACTCAGGAACTGCCAGAAGGAAGAGGTGCACAGGGCAAGATACAGAGAAAGGACACAGCTTCTGTGCCCTCTGAGAGCGCCTCTATCCCCAAATCTCTGCATTTTCACCAAGGAAGCTCTCTGAATATCATCATTTCGAGGCCTCTTTACATAGGCATGTGTGCGTGCTTAATTGCTCAGTCGTGTCTGACTCTTTTGCAGCCCCATGGACCGTATCCTGCCAGGCTTCTCTGTCCATGGGATTCTCCAGGCAAGAATACTGGAATGGGTAGCCATTTCCTTCTCCAAGGGATCTTCCTGACCCAGGGATCTAACCTGGGTCTCCCACATTGCAAGCAGATTTTTTACCATCTGAACCACCAGGGAAGCCCCATCACATAGGCATGGTTGATTAAATCATTGGTTATTGACAATTGATTCAATTTCCAGTCCCTCTGCCCTCCCCAGAAGTCAAGGGATGAGCCTGAAAGAATGATATACTGCCATTTGAAGCAACATGAATGGACCCAGAGAATATTATGCTTAGTGAACTGAACTGAAAAGGTTCAAACTACTATATACAAAATAGATAAGTATATACTGTATAGCACCAGGAGTTAAATCCATTATCTTATAACCTATAATGGAATATAATTTGCAAAAATATTGAATCATTATGCTATCCACACAAAACTAACATAATATTGTCAATCAACTATATTTCAGTTTTTAAAAAGATACCTTTATCATTCTTATCAGTTAGAAAATACGAAGAGTTTTAAGAGTTCTGGGTCAGAAATGGTGGGGAAATCCGAATAAATACTTCTTATTACAGCATCACAATTCCTTAGGGCCAATCTTCCCTGGGGTGTGCTCCCCAGAACACATGTGCCACAAAACACTCTGCAAAAAGTACAAAGGAGGTCAACTTTAAGACCTACTACTATATCAGCAACAATAAGAAAGGACTAACTTATACTACTGGGTGTAAGACAAGTTCAATGACGTATTTGGAGAATAGAGCTAATAATACTTTGGAGAATAGAGCTAATACTATTGAGAATAGAGCTAATAATTTGGAGAATAGAGCTAATACTTTGCAATAAGTGTAAATGAAAAGTAACCTTTAAAACTTGTATTAATTTTTTTTTAAAATAAAAAGAAAGGACTAACTTTTATTGGGGCTTCCCCAGTGGCTCAGCTGTAAAGAATCCTCCTGCGATGCAGGAGATGCGGGTTCGATCCCTGTGCCTGGAAGATACCCTGGAGGAGGGCATGGCAACCCACTCCAGTATTATTCTTGCCTAGAGAATCCCATGAACAGAGGAGCCTGGCGGGCTACTGTCCATGGGGTTGCACAGAGTCGGACACAACTAAAGCAATTTGGCTTGCACACACACTCTTTTATTGATTCAAAAAACACTCTGGAAAGTTCTGCAGTGGAGAAACCTGCAGCAACTACTACTTATTGGACCAAAGATACCTTTTCTCATAAAACCCTTATTAGCATTCCATGGCTCACTTTAGGAGCCTGTCTTCTGGTTAAAGCCAAGGAGATGCTCCTCTTTGTTTTAAGTCCCAAAGGCCTCTTGTTTCAATTACTGCAATTGCCTAAAGAAGAAATTCCGTAGAATGGCATTGAAACGTGTAAAATATCATGTATGAAATGAGTTGCCAGTCCAGGTTCGATGCACGATACTGGATGCTTGGGGCTGGTGCACTGGGACGACCCAGAGGGATGGAATGGGGAGGGAGGAGGGAGGAGGGTTCAGGATGGGGAACACATGTATACCTGTGGCGGATTAATTTTGATATTTGGCAAATCTAATACAGTTATGTAAAGTTTAAAAATAAAATAAAAAAAAGAAAAAAAAAAAAAAGAAAGAAATTCCGTAGCCAAAGGTTTTCAGCTGAACGTGTCTAAATGAGTTAAAGTGCAAAATAAGGGACTTCCCTGGCAGTCCAGCCCATATGCTACGAGGTGCAGCCAAAAGTAAAATAGAAATTTAAAAAATTATGAAGCGCAAAATAAATGCAACAGTCAAACAAAGAGCAATCCGTGTCCTTCTGTTGCCTGACACTGAACAGAATTCTCCTTGGTGAGAAAGACACCAAACATTTAATTTCTCTTCAGACTCTTGAGGAGAGTGGATTCTCCACAGCAAATTATGGGGGGCTCCAACTTCCACTTCTGGCCATCATTCTTCAAGGCCTCCTCTTGGCTTCTGCCAATCTGTTCTCATTTCCTTTTTTCTGTAGGAATTGATGTTTCAAAAGGATATGATGAGAATTTCCAGAGCTGGCTTCCAGGGTGCCCAGGCGCTTGTCGGGTGTTTGGCTCACGTAAGACTAACCATGTGGGGTATATGTTAAAATTAATTTTTGTTACAGTTCTAAAATAGTAATAAAATATGATTTTTCACTGTGGTAAAATATATATAACATAATATTTACCATTTTAACCATTTTTTGAGTGTAACAGTTCAGTGGCATTAAGTATATTCACATTGTTATGCAGTTATCATACCATCCATTTCTAGAAATTTTCAGTCACCCCAAACAGATTCCCGTGCCCATATCTGTACCCATAAGACACTAACTCCACACTTCCCTCCTCCCACCCCTGCACCCCTGGTAACTTTGAGTTCACTTTCGGTCTCTACAAATTATTCTTATACTTTGTATAAACAGAATCATTAATATTTGTCCTTCTGTGTCTGGCTTATTTCACTTTGCATAATATCTGCAAGGTTCATCCGAAACAAAATAGTTTTCTATGAATGATAATAATTATTATTTTATATCAGTGAAAGGGACAATACTGTTCATCATCTTTCACCAAGATTTCTTTAACCCACTAAAAGAGGGAGCACTAGAGGCACACATCTGGTCAGGTTCTTTTTTTTTTTTTTTTTGGCCACACCAGGAGGCTTGTACGGTCTTAGTTCCCCCACCAGGGACTGAACCTGGGCCACGGCAATGAAAGCTCAGAATCCTAACCACTAGCCCACCAGGGAACTCCCCAGATTTGTTTCTTACTCTATTTCAACTGAAATAGAAAATCCTAACCATAATTACTGGTCATCAGAATTAGTAAAATTGTTCATGAGCTCTGATACTCCTAAATCTTTGTCTCAAACATATACCCAGAAAGTACATATTCTGGTTTCTCTCTCAGCAGTAAGTCAGTTGTTAGGATAAAAATTTTTTTTTAATTTTTCAGTTCAGTTCAGTTCAGTCGCTCTGTCGTGTCTGACTCTTTGCGACCCCATGAATCGCAGCACGCCAGACCTCCCTGTCCATCACCAACTCCCAGAGTTCACCCAGACTCACATCCATCAAGTCAGTGATGCCATCCAGCCATCTTATCCTCTGTCATTCCCTTCTCCTCCTGCCCCCAATCCCTCCCAGCATCAGAGTCTTTTCCAATGAGTCAACTCTTCGCATGAGGTGGCCAAAGTACTGGAGTTTCAGCTTTAGTATCATTCCTTCCAAAAAATCCCAGGGCTGAGCTCCTTCAGAATGGACTGGTTGGATCTCCTTGCAGTCCAAGGGACTCTCAAGAGTCTTCTCCAACACCACAGTTCAAAAGCATCGATTCTTCGGCACTCAGCCTTCTTCACAGTCCAGCTCTCACATCCATACATGACCACTGGAAAAACCATAGCCTTGACTAGACGGACCTTTGTTAGCAAAGTAATGTCTCTGCTTCTGAATATGCTATCTAGGCTGGTCATAACTTTCCTTCCAAGGAGTAAGCATCTTTTAATTTAATGGCTGCAATCACCATTTGCAGTGATTTTGGAGCCCAAAAAGATAAAGTCTGACACTGTTTCCACTGTTTCCCCATCTATTTCCCATGAAGTGATGGGACCGGATGCCATGATCTTCATTTTCTGAATGTTGAGCTTTAAGCCAACTTCTTCACTCTCCACTTTCACTTTCATCAAGAGGCTTTTGAGTTCCTCTTCACTTTCTGCCGTAAGGGTGGTGTCATCTGCATATCTGAGGTGATTGATATTTCTCCCGGCAATCTGGATTCCAGCTTGTGTTTCTTCCAGTCCAGCGTTTCTCATGATGTACTCTGCATATAAATTAAATAAGCAGGCTGACAATATACAGCCTTGATGTACTCCTTTTCCTATTTGGAACCAGTCTGTTGTTCCATGTCCAGTTCTAACTGTTGCTTCCTGACCTGCATATAGGTTTCTCAAGAGGCAGATCAGGTGGTCTGGTATTCCCATCTCTTTCAGAATTTTCCACAGTTTATTGTGATCCACACAGTCAAAGGCTTTGGCATAGTCAATAAAGCAGAAATTGATGTTTTTCTGGAACTCTCTTGCTTTTTTAATGATCCAGCAGATGTTGGCAATTTGGTCTCTGGTTCCTCTGCCTTTTCTAAAACCAGCTTGAACGTCTGGAAGTTCACGGTTCACGTATTGCTAAAGCCTGGCTTGGAGAATTTTGAGCATTACTTTACTAGCATGTGAGATGAGTGCAATTGTGTGGTAGTTAGGATAAGAAAAAATTTAGGATTAAAAAAATTCCCATACGTAATATCCGGAATGTTCTCTGTTGCAAATTCAGTGTTCTGGAGAAGGGAATGGCAAGATGACGGTAAATGGAGTAGGTCTCCACTTTGATTTCATTTGGCTCTGGAAAGTGTTTCTTCAGGTTTCAGGATGGCATTTGTATTAGTTTTCTTTATTTATCTTATTTTCAGGGATATGACATATAAGAACATCCCATAATGTCTTGAATTTCTCCAATAAATGAAAAAAATCACATGTTAAAATCAAACTTAAGATATTTATACCATAATTTGATCCTTTTCAGAAATCCTGAAGGCCAGAATATTTTATATGATAAAAATGTATTCTCTGATATGATAGACTAAGGCTGTTAAAAAACAGAATATATCATTGAAATATGCTACTTGAAAAAACTACTTAAAAAAAATGGCATTACTAGTGTCGTGGAGAAATGTTTTTATCTCATCCCTGATTTTAAAAGCTTGCTTAAACACTTTTATCTCGATAAACAGTTTACTTCTGTGTGGAAAAGAAGGCTTGTATTTACTACCAATTTCTTCACAAAGCATGCTTAAAAGATAAACACTCGGTGACCACAGTTTAAATGTATTAACTACTTTCACCAACTATGTTCTGGAGATGAAGCAAGGGATAAGAACACAACCATTTTATCCAAATAAGTAAACACTTCCTCCTTGAATTCATAACCAATGCTGGCAGTCTCTTTCCACCTTACATCATGGCTCACAAAATAATTGCCAACTACATGAAAAATCTCTAGCGTGGGGGTGGAGCAAGGAACTAACCAGTAGGTCACTGAGCACTTCCCTTTCATTTATTTCTGCACATTTCTGCCAAGCATTGATTGATACTCTGTACATCTTTGATTCTTTCCAAATGTAAGCCAAGTGTCTGCCAGAAAGCGCTCATGACAGACACGACCCTTCTGTGCTGAATGGCATTAACATTATCTGATGTACAACAGTCCACTCGGATTATGAAATTCCCAGTGGCTAATTAAAGTTTCTTCCTGAGCATGATAATTATCATTAGCCTTATAGTTGGATTTGTAAACTTTTCAGCAGTATGTAACTTCTATATTTTTTGTTTGTTCGTATGTTTTGTTTTGTTTGGTGTACCACTTTGATGAATGTTTCTTTAGCTTTGGTCTCTTCTCCACCTTTAAATGACAAAAATTTATCAATTTCATATTAGAAAGCATTATTTTGTGCTTGTTCAGGAAAAACTCAATTGGTTTATCAGAAAGGTCACGATACTTTGAAAGCAATGCAAAAGCCCCTGTGGCTTCTTGCCATTCTTTAACAAAGTTTTGTAACAGACAATGCAATAGGGACTAGAGGCAAATTGATTGCTGGTCTGATAAAATCAAATTTTCACATATTCATCAAGATTCACTTGTTCTAACATATATGGCCTCACGTTTGCTGTTTGCATTGGACTCCTCTTCACTGTTTACATTTATACTGCTGCTGCTAAGCCACTTCAGTCGTGTCTGACTCTGTGTGACCCCATAGATGGCAGCCCACCAGGCTCCCCTGTCCCTGGGATTCTCCAGGCTACTGTGCTTCTATTTATATTACCATTTTCATCACTACCTTTATGTTTTACTTAACTACCTCTAAGCATGTGATTTCTTTCTGTGACTTGCCTATCATAACACACAATTAAAAATGTAGAATTAGATGTAAATAGCATTTAAATATATAAAATCTAATAGGGCAGGAGTGAACCATTAACTGGTGAACTAGTTGAGATACACATTTTCAGAACATAGTGATTATTAAGCATGCAACTAGATTCCTATCCAAATGATAAATTGATCTTAACGTTCAAACCTGCAAAATGAACAAGAACTCAAGTGTTCCCTTGCTCTTTCCTTCTGTAGCTAGCCTGGAAACACAGATGATCCACAGTCTGCCTGTGATCAAGAATTCCCCCTGGGGTGGGATTTCAGGGCGTTGGGATGGCTGTCTGCCCTCCAGAATAGCTCATCCTCTAACTAGCCTGATAGCCAAAGTCCTCAAGTCATTAGTGATTCCTCCTAGGAGCAAAATAAATCTGGCTCACAAAATTCAAGGTGAGTTTTATTAAATATCATGAAGCCCACAGCAGAAAGGTGGTTTATAAATACAGGCAATATATGAAACAGACACAGTCCCTGCCTTCTGGAGCTTATGATTCAGACCTTAAATAAACACATATAAATTGCAAACTACTGATTATGGTAAGTGCTGAAGGAAAAGAAGGACGAAAGAGAGAATCATAAAGTGGCAGATGTGGGGAGGGGAGATCTAATTTAAATTGATGGGTCAAGGGCAAGTGCTGTGTGAATTATTCTCTTTGAGATCCCCAAAAAGCAGAATAATCCGTGTACATTCTTTTTTCTAATATTTGTGTAGTATAGGAACAGCTAAGAGACAACATCCTTTGTTCTTTCAATTATTATTATTATTATCATT